>NW_026562419.1:150000-758750 GCF_027474105.1 Poeciliopsis prolifica | reverse complement strand
TTACCTCTGGCTCTGATGTCCATCAGGTGTTCAATCAACTCCAGAACGGGACTGACACCATTTGAGCTCACCACCGGACAAAGCTTTCCAGGTCCCAGAACACCCACAGAGAATCCACTCCTTTTATCACTGCATGGTGTGCAGAAGTCACTACATGATGGCAACCCTAGCATTGTGCTCGGACCTGAGGCAAGCCGGGAAGACCCCTAAAGTGATTCAAATTAACCTCCTGACAAAACCAAACAATGAACCTGAAATTGGGACTGCCTTTTTAGATAAAAAGACTGGGGGTGTACTAACTTTGACTACTCTAAATTGACTCCTGCTGATGTGATCATGTTAGCAACAGGTTATACAGGAACCAATTTGTGATTAAACTGGTTAACTGCAACAGTGCAACAATACCAAATGTCTAATTGTGTGGCCTGCGCAGCTGGACGACCTAGAATGTATACTGAGCCCGCTCCTTTGATTCGATCTGATGTTTGGGGTTTGTGAGTTTGTGCTATGGTCAGACTTTGAGCCCATGTCATAATGGTAGGAGAACAACAACCCCTGATTGACAGCATCTCCTCACGAGTAAAGCGCAGCGCATTTGATTTTACCACAAATTCATCCACTTATATTGACAGCATTGGTGTTCCCCGGGGAGTTCCAGACCAATACAAACTAGTGGACCAGGTTGTTGAAGGTTTTGAGAGTATTTTCCTATGGATACCATCCAACAAACATGTAGACAGAATCAATTATATTCATTATAATGTGCTGAGTTTAAGTAATTTAACTAGAGATGCAATTGAAGGTTTGTGCTATTTTTGGAGGTCTCTGTTGCGTCTTTGTGCCAAATCACACAGCGCCTGATGGAACGGTGACCAAGACGCTGGAAGGACTCAAGGCCCTGAGTAAAACCATGCAGGAGCAGTCCGGGGAGTCCGACCCCCTGGACGTAAAACGACCGTGGAACTTCAACTTTCCAGTGTTTAGTGAATAAAGTCTAATCTTTTCTGGTGTGCCGAAATGTGAGACTGTAGGAGCCTTCCGTGATTGATGTACCAATTTACATCTGAAACGCCATACTGAAGCCTGAGATCTTCACATTTCGTTGTTTGCATTTTCTCTTTTTAAGTATTGTCTAACATTTCTTCATATTAAAGTTTATCTTATTAACTTTTGGTTCATTGAATCTATTACCTAACACTTTAGGCATTTTGCATTTTTGTAACTATTATTCGGCTTATATTTTGTTGAGATTTACAGTATTACCTTAACATTTCGCTCACTGTACATTTTATCATTCTTTAACATTTTACTAATAGATTTTTAAATTATATAACTATTACTCATTTTTAACATTTATTAATGTCACAGTTTATTAACATTCACATATTATTTGAAAAAAATGCACTCATTTATAGTTCATTAACACTCACATTTTCTTCTAACAATTAAACGTCCTTTAACATTTTATTTATTTATTTTTTTAATGTTATTGTTTAGCCTGTAAGAGGGACATAGTGATTTCGATCCGCCGCCTTCGGAGGCGTGGGGAGCCCTATCTGTTTTACCCCCAACAATGAAATGGCATGAAAGAACAGCAAAGTTTGAAGACGGGTCAACATCGGTAATGAGCCTCGGGGGATGTTTCCAGATAGGGGCAATGTCTACTCAGGATGGAGAGCCCTCTTAATTTGTGTGGTCTCTTTGAGACCGAAAGGGGGAGTTGTTGAGGCGCTTACCAAGGTCAAATACACACATATGCTTCTACACACATTACACTCTCATACTTTCACACAAAGGCCTTTGTATTTGTAACAGATACAGAAACTGAATCATCTCCTCACTCCCATCTCCAAGCAAATAGAGATTTAGGTGACGCAGGACATCGGATGACCACTGGGCGTGTTCTTAGATCATAAGCAACGAATCTTCCCGTTTTTAAACACATTCTGTATAGACACGGGGCCGCTGGCTTTCAATTCTAGTCTGTGATGGTAAGCGTCTCTTTTTTAGCGCTAAAAAAGAATAAAAAACGTAAAGTCTGATTGCTTTGTGTTGGCTGATTTGCTGCTCGTGCGCTTGCACGTTTTGGTCTATCGGGTTTAGAATACATGATGGTTTTTTACAACACTGGTTAAAAATAAAAAAACAACAACGGCGCAGAGTGAAAACTGGATGAAAGAGGAAAGGATTCCCATATTTAACCTCCTCAGACCCCGCATCCTCATATGAGGACATTACATTTTGCTGTTCTGCACCATGATCTTTAATTTGTGCGAATTTTGACCAATTGTCCTCATCTGGGCGGCATGACCGCACCACCTAGTGGCCTCACAATGAAATTACACTCATTTGAAAAAAACAAAACAAACCAGCATGGCGGGGATGACGGCCAATTTCTTCTACGCAGCTCCCGACAGAAACATGGACAAGGTAAAAATCCTAATCTAATTTTATGATTGAAACTAGTTTATTTATGCACAATAATGTCTGTAGCTCCACCTGGCATGCTAATTTGATATATTTGAGTAATATTAGCAAGCTACAACGTCTGTAAACATGACGTACTTGTTTGAGGACATCAAGTCTAGCTTCAGTGCAAAAATGTAAAATGTTTCCAAGAGCATTTGTGTTTATTTCTAGTCAAAATGTCTAATTTATAGTGAAAATAAGTCTTATTACACTTAAAATAAATGTTATTACTCTTAAAATAAGACTCATCCTCCAAAAATGGTGCAGGTTTTCCCTGTTTTCTGTCAAGATGGCTGCCATAAAAAAATGGTCCTTGCTACATCACTTTGAGATGATCTAATTGGTTTTGTTTTTAGGTGAACCTAGCTGGTACAGTCATGAAGAACAGGATCCCAAAAGCAAAACAGAAGCTTCCAAGTGACAAGATCTGAAGCAGCAAGGCAGAGGTACCTCCGGTCCTCCGCATCAGTTGTCAGGGGAGATGGGAAACTGAATGTAGTGAAATGGTTTGACAACAAGCCTGTCCTGATGCTCTCTGCTGTCCACGCTAAGGAGCCAGAGGACACCTGCCAGCGGTGGTCCAAGTAGGACAAATGCTACTTAACCATCAGACGACCAAATATTGTACAGGAGTACAATGCAAAGATGGTGGGGTAGACTTATCAGACAGAATGATGAGTTCGCTATGACATGTTCATAATGAAGATCATAGACTTTGCACTTTTATCTGCACTTTTGTGTTTGACAGTATAAAATAAACCTTTGTACTTTGTTAACCAATGGTGTCTTCATTGTGAAAGTCTGGACAGAAAGCAGCGTAAATGTACATCCTGTGAAACACAGATGTAAATAATGACATTGATTTAATGGTCTTATCGTCACACAGATAGACCCGATGTCCTCGTATGAGGACATTTGGTTTTGAGATAACCACTTATTGTAGAAAGCTAAAATTTCATTTTTAGGCTAATTGGGTCCTTTTGATCCCAAATGGTAAAGGAAAAAATTTATGTGCAAAAACAGACCCATTGTCCTCATATGGTTTTGACATAGTTCAAGAGCACATAGAAAGCTAAAATGTAATTTCAACTAAAATTAGGTCAGACTAATCCCAAATAGTAAGGAGACATAAGAAATGCACATCAAACAAAATCCCAGGTCTCAGGAGGTTAAACATAGCAATTAAGGCAATGCACTAGTGGTAAACAACGCTCCATCATGAACACAGACCAAGGAGCAACAAGCAGAAATAACCAAACACTGTGACAGTTCTCACTTTTTCTCCTGCTGCATGAAGCCAGGCAGCACAGAACTATCACAGAGCAATGAGCATGCTCTGTGTGCTCTGGTTTTATTGATTCACCAATTAAATTAATATCAATGTATACAATCAATTAAAATAATGACAGCTACTGCAGCTGTTTCGTACCTATCCGCTGCAAGATGATCTTGGGTATCCGGGTAAAATCCATCAGTCTGCGCTGATCGTCCATCTCTTCCTCCATCTTAACGTTGATTTCTTTCCACTCTGTGAATGTTTCTTCAGCAGGAGTTTCCTGCTGCTTGATAAACTCTCTGAGGCTGAACTGAAGACATTTTCACAGAAAACACAGAAATATTTAACTAAACTGCAAAACAGTCATCAAGAGGAAAAGTAAAACCAGACATTTGCTCTGTTTTTATTTTTCACGTGTTTCACTGTTGCTGTGCTGAAGAAATGGAAGTGATTATTAGTTTGGCTTTAAATTTTCTGCTGAGTCTCTTCTTTTAAAGTCCTGGAGGGCTGATGCCCTGAAACCTTTAGCTGAGCCTCTGCTGCACCACCTGAATAGAGTAATTAGGTCATTAAGGCTCTGCAGATCTGATCCACACAAGGAGGAGGTAATTATGGTGATTTCATTGCAGTGTTTTGTACCTGTGGCTCATCTAAACACTGCAGGTCACCTTGAGGACTGGAGTTTGACTCCTGTGGTTAGTCAGAACTCCTGCTGAAGAAACATCCACAGAGTGGAAATAAATCAACGTTAAGAGGAGGAAGAGATGAACGATCAGCTCAGATCAGTCTGGAAAAACACTGATGATGACATTAACTGTTTGATTACCTTGGTAACTAAGAGTGATAGCAAATTAGAGTAAATTCTTTCTGATTCATTTCCTTTTTTCCATTACTATCATTCAGTTCCTCAGTTGACCCGAGTGAAACAGTATAATTTTTTTCAAGTCATTTTAATTAATTATTAAGTTTTATGTTTTTTTTAAACACATTTACTAACGTTTTTTTTAATATGTGGAATGTTTTTTTAAACTTTCAATGTATGATGAAAACATTTTAAATCAGAAATGTGACACAGATGCCCCTTTATGCTGCCACCTACTGACAAGAACCTGATACTACACCTACAAAGAGCTATATTCTACAGTTTGTGCGACTGAATTCATTTCCATGGATTTCATATGCAGGAGTATGTTTAAACAGTCATGTTCAATAACATGGAATCAGACCAACAACAAAAAAGTTGTATTTTATAAATGTGTGTTTGAAGTCAGTTATCTATTGTGAGACGTTTTTTTAATTTTATTTCAAATGTTCAAGTTGAATACATTACTCTAAACCACATGTGGCTTCATACTGATTAACTTTAAAAATGAATCAGAACCTACAAACTAGAACCTCCTGTGTCGATAATAACTGTACGTGCTTTGTTCTAATTAAACAGATCTAATCATGCTCAATAAATTAAATATGAGAGAAAATGTGGTATATTAAAGCGGAACTTTTGAATCGTTCACAGTTTCTTCAGTACAGTTCCTGTGAAACACGGGGAACATTTCTGAATATATTTGTTCTTTAATAAATCACCTTAAGAAAACGAAATTGGTAGAAAGAATATTTTATTTATAATAATAATAATAATAATAATTTGGGTGTGGGAGAATATTTATGTAGCATCCCGTTTCACACTCCATTCCAGTAGATGGCGGTAATTCACATCAATAAGTTTCTTGCCAACCGCCATGAAAAATAGAAGAAAAGAAGAAGAAGAAGAAGAAGAAGAAGAAGGCGGGGAAGATGAAAACAGAGCACGCGGGCTCGCTTTAGCTTTTCCTTTGGAGAAGAGTTTGAGGTTCAACTAATTTTTTCCGTGTTTTCAGTGAAAATGTCTTCAGTTCAGCCTCAGAGAGTTTATCAAGCAGCAGAAACTCCTGCTGAAGAAACATTCACAGAGTGGAAAGAAATCAACGTTAAGATGGAGGAAGAGATGGACGATCAGCGCAGACTGATGGATTTTACCCGGATACCCAAGATCATCTTGCACCGGATAGGTACGAAACGGCTTCACGGTTTACTGATTAGTTCAGGTTAAAGAGAGTTTTTACAGATAAATAATCGTTGTGTTCGTAGACATATTTAAAGAATCTGCTTAAATTAAGTAAAAATAGAAAATCCCCGTAGAAATGTAACCAGGGCCTGCTAAAGTGTGGTTTCAGTTTGGACCCAGCGCTCTGATGCTAACAATTAGCATCAATACTAAGCTAAGCTGAATTAGTCAATAGCCTGTGGAAAGTCACAAGCATGTTGACTAACATGGACTTCCTCCATTCAGTTTGTTAAAATTAGTGTATAATCTAAAATGAGCCAAAATGCTAATGTTAGCCTAAATGCTGCTAGTAGCATGTGGGGCATCATTACAATGTGGTCTTACATTGACTTCCTGCATTCAGGGTCCTAAACTTGGCTAATAAGTAATAAAAATAGCTAGAAGCTTATTTCAGGGAAAAGTCGATGCTTGTGCAGCAAAGCAGAGCCCTAACCTGAGAGGAAAAGATCATGCAGGCTAATATTATTGCACTGTCTCTGAGTTGGTTTCTCTTCGCAATATTTATTAACCTATTTGTATGATTTGTTCTGTAAATTGCCATTCATATTATTTCTCAGTCTCTATCACTGAGGGATGAAGAGACTGATGTCTGGTTCTTTAGGTTCTGACGGGTCTGCGGTTCCTCTCCTGACCCACTGTGCACCCTGAATATCGCCGACACAGTTTTTTAATTCCCCTATCAAACTTCTCTGTGATTGTTTAGCCTAGAATGTGCGTCTTCCAATGTTATGTTATTTGATGTTATTGTTACAGGTCAGTTTTCTAAACTACAAAGAAATGACTGTTAGGGATGCTCCAATATGAAAAATTGGATTGATATTGATATCTGATATTAACACTGGTGTTATAGCAGATTTACAATATTTTATTTTATATACGTTTTTAATCCGATTACTTGATTAATCATAATAATTAATAGATTACTCAATTACTGAATAGTTGTTTACAGCAACGCTACTATCCATCCAGTTATCACTAGAAAATATTTATTGACTTTCTCTTGTATCTTGTCACATATGCTGAGCTGACAGCGCCTCTTAATGCTCATTTGTACTCAATGCATGTCAGCTATTCTGACAGAATAACGGCTCAAATTTAAGTTAAAGAAGGTCAGTGTTAGACCCGCCCAAAGCCCCGCCCTCCACTTTCATTGGGGAATTATTTTATGGTGACCTGACAGGAACTGCAACCAGGTGATAATAATGATCACAACAATCAAAAGCATATTTAGTAACTGTCTTGTCTGGCTGCTAAGTTTCCATTTTCATAATGTAAACATAGTAAATGACTTATTAACTAAATTGTGTCTTAAATAAACTCGTTAAATAATTTTATCATTGTACATTTTCACCTTTCATATTTAATCTTCCAAATTGTCCAATATTCATGTCAAATATTTTCAATTGGTTCATTTTGCCATTATTTTCTGCATGTGTGCGATTAACAACAATCACCCACTGCTACCAATTCTGCTGTGAATCCCAGGAAAGTAAAGGCTGAGATTTAGTTGTGCTTTTGAACGTTTGTGTTGAGTGTGTGAGCGGAGCAATGTCTGACAATATCAGCGGTGAGGTTAAAAATTACTTTATGGTTTCCCTTTAGGCATTTTATGTCACTCTTTAATGTGATATATATCTGGTGACATATAATGGGTGCACTTCCCCTGCGCCCATTACAGGCACACAGCCCGCATCACCACCAGCGTTGGTCCACAATCTCCCAGTCGGATTGCGACACCGTGTGTGTGGTCAGGTACATGTCCAAAAGTCAGGTGACCTGAACATCTGACTCCTCCTCCATGTAGGCGTCTTCTTCCTCTCTCTACATGGAGGAAGAAGATTTTATGTAATATTTGTCAGGAAGCTACTAGATTAAGCGATTGCCATCTTATTTGCTCACCTGGAGATTCTTAATATATTTTCACTCAGGTCTAGTTCCAGTCTGGTCATTAGAATGGAGCTATGACCAGAATAAAACTAGTTCTGGTCATAGTTCCATTCTAGAACATCCTATGTTCTAGAACATAGAACGTTAACTTCTTAGTTGAGTTAATGTTCATTCTTGTAAGATTGTAATTTTCGAATAACCTAAGAAAATCCTGTTTCTATACATGAAGGCATCTAAGTGGATTTCTTGTTTGATTGACATTTAAAAAACTTTTTTTTTTTGTCTATTTCCCAGATCTTCCACAATGTTGTGTGTGTGAAGAAGAGGAGATTCTCAATGACACAAAACCACAGAGGAACCAACTCATCTCTCATGGCTCTGCAGAAACTGAGAACCAGGATCAGGAAGGAAGCAATTCTGAAGACCCAGGAAAAAGAGAAAGGAAGAACATAAACCAAAGGAGAGATATGAGAAAACCAAACAGCAGAAAGACAGAACTGATGCTGAAAAAGAAAAACCGCAGAAGAATACTCATAGAGGCAAAACATATATTCTTGTAAATTTTCTGATAAAACCTTTTCTCTAAACAGTAATTTGAAGAGACACATGAGAACTCACACAGGAGTAAAACCTTTCACTTGTTCAACCTGTGGAAAGAGTTTCAGTGACAGAGGGACTTTAACTCAGCATATGAGAATTCATACAGGTGAGAAGCCTTTCTCATGTGGGACCTGTGGAAAGAGTTACAGACAAAAAACAATTTTAACTAGGCATATGAGAATTCACACTGGTGAGAGGCCTTTCACTTGTTCAACCTGTGGAAAGAGTTTCAGTGACAGAGGGACTTTAAACATATGAGAATTCACACAGGTGAGAAGCCTTTACTTGTTCAAACTGTGGAAAGAGTTTCAGTGTCAGAGGGACTTTAACTCAGCATATGAGAATTCACACAGGTGAGAAGCCTTTCTGGTGTGAGACCTGTGGAAAGAGTTTCAGTGACAGAGGGACTTTAACTCGGCATATGAGAATTCATACAGGTGAGAAGCCTTTCTCATGTGGGACCTGTGGAAAGAGTTTCAGGATGAAACAACAATTACTTAAACACATAAAGATTCATATGGGTGTGAAACAGTGACGTGCGGTGAGGCTTTACGATGTATAAATACAGACACCATGTATGTTATTGGTTACTCAGAAATTTTGCTCATGCATACAACGCTGGAGGGCAGAAAGACCGTTCTTTTACACGTCATCCATAGCTGTAGTAACCAGGTGAAACTTAGAAATGTAGGTATTGTTTCGTGTTATGATCCACAGCAAAGGGAGAAACCTAAACCACTTTCTCACTCTGCATCACCCAAGCTACATGCAGACTCGTTGCAATAGCAACTGATAACAATGCCATGTTTTAGGATTTAACAAAAAAAAAAAAAAAAAGAATTTTGGTCACTGAATAGAACATTGAGTTTTTTGCAGTAGTTTGTTTTAGTCTTAGTGTTTTATTTAAATCATTGCTGTGGTAGATTAGCTAACATTTCTACTTTACTGAATTCTTTAGACATACAGACTGTGGCCCACAAAATGCACATTTCATTAAAAAACTAAACAAAAACATGTTTTTCCCATCTTACCTTTACTTATAAATTAAATCCATGCCAATTCTGCACAAAAATATCCATTCATCCAAAGCCAAGTCGATGCTCTGAATGTCTTGTACTAAGATAGACTTGAGGTCCATTTTTGTCTACCAGCTTTGTTTTTCTAAAATCAGTTTTTTGTTTTATTTCTCAGTCACATTTGTACTTAAGGTTCCCATCAGTGTCCCATTAGATACTGAAGTTAAAGAGGGGAATGTCTTCAGGAAGGTTTAATTTCTGTGGATTTCAGGTGTCTTGCAGTTCTGTGTCATGTAGTTATTGAGTTCAGCTTTTACATTGTTGACTTTTACATGTATGACTTGAAATAAAGTATTTTACATTTTAAAGCAGTGTATTATTCTTTTTTCCCATAAATTGCTGGGTTTCAGATGATGTAGCACCGATGCCTTACCATGGAGGTGGGGGTCAGAAAGTAAATGCAGCACATTTAGGCATTTTGACTTAAGCATCAAAATGTCTTAAGTCTGTGCCATGTGTGGTTGTTCCAACCATTCTAAAAGAGAGAAAGAAAAACTTTATCTTTGTGTTTTGAAGGTAGCCGGTCACAAGGAAGTTAATTTAGAAAAAACTCACCTAACAAAGAGAAAAGTGGATCAACAATACAGCTAAAACCAGGAGGTGCAGGAAGTAATAATGCCGGAGTTTGCAGAGCCACTTTTCTAACATCATTTAAATTGTATTTTCAGATATTTTATTGGATGGTAACTTAGAAAGACAAGCATTCATATGCAGGCACATGCAGAGGGGGTCTGGAGAGGGCTTGAGCCCTGCCCCTTTTACCCTTGATGCCCCCAGAGCCCTTTTTGAGTTTATTTTTGTTTTCAACTTGAGTCTTTTGTGTCAGGAGGCCTTCTTGTGCCTCTAAATATAACACCTAGCAAAACTAATGAGTCTGGCTGCCCTTGGTCTAATTATGAGGATTCCCAGTCCTTCTGCCTCCACGTTGTTCAGACACCGGGTCCGTGGCGAGGAAGAGCGGGGCTGAACTGTGACCTCTAACGGTCAAATTTTGGGCAATAATTAATTTTTTCTAACGTACACTTGTTAATAAAAAACATAGGTCTGATGTTGAAGTTATAAAACCAGTTTCTATTTATATTTTGTAATAATGTCTGGAGGGCCCCTACCAGCAGCTACTGGGTTCTCTTTGTTTACCTTGATATCTCAGCCTTATAATTCTAGATCTCAGAGGTGCTGAAATCAAATTAATGACATGTGAGAAGTTAACTGTTTATATATGAAGGTTTTCCTGATTTACTATTTGTTTCAAACAGGTTTTATTTCAGTCTCTATGTTTATGTAAATCGATTCTGTCACAGTCTTTGACTAAACCGAAAAATAGAAAAAGACCATCATTATGATACTTTATCATCTAAAATTATAGAAAAAGTTTCAATGATTTTTTTTATCTGAAATTCAATCCACATCGTCAAACCATTTTGTAAGCAGAAAATTTATTTAAAACCATGTCAAAGAAATGCATCCATTTCTCCAAATCATTAAAATAAAAATATGTACAAAGGATAAAAACACAATAAAGACTCCAAAATTTCAGAAGTCTAAATCTCAAAGCATTCAAACTCATTGTTTGTTAGACAATCTCTCCCTCAGTCTCATTCAATAAAATGGAAATATAAAACTGGAAGAATAAAATTTTTAAGAATTTCAGCTAAATATCCAGATTAAAATGCTTTGTAAGCAAAACCTGCTACATTTAAGAATTTAAGTCGGTTGCAATTACTCCACTTCCAAACAGCAACTTACTGAGAATCTTGAGGTTCACATTGTGCCATCAAACCTGTGCAAGTTCTCATGTGAACAGTTACATTTATTTAGAGTGAACCTTTTTCTACTGAATCTACAAAATAAAAGCTTCCAACCCGTGTGAATCTTCATGTGATGACTTAAACTGGATCTGTACACAAAACATTTTCCTCACTTTTCACTAAGGGTGCAGACATGACATGGTGAGCTGGTCTAATAGTCAAACCTCACAGCAGAGAACAGAACAGTGGCTGAGGTCAATAACGTTGAGGAATCAGATCAGCTTCACATGCATGTATCTGCTGCTCACCAATGTCCCAAAATTAAGGAAATCAACATTTATTAATCAGCCAGCTGATAGATTAATGCAAGCTACTTCTCACCAGTGTGAATTCTGTTGTGAGATGTTAAGTGCTGTTTTTGATTGAAACGTTTTCCACATATCCCACATGAGAAAGGCTTCTCACCTGTGTGAGATCTCCTGTGACGATTTAAACTTTTTTTATAAGGGAAACTTTTCCCACAAATCACACATGAGAAAGGCTTCTCACCTGTGTGAATTCTGTTGTGAGAAGTTAAGTTCTGTTTATGAGTGAAACTTTTTCCACAAATCCCACATGAGAAAGGTTTCTCACCTGTGTGAGATCTCATGTGATGAACTAATTGATATCTAGTCAAACAATTTCTTCCACAAGTGCCACAAGTTATAACCTTCTCACCCGTGTGACATCTCATGTGAACAGTTAAACTTTCCTTTCGAGTGAAACTTTTTCCACAGGTCTCACATGAGAAAGGTTTCTCACCCATGTGAACTCTGATGTGAATAGCTAACTGAGGTTTCCTCCGGAAACGTTTCTCACAGGTCTCACAAGAGAATGGTTTCTCACCTGTATGAATCTCAATATGAGCAAGTAAATGAGATTTAAACGAAAAACTTTTCCCACAGGTTGTGCAGGTGTAAGGTTTCTCACCCGAATGAATTCTCTTGTGTCTGTTTAAAGAGTCGTTTAGACGGAAACCTTTTCCACAAGCTGGACAAGTCAAAGGTTTTTCACCTGTATGAATTCTCATGTGATCATTTAAACGACTCTCTTTAGGGTAACGTTTTCCACAGGTGGAACATTTGAAAGGTTTCTTAGCCATGTGAGTTTTCTTGTGATTTTTCAAAGAATTATTTCTAGAAAAGGTTTTATCACAAATTTGACAAGAATATAGATTTTGGTCTGGCTGAGCTTTCATGTGCGTTTCTTGTTCCGAAGTCTCTGTTGAGTTTTTCTGCTGTTTGTTCAAAATGTCATCAGTTTCCTGTTTCATCACAAGATTCTCTTCATCCTGACTGATGGAAAGTTGCTCCTCTTCCTCTTTGATCTGCAGAAGTTCTGGTTCCTCTTGTTCCAGTTTCATCTGCAGAGGTTCTGGTTCCTCTTGTTCTTGTTTCATCTGCAGAGGTTCTGGTTCCTCTTGTTCCAGTTTCATCTGCAGAGGTTCTGGTTCCTCTTGATCCAGTTTCATCTGCAGAGGTTCTGGTTCATCTTGTTCCAGTTTCATCTGCAGAGGTTCTGGTTCCTCTTGTTCCAGTTTCATCTGCAGAGGTTCTGGTTCCTCTTGTTCCAGTTTCATCTGCAGAGGTTCTGGTTCCTCTTGTTCCTGTTTCATCTGCAGAGGTTCTGGTTCCTCTTGATCCAGTTTCATCTGCAGAGGTTCTGGTTCATCTTGTTCCAGTTTCATCTGCAGAAGTTCTGGTTCCTCTTGTTCCAGTTTCATCTGCAGAGGTTCTGGTTCCTCTTTTTCCAGTTTCATTTGCAGAGGTTCTGGTTCCTCTTGATCCAGTTTCATCTGCAGAGGTTCTGGTTCTTCTTGTTCCAGTTTCATCTTCAGAGATTCTGGTTCCTGTTGTTCCCATTTCATCTGCAGAGGTTCTGGTTCCTCTTGTTCCAGTTTTATCTGCAGAGGTTCTGGTTCCTCTTGTTCCAGTTTCATTTGTAGAGATTCTGGTTCCTGTTGTTCCCATTTCATCTGCAGAGGTTCTGGTTCCTCTTGTTCCCGTTTGATCTGCAGAGGTTCTGGTTCCTCTTGTTCCAGTTTCATCTGCAGAGGTTCTGGTTCCTCTTGATCCAGTTTTATCTGCAGAGGTTCTGGTTCCTCTTGTTCCAGTTTCATCTGCAGAGGTTCTGGTTCCTCTTGATCCAGTTTCATCTGCAGAGGTTCTGGATGATCTTGATCTGAAGTGAAGTTTCTCTCTGGGTTTCTGAGCTCATTTAGATCCTCCTCCTCTTTGCACACACTGCCTTGTGGGAAATCTGGAAAAAAAAGTCAAAATATGAGGTCACACAATGAACCCATCAGTTTAATTAAAAACTAAAATAAAAATATTCTTCATCAGGGGGCGTGCTGTGGTAGCGCAACCCACGATTGGAGGCCTTCAATCCTCCACACGGCCGTCACGGGTTTGATTTCCGGATCCGACTTTATTTGCCGCATGTCTTTCCTTACTAGATTCCTGTCAGCCTTCTTTCTTATAAGGGACACTAGAGCCCACAGAAACCCCCAGGAGAGGAAAATGTAAATATATCCATCAGCAAACATTACAAAATGAAATCTCTTCCATTGTCTTTCAGAGAGATTGTTATTTACCTTATTTAGAATAAACAATGTCTGCATGTGGTTAATAATTTTACCAGCAATTAAACTTAATGCCGTCAAATGTGCCAACATTTGGAAATATGCAGTCTGGCTAGCTGACGTTAACTCCCCTTCAAGATTCGCTTCTCGCCAACAGGGACGTTACACCATATTCTGTGACCACTGCACATTGTGACTGTAGGAGCGCTGTTGCAGGTTTACATCATACTTTGCTATTCTTATGGACACAGAATATGATGGCGCTTATCAAATAATGGTCCCACACTGTAACTTACAGTAAAGTACTAAATATTTAAACTGAACTGTCTCTATTAACTCTGCTTGCTAAGTCAATATCTGACCATTAGTATTATGACATTTCTTTTTAGTTAAATGAAACGGCCCTTTAAATAGCTTTACATAGTGTTATAGTCAAGACCATCTAAGCAGAGACCAAGACCAGCTGCCACATGACAATAAAATGTGAAATATTAGCAAAAGTGCTAATCAAATTGGTCTGAAAGATCCATATTCCCATAAAAACAAATCAATTTAACCAATATTATCAATTCAAACTCTTTGTTCTACTTTGCTCTGTGCTACAATCCATGGAAGTCTCATGCCAACCCTAAAAGTTAACGCCCTGGGCGGTTGCCCATATTTCTCATATCAGAAACCACCACTGTCTGCACTATTAAACATAGCAATAAGGCAATGCATTAGTGGTAAACAACGCTCCATCATGAACACAGACCAAGGAGCAACAAGCAGAAATAACCAAACACTGTGACAGTTCTCACTTTTTCTCCTGCTGCATGAAGCCAGGCAGCACAGAACTATCACAGAGCAAAGAGCATGCTCTGTGTGCTCTGGTTTTATTGATTCACCAATTAAATTAATATCAATTAAAATAATGACAGCTACTGCAGCTGTTTCGTACCTATCCGGTGCAAGATGATCTTGGGTATCCGGGTAAAATCCATCAGTCTGCGCTGATCGTCCATCTCTTCCTCCATCTTAACGTTGATTTCTTTCCACTCTGTGAATGTTTCTTCAGCAGGAGTTTCCTGCTGCTTGATAAACTCTCTGAGGCTGAACTGAAGACATTTTTACTGAAAACACAGAAATATTTAACTAAACTGCAAAACAGTCTTTAAGAGGAAAAGTAAAGCCAGACATTTGCTCTGTTTTTATTTTTCACGTGTTTCACTGTTGCTGTGCTGAAGAAACTGGAAGTGATTATTAGTTTGGCTTTAAATTTTCTGCTGAGTCTCTTCTTTTAAAGTCCTGGAGGGCTGATGCCCTGAAACCTTTAGCTGAGCCTCTGCTGCACCACCTGAATAGAGTAATTAAGTCATTAAGGCTCTGCAGATCTGATCCACACAAGGAGGAGGTAATTATGGTGATTTCATTGCAGTGTTTTGTACCTGTGGCTCATCTAAACACTGCAGGTCACCTTGAGGACTGGAGTTTGACACCTGTGGTTTAGTCAGAACTCCTGCTGAAGAAACATCCAAAGAGTGGAAATGAATCAACGTTAAGATGGAGGAAGAGATGAACGATCAGCTCAGATCAGTCTGGAAAAACACTGATGATGACAATAACTGTTTGATTACCTTGGTAACTAAGAGTGATAGCAAATTAGAGTAAATTCTTTCTATTTCATTTCCTTTTTTCCATTACTATTCATTCAGTTCCTCAGTTGACCCGAGTGAAACACAGTATAATTTTTTTCAAGTCATTTTAATTAATTATTAAGTTTTATGTTTTTTTAAATGAATTTACTAACTTTTTTAAAAATATATGTAAAATGTTTATATTAAACTTTCAATGTATAATAAAAACATTTTAAATCACAAATATGACACAGAAGCCCCTTTATGCTTCCACCTACTGACAAGAACCTGGTACTACACCTACAAAGAGCTATTTTTCTACGGTGTGTGCGACTGAATTCATTTCAATGGATTTCATATGCAGGAGTATGTTTAAACAGTCATGTTCAATAACATGGAATCAGACCAACAACAAAAAGTTGTATTTCATAATTGTGTGTTTGAAGTCAGTTATCTATTGTGAGACGTTTTTTTAATTTTATTTCAAATGTTCAAGTTGAATACATTACTCTAAACCACATGTAGCTTCATACTGTTTAACTTTAAAAATGAATCAGAACCTACAAACTAAAACCTCATGTGTCGATATAATAACTGTACATGCTTTGTTCTAATTAAACAGATCTAATCATGCTCAATAAATTAAAATATGAAAGAAAATGTGGTATATTAAAGAGGAACTTTTGAATCGTTCACAGTTTCTTCAGTACAGTTCCAGTGAAACACGGGGAACATTTCTGAATATATTTGTTATTTAATAAATCACCTTAAGAAAACGAAATTGGTAGAAATAATATTTTTTATAATAATAATAATAATAAATAAAATAATATAATAATAATAATAAAATAATAATAATAATAATAATAATAATAATAATTTGGGTGTGGGAGAATATTTATGTAGCATCCCGTTTCACACTCCATTCCAGTAGATGGCGGTAATTCACATCAATAAGTTTCTTGCCAACCGCCATGAAAAAAAGAAGAAGAAGAAGAAGAAGAAGAAGAAGAAGAAGAAGAAGAAGAAGAAGAAGAAGAAGAAGAAGAAGAAGAAGAAGAAGAAGAAGAAGAAGAAGAAGATTTTTTGATTTTTACCAAAACATTTATTTACAATAATAATAAAACAATTTCCTTTTTTTGTTGTTTTACAATAATCCTATGTCAAACAAATACATTATAATAAAACGTCTGTATAAATTAGTTCATTATTTTCTGAAATGATGCACAACACTTTGTCACATCCCCATAACTCTAAAAACCCCTGCACATTCCCAGTGGCTCTGTGGAAAGCAAACTCCAACTTCAGCCTCGCCTTGATGTTTACCTTCCACAGAGCCACAACATCAACTTGAGGTCCATCCTGCATCTTGTCTCTTCGAGTTATATATATAGCTAATTTTGCCTCGGCTAATAAATAATTTAAAAGCCTTGACTTAAAACTAGTCGCTTTACTATGACGTACTCCGTTAATAAATAGTGCATCGGTAAAAATCATTTTAAAAAGACTAAAAACAGTCGATAAAACTAAAAAAGACTATCAAACGTGTGCAATCTATAAAAACATGAAAAACACTCTCTGACAACCTACAAAATGGACACTCATTTATAAAACCAGGACTAATCGCCGATAAAAACGCGTTGGTGGCTATAGCGCCATGGAGTATCCTCCACTGGAGGTCGCCAATCTTTTTCTAATCGGCGGTTTGTACATTGTCCTCCAGTGGATTGGTTGTCCTTTCAGTCTTTCAACCCACACGCTGACGTCCCTCTTTCGAAGCGTTCTCTTGTTTAGAATTTTCACACAGTTTTTATATAAAGTCTTTGGTGCCACTTTGCACAAATCCATTTCTGAGTCCATGGTCTTTAGCAGAGGACCGCTGTCCTCTTCAAAGCTTGGACTCAGAAGAACCTTAGGAAAAGGATCTGTTTCTTTTGGAAGGCATTCTCCATCCTTGTATGCCTGCAATAAACTCTTCTCTTTTCCAGTCAATCTTTCTCTTATTCTCATCAGGACACGTTCCATCATTCTTGTAGACCTTACTTTCAGTGCGGCAGCGACCTTCTGGGCATCGCCAAAGTCTGCTCCTGACGCTCGAATCAGCCTCTTTAAGGTCACCATTCCGGCTCTAGACAGCGTCTCTGTTAGCCCCAGGAACGTGTCCTCTTCAACATCCAGTCTTGCTCCGTACACCAAGGGTTCTTCTAATAGCCAATGCAGAGAATCAGTCATTTCCGCTCTACGCAATCTAAAAAGAGCACATGATTTAAAACGCTCTGATAAAATTGCGGAGTTCCTTTAAACCTTAGAAGACTAAAATTTGTTAAAAACAGAGCAGCATCCAATCCCAAGGAATTCACGCGTCTTAGAATGCAACTGGCTACATCCTTCCACACAGGAGATCCTATCAGGTACTTTTGTAAAAACTGTATCCTAAACACAGTGACTCTACTGGCCAGGTGGACAAGGCCCTGGCCCCCCTCTTCTCTGGATAAAAACAGCACCGACTGTGGCACCCAGTGACGATTGTTCCAGAAAAAATTAACCATTTCCGTCTGTATTCTTGCCAGCAGCCCTGACGGTGGATCTAGTACAATGAGCTTGTGCCAGAGTTGTGATGCGACCAGATTATTAAGCACTAACACTCTTCCTCTGTACGACATTTTTCATGCAACCATTTCCAGTTCGCAAGTTTGTTTGATATTTTTTGTTCTAGGTTTTCCCAGTTTTTTTCAACAAAACTTTTCTCGCCTAAATACACGCCTAGATATTTTAGGCCATCTTTTCTCCAGGTCATGCCTTTGGGGAGAGCCGGGAGTCCGTCGGGCCACTCGCCAACACCCAGGGCTTCACTTTTTCCCCAATTTACTTTGGCGGCAGACAGCATGGAGAACTTTCTTATGATTTCTGTTAAAACGCTGACGTCTCTTTGATCTTTAATAAAAACCACGAGATCGTCAGCATAGGCAGATAAAACCAATTTGTCTTTAAAACCGGTAAAACCAAGCCGTGAATGTCTGATCGCATCTTCTTTAAAAGGGGTTCCAGGGAGAGTGCATAGAGCATTCCCGAGAGCGCGCAGCCCTGTCGAACGCCTCTACACACTCTAAAAGGAGCACACAGGCTGCCATTGATCTTCAGCACACTCTCAATGTCACCGTACAACACCTGGATCTTGGCGATAAGACCCTCGCTGAACCCAAACCTCCTCATTACTTTCCAGAGGAAGTCGTGTTCAACGCGGTCAAAAGCCTTTTCTTGATCTAATGAAATCAAGCCTGTCTGTAGACCCAATGAACCGGAGACTTCCAAAATATCCCGAATTAGGTAGACATTGTCCACCATGGACCTGCCGGGGACGCAATAGGTCTGATCCCGGTGGATGACCTGCTCCATGGCTTTCCCTAGCCTAGTGGCCAGGGCCTTGGAGAGGATTTTATAATCTGTACAAAGGAGGGACACGGGGCGCCAGTTCTTAATCTCTTGCAAGTTTCCCTTCTTAGGCAGCAGGGTGATAACTGCCCTGCGGCAAGACAAGGGGAGCGAACCGGTAGACAGACTCTCGTTGAATACGTCGAGCACGTCTTGGGCCAGAAGCTCCCAATAGGCCTTGTAGAACTCGACCGTGAGCCCGTCAACGCCTGGAGACTTCCGACCCTTCATGCCAAGGAGGGCTGTGTGTAGTTCCTGCAGGCTCAGAGGCCGTTCCAACTCCAGGTTGGTCTCCGCAGAGACCTGAGGTAGTTCCTCACAGAACTCCTCCAACAGTTCGTCGTTCTCTCTGTGTTCGCTGCGGAACAGAGAACGGTAAAATTCCACAGCCCTCCTCCTTATCTGCCCCGGTTCGCTCAAATGCTGCCCCGTGTCCGACAGCAAGGAGTGGATCATTTTCCTCTGTCCGTGTTTCCTCTCCAGGCTGAAGAAAAAGCCAGAGGGAGCATCCATCTCTGTGATGTCCTGTATCCGGGATCTGACCAATGCGCCTTGGACTTTATTTTCCAGCAGGTTTGCTAAAGTTAGCTTTTTAGATTTGAGAGCTTCAAAATACTCTCGATTTCCTGTGGAGTCACTAAGTCGTTCTAATTCCACTATACTCGTCTCCAGATCTCTGATAGATCCGGCAATGTCACGAGTGACATTGACAGTGTGCTGTTGACTCAACAGTTTTATTTGAACCTTTCCATAGTCCCACCACTGTCTAAGAGAGCTAAAATCAGCTTTCCTTTCCCTAAAACCAGTCCAAAAATAAGTTAAAACCTCCTTAAAGCTCTGATCATAAGTTAAAGCAGAATTAAAATGCCAGTACGCGCTTCTAGGTAAAATGTTTCTGATAAAAACACTACCTAAAAGCAACGAATGGTCTGTAAAAGCACTGGTAAAATCTGGCATGTTTTAAACACGTTAAAATGGTGTTTCAAACAATAAAAACGATCTAAACGAGCTAAAGAGATTTTACTATCAACAATGTGGGACCATGTATACTGCCTGGCGCCTGCATGCATCCTCCTCCATACGTCCACCAGGCCATGAGACGAGACCAGTTGCTTCAAGACCCGTTGGGCCGCCGGATGTGGCTCTGCGTGATTGCGATCTAAAAACTCGTTCTCAGTACAATTAAAATCCCCACCTATAAAAACATAATTCTCGGTCCCGCAATCACCCAGCCTCTCCCCAATTTTCTCATAAAAACATTTCTTCTCTGCATTGGCTATCGGAGCATAGATATTAATAAAAAACATGTTTAAACAATCAAATTTTGTCTTTACTAAAAGACATCTCCCTTGCACCACATGTTCAATTTCTATAGAAAGTGGGGTGAAAGCTTTTGAAAAAAGAAAACCCACCCCTGCACTCTTGGAGGTGCCATGACTTAAAATCACCTCTCCCTCCCACTCCTTGCCCCAGTCTGTTTCTATTGTACAATCACTATGTGTCTCCTGTAGATAGACGATATCAATTTTCTTTTGTTTCATCATCTGATAAATCAATGCCCGTTTTTCAGCCTCCCTCCCCCCATTTAGATTCAAGGATGCTATTTTAAATGAATCCATCTTAGGTAAAAGGCTAAAACAAACACACCGAAACATTAAAATAGATATTAAAAAACTACTGTACATCATAAAAATTGTTTTCTGGCTTTAGACATTATTTTCTTTAACCTAAAAATTTCTGTGTCTGTGAAACCTGAGTCCTCTTTATGTCTAATGTGATGCCTTGCGGAAAAATAGAAAAGTCTTAAATTTGGGAAATAGCTCTCAAGTTTTATCCCTCTGAGACCTTTTGTTTGTTTTAAAAAGGTTCTAAATGTTTCAACCGGGTATCTCGGTTCTCTACTCGTCTGAGATACGGAAGCTTCACTGGTATCTGAGAAATAACTCTCTTCATCACTGCTGTCCGATACCTCTCTCTTCTCCACAACCGACTTACTTTCCTTCTTACTGGCCTGCACAGCAGCCACCACATTTTTCCTCTTGCTGCGCCGTTTCACCGGGACACAAGCTTCCAGCTCCATTTCCTCCTCCACCTCACCTGTTTCTCCCTCCACTCCAGCCACTATAAACGACTCCACACCGTCTTTTCTTTGTACCTGTTTCTCCCCCTGAACCTCTCCCCCCTCGCTCTGATCTCCACACACTTGATGCTCCTCATCACCCCTCACATCCTCCTGTTCTTTCTGCACACCATCACTCTCCTTCCCTACACTTCCACCCACACCACCATTCAGCCCATCACCACACACCACCGTGCTCTCATCCTCTCCTATACTCGCACCATTACCACCGTCCTCCACCGCCTCTTTAACAATGTTTCCTGTCACATCCTCCTCCACCACCGCTGGTTCCCCCGCAGCGGCAGTCGCGCCAGCAGCAGCAGCGGCAGCAGCGGCGGGTTCTCCCGCCGCAACATTAGCAGTGTCTCCCTCCACAACATCCTCCTCACTATTTGTTTTTTTACTCTGCTCAGCAGCAACAGGCTGCTGCTTTTCCGAGTCCGGCTTGGCCAGTTCTGCCTTATCAGGGCACATCTTTATGATGTGGCCCTCCTGCCCACAACCAAAACATTTCATCTGCCCTGATGTGGCAAACAAAACATAGTCAAAATCATCCACTCTAACGTGGAAACGCAAATTCATTTCCTCATCCTTTCTGTTCAGTATCATAAATAACTGTCTACGGTGAGAAACAACATGTTTCAATAGCGGTGATTTACACCCGGAAAGGACTTTTTTCACCGGCGACACCACCTTTCCGTGTCTCGACAGTTCTTTAATCAAAAATTCATCACTGATGAAAGGAGGTACGTTTGACAACATTATCTTAGTGGATGGTAACGTGAGCGGTGAAACTTGTAAAAACAACCCATTCACCGAAACACCCTTTTCCACCACCTGCTGTGCATGTTCCACCTTCTCCACAAACAACACCACTGCCCCATTCATACGTGCAGCCGACTTTATATTCCCGTGCCCAATGATCTCACCCACCGCCAAACAAACTTCCTCCACGCTGCACGGAGAACCAGCACCCACCTTGATGCCGTTCTTCCGTGTCAGCGTGGAAAAAGACCCACCACCGACAACACCCACCATTGTTGCCGTCAGACGCCGGCAAGCCAGGCACGCCCGACGGCCACACCCCAAACAAACGAACAAAAACCCCTTAAAACGTGATAAAACTAAACACAAGAAAAAACAATTAAACAAGTAAACCAAACACCCAGAAAAACAGTAAGAAAAAGATAAAGAAAAGATATACAATCACTCTTGCTTTCACTCTTCCTCCGCTCCTCCTCACACACCCTCCTCTCACTCGAAGAAGAAGAAGAAGAAGAAGAAGAAGAAGAAGAAGAAGAAGAAGAAGAAGAAGAAGGAAGAAGAAGAAAGAAGAAAGAAGAAGAAGAAGAAGAAGAAGAAGAAGAAGAAGAAGAAGAAGAAGAAAGAAGAAGAAGATTTTTTTTTTTTTGATTTTTACCAAAACATTTATTTACAATAATAATAAAACAATTTCCTTTTTTTGTTGTTTTACAATAATCCTATGTCAAACAAATACATTATAATAAAACGTCTGTATAAATTAGTTCATTATTTTCTGAAATGATGCACAACACTTTGTCACATCCCATAACTCTAAAAACCCCTGCACATTCCCAGTGGCTCTGTGGAAAGCAAACTCCAACTTCAGCCTCGCCTTGATGTTTACCTTCCACAGAGCCACAACATCAACTTGAGGTCCATCCTGCATCTTGTCTCTTCGAGTTATATATATAGCTAATTTTGCCTCGGCTAATAAATAATTTAAAAGCCTTGACTTAAAACTAGTCGCTTTACTATGACGTACTCCGTTAATAAATAGTGCATCGGTAAAAATCATTTTAAAAAGACTAAAAACAGTCGATAAAAAACTAAAAAAGACTATCAAACGTGTGCAATCTATAAAAACATGAAAAACACTCTCTGACAACCTACAAAATGGACACTCATTTATAAAACCAGGACTAATCGCCGATAAAAACGCGTTGGTGGCTATAGCGCCATGGAGTATCCTCCACTGGAGGTCGCCAATCTTTTTTCTAATCGGCGGTTTGTACATTGTCCTCCAGTGGATTGGTTGTCCTTTCAGTCTTTCAACCCACACGCTGACGTCCCTCTTTCGAAGCGTTCTCTTGTTTAGAATTTTCACACAGTTTTTATATAAAGTCTTTGGTGCCACTTTGCACAAATCCATTTCTGAGTCCATGGTCTTTAGCAGAGGACCGCTGTCCTCTTCAAAGCTTGGACTCAGAAGAACCTTAGGAAAAGGATCTGTTTCTTTTGGCAGGCATTCTCCATCCTTGTATGCCTGCAATAAACTCTTCTCTTTTCCAGTCAATCTTTCTCTTATTCTCATCAGGACACGTTCCATCATTCTTGTAGACCTTACTTTCAGTGCGGCAGCGACCTTCTGGGCATCGCCAAAGTCTGCTCCTGACGCTCGAATCAGCCTCTTTAAGGTCACCATTCCGGCTCTAGACAGCGTCTCTGTTAGCCCCAGGAACGTGTCCTCTTCAACATCCAGTCTTGCTCCGTACACCAAGGGTTCTTCTAATAGCCAATGCAGAGAATCAGTCATTTCCGCTCTACGCAATCTAAAAAGAGCACATGATTTAAAAACGCTCTGATAAAATTGCGGAGTTCCTTTAAACCTTAGAAGACTAAAATTTGTTAAAAACAGAGCAGCATCCAATCCAAGGAATTCACGCGTCTTAGAATGCAACTGGCTACATCCTTCCACACAGGAGATCCTATCAGGTACTTTTGTAAAAACTGTATCCTAAACACAGTGACTTACTGGCCAGGTGGACAAGGCCCTGGCCCCCCTCTTCTCTGGATAAAAAAACACCGACTGTGGCACCCAGTGACGATTGTTCCAGAAAAAATTAACCATTTCCGTCTGTATTCTTGTCAGCAGCCCTGACGGTGGATCTAGTACAATGAGCTTGTGCCAGAGTTGTGATGCGACCAGATTATTAAGCACTAACACTCTTCCTCTGTACGACATTTTTTCATGCAACCATTTCCAGTTCGCAAGTTTGTTTGATATTTTTTGTTCTAGGTTTTCCCAGTTTTTTTCAACAAAACTTTTCTCGCCTAAATACACGCCTAGATATTTTAGGCCATCTATTCTCCAGGTCATGCCTTTGGGGAGAGCCGGGAGTCCGTCGGGCCACTCGCCAACAGCCAGGGCTTCACTTTTTCCCCAATTTACTTTGGCGGCAGACAGCATGGAGAACTTTCTTATGATTTCTGTTAAAACGCTGACGTCTCTTTGATCTTTAATAAAAACCACGAGATCGTCAGCATAGGCAGATAAAACCAATTTGTCTTTAAAACCGGTAAAACCAAGCCGTGAATGTCTGATCGCATCTTCTTTAAAAGGGGTTCCAGGGAGAGTGCATAGAGCATTCCCGAGAGCGCGCAGCCCTGTCGAACGCCTCTACACACTCTAAAAGGAGCACACAGGCTGCCATTGATCTTCAGCACACTCTCAATGTCACCGTACAACACCTGGATCTTGGCGATAAGACCCTCGCTGAACCCAAACCTCCTCATTACTTTCCAGAGGAAGTCGTGTTCAACGCGGTCAAAAGCCTTTTCTTGATCTAATGAAATCAAGCCTGTCTGTAGACCCAATGAACCGGAGACTTCCAAAATATCCCGAATTAGGTAGACATTGTCCACCATGGACCTGCCGGGGACGCAATAGGTCTGATCCCGGTGGATGACCTGCTCCATGGCTTTCCCTAGCCTAGTGGCCAGGGCCTTGGAGAGGATTTTATAATCTGTACAAAGGAGGGACACGGGGCGCCAGTTCTTAATCTCTTGCAAGTTTCCCTTCTTAGGCAGCAGGGTGATAACTGCCCTGCGGCAAGACAAGGGGAGCGAACCGGTAGACAGACTCTCGTTGAATACGTCGAGCACGTCTTGGGCCAGAAGCTCCCAATAGGCCTTGTAGAACTCGACCGTGAGCCCGTCAACGCCTGGAGACTTCCGACCCTTCATGCCAAGGAGGGCTGTGTGTAGTTCCTGCAGGCTCAGAGGCCGTTCCAACTCCAGGTTGGTCTCCGCAGAGACCTGAGGTAGTTCCTCACAGAACTCCTCCAACAGTTCGTCGTTCTCTCTGTGTTCGCTGCGGAACAGAGAACGGTAAAATTCCACAGCCCTCCTCCTTATCTGCCCCGGTTCGCTCAAATGCTGCCCCGTGTCCGACAGCAAGGAGTGGATCATTTTCCTCTGTCCGTGTTTCCTCTCCAGGCTGAAGAAAAAGCCAGAGGGAGCATCCATCTCTGTGATGTCCTGTATCCGGGATCTGACCAATGCGCCTTGGACTTTATTTTCCAGCAGGTTTGCTAAAGTTAGCTTTTTAGATTTGAGAGCTTCAAAATACTCTCGATTTCCTGTGGAGTCAGTAAGTCGTTCTAATTCCACTATACTCATCTCCAGATCTCTGATAGATCCGGCAATGTCACGAGTGACATTGACAGTGTGCTGTTGACTCAGCAGTTTTATTTGAACCTTTCCATAGTCCCACCACTGTCTAAGAGAGCTAAAATCAGCTTTCCTTTCCCTAAAACCAGTCCAAAAATAAGTTAAACCTCTTTAAAGCTCTGATCATAAGTTAAAGCAGAATTAAAATGCCAGTACGCGCTTCTAGGTAAAATGTTTCTGATAAAAACACTACCTAAAAGCAACGAATGGTCTGTGAAAGCCACTGGTAAAATCTGGCATGTTTTAAACACGTTAAAATGGTGTTTAAAACAATAAAAACGATCTAAACGAGCTAAAGAGATTTTACTATCAACAATGTGGGACCATGTATACTGCCTGGCGCCTGCATGCATCCTCCTCCATACGTCCACCAGGCCATGAGACGAGACCAGTTGCTTCAAGACCCGTTGGGCCGCCGGATGTGGCTCTGCGTGATTGCGATCTAAAAACTCGTTCTCAGTACAATTAAAATCCCCACCTATAAAAACATAATTCTCGGTCCGCAATCACCCAGCCTCTCCCAATTTTCTCATAAAAACATTTCTTCTCTGCATTGGCTATCGGAGCATAGATATTAATAAAAAACATGTTTAAACAATCAAATTTTGTCTTTACTAAAAGACATCTCCCTTGCACCACATGTTCAATTTCTATAGAAAGTGGGGTGAAAGCTTTTGAAAAAAGAAAACCCACCCCTGCACTCTTGGAGGTGCCATGACTTAAAATCACCTCTCCCTCCCACTCCTTGCCCCAGTCTGTTTCTATTGTACAATCACTATGTGTCTCCTGTAGATAGACGATATCAATTTCTTTTGTTTCATCATCTGATAAATCAATGCCCGTTTTTCAGCCTCCCTCCCCCATTTAGATTCAAGGATGCTATTTTAAATGAATCCATCTTAGGTAAAAGGCTAAAACAAACACACCGAAACATTAAAATAGATATTAAAAAACTACTGTACATCATAAAAATTGTTTTCTGGCTTTAGACATTATTTTCTTTAACCTAAAAATTTCTGTGTCTGTGAAACCTGAGTCCTCTTTATGTCTAATGTGATGCCTTGCGGAAAAATAGAAAAGTCTTAAATTTGGGAAATAGCTCTCAAGTTTTATCCCTCTGAGACCTTTTGTTTGTTTTAAAAAGGTTCTAAATGTTTCAACCGGGTATCTCGGTTCTCTACTCGTCTGAGATACGGAAGCTTCACTGGTATCTGAGAAATAACTCTCTTCATCACTGCTGTCCGATACCTCTCTCTTCTCCACAACCGACTTACTTTCCTTCTTACTGGCCTGCACAGCAGCCACCACATTTTTCCTCTTGCTGCGCCGTTTCACCGGGACACAAGCTTCCAGCTCCATTTCCTCCTCCACCTCACCTGTTTCTCCCTCCACTCCAGCCACTATAAACGACTCCACACCGTCTTTTCTTTGTACCTGTTTCTCCCCCTGAACCTCTCCCCCCTCGCTCTGATCTCCACACACTTGATGCTCCTCATCACCCCTCACATCCTCCTGTTCTTTCTGCACACCATCACTCTCCTTCCCTACACTTCCACCCACACCACCATTCAGCCCATCACCACACACCACCGTGCTCTCATCCTCTCCTATACTCGCACCATTACCACCGTCCTCCACCGCCTCTTTAACAATGTTTCCTGTCACATCCTCCTCCACCACCGCTGGTTCCCCCGCAGCGGCAGTCGCGCCAGCAGCAGCAGCGGCAGCAGCGGCGGGTTCTCCCGCCGCAACATTAGCAGTGTCTCCCTCCACAACATCCTCCTCACTATTTGTTTTTTTACTCTGCTCAGCAGCAACAGGCTGCTGCTTTTCCGAGTCCGGCTTGGCCAGTTCTGCCTTATCAGGGCACATCTTTATGATGTGGCCCTCCTGCCCACAACCAAAACATTTCATCTGCCCTGATGTGGCAAACAAAACATAGTCAAAATCATCCACTCTAACGTGGAAACGCAAATTCATTTCCTCATCCTTTCTGTTCAGTATCATAAATAACTGTCTACGGTGAGAAACAACATGTTTCAATAGCGGTGATTTACACCCGGAAAGGACTTTTTTCACCGGCGACACCACCTTTCCGTGTCTCGACAGTTCTTTAATCAAAAATTCATCACTGATGAAAGGAGGTACGTTTGACAACATTATCTTAGTGGATGGTAACGTGAGCGGTGAAACTTGTAAAAACAACCCATTCACCGAAACACCCTTTTCCACCACCTGCTGTGCATGTTCCACCTTCTCCACAAACAACACCACTGCCCCATTCATACGTGCAGCCGACTTTATATTCCCGTGCCCAATGATCTCACCCACCGCCAAACAAACTTCCTCCACGCTGCACGGAGAACCAGCACCCACCTTGATGCCGTTCTTCCGTGTCAGCGTGGAAAAAGACCCACCACCGACAACACCCACCATTGTTGCCGTCAGACGCCGGCAAGCCAGGCACGCCCGACGGCCACACCCCAAACAAACGAACAAAAACCCCTTAAAACGTGATAAAACTAAACACAAGAAAAAACAATTAAACAAGTAAACCAAACACCCAGAAAAACAGTAAGAAAAAGATAAAGAAAAGATATACAATCATCACACTCTTCCTCCGCTCCTCCTCACACACCCTCCTCTCACTCGAGAAGAAGAAGAAGAAGAAGAAGAAGAAGAAGAAGAAGAAGAAGAAGAAGAAGAAGAAGAAGAAGAAGAAGAAGAAGAAGAAGAAGAAGAAGAAGAAGAAGAAGAAGAAGAAGAAGAAGAAGAAGAAGAAGAGAAGAAGAAGAAGAAGAAGAAGAAGAAGAAGGGGGGGAAGATGAAAACAGAGCACGCGGGCTCGCTTTAGCTTTTCCTTTGTTAGACGGTCGTTTGGAGAAGAGTTTGAGGTTTAGCTAATTTTTTCCGTGTTTTCAGTGAAAATGTCTTCAGTTCAGCCTCAGAGAGTTTATCAAGCAGCAGGAAACTCCTGCTGAAGAAACATTCACAGAGTGGAAAGAAATCAACGTTAAGATGGAGGAAGAGATGGACGATCAGCGCAGACTGATGGATTTTACCCGGATACCCAAGATCATCTTGCACCGGATAGGTACGAAACAGCTTCACGGTTTACTGATTAGTCAGGTTAAAGAGAGTTTTTACAGATAAATAATCGTTCTGTTCGTAGACATATTTAAAGAATCTGCTTAAATTAAGTAAAAATAGAAAATCCCTGGAGAAATGTAACCAGGGCCTGCTAAAGTGTGGCCCCAGTTTGGACCCAGCGCTCTGATTCTAACAATTAGCATCAGTGCTAAGCTAAGCTGAATTATAGTCAATAGCCTGTGGAAAGTCACAAACATGTTGACTAACATGGACTTCCTCCATTCAGTTTGTTAAAATTAGTGTATAATCTAAAATGAGCCAAAATGCTAATGTTAGCCTAAATGCTGCTAGTAGCATGTGGGGCATCATTACAATGTTGTCTTACATTGACTTCCTGCATTCAGGGTCCTAAACATGGCTAATAAGTAATAAAAATAGCTAGAAGCTTATTGCAGGGAAAAGGCTGATGCTTGTGCAGCAAAGCAGAGCCCTAACCTGAGAGGAAAAGATCATGCAGGCTAATATTATTGCACTGTCTCTGAGTTGGTTTCTCTTCGCAATATTTATTAACCTATTTGTATGATTTGTTCTGTAAATTGCCATTCATATTATTTCTCAGTCTTTATCACTGAGGGATGAAGAGACTGATGTCTGGTTCTTTAGGTTCTGACGGGTCTGCGGTTCCTCTCCTGACCCACTGTGCACCCTGAATATCGCCGACACAGTTTTTTAATTCCCCTATCAAACTTCTCTGTGATTGTTTAGCCTAGAATGTGCATCTTCCAATGTTATGTTATTTGATGTTATTGTTACAGGTCAGTTTTCTAAACTACAAAGAAATGACTGTTAGGGATGCTCCAATATGAAAAACTGGATTGATATTGATATCTGATAGTAACACTGGTGTTATAGCAGATTTACCAATATTTTATTTTATATACGTTTTTAATCCGATTACTTGATTAATCATAAGAATAATTAATAGATTACTCAGTTACTGAAATATTTGTTTACAGCAACGCTACTATCCATCCAGTTATCACTAGAAAATATTTATTGACTTTCTCTTGTATCTTGTCACATATGCTGAGCTGACAGCGCCTCTTAATGCTCATTTGTACTCAATGCATGTCAGCTATTCTGACAGAATAACGGCTCAAATTTAAGTTAAAGAAGGTCAGTGTTAGACCTGCCCAAAGCCCCGCCCTCCACTTTCATTGGGGAATTATTTTATGGTGACACGACAGGAAGTGGATCCAGGTGATAATAATGATCACAACAATCAAAAGCATATTTAGTAATTGTCTTGTCTGGCTGCTAAATTTCCATTTTCATAATGTAAACTTAGTAAATGACTTATTAACTAACTTGTGTCTTAAATAAACTCGTTAAATAATTTTATCATTGTACATTTTCACCTTTCATATTTAATCTTCCAAATTGTCCAATATTCATGTCAAATATTTCAATTGGTTCATTTTGCCATTATTTTCTGCATGTGTGCGATTAACAACAATCACCCACTGCTACCAATTCTGCTGTGAATCCCAGGAAAGTAAAGGCTGAGATTTAGTTGTGCTTTTGAACGTTTGTGTTGAGTGTGTGAGCGGAGCAATGTCTGACAATATCAGCGGGTGAGATTAAAAATTACTTTATGGTTTCCCTTTAGGCATTTTATGTCACTCTTTAATGTGATATATATCTGGTGACATATAATGGGTGCACTTCCCCTGCGCCCATTACAGGCACACAGCCCGCATCACCACCAGCGTTGGTCCACAATCTCCCAGTCGGATTGCGACACCGTGTGTGTGGTCAGGGTACACGTCCAAAAGTCAGGTGACCTGAACATCTGACTCCTCCTCCATGTAGGCGTCTTCTTCCTCTCTCTACATGGAGGAAGAAGATTTTATGTAATATTTGTCAGGAAGCTACTAGATTAAGCGATTGCCATCTTATTTGCTCACCTGGAGATCCTTAATATCATATTTTGACTCAAGAATAGTTCCAGTCTGGTCATTAGAATGGAGCAATGACCAGAATGAAACTAGTTCTGGTCATAGTTCCATTCTAGAACATCCAATGTTCTAGAACATAGAACGTTAACTTCTTAGTTGAGTTAATGTTCATTCTTGTAAGATTGTAATTTTAGAATAACCTAAGAAAATCCTGTTTCTATACATGAAGGCATCAAAGTGGATTTCTTGTTTGATTGACATTTAAAAAACTTTTTTTTTTTTGTCTATTTCCCAGATCTTCCACAATGTTGTGTGTGTGAAGAGGAGGAGATTCTCAATGACACAAAACCACAGAGGAACCAACTCATCTCTCATGGCTCTGCAGAAACTGAGAACCAGAATCAGGAAGGAAGCAATTCTGAAGACCCAGGAAAAAAGAGAAAGGAAGAACAGAAACCAAAGGAGAGATATGAGAAAACCAAACAGCAGAAAGACAGAACTGATGCTGAAAAACAAAAACCGCAGCAGAAAACTCACAAAGGGCAAAAAATACATTCTTGTAAAATTTGTGATAAAACCTTTTCTGGAAACAGTAACTTGAAGACACACATGAGAATTCACACAGGAGTAAAACCTTTCACTTGTTCAACCTGTGGAAAGAGTTTCAATGTAAAAACGGCTTTAACTCAGCATATGATAATTCACACAGGTGAAAATCCTTTCTCATGTGGGACTTGTGGAAAGAGTTACAGACAAAAAACGACTTTAACTGAGCATATGAGAATTCACACAGGTGAGAAGCCTTTCACTTGTTCAACCTGTGGAAAGAGTTTCAGTGTAAAAGCGAATTTAACTGCGCATATGAGAATTCATACAGGTGAGAAGCCTTTCTCATGTGGGACTTGTGGAAAGAGTTACAGACAAAAAACGACTTTAACTAGGCATATGAGAATTCACACAGGTGAGAAGCCTTTCATTTGTTCAACCTGTGGAAAGAGTTTCAGTGACAGAGTTACTTTAACTCGGCATATGAGAATTCACACAGGTGAGAAGCCTTTCTGGTGTGAGACCTGTGGAAAGAGTTTCAGTGTCAGAGGGACTTTAACTCGGCATATGAGAATTCATACAGGTGAGAAGCCTTTCTCATGTGGGACCTGTGGAAAGAGTTTCAGGATGAAACAACAATTACTTAAACACATAAAGATTCATATGGATGCAAAACAGTGACGTGCGGTGAGGCTTTACGATGTATAAATACAGACACCATGTATGTTATTGGTTACTCAGAAATTTTGCTCATGCATACAACGCTGGAGGGCAGAAAGACCGTTCTTTTACACGTCATCCATAGCTGTAGTAACCAGGTGAAACTTAGAAATGTAGGTATTGTTTCGTGTTATGATCCACAGCAAAGGGAGAAACCTAAACCACTTTCTCACTCTGCATCACCCAAGCTACATGCAGACTCGTTGCAATAGCAACTGATAACAATGCCATGTTTTAGGATTTAACATAAAAAAATAAAGAATTTTGGTCACAGAACAGAACATTGAGTTTTTTGCAGTAGTTTGTTTTAGTCTTAGTGTTTTATTAATAAATCATTGCTGTGGTAGATTAGCTAACATTTCTACTTTACTGAATTCTTTAGACATACAGACTGTGGCCCACAAAATGCACATTTCATTAAAAAACTAAACAAAAACATGTTTTTTCCCATCTTACCTTTACTTATAAATTAAATCCATAACAATTCTGCACAAAAATATTCATTCATCCAAAGCCAAGTCGATGCTCTGAATGTCTTGTACTAAGATAGACTTGAGGTCCATTTTTGTCTACCAGCTTTGTTTTTCTAAAATCAGTTTTTTGTTTTATTTCTCAGTCACATTTGTACTTAAGGTTCCCATCAGTGTCCCATTAGATACTGAAGTTAAAGAGGGGAATGTCTTCAGGAAGGTTTAATTTCTGTGGATTTCAGGTGTCTTGCAGTTCTGTGTCATGTAGTTATTGAGTTCAGCTTTTACATTGTTGACTTTTACATGTATGACTTGAAATAAAGTATTTTACATTTTAAGGCAGTGTATTATTCTTTTTTCCCATAAATTGCTGGGTTTCAGATGATGTAGCACCGATGCCTTACCATGGAGGTGGGGTCAGAAAGTAAATGCAGCACATTTAGGCATTTTGACTTAAACATCAAAATGTCTTAAGTCTGTGCCATGTGTGGTTGTTCCAACCATTCCAATAGAGAGAAAGAAAAACTTTATCTTTGTGTTTTGAAGGTAGCCGGTTACAAGGAAGTTAATTTAGAAAAAACTCACCTAACAAAGAGAAAAGTGGATCAACAATCTACAGCTAAAACCAGGAGGTGCAGGAAGTAATAATGCGGGAGTTTGCAGAGCCACTTTTCTAACATTGTTTAAATTGTATTTTCAGATATTTTATTGGATGGTAACTTAGAAAGACAAGCATTCATATGCAGGCACATGCAGAGGGGGTCTGGAGAGGGCTTGAGCCCTGCCCCTTTTGCCCTTGATGCCCCCAGAGCCCTTTTTGAGTTTATTTTTGTTTTCTACTTGAGTCTTTTGTGTCAGGAGGCCTTCTTGTGCCTCTAAATATAACACCTAGCAAAACTAATGAGTCTGGCTGCCCTTGGTCTAATTATGAGGATTCCCAGTCCTTCTGCCTCCACGTTGTTCAGACACCGGGTCCGTGGCGAGGAAGAGCGGGGCTGAACTGTGACCTCTAACGGTCAAATTTTGGGCAATAATTAATTTTTTTCTAACGTACACTTGTGAATAAAAACATAGGTCTGATGTTGAAGTTATAAAACCAGTTTCTATTTATATTTTGTAATATGTCTGGAGGGCCCCTACCAGCAGCTACTGGGTTCTCTTTGTTTACCTTGATATCTCAGCCTTATAATTCTAGATCTCAGAGGTGCTGAAATCAAATTAATGACATGTGAGAAGTTAACTGTTTATATATGAAGGTTTTCCTGATTTACTCTTTGTTTCAAACAGGTTTTATTTCAGTCTCTATGTAAATCGATTCTGTCACACAGTCTTTGACTAAACAGAAAAATAGAAAAAGACCATCATTATGATACTTTATCATCTAAAATTATAGAAAAAGTTTCAATGATTTTTTTTATCTGAAATTCAATCCACATCGTCAAATCATTTTGTAAGCAGAAAATTTATTTAAAACCATGTCAAAGAAATGCATCCATTTCTCCAAATCATTAAAATAAAAATATGTACAAAGGATAAAAACACAATAAAGACTCCAAAATTTCAGAAGTCTTAATCTCAAAGCATTCAAACTCATTGTTTGTTAGACAATCTCTCCCTCAGTCTCATTCAATAAAATGGAAATATAAAACTGGCAGAATAAAATTTTTAAGAATTTCAGCTAAATATCTAGATTAAAATGCTTTTGTAAGCAAAACCTGCTACATTTAAGAATTTAAGTCAGTTGCAATTACTCCACTTCCAAACAGCAACTTACTGAGAATCTTGAGGTTCACATTGTGCCATCAAACCTGTGCGAGTTCTCATTTGAACAGTTACATTTATTTAGAGTGAACCTTTTTCTACTGAATCCACAAAATAAAAGCTTCCAACCCGTGTGAATCTTCATGTGATGACTTAAACTGGATCTATACACAAAACATTTTCCTCGCTTTTCACTAAGGGTGCAGACATGACATGGTGAGCTGGTCTAATAGTCAAACCTCACAGCGGAGAACAGAACAGTGGCTGAGGTCAATAACATCGAGGAATCAGATCAGCTTCACATGCATGTATCTGCTGCTCACCAATGTCCCAAAATTAAGGAAATCAACATTTATTAATCAGCCAGCTGATAAATCAATGCACAGCTTATTCTCACCAGTGTGTATTCTGTTGTGAGATGTTAAGCACTGTTTTTGAGTGAAACTTTTTCCACAAATCCCACATGAGAAAGGCTTCTCACCTGTGTGAGATCTCATGTGAACAGTTAACCTTTTTTATGAGGAAACATTTTCCACAGGCCTCACATGAGAATGGCTTCTCACTAGTGTGAATTCTGTTGTGAGAAGTTAAGTTGTGTTTGTGAGTGAAACCTTTTCCACAAATCCCACATGAGAAAGGTTTCTCACCTGTGTGAGATCTCATGTGAACAGTTAAACTTTTTTTATGAGGAAAACATTTTCCACAGGCCTCACATGAGAATGGCTTCTCACCAGTGTGAATTCTCATGTGAGAAGTTAAGCTCTGTTTGTGAGTGAAAACTTTTCCACAAATCCCACATGAGAAAGGTTTCTCACCTGTGTGAGATCTCATGTGAACAGTTAAACTTTTTTATGAGTGAAACTTCTTCCACAGGTCTCACATGAGAAAGGTTTCTCACCCGTGTGAATTCTGATGTGATTAACTAACTTATATTTCCTCCGGAAACTTTTTCCACAAGTCTCACAGGAAAAAGGTTTCTCACCTGTATGAATCGTCATATGAGCAAGTAACTGACATTTAGACACAACATTTTTCCACAGATTGTGCATGTGTAAGATTTCTCACCAAAGAAAATTCTCTTGTGTCTGTTTAAAGAGTCGTTTAGACGGAAACCTTTTCCACAAGCTGGACAAGTAAACGGTTTTTCACCTGTATGAATTCTCATGTGATCAATTAAACGACTCTCTTTAGGGTAACATTTTCCACAGGTGGAACATTGGAAAGGTTTCTTAGCCATGTGAGTTTTCTTGTGATTCATCAAGGAACTATTTTGAGAAAAGGTTTTATCACAAATTTGACAAGAATATAGATTTTGGTCTGGTTGAGCTTTCATGTTCGTTTCTTGTTCTGAAGTCTCTGTTGAGTTTTTCTGCTGTTTGTTCAAAATGTCATCAGTTTCCTGTTTCATCACAAGATTCTCTTCATCCTGACTGATGGAAAGTTGCTCCTCTTCCTCTTTGATCTGCAGAGGTTCTGGTTCCTCTTGTTCCTGTTTCATCTGCAGAAGTTCTGGTTCCTCTTGTTCCTGTTTCATCTGCAGAGGTTCTGGTTCCTCTTGTTCCTGTTTCATCTGCAGAGGTTCTGGTTCCTCTTGTTCCTGTTTCATCTGCAGAGGTTCTGGTTCCTCTTGTTCCTGTTTCATCTGCAGAAGTTCTGGTTCCTCTTGTTCCTGTTTCATCTGCAGAGGTTCTGGTTCCTCTTGTTCCTGTTTTATCTGCAGAGGTTCTGGTTCCTCTTGATCCAGTTTCATCTGCAGAGGTTCTGGTTCCTCTTGTTCCTGTTTCATCTGCAAAAGTTCTGGTTTCTCTTGATCCAGTTTCATCTGCAGCGGTTCTGGTTCCTCTTTTTCCAGTTTCATCTGCAGAGGTTCTGGTTCCTCTTGTTCCAGTTTTATCTGCAGAGGTTCTGGTTCGGGTTCCTCTTGATCCTGTTTTATCTGCAGAGTTTCTGGTTCCTCTTGATCCAGTTTCATCTGCAGAAGTTCTGGTTCCTCTTGTTCCAGTTTTATCTGCAGAGGTTCTGGATGATCTTGATCTAAAGTGAAGTTTCTCTCCGTGTTTCTTATCTCATTTAGATCCTCCTCCTCTTTGCACACACTGCATTGTGGGAAATCTGGAAAAAAAGTCAAAATGTGACGTCACACAATGAACCCTTTAATTAAAAACTAAAATGAAAATATTCTTCAGCAGGGGGCGTGCTGTGGTAGCGCAACCCACGTTTGGAGGCCTTCAATCCTCCACACGGCCGTCACGGGTTTGATTTCCGGACCAGACGATATTTGCCGCATGTCTTTCCTTACTACATTCCTGTCAGCCTTCTTTCTTATAAGGGACACTAGAGCCCACAGAAACCCCAGGAGGGGAAAATGTAATTCTCAGCAAAACATTACAAAATGAAATCTCTTCCATCGTCTTTCAGAGAGATTGTTATTTACCTTATTTAGAATAAACAATGTCTGCATGTGGTTAATAATTTTTACCAGCAATTAAACTTAATGCCGTCAATGTGCCAACATTTGGAAATATGCAGTCTGGCTAGCTGACGTTAACTCCCCTTCAAGATTCGCTTCTCACCAACAGGGACGTTACACCATATTCTGTGACCACTGCACATTGTGACTGTAGGAGGCGCTGTTGCAGGTTTACATCATACTTTGCTATTCTTATGGACACAGAATGTGATGGCGCTTATCAAATAATGGTCCCACACTGTAACTTACAGTAAAGTTCTAAATATTTAAACTGAACTGTCTCTATTAACTCTGCTTGCTAAGTCAATATCTGACCATTAGTATTATGACATTCTTTTTAGTTAAATGAAACGGCCCTTTAAATAGCTTTACATAGTGTTATAGTCAAGACCATCTAAGCAGAGACCAAGACCAGCCGCCACATGACTATAAAATGTGAAATATTAGCAAAAGTGCTAATCAAATTGGTCTGAAAGATCCACATTCCCATAAAAACAAATCAATTTAACCAATATTATCAATTCAAACTCTTTGTTCTACTTTGCTCTGTGCTACAATCCATGGAAGTCTCATGCCAACCCTAAAAGTTAACGCCCTGGGCGGTTGCCCATATTGCTCATATCAGAAACCACCACTGTCTGCACTATTAAACATAGCAATTAAGGCAATGCACTAGTGGTAAACAACGCTCCATCATGAACACAGACCAAGGAGCAACAAGCAGAAATAACCAAACACTGTGACAGTTCTCACTTTTTCTCCTGCTGCATGAAGCCAGGCAGCACAGAATATCACAGAGCAATGAGCATGCTCTGTGTGCTCTGGTTTTATTGATTCACCAATTAAATTAATATCAATGTATACAATCAATTAAAATAATGACAGCTACTGCAGCTGTTTAGTACCTATCCGCTGCAAGATGATCTTGGGTATCCGGGTAAATCCATCAGTCTGCGCTGATCGTCCATCTCTTCCTCCCTCTTAACGTTGATTTCTTTCCACTCTGTGAATGTTTCTTCAGCAGGAGTTTCCTGCTGCTTGATAAACTCTCTGAGGCTGAACTGAAGACATTTTTACTGAAAACACAGAAATATTTAACTAAACTGCAAAACAGTCTTTAAGAGGAAAAGTAAAGCCAGACATTTGCTCTGTTTTATTTTCACGTGTTTCACTGTTGCTGTGCTGAAGAAACTGGAAGTGATTATTAGTTTGGCTTTAAATTTTCTGCTGAGTCTCTTCTTTTAAAGTCCTGGAGGGCTGATGCCCTGAAACCTTTAGCTGAGCCTCTGCTGCACCACCTGAATAGAGTAATTAGGTCATTAAGGCTCTGCAGATCTGATCCACACAAGGAGGAGGTAATTATGGTGATTTCATTGCAGTGTTTTGTACCTGTGGCTCATCTAAACACTGCAGGTCACCTTGAGGACTGGAGTTTGACTCCTGTGGTTTAGTCAGAACTCCTGCTGAAGAAACATCACAGAGTGGAAATAAATCAACGTCAAGATGGAGGAAGAGATGAACGATCAGCTCAGATCAGTCTGGAAAAACACTGATGATGACAATAACTGTTTGATTACCTTGGTAACTAAGAGTGATAGCAAATTAGAGTAAATTCTTTCTATTTCATTTCCTTTTTTCCATTACTATTCATTCAGTTCCTCAGTTGATCCGAGTGAAACACAGTATAATTTTTTTCAAGTCATTTTAATTAATTATTAAGTTTTATGTTTTTTAAACGCATTTACTAACGTTTTTTTAAAATATATGTAAAATGTTTATATTAAACTTTCAATGTATGATAAAAACATTTTAAATCAGAAATGTGACACAGAAGCCCCTTTATGCTGCCACCTACTGACAAGAACTGGTACTACACCTACAAAGAGCTATTTTTCTACAGTCTGTGCGACTGAATTCATTCCATGGATTTCATATGCAGGAGTATGTTTAAACAGTCATGTTCAATAACATGGAATCAGACCAACAACAAAACAAGTTGTATTTCATAAATGTGTGTTTGAAGTCAGTTATCTATTGTGAGACGTTTTTTTAATTTTATTTCAAATGTTCAAGTTGAATACATTACTCTAAACCACATGTGGCTTCATACTGTTTAACTTTAAAAATGAATCAGAACCTACAAACTAAAACCTCCTGTGTCGATATAATAACTGTACGTGCTTGTTCTAATTAAACAGATCTAATCATGCTCAATAAATTAAATATGAAAAGAAAATGTGGTATATTAAAGCGGAACTTTTGAATCGTTCACAGTTTCTTCAGAACAGTTCCAGTGAAACACGGGGAAGATTTTTGAATATTTTGTTATTTAATAAATCACCTTAGAAAACTAAATTGGTAGAAAGAATATTTTTTATTATAATATATAATAATAATAATAATAATAATATATAATAATATAATATATAATAATAATAATTATAATAATAATTTTGGGTGTGGGAGATATTTATGTAGCATCCCGTTTCACACTCTATTCCAGTAGATGGCGGTAATTCACATCAATAAGTTTCTTGCCAACCGCCATGAAAAAAAAGAAGAAGAAGAAGAAGAAGAAGGCGGGAAGATGAAAACAGAGCACGCGGGCTCGCTTTAGCTTTTCCTTTGAAGAAGAGTTTGAGGTTTAGCTAATTTTTTCCGTGTTTTCAGTGAAAATGTCTTCAGTTCAGCCTCAGAGAGTTTATCAAGCAGCAGGAAACTCCTGCTGAAGAAACATTCACAGAGTGGAAAGAAATCAACGTTAAGATGGAGGAAGAGATGGACGATCAGCGCAGACTGATGGATTTTACCCGGATACCCAAGATCATCTTGCACCGGATAGGTACTAAACATCTTCACGGTTTACTGATTAGTCAGGTTAAAGAGAGTTTTTACAGATAAATAATCGTTGTGTTCGTAGACATATTTAAAGAATCCGCTCAAATTAAGTAAAATAGAAAATCCCTGGAGAAATGTAACCGGGGCCTGCTAAAGTGTGGCCCCAGTTTGGACCCAGCGCTCTGATGCTAACAATTAGCATCAATGCTAAGCTAAACTGAATTATAGTCAATAGCCTGTGGAAAGTCACAAGCATGTTGACTAACATGGATTTGCTCCATTCAGTTTGTTACATTAGTGTATAATCTAAAATGAGCCAAAATGCTAATGTTAGCCTAAATGCTGCTAGTAGCATGTGGGGCATCATTACAATGTTGTCTTACATTGACTTCCTGCATTCAGGTCCTAAACATGGCTAATAAGTAATAAAAATAGCTAGAAGCTTATTGCAGGGAAAAGGCTGATGCTTGTGCAGCAAAGCAGAGCCCTAACCTGAGAGGAAAAGATCATGCAGGCTAATATTATTGCACTGTCTCTGAGTCGGTTTCTCTTCGCAATATTTATTAACCTATTTGTATGATTTGTTCTGTAAATTGCCATTCATATTATTTCTCAGTCTTTATCACTGAGGGATGAAGAGACTGATGTCTGGTTCTTTAGGTTCGACGGGTCTGCGGTTCCTCTCCTGACCCACTGTGCACCCTGAATATCGCCGACACAGTTTTTAATTCCCTATCAAACTTCTCTGTGATTGTTTAGCCTAGAATGTGCATCTTCCAATGTTATGTTATTTGATGTTATTGTTACAGGTCAGTTTTCTAAACTACAAAGAAATGACTGTTAGGGATGCTCCAATATGAAAAATTGGATTGATATTGATATCTGATATTAACACTGGTGTTATAGCAGATTTACCAATATTTTATTTTATATACATTTTTAATCGATTAGTTGATTAATCATAAGAATAATTAATAGATTACTCAGTTACTGAAATATTTGTTTACAGCAACGCTACTATCCATCCAGTTATCACTAGAAAATATTTATTGACTTTCTCTTGTATCTTGTCACATATGCTGAGCTGACAGCGCCTCTTAATGCTCATTTGTACTCAATGCATGTCAGCTATTCTGACAGAATAACGGCTCAAATTTAAGTTAAAGAAGGTCAGTGTTAGACCCGCCCAAAGCCCCGCCCTCCACTTTCATTGGGGAATTATTTTATGGTGACCTGAGAGGAACTGCAACCAGGTGATAATAATGATCACAACAATCAAAAGCATATTTAGTAATTGTCTTGTCTGGCTGCTAAGTTTCCATTTTCATAATGTAAACTAGTAAATGACTTATTAACTAACTTGTGTCTTAAATAAACTCGTTAAATAATTTTATCATTGTACATTTTCACCTTTCATATTTAATCTTCCAAATTGTCCAATATTCATGTCAAATATTTTCCATTGGTTCATTTTGCCATTATTTTCTGCATGTGTGCGATTAACAACAATCACCCAATGCTACCAATTCTGCTGTGAATCCCAGGAAAGTAAAGGCTGAGATTTAGTTGTGCTTTTGAACGTTTGTGTTGAGTGTGTGAGGAGCAATGTCTGACAATATCAGCGGGTGAGATTAAAAATTACTTTATGGTTTCCCTTTAGGCATTTTATGTCACTCTTTAATGTGATATATATCTGGTGACATATAATGGGTGCACTTCCCCTGCGCCCATTACAGGCACACAGCCCGCATCACCACCAGCGTTGGTCCACAATCTCCCAGTCGGATTGCGACACCGTGTGTGTGGTCAGGGTACACGTCCAAAAGTCAGGTGACCTGAACATCTGACTCCTCCTCCATGTAGGCGTCTTCTTCCTCTCTCTCTACATGGAGGAAGAAGATTTTATGTAATATTTGTCAGGAAGCTACTAGATTAAGCTATTGCCATCTTATTTGCTCACCTGGAGATCCTTTATATCATATTTTGACTCAAGAATAGTTCCAGTCTGGTCATTAGAATGGAGCAATGACCAGAATGAAACTAGTTCTGGTCATAGTTCCATTCTAGAACATCCAATGTTCTAGAACATAGAACGTTAACTTATTGGTTGAGTTAATGTTCATTCTTGTAAGATTGTAATTTTCGAATAACCTAAGAAAATCCTGTTTCTATACATGAAGGCATCTAAGTGGATTTCTTGTTTGATTGACATTTAAAACTTTTTTTTTTTTGTCTATTTCCAGATCTTCCACAATGTTGTGTGTGTGAAGAAGAGGAGATTCTCAATGACACAAAACCACAGAGGAACCAACTCATCTCTCATGGCTCTGCAGAAACTGAGAACCAGGATCAGGAAGGAAGCAATTCTGAAGACCCAGGAAAAAAGAGAAGGAAGAACATAAACCAAAGGAGAGATATGAGAAAACCAAACAGCAGAAAGACAGAACTGATGCTGAGAAACAAAAACCGCAGAAGAAAACTCATAGAGGGCAAAACATATATTCTTGTAAAATTTCTGATAGAACCTTTTCTCTAAACAGTAACTTGAAGAGACACATGAGAACTCACACAGGAGTAAAACCTTTCACTTGTTCAACCTGTGGAAAGAGTTTCAATGACAGAGAGACTTTAACTCGGCATATGAGAATTCATACAGGTGAGAAGCCTTTCTCATGTGGGACCTGTGGACAGTTTCAGGATGAAACAACAATTACTTAAACACATAAAGATTCATATGGGTGTGAAACAGTGACGTGCGTGAGGCTTTACGATGTATAAATACAGACACCATGTATGTTATTGGTTACTCAGAAATTTTGCTCATGCATACAACGCTGGAGGGCAGAAAGACCGTTCTTTTACACGTCATCCATAGCTGTAGTAACCAGGTGAACTTAGAAATGTAGGTATTGTTTCGTGTTATGATCCACAGCAAAGGGAGAAACCTAAACCACTTTCTCACTCTGCATCACCCAAGCTACATGCAGACTCGTTGCAATAGCAACTGATAACAATGCCATGTTTTAGAATTTAACATAAAAAAAAAGAATTTTGGTCACAGAACAGAACATTGAGTTTTTTGCAGTAGTTTGTTTTAGTCTTAGTGTTTTATTAATAAATCATTGCTGTGGTAGATTAGCTAACATTTCTACTTTACTGAATTCTTTAGAATACAGACTGTGGCCCACAAAATGCACATTTCATTAAAAAACTAAACAAAACATGTTTTTTCCCATCTTACCTTTACTTATAAATTAAATCCATGCCAATTCTGCACAAAATATCCATTTCATCCAAGCCAAGTCGATGCTCTGAATGTCTTGTACTAAGATAGACTTGAGGTCCATTTTTGTCTACCAGCTTTGTTTTTCTAAAATCAGTTTTTTGTTTTATTTCTCAGTCACATTTGTACTTAAGGTTCCCATCAGTGTCCCATTAGATACTGAAGTTAAAGAGGGAATGTCTTCAGGAAGCTTTAATTTCTGTGGATTTCAGGTGTCTTGCAGTTCTGTGTCATGTAGTTATTGAGTTCAGCTTTTACATTGTTTGACTTTTACATGTATGACTTGAAATAAAGTATTTTACATTTTAAAGCAGTGTATTATTCTTTTTTCCCATAAATTGCTGGGTTTCAGATGATGTAGCACCGATGCCTTACCATGGAGGTGGGGGTCAGAAAGTAAATGCAGCACATTTAGGCATTTTGACTTAAACATCAAAATGTCTTAAGTCTGTGCCATGTGTGGTTGTTCCAACCATTCTAAAAGAGAGAAAGAAAAACTTTGTCTTTGTGTTTTGAAGGTAGTCGGTCACAAGGAAGTTAATTTAGAAAGAACTCACCTAACAAAGAGAAAAGTGGATCAACAATCTACAGCTAAAACCAGGAGGTGCAGGAAGTAATAATGCCGGAGTTTGCAGAGCCATTTTTCTAACATCATTTAAATTGTATTTCAGATATTTTATTGAATGGTAACTTAGAAAGACAAGCATTCATATGCAGGCACATGCATAGGGGGTCTGGAGAGGGCTTGAGCCCTGCCCCTTTTACCCTTGATGCCCCCCAGAGCCCTTTTTGAGTTTATTTTTGTTTTCTACTTGAGTCTTTTGTGTCAGGAGGCCTTCTTGTGCCTCTAAATATAACACCTAGCAAAACTAATGAGTCTGGCTGCCCTTGGTCTAATTATGAGGATTCCCAGTCCTTCTGCCTCCACGTTGTTCAGACACCGGGTCCGTGGCGAGGAAGAGCGGGGCTGAACTGTGACCTCTAACGGTCAAATTTTGGGCAATAATTAATTTTTTCTAACGTACACTTGTGAATAAAAACATAGGTCTGATGTTGAAGTTATAAACCAGTTTCTATTTATATTCTGTAATAATGTCTGGAGGGCCCCTACCAGCAGCTACTGGGTTCTCTTTGTTTACCTTGATATCTCAGCCTTATAATTCTAGATCTCAGAGGTGCTGAAATCAAATTAATAACATGTGAGAAGTTAACTGTTTATATATGAAGGTTTTCCTGATTTACTATTTGTTTCAAACAGGTTTTATTTCAGTCTCTATGTTTATGTAAATCGATTCTGTCACAGTCTTTGACTAAACAGAAAAATAGAAAAGACCATCATTATGATACTTTATCATCTAAAATTATAGAAAAAGTTTCAATGATTTTTCTATCTGAAATTCAATCCACATCGTCAAACCATTTTGTAAGCAGAAAATTTATTTAAACCATGTCAAAGAAATGCATCCATTTCTCCAAATCATTAAAATAAAAATATGTACAAAGGATAAACACAATAAAGACTCCAAAATTTCAGAAGTCTAAATCTCAAAGCATTCAAACTCATTGTTTGTTAGACAATCTCTCCCTCAGTCTCATTCAATAAAATGGAAATATAAAACTGGCAGAATAAAATTTTTACGAATTTCAGCTAAATATCCAGATTAAAATGCTTTGTAAGCAAAACCTGCTACATTTAAGAATTTAAGTCGGTTGCAATTACTCCACTTCCAAACAGCAACTTACTGAGAATCTTGAGGTTCACATTGTGCCATCAAACCTGTGCGAGTTTCTCATTTGAACAGTTACATTTATTTAGAGTGAACCTTTTTCTACTGAATCTACAGAATAAAAGCTTCCAACCCGTGTGAATCTTCATGTGATGACTTAAACTGGATCTATACACAAAACATTTTCCTCGCTTTTCACTAAGGGTGCAGACATGACATGGTGAGCTGGTCTAATAGTCAAACCTCACAGCGGAGAACAGAACAGTGGCTGAGGTCAATAACATTGAGGAATCAGATCAGCTTCACATGCATGTATCTGCTGCTCACCAATGTCCCAAAATTTAGAAAATCAACATTTATTAATCAGCCAGCTGATAAATCAATGCACAGCTACTTCTCACCAGTGTGAATTCTGTTGTGAGAAGTTAAGTTGTGTTTGTGAGTGAAACCTTTTCCACAAATCCCACATGAGAAAGGTTTCTCACCTGTGTGAGATCTCATGTGAACAGTTAAACAATTTTTATGAGGGAAACATTTTTCCGCAGACCTCACATGAGAATGGCTTCTCACCTGTGTGAATTCTGTTGTGAGAAGTTAAGTTGTTTTTTTGAGTGAAACTTCTTCCACAAATCCACATGAGAAAGGTTTCTCACCTGTGTGAGATCTCATGTGAACAGTTAAATTTTGCTTTTGAGAGAAACTTTTTCCACAGGTCTCACATGAGAAAGGTTTCTCACCGGTGTGAACTCTGATGTGATTAACTAAATGAGATTTCTTCTGAAAACATTTTCCACAGGTCTCACATGAGAAAGGATTCTCACCTGTATGAATCGTCATATGAGGAAGTAACTGACATTTAGACACAAAATTTTTTCCACAGATTGTGCATGTGTAAGATTTCTCACCAAAGAAAATTCTCTTGTGTCTGTTTAAAGAGTCGTTTAGATGGAAACCTTTTCCACAAGCTGCACAAGTGAACGGTTTTTCACCTGTATGAGTTCTCATGTGATTATTTAAACGACTCTTGTAAGGGTAACTTTTTCCACAGGTGGAACATTTGAAAGGTTTCTTAGCCGTATGAGTTTTTATGTGATTCATCAAGGAACTATTTTGAGAAAAGGTTTCATCACAAATTTTACAGGAATATAGATTTTGTTCTGGTTGAGCTTTCATGTGCGTTTCTTGTTCTGAAGTCTCTGTTGAGTTTTTCTGCTGTTTGTTCAAAATGTCATCAGTTTCCTGTTTCATCACAAGATGCTCTTCATCCTGACTGATGGAAAGTTGCTCCTCTTCCTCTTTGATCTGCAGAGGTTCTGGTTCCTCTTGTTCCTGTTTTATCTGCAGAGGTTCTGGTTCCTCTTGATCCTGTTTTATCTGCAGAGGTTCTGGTTCCTCTTGATCCAGTTTCATCTGCAGAGGTTCTGGTTCCTCTTGTTCCAGTTTCATCTGCAGAGGTTCTGGTTCCTCTTGATCCAGTTTCATCTGCAGAGGTTCTGGTTCCTCTTGTTCCCGTTTTATCTGCAGAGGTTCTGGTTCCTCTTGTTCCAGTTTCATCTGCAGAGGTTCTGGTTCCTCTTGATCCAGTTTCATCTGCAGAGGTTCTGGTTCCTCTTGTTCCAGTTTTATCTGCAGAGGTTCTGGTTCCTCTTGATCCTGTTTCATCTGCAGAGGTTCTGGTTCCTCTTGTTCCAGTTTTATCTGCAGAGGTTCTGGATGATCTTGATCTGAAGTGAAGTTTCTCTCTGGGTTTCTGAGCTCATTTAGATCCTCCTCCTCTTTGCACACACTGCATTGTGGGAGATCTGGACAAAAAAGTCAAAATGTGACGTCACACAATGAACCCTTTAATTAAAAACTAAAATGAAAATATTCTTCATCAGGGGGCGTGCTGTGGTAGCGCAACCCACGTTTGGAGGCCTTCAATCCTCCACACGGCCGTTCCGGGTTTGATTTCCGGACCAGACAATATTTGTTGAATGTCTTTCCTTACTACATTCCTGTCAGCCTTCTTTCTTATAAGGGACACTAGAGCCCACAGAAACCCCCAGGAGAGGAAAATGTAATTCTCAGCAAAACATTACAAAATGAAATCTCTTCCATCGTCTTTCAGAGAGATTGTTATTTACCTTATTTAGAATAAACAATGTCTGCATGTGGTTAATAATTTTACCAGGAATTAAACTTTAGTGCCGTCAAATGTGGCAACATTTGGAAATATGCAGTCTGGCTAGCTGACGTTAACTCCCCTTCAAGATTCGCTTCTCGCCAACAGGGACGTTACACCATATTCTGTGACCACTGCACATTGTGACTGTAGGAGGCGCTGTTGCAGGTTTACATCATACTTTGCTATTCTTATGGACACAGAATGTGATGGCGCTTATCAAATAATGGTCCCACACTGTAACTTACAGTAAAGTACTAAATATTTAAACTGAACCGTCTCTAATTAACTCTGCTTGCTAAGTCAATATCTGACCATTAGTATTATGACATTTCTTTTTAGTTAAATGAAACGGCCCTTTAAATAGTTTTACATAGTGTTATAGTCAAGACCATCTAAGCAAAGACCAAGACCAGCCGCCACATGACAATAAAATGTGAAATATTAGCAAAAGTGCTAATCAAATTGGTCTGAAAGATCCACATTCCCATAAAAACAAATCAATTTAACCAATATTATCAATTCACACTCTTTGTTCTACTTTGCTCTGTGCTACAATCCATGGAAGTCTCATGCCAACCCTAAAAGTTAACACCCTGGGCGGTTGCCCATATTGCTCATATCAGAAACCACCATTGTCTGCACTATTAAACATAGCAATTAAGGCAATGCACTAGTGGTAAACAACGCTCCATCATGAACACAGACCAAGGAGCAACAAGCAGAAATAACCAAACACTGTGACAGTTCTCACTTTTTCTCCTGCTGCATGAAGCCAGGCAGCACAGAACTATCACAGAGCAATGAGCATGCTCTGTGTGCTCTGGTTTTATTGATTCACCAATTAAATTAATATCAATGTATACAATCAATTAAAATAATGACAGCTACTTCAGCTGTTTCGTACCTATCCGGTGCAAGATGATCTTGGGTATCCGGGTAAAATCCATCAGTCTGCGCTGATCGTCCATCTCTTCCTCCATCTTAACGTTGATTTCTTTCCACTCTGTGAATGTTTCTTCAGCAGGAGTTTCCTGCTGCTTGATAAACTCTCTGAGGCTGAACTGAAGACATTTTCACTGAAAACACGGAAACATTTAACTAAACTGCAAAAGTGTCTTTAAGAGGAAAAGTAAAGCCAGACATTTGCTCTGTTTTTATTTTTCACGTGTTTCACTGTTGCTGTGCTGAAGAAACTGGAAGTGATTATTAGTTTGGCTTTAAATTTTCTTCTTCTTCTTCTTGTTGTGTTTATTGGCGGTTTGCAACAAACTTAGAGTAGCATTACCGCCACTTACTGGTATGGAGTGTGGCTCATGTTGGTCTAACGCTTTCTCTGTATATATATACCTATATATATTCATACATACACCTACACACAAAAAAAGAAAAAACATATTTATATTTATACCTACACATACATACTTACATCCATATTTATATTCTACTCATCACTATCATCCATAAATGAACTCTTATGTCTATCAAATTCTACTGAATATCTTAGTTTTCTTTAAAAATCGAATAACTTTGTATATGTTTGCTCTCAAAACTCTTCCTCAAAATATCTATTAAATTAAATTTTTCCTTAATACTTTCAAACTCTTTTTTCAAATATCTCCTCTCTCTTTCATATTTATCACATTCTAGAATAACATGTTCTACTGTTTCCCATTCTCCACAATACTCACATTTACCAGTTTCATGCTTTTGAATTCTAAAAAGTGAGTAGTTAAGTCCTGTATGCCCAAATCTTATCCTTGTTATCACTCTTTCCGCTTTTCTATTTCTTCTTCCCTTTCTTCTTTCTCCTACCATCTTCTGATCTTATAATACCATCTTCCTGTTATTTCTTCATCCCACCTTTCCTGCCACTTTTCCGTCAGTTTTTCCTTAACTATACTCTTTCCTTCAGCTTTACTTGTTTTAACTTTAATGCTAATTGGATTTTGAATTGCCCCTTTTGCTAATTTATCTGCCCTCTCATTTCCTTCTATTCCAATATGTGCTGGAACCCATACAAAATTAACTATCACCCCCATATTTTTTATTCTATATAATGTGTGAAATATTTCTAATAAAATGTCCATTCTACTATCCGATTGCTTGTTTTTAATACTTAATAATGCAGATCTTGAATCTGAACAGATTATTGTTTTTAATGGTTTTATCTCTTCTACCCATTGTAAAGACAATAGAATTGCCATCATTTCTCCTGTGTTCACTGATAATCCGTCTGTAATTCGTTTTCCTATTCTTATATTGAATTCTGGTACTACAAACGCTATACCTACTTTTCCAGTTATTTTTGATGCATCTGTATAGATTTGAATATACTGATAGTAATTGTTTAAAAGTACTTGCACTGAACTACTATCAATGATGAAAGATTTATCCTGTTTCTTATCCATTATTGTCATATCTACTGTTGCTTCTGGTAGAATCCATGGTGGTTTTACTGATGTTGGTGTTGTATGACTAATTTCCAGACTACTCATGTTAAATTCTTTTATTTTGTTTTCAATTGTCCATCCAAGACTCCCCATTTCTTTTGTTTCTTTTTCCCAACATGGTTTTAAAATTTCCCTAGCCGGATGATCAATATTATTGCTTTGCAAATTTAACCAATAATTTAATTCCAACCTTAATCTTCTTAATTTTAATGGCATTTCTCCCATCTCTACTTCCATTGCTGCTCTTGGTGTGGTTTTAAATGCTCCAGAACATAATCTTAATGCTTGATGTTGTATTACATCTAATTTAACCAAATGTACTTTTGCTGCTGAACCGTAAACAATACAACCAAAATCTATATTAGCTCTTATCATACCTGTATAAAACTGTCTCAAAGATTGCCTATCTGCTCCCCAATCATTGCCAGCCAAGCATCTCAAAAATATTTAAGATTTTCATACTTTTATCGACAACTTTCTGAATATGTACATTCCATTTTAGTTTATCATCAAACCATACTCCTAAAAATTTTATACACTTTATATAGTCTAATCTTTATATAGTCTTTATATAGTCTAATTCTTGACTATATAATTTTAATTTTACTTCCCTGTTTATTTTTTTCTGAGTAAATATCATTTTTGTTTTTTCAACTGAAAACTTAAATCCCCATTGCCATGCCCATCTCTCTAGCTCATTTATAACATCTTGTAATTTTTTAACAATAAAACCTAAATTTTTCCCTCTTTTCCAAACCGCTCCATCATCCGCAAAGAGTGAACATCCCATTTCTTTATCAATACCTTTAAAAATATCATTTATCATAATAGAGAACAATAACGGACTTATTATACTCCCCTGTGGTGTTCCATTTTCTACTCTATATACTCCTGATGTTACTTCACCGATTCTAACTTGAATTTTCCTATTTAGTAAAAAGTCTTTAATCCATTGATATATCGTTCCTTTAATGCCCAACCTATATAATTTAATTAATAATCCCTCTACCCACATCATATCATACGCTTTTTCTATATCAAAAAATATTGCCACCACATTTTCTTTATTTACTTGTGCCTTTCTAATTTCATGCTCTAGACATATTGTTGGATCATTAGTTCTCCTCCCTTTTCGAAATCCACTTTGATAATTTACTATATACCCCTTACTATTTAAATAATATACTAGTCTATTGTTAATCATTTTTTCCATTATTTTACATAAGTTTGATGTTAAAGCTATTGGCCTATAATTTTCTGGTTTTGATTGATCTTTCCCTGGTTTAGCTATTGGTACTATAATTGATTCTTTCCATTCCATTGGTAATTTCCCCTCCTCCCAAATTTTATTATATAATTTCAATATTATCTCTTTAGATTTTTCACTGAGCTGACTTATCATTCTATACCATATTTTATCTTTACCTGGTGCTGTATTTTTAAGTTTTGTAAATGAAGAGTTCAATTCAGCTTTTGTAAATTCAACATTTAACAAGTTATTTGCTTCTTCTTCATTCTGCAACACATCTTTATATTTGAGTTTTGTATTTTCTCTTCCTTTCTACCCTCCTCACTAATATTATCTGAACTGTGGATTTTACTGAATGTTCTTGCCAATATTTCTGCTTTATCTTCATCTTTAATTATATTTATATTATCTACTTTTAATATAGGATATTCAAATTCTCTTTTAATGCCATTCATTCTTCTAATCATTCTCCAAATTTTTTCTATTTTTGTTTCCTTCCCTATTGTGCTACAAAATTTTTTCCAATATTCTCTTTTTGCATTCTTAATTATTCTCCTTACTATTGCTTGCTTTCTTTTATAATCAATTAAATTCTCATATTTTGAATTACCTCTTAATACCTTAAATGCTTTGTTTCTTACTTTTATTGCTTCTTTACATTCATTTGTCCACCATGGTACTATTTTCTTATAATTTTTACACCCTATTTTCTTCATAGATTTATCTGCTGCTTCCAAGATTATCTCACAAATTTTTAAATTTATTTCATCTATATTCATTTCCATATCCACTTTTTCTAATTTTATTTGACTTAAAAATCTGAATTTAATCCAATCTGCTTTATTAAAATCCCATTTTTTATTGACCTTTATATTTTTATTATTTATATTAATCCTACTTTTATTGTAATGGGATAATGAGCACTACCTATTGTTGTATTTTTATCAATGATCCATTCACAAATACCAGCTAACACATTTGAGACTATTGTTAAATCAATAACTGATTCCATTCCTGTTCTTACATTAAGTCTAGTTCCCCTCCCATCATTAATACATACAAGATTTTTACTTTCTATTAATTCTTCTATTATTTTCCCATTTCTATCGTTACATTTACCCCATAATGTACTATTAGCATTAAAATCCCCACACCAAATTACTTTTCCTTCCAAATATTCAGTTAATTCATCCATTATTTCAATTGATAATAATTTACATGTATTATAAAAATTTATTATTTTAACTTTACCACCTTGTTCCCAAATTTCAATTATTATATATTCAAGTTCTTTCCCTTTCCCTAAAACCTGATATTGTATCCCTTTTTTTACAAATATTCCACATCCACCTCCTCCTCCCTCCTGCCTATCTCTTCTTACACTACCAAATCCGTTAATCTCAAAATCTAACGTTGCTTTTAGCCATGTTTCCTGAATACAAATAATTTCTGGTTTTTCCTCAAGACTATCAATATATCCTTTAAGTTCCTGTCCGTTAGCAATCAAACTTCTTGCATTCCATTGTAATATTAACATGAATTATTTCCACCAGATGTTCCTGGCTTCCTGTCTACCTCCAATTTTTTCTTTATGTTCTCCCATGATCCTTCTTTAAACCCCAAAAACGTTTCCGCTCCCCTCAATATAATTTTAATCTTCTCCGTTTTATTCTTGTCTTGGTCAGTACAGTTGATAACATATGCCATAAATAATATTAGTTTTTCTACTGATATCACAACCTTTTCCTCTGACTGTATCTCACTTTGCAGTGGAATTTGCCTCGTTTTTTCAATCTCTCTTATTTTCTGTTCTTTCACATTTTTAACTGCCTCTGCATAGTTTATATTTTTAGTCATTTTAATCTGTGTGACTTCTTTTGCTTTCTTCCTGACTTCACATCCTCCATATGTAACTCTATGATTCCCTCCACAATTACAACATTTTTCTTGTACTTCTTCTTTACATTCTTCTAATTTGTGATCTTCTCCACATTTTGGACATCTCTGCTTTCCTTTGCAAACTGCTGCTCTGTGTCCATATCTTTGACATTTAAAGCAACGAAGCGGTGGAGGGATATAAGGCCTGACCTGAAAACTGAGATAACCTATTTTGATGTTTAGTGGTAATTCTTTCTCTTCGAATTCCATGAGTATTGACAGACTCCCCACTCTCTCCCCGTTTATTGTTTTGGACAATCTCTTTAAGTTATTCACTTTTGCACCAACTACACTTTTCTTGATTTTATCAAGATCTTCATCTAGAGGGATCCCATAAATCACTCCTCTAGTTTTTTAATTTTCTCCAATGATTTGTTTCTCCAACACATTCTTTTTACAAATATTCTCAATGTTTAGAGCCTTGTTCTTTTGTTCTTCATTTTTACAAACCACCAACAGATTCCCATCTCTCAACATTTTTACCATTTCAACATCTCCGGCATTAAATTTTCTGCTGAGTCTCTTCTTTTAAAGTCCTGGAGGGCTGATGCCCTGAAACCTTTAGCTGAGCCTCTGCTGCACCACCTGAATAGAGTAATTAGGTCATTAAGGCTCTGCAGATCTGATCCACACAAGGAGGAGGTAATTATGGTGATTTCATTGCAGTGTTTTGTACCTGTGGCTCATCTAAACACTGCAGGTCACCTTGAGGACTGGAGTTTGACACCTGTGGTTTAGTCAGAACTCCTGCTGAAGAAACATCCACAGAGTGGAAATGAATCAACATTAAGATGGAGGAAGAGATGAACGATCAGCTCAGATCAGTCTGGAAAAACACTGATGATGACAATAACTGTTTGATTACCTTGGTAACTAAGAGTGATAGCAAATTAGAGTAAATTCTTTCTGATTCATTTCCTTTTTTCCATTACTATTCATTCAGTTCCTCAGTTGACCCGAGTGAAACTCAGTATAATTTTCTTCAAGTCATTTTAATTAATTATTAAGTTTTATGTTTTTTTTAAACACATTTACTAACGTTTTTTTAAATATATGTAAAATGTTTATATTAAACTTTCAATGTATAATAAAACATTTTAAATCAGAAATGTGACACAGAAGCCCCTTTATGCTGCCACCTACTGACATGAACCTGATACTACACCTACAAAGAGCTATTTTTCTACAGTCTGTGCGACTGAATTCATTTCAATTGATTTCATATGCAGGAGTATGTTTAAACAGTCATGTTCAATAACATGGAATCAGACCAACAACAAAAAAGTTGTATTTCATAAATGTGTGTTTGAAGTCAGTTATCTATTGTGAGACGTTTTTTTAATTTTATTTCAAATGTTCAAGTTGAATACATTACACTAAACCACATGTAGCTTCATACTGTTTAACTTTAAAAATGAATCAGAACCTACAAACTAAAACCTCCTGTGTCGATATAATAACTGTACGTGCTTTGTTCTAATTAAACAGATCTAATCATGCTCAATAAATTAAAATATGAAAGAAAATGTGGTATATTAAAGCGGAACTTTTGAATCGTTCACAGTTTCTTCAGTACAGTTCCAGTGAAACACGGGGAACATTTCTGAATATATTTGTTCTTTAATAAATCACCTTAAGAAAACGAAATTGGTAGAAAGAATATTTTATTTATAATAATAATAATAATAATAATAATAATAATAATAATAATAATAATAATAATAATAATAATAATAATAATAATAATAATAATTTGGGTGCGGGAGAATATTTATGTAGCATCCCGTTTCACACTCCATTCCAGTAGATGGCGGTAATTCACATCAATAAGTTTCTTGCCAACCGCCATGAAAAATAGAAGAAGAAGAAGAAGAAGGCGGGGAAGATGAAAACAGATTAGTGTATAATCTAAAATGAGCCAAAATGCTAATGTTAGCCTAAATGCTGCTAGTAGCATGTGGGGCATCATTACAATGTTGTCTTACATTGACTTCCTGCATTCAGGGTCCTAAACTTGGCTAATAAGTAATAAAAATAGCTAGAAGCTTATTTCAGGGAAAAGGCTGATGCTTGTGCAGCAAAGCAGAGCCCTAACCTGAGAGGAAAAGATCATGCAGGCTAATATTATTGCACTGTCTCTGAGTCGGTTTCTCTTCGCAATATTTATTAACCTATTTGTATGATTTGTTCTGTAAATTGCCATTCATATTATTTCTCAGTCTCTATCACTGAGGGATGAAGAGACTGATGTCTGGTTCTTTAGGTTCTGACGGGTCTGCGGTTCCTCTCCTGACCCACTGTGCACCCTGAATATCGCCGACACAGTTTTTTAATTCCCCTATCAAACTTCTCTGTGATTGTTTAGCCTAGAATGTGCATCTTCCAATGTTATGTTATTTGATGTTATTGTTACAGGTCAGTTTTCTAAACTACAAAGAAATCACTGTTAGGGATGCTCCAATATGAAAAATTGGATTGATATTGATATCTGATAGTAAAACTGGTGTTATAGCAGATTTACCAATATTTTATTTATATACGTTTTTAATCCGATTACTTGATTAATCATAAGAATAATTAATAGATTACTCAATTACTGAAATATTTGTTTACAGCAACGCTACTATCCATCCAGTTATCACTAGAAAATATTTATTGACTTTCTCTTGTATCTTGTCACATATGCTGAGCTGACAGCGCCTCTTAATGCTCATTTGTACTCAATGAATGTCAGCTATTCTGACAGAATAACGGCTCAAATTTAAGTTAAAGAAGGTCAGTGTTAGACCCGCCTAAAGCCCCGCCCTCCACTTTCATTGGGGAATTATTTTATGGTGACCTGACAGGAAGTGGATCCAGGTGATAATAATGATCACAACAATCAAAAGCATATTTAGTAATTGTCTTGTCTGGCTGCTAAGTTTCCATTTTCATAATGTAAACATAGTAAATGACTTATTAACTAACTTGTGTCTTAAATAAACTCGTTAAATAATTTTATCATTGTACATTTTCACCTTTCATATTTAATCTTCCAAATTGTCCAATATTCATGTCAAATATTTTCAATTGGTTCATTTTGCCATTATTTTCTGCATGTGTGCGATTAACAACAATCACCCAATGCTACCAATTCTGCTGTGAATCCCAGGAAAGTAAAGGCTGAGATTTAGTTGTGCTTTTGAACGTTTGTGTTGAGTGTGTGAGCGGAGCAATGTCTGACAATATCAGCGGGTGAGATTAAAATTACTTTATGGTTTCCCTTTAGGCATTTTATGTCACTCTTTAATGTGATATATATCTGGTGACATATAATGGGTGCACTTCCCCTGCGCCCATTACAGGCACACAGCCCGCATCACCACCAGCGTTGGTCCACAATCTCCCAGTCGGATTGCGACACCGTGTGTGTGGTCAGGGTACACGTCCAAAAGTCAGGTGACCTGAACATCTGACTCCTCCTCCATTTAGGCGTCTTCTTCCTCTCTCTACATGGAGGAAGAAGATTTTATGTAATATTTGTCAGGAAGCTACTAGATTAAGCGATTGCCATCTTATTTGCTCACCTGGAGATCCTTAATATCATATTTTGACTCAAGAATAGTTCCAGTCTGGTCATTAGAATGGAGCAATGACCAGAATGAAACTAGTTCTGGTCATAGTTCCATTCTAGAACATCCAATGTTCTAGAACATAGAACGTTAACTTCTTAGTTGAGTTAATGTTCATTCTTGTAAGATTGTAATTTTAGAATAACCTAAGAAAATCCTGTTTCGATACATGAAGGCATCAAAGTGGATTTCTTGTTTGATTGACATTTAAAAAACTTTTTTTTGTCTATTTCCCAGATTTTCCACAATGTTGTGTGTGTGAAGAAGAGGAGATTCTCAATGACACAAAACCACAGAAGAACCAACTCATCTCTCATGGCTCTGCAGAAACTGAGAACCAGGATCAGGAAGGAAGCAATTCTGAAGACCCAGGAAAAAAGAGAAAGGAAGAACATAAACCAAAGGAGAGATATGAGAAAACAAAACAGCAGAAAGACAGAACTGATGCTGAAAAACAAAAACCGCAGAAGAAAACTCACAGAGGGCAAAAAATATATTCTTGTAAAATTTGTGATAAAACCTTTTCTCTAAACAGTAATTTGAAGAGACACATGAGAACTCACACAGGAGTAAAACCTTTCACTTGTTCAAACTGTGGGAAAAGTTACATTCAAAAACATGGTTTAATCTGTCATATGAGAATTCACACAGGTGAGAAGCCTTTCACTTGTTCAACCTGTGGAAAGAGTTTCAATGAAAGAGGGACTTTAACTCAGCATATGAGAATTCATACAGGTGAGAAGCCTTTCTCATGTGGGACCTGTGGAAAGAGTTACAGACAAAAAACGATTTTAACTTGGCATATAAGAATTCACACAGGTGAGAAGCCTTTCACTTGTGGGACCTGTGGAAAGAGTTTCAGTGTAAAAACGAATTTAACTAGGCATATGAGAATTCACACTCGTGAGAGGCCTTTCACTTGTTCAACCTGTGGAAAGAGTTTCAGTGACAGAGGGACTTTAACTACGCATATGAGAATTCACACAGGTGAGAAGCCTTTCACTTGTTCAAACTGTGGAAAGAGTTTCAGTGACAGAGGGACTTTAATTAAACATATGAGAATTCACACAGGTGAGAAGCCTTTCACTTGTTCAAACTGTGGAAAGAGTTTCAGTGTCAGAGGGACTTTAACTCAGCATATGAGAATTCACACAGGTGAGAGGCCTTTCTGGTGTGAGACCTGTGGAAAGAGTTTCAGTGACAGAGGGACTTTAACTCAGCATATGAGAATTCATACAGGTGAGAAGCCTTTCTCATGTGGGACCTGTGGAAAGAGTTTCAGGATGAAACAACAATTACTTAAACACATAAAGATTCATATGGATGCGAAACAGTGACGTGCGGTGAGGCTTTACGATGTATAAATACAGACACCATGTATGTTATTGGTTACTCAGAAATTTTGCTCATGCATACAACGCTGGAGGGCAGAAAGACCGTTCTTTTACACGTCATCCATAGCTGTAGTAACCAGGTGAAACCTAGAAATGTAGGTATTGTTTCGTGTTATGATCCACAGCAAAGGGAGAAACCTAAACCACTTTCTCACTCTGCATCACCCAAGCTACATGCAGACTCGTTGCAATAGCAACTGATAACAATGCCATGTTTTAGGATTTAACAAAAAAAAAAAAAAAGAATTTTGGTCACTGAATAGAACATTGAGTTTTTTGCAGTAGTTTGTTTTAGTCTTAGTGTTTTATTAATAAATCATTGCTGTGGTAGATTAGCTAACATTTCTACTTTACTGAATTCTTTAGACATACAGACTGTGGCCCACAAAATGCACATTTCATTAAAAAACTAAACAAAAACATGTTTTTTCCCATCTTACCTTTACTTATAAATTAAATCCATGCCAATTCTGCACAAAAATATCCATTCATCCAAAGCCAAGTCGATGCTCTGAATGTCTTGTACTAAGATAGACTTGAGGTCCATTTTTGTCTACCAGCTTTGTTTTTCTAAAATCAGTTTTTTGTTTTATTTCTCAGTCACATTTGTACTTAAGGTTCCCATCAGTGTCCCATTAGATACTGAAGTTAAAGAGGGGAATGTCTTCAGGAAGGTTTAATTTCTGTGGATTTCAGGTGTCTTGCAGTTCTGTGTCATGTAGTTATTGAGTTCAGCTTTTACATTGTTGACTTTTACATGTATGACTTGAAATAAAGTATTTTACATTTTAAGGCAGTGTATTATTCTTTTTTCCCATAAATTGCTGGGTTTCAGATGATGTAGCACCGATGCATTACCATGGAGGTGGGGGTCAGAAAGTAAATGCAGCACATTTAGGCATTTTGACTTAAACATCAAAATGTCTTAAGTCTGTGCCATGTGTGGTTGTTCCAACCATTCTAAAAGAGAGAAAGAAAAACTTTATCTTTGTGTTTTGAAGGTAGTCGGTCACAAGAAAGTTAATTTAGAAAAAAACTCACCTAACAAAGAGAAAAGTGGATCAACAATCTACAGCTAAAACCAGGAGGTGCAGGAAGTAATAATGCCGGAGTTTGCAGAGCCATTTTTCTAACATCGTTTAAATTGTATTTTCAGATATTTTATTGGATGGTAACTTAGAAAGACAAGCATTCATATGCAGGCACATGCAGAGGGGGTCTGGAGAGGGCTTGAGCCCTGCCCCTTTTACCCTTGATGCCCCCAGAGCCCTTTTTGAGTTTATTTTTGTTTTCAACTTGAGTCTTTTGTGTCAGGAGGCCTTCTTGTGCTCTAAATATAACACCTAGCAAAACTAATGAGTCTGGCTGCCCTTGGTCTAATTATGAGGATTCCCAGTCCTTCTGCCTCCACGTTGTTCAGACACCGGGTCCGTGGCGAGGAAGAGCGGGGCTGAACTGTGACCTCTAACGGTCAAATTTTGGGCAATAATTAATTTTTTTCTAACGTACACTTGTGAATAAAAACATAGGTCTGATGTTGAAGTTATAAAACCAGTTTCTATTTATATTTTGTAATAATGTCTGCAGGGCCCCTACCAGCAGCTACTGGGTTCTCTTTGTTTACCTTGATATCTCAGCCTTATAATTCTAGATCTCAGAGGTGCTGAAATCAAATTAATGACATGTGAGAAGTTAACTGTTTATATATGAAGGTTTTCCTGATTTACTTTTTGTTTTAAAAAAAGGTTTTATTTCAGTCTCTATGTTTATGTAAATCGATTCTGTCACACAGTCTTTGACTAAACAGAAAATAGAAAGACCATCATTATGATACTTTATCATCTAAAATTATAGAAAAAGTTTCAATGATTTTTTGTATCTGAAATTCAATCCACATCGTCAAATCATTTTGTAAGCAGAAAATTTATTTAAAACCATGTCAAAGAAATGCATCCATTTCTCCAAATCATTAAAATAAAAATATCTACAAAGGATAAAAACACAATAAAGACTCCAAAATTTCAGAAGTCTAAATCTCAAAGCATTCAACTCATTGTTTGTTAGACAATCTCTCCCTCAGTCTCATTCAATAAAATGGAAATATAAAACTGGCAGAATAAAATTTTTAAGAATTTCAGCTAAATATCTAGATTAAAATGCTTTGTAAGCAAAACCTGCTACATTTAAGAATTTAAGTCGGTTGCAATTACTCCACTTCCAAACAGCAACTTACTGAGAATCTTGAGGTTCACATTGTGCCATCAAACCTGTGCAAGTTCTCATGTGAACAGTTACATTTATTTAGAGTGAACCTTTTTCTACTGAATCCACAAAATAAAAGCTTCCAACCCGTGTGAATCTTCATGTGATGACTTAAACTGGATCTATACACAAAACATTTTCCTCGCTTTTCACTAAGGGTGCAGACATGACATGGTGAGCTGGTCTAATAGTCAAACCTCACAGCGGAGAACAGAACAGTGGCTGAGGTCAATAACATGAGGAATCAGATCAGCTTCACATGCATGTATCTGCTGCTCACCAATGTCCCAAATTAAGGAAATCAACATTTATTAATCAGCCAGCTGATAAATCAATGCAAGCTACTTCTCACCTGTGTGAATTCTGTTGTGAGATGTTAAGTAGTGTTTTTGAGTGAAACGTTTTCCACAAATCCCACATGAGAAAGGTTTCTCACCTGTGTGAGATCTCATGTGAACAGTTAACCTTTTTTATGAGGGAAACATTTTCCACAGGCCTCACATGAGAATGGCTTCTCACTAGTGTGAATTCTGTTGTGAGAAGTTAAGTTGTTTGTGAGTGAAACCTTTTCCACAAATCCCACATGAGAAAGGTTTCTCACCTGTGTGAGATCTCATGTGACAGTTAAACTTTTTTTATGAGGAAAACATTTTCCACAGGCCTCACATGAGAATGGCTTCTCACCAGTGTGAATTCTCATGTGAAAGTTAAGCTCTGTTTGTGAGTGAAAACTTTTCACAAATCCCACATGAGAAAGGTTTCTCACCTGTGTGAGATCTCATGTGAACAGTTAAACTTTTTTTATGAGTGAAACTTCTTCCACAGGTCTCACATGAGAAAGGTTTCTCACCCGTGTGAATTCTGATGTGATTAACTAACTTATATTTCCTCCGGAAACTTTTTCCACAAGTCTCACAGGAAAAGGTTTCTCACCTGTATGAATCGTCATATGAGCAAGTAACTGACATTTAGACACAACATTTTTTCCACAGATTGTGCATGTGTAAGATTTCTCACCAAAGAAAATTCTCTTGTGTCTGTTTAAAGAGTCGTTTAGACGGAAACCTTTTCCACAAGCTGGACAAGTAAAACGGTTTTTCACCTGTATGAATTCTCATGTGATCAATTAAACGACTCTCTTTAGGGTAACATTTTCCACAGGTGGAACATTGGAAAGGTTTCTTAGCCATGTGAGTTTTCTTGTGATTCATCAAGGAACTATTTTGAGAAAAGGTTTTATCACAAATTTGACAAGAATATAGATTTTGGTCTGGTTGAGCTTTCATGTTCGTTTCTTGTTCTGAAGTCTCTGTTGAGTTTTTCTGCTGTTTGTTCAAAATGTCAGTTTCCTGTTTCATCACAAGATTCTCTTCATCCTGACTGATGGAAAGTTGCTCCTCTTCCTCTTTGATCTGCAGAGGTTCTGGTTCCTCTTGTTCCTGTTTCATCTGCAGAAGTTCTGGTTCCTCTTGTTCCGTTTCATCTGCAGAGGTTCTGGTTCCTCTTGTTCCTGTTTCATCTGCAGAGGTTCTGGTTCCTCTTGTTCCTGTTTCATCTGCAGAGGTTCTGGTTCCTCTTGTTCCTGTTTCATCTGCAGAAGTTCTGGTTCCTCTTGTTCCTGTTTCATCTGCAGAGGTTCTGGTTCCTCTTGATCCAGTTTCATCTGCAGAGGTTCTGGTTCCTCTTGATCCAGTTTCATCTGCAGAGGTTCTGGTTCCTCTTGTTCCTGTTTCATCTGCAAAAGTTCTGGTTTCTCTTGATCCAGTTTCATCTGCAGCGGTTCTGGTTCCTCTTTTTCCAGTTTCATCTGCAGAGGTTCTGGTTCCTCTTGTTCCAGTTTTATCTGCAGAGGTTCTGGTTCGGGTTCCTCTTGATCCTGTTTTATCTGCAGAGTTTCTGGTTCCTCTTGATCCAGTTTCATCTGCAGAGTTCTGGTTCCTCTTGTTCCAGTTTTATCTGCAGAGGTTCTGGATGATCTTGATCTAAAGTGAAGTTTCTCTCCGTGTTTCTTATCTCATTTAGATCCTCCTCCTCTTTGCACACACTGCCTTGTGGGAAATCTGGAAAAAAAAAGTCAAAATATGAGGTCACACAATGAACCCATCAGTTTAATTAAAAACTAAAATGAAAATATTCTTCATCAGGGGGCGTGCTGTGGTAGCGCAACCCACGATTGGAGGCCTTCAGTCCTCCACACGGCCGTCACGGGTTTGATTTCCGGACCCGACGATATTTGCTGTCAGCCTTCTTTCTTATAAGGGACACTAGAGCCCACAGAAACCCCCAGGAGAGGAAAAAAAAAAAAAAATATATAATATATATATATATATATATATATATATATATATATATATATATATATATATATATATCAGCAAACATTCCAAAATGAAATCTCTTCCATCGTCTTTCAGAGAGATTGTTATTTACCTTATTTAGAATAAACAATGTCTGCATGTGGTTAATAATTTTACCAGCAATTAAACTTAATGCCGTCAAATGTGCCAACATTTGGAAATATGCAGTCTGGCTAGCTGACGTTAACTCCCCTTCAAGATTCGCTTCTCGCCAACAGGGACGTTACACCATATTCTGTGACCACTGCACATTGTGACTGTAGGAGGCGCTGTTGCAGGTTTACATCATACTTTGCTATTCTTATGGACACAGAATATGATGGCGCTTATCAAATAATGGTCCTACACTGTAACTTACAGTAAAGTACTAAATATTTAAACTGAACCGTTTCTATTAACTCTGCTTGCTAAGTCAATATCTGACCATTAGTATTATGACATTTCTTTTTAGTTAAATGAAACGGCCCTTTAAATAGCTTTACATAGTGTTATAGTCAAGACCATCTAAGCAGAGACCAAGACCAGCCGCCACATGACAATAAAATGTGAAATATTAGCAAAAGTGCTAATCAAATTGGTCTGAAAGATCCACATTCCCATAAAAACAAATCAATTTAACCAATATTATCAATTCAAACTTTGTTCTACTTTGCTCTGTGCTACAATCCATGGAAGTCTCATGCCAACCCTCAAAGATAACGCCCTGGGCGGTTGCCCATATTGCTCATATCAGAAACCACCACTGTCTGCACTATTAAACATAGCAATTAAGGCAATGCACTAGTGGTAAACAACGCTCCATCATGAACACAGACCAAGGAGCAACAAGCAGAAATAACCAAACACTGTGACAGTTCTCACTTTTTCTCCTGCTGCATGAAGCCAGGCAGCACAGAACTATCACAGAGCAATGAGCATGCTCTGTGTGCTCTGGTTTTATTGATTCACCAATTAAATTAATATCAATGTATACAATCAATTAAAATAATGACAGCTACTGCAGCTGTTTCGTACCTATCCTGCAAGATGATCTTGGGTATCCGGGTAAAATCCATCAGTCTGCGCTGATCGTCCATCTCTTCCTCCATCTTAACGTTGATTTCTTTCCACTCTGTGAATGTTTCTTCAGCAGGAGTTTCCTGCTGCTTGATAAACTCTCTGAGGCTGAACTGAAGACATTTTTATGAAAACACAGAAATATTTAACTAAACTGCAAAACAGTCTTCAAGAGGAAAAGTAAAGCCAGACATTTGCTCTGTTTTTATTTTTCACGTGTTTCACTGTTGCTGTGCTGAAGAAACTGGAAGTGATTATTAGTTTGGCTTTAAATTTTCTGCTGAGTCTCTTCTTTTAAAGTCCTGGAGGGCTGATGCCCTGAAACCTTTAGCTGAGCCTCTGCTGCACCACCTGAATAGAGTAATTAGGTCATTAAGGCTCTGCAGATCTGATCCACACAAGGAGGAGGTAATTATGGTGATTTCATTGCAGTGTTTTGTACCTGTGGCTCATCTAAACACTGCAGGTCACCTTGAGGACTGGAGTTTGACTCCTGTGGTTTAGTCAGACTCCTGCTGAAGAAACATCCACAGAGTGGAAATAAATCAACGTTAAGATGGAGGAAGAGATGAACGATCAGCTCAGATCAGTCTGGAAAAACACTGATGATGACAATAACTGTTTGATTACCTTGGTAACTAAGAGTGATAGCAAATTAGAGTAAATTCTTCTGATTCATTTCCTTTTTTCCATTACTATTCATTCAGTTCCTCAGTTGATCCGAGTGAAACACAGTATAATTTTTTCAAGTCATTTTAATTAATTATTAAGTTTTATGTTTTTTAACGCATTTACTAACGTTTTTTTTTAAAATATATGTGGAAATTTTTTACTTTCAATGTATAATAAAAACATTTTAAATCAGAAATGTGACACAGAAGCCCCTTTATGCTGCCACCTACTGACAAGAACCTGGTACTACACCTCAAAGAGCTATTTTTCTACAGTCTGTGCGACTGAATTCATTTCCATGGATTTCATATGCAGGAGTATGTTTAAACAGTCATGTTCAATAACATGGAATCAGACCAACAACAAAAAAGTTGTATTTCATAAATGTGTGTTTGAAGTCAGTTATCTATTGTGAGACGTTTTTTTAATTTTATTTCAAATGTTCAAGTTGAATACATTACTCTAAACCACATGTGGCTTCATACTGTTTAACTTTAAAAATGAATCAGAACCTACAAACTAAAACCTCATGTGTCGATATAATAACTGTACGTGCTTTGTTCTAATTAAACAGATCTAATCATGCTCAATAAATTAAAATATGAAAGAAAATGTGGTATATTAAAGCGGAACTTTTGAATCGTTCACAGTTTCTTCAGTACAGTTCCAGTGAAACACGGGGAAGATTTCTGAATATATTTTTATTTAATAAATCACCTTAAGAAACGAAATTGGTAGAAAGAATATTTTATTTATAATAATAATTATAATAATAATAATAATAATAATAATAATAATAATAATAATAATAAATAATAATAATAATAATAATTTGGGTGTGGGAGAATATTTATGTAGCATCCCGTTTCACACTCCATTCCAGTAGATGGCGGTAATTCACATCAATAAGTTTCTTGCCAACCGCCATGAAAAAAAGAAGAAGAAGAAGAAGAAGAAGAAGAAGAAGAAGAAGATTTTTTTTGATTTTTACCAAAACATTTATTTACAATAATAATAAAACAATTTCCTTTTTTTGTTGTTTTACAATAATCCTATGTCAAACAAATACATTATAATAAACATCTGTATAAATTAGTTCATTATTTTCTGAAATGATGCACAACACTTTGTCACATCCCCATAACTCTAAAAACCCCTGCACATTCCCAGTGGCTCTGTGGAAAGCAAACTCCAACTTCAGCCTCGCCTTGATGTTTACCTTCCACAGAGCCACAACATCAACTTGAGGTCCATCCTGCATCTTGTCTCTTCGAGTATATATATAGCTAATTTTGCCTCGGCTAATAAATAATTTAAAAGCCTTGACTTAAAACTAGTCGCTTTACTATGACGTACTCCGTTAATAAATAGTGCATCGGTAAAAATCATTTTAAAAAGACTAAAAACAGTCGATAAAAAACTAAAAAAGACTATCAAACGTGTGCAATCTATAAAAACATGAAAAACACTCTCTGACAACCTACAAAATGGACACTCATTTATAAAACCAGGACTAATCACCGATAAAAATGCGTTGGTGGCTATAGCGCCATGGAGTATCCTCCACTGGAGGTCGCCAATCTTTTTTCTAATCGGCGGTTTGTACATTGTCCTCCAGTGGATTGGTTGTCCTTTCAGTCTTTCAACCCACACGCTGACGTCCCTCTTTCGAAGCGTTCTCTTGTTTAGGATTTTCACACAGTTTTTATATAAAGTCTTTGGTGCCACTTTGCACAAATCCATTTCTGAGTCCATGGTCTTTAGCAGAGGACCGCTGTCCTCTTCAAAGCTTGGACTCAGAAGAACCTTAGGAAAAGGATCTGTTTCTTTTGGCAGGCATTCTCCATCCTTGTATGCCTGCAATAAACTCTTCTCTTTTCCAGTCAATCTTTCTCTTATTCTCATCAGGACACGTTCCATCATTCTTGTAGACCTTACTTTCAGTGCGGCAGCGACCTTCTGGGCATCGCCAAAGTCTGCTCCGACGCTCGAATCAGCCTCTTTAAGGTCACCATTCCGGCTCTAGACAGCGTCTCTGTTAGCCCCAGGAACGTGTCCTCTTCAACATCCAGTCTTGCTCCGTACACCAAGGGTTCTTCTAATAGCCAATGCAGAGAATCAGTCATTTCCGCTCTACGCAATCTAAAAAGAGCACATGATTTAAAAACGCTCTGATAAAATTGCGGAGTTCCTTTAAACCTTAGAAGACTAAAATTTGTTAAAAACAGAGCAGCATCCAATCCCAAGGAATTCACGCGTCTTAGAATGCAACTGGCTACATCCTTCCACACAGGAGATCCTATCAGGTACTTTTGTAAAAACTGTATCCTAAACACAGTGACTCTACTGGCCAGGTGGACAAGGCCCTGGCCCCCCTCTTCTCTGGATAAAAACAGCACCGACTGTGGCACCCAGTGACGATTGTTCCAGAAAAAATTAACCATTTCCGTCTGTATTCTTGTCAGCAGCCCTGACGGTGGATCTAGTACAATGAGCTTGTGCCAGAGTTGTGATGCGACCAGATTATTAAGCACTAACACTCTTCCTCTGTACGACATTTTTTCATGCAACCATTTCCAGTTCGCAAGTTTGTTTGATATTTTTTGTTCTAGGTTTTCCCAGTTTTTTTCAACAAAACTTTTCTCGCCTAAATACACGCCTAGATATTTTAGGCCATCTTTTCTCCAGGTCATGCCTTTGGGGAGAGCCGGGAGTCCGTCGGGCCACTCGCCAACAGCCAGGGCTTCACTTTTTCCCCAATTTACTTTGGCGGCAGACAGCATGGAGAACTTTCTTATGATTTCTGTTAAAACGCTGACGTCTTTTGATCTTTAATAAAAACCACGAGATCGTCAGCATAGGCAGATAAAACCAATTTGTCTTTAAAACCGGGTAAAACCAAGCCGTGAATGTCTGATCGCATCTTCTTTAAAAGGGGTTCCAGGGAGAGTGCATAGAGCATTCCCGAGAGCGCGCAGCCCTGTCGAACGCCTCTACACACTCTAAAAGGAGCACACAGGCTGCCATTGATCTTCAGCACACTCTCAATGTCACGTACAACACCTGGATCTTGGCGATAAGACCCTCGCTGAACCCAAACCTCCTCATTACTTTCCAGAGGAAGTCGTGTTCAACGCGGTCAAAAGCCTTTTCTTGATCTAATGAAATCAAGCCTGTCTGTAGACCCAATGAACCGGAGACTTCCAAAATATCCCGAATTAGGTAGACATTGTCCACCATGGACCTGCCGGGGACGCAATAGGTCTGATCCCAGTGGATGACCTGCTCCATGGCTTTCCCTAGCCTAGTGGCCAGGGCCTTGGAGAGGATTTTATAATCTGTACAAAGGAGGGACACGGGGCGCCAGTTCTTAATCTCTTGCAAGTTTCCCTTCTTAGGCAGCAGGGTGATAACTGCCCTGCGGCAAGACAAGGGAGCGAACCGGTAGACAGACTCTCGTTGAATACGTCGAGCACGTCTTGGGCCAGAAGCTCCCAATAGGCCTTGTAGAACTCGACCGTGAGCCCGTCAACGCCTGGAGACTTCCGACCCTTCATGCCAAGGAGGGCTGTGTGTAGTTCCTGCAGGCTCAGAGGCCGTTCCAACTCCAGGTTGGTCTCCGCAGAGACCTGAGGTAGTTCCTCACAGAACTCCTCCAACAGTTCGTCGTTCTCTCTGTGTTCGCTGCGGAACAGAGAACGGTAAAATTCCACAGCCCTCCTCCTTATCTGCCCCGGTTCGCTCAAATGCTGCCCCGTGTCCGACAGCAAGGAGTGGATCATTTTCCTCTGTCCGTGTTTCCTCTCCAGGCTGAAGAAAAAGCCAGAGGGAGCATCCATCTCTGTGATGTCCTGTATCCGGGATCTGACCAATGCGCCTTGGACTTTATTTTCCAGCAGGTTTGCTAAAGTTAGCTTTTTAGATTTGAGAGCTTCAAAATACTCTCGATTTCCTGTGGAGTCACTAAGTCGTTCTAATTCCACTATACTCATCTCCAGATCTCTGATAGATCCGGCAATGTCAGAGTGACGTTGACAGTGTGCTGTTGACTCAGCAGTTTTATTTGAACCTTTCCATAGTCCCACCACTGTCTAAGAGAGCTAAAATCAGCTTTCCTTTCCCTAAAACCAGTCCAAAAATAAGTTAAAACCTCCTTAAAGCTCTGATCATAAGTTAAAGCAGAATTAAAATGCCAGTACGCGCTTCTAGGTAAAATGTTTCTGAAAAACACTACCTAAAAGCAACGAATGGTCTGTAAAAGCCACTGGTAAAATCTGGCATGTTTTAAACACGTTAAAATGGTGTTTAAAACAATAAAAACGATCTAAACGAGCTAAAGAGATTTTACTAACAATGTGGGACCATGTATACTGCCTGGCGCCTGCATGCATCCTCCTCCATACGTCCACCAGGCCATGAGACGAGACCAGTTGCTTCAAGACCCGTTGGGCCGCCGGATGTGGCTCTGCGTGATTGCGATCTAAAAACTCGTTCTCAGTACAATTAAAATCCCCACCTATAAAAACATAATTCTCGGTCCCGCAATCACCCAGCCTCTCCCCAATTTTCTCATAAAAACATTTCTTCTCTGCATTGGCTATCGGAGCATAGATATTAATAAAAAACATGTTTAAACAATCAAATTTTGTCTTTACTAAAAGACATCTCCCTTGCACCACATGTTCAATTTCTATAGAAAGTGGGGTGAAAGCTTTTGAAAAAAGAAAACCCACCCCTGCACTCTTGGAGGTGCCATGACTTAAAATCACCTCTCCCTCCCACTCCTTGCCCCAGTCTGTTTCTATTGTACAATCACTATGTGTCTCCTGTAGATAGACGATATCAATTTTCTTTTGTTTCATCATCTGATAAATCAATGCCCGTTTTTCAGCCTCCCTCCCCCCATTTAGATTCAAGGATGCTATTTTAAATGAATCCATCTTAGGTAAAAGGCTAAAACAAACACACCGAAACATTAAAATAGATATTAAAAAACTACTGTACATCATAAAAATTGTTTTCTGGCTTTAGACATTATTTTCTTTAACCTAAAATTTCTGTGTCTGTGAAACCTGAGTCCTCTTTATGTCTAATGTGATGCCTTGCGGAAAAATAGAAAAGTCTTAAATTTGGGAAATAGCTCTCAAGTTTTATCCCTCTGAGACCTTTTGTTTGTTTTAAAAAGGTTCTAAATGTTTCAACCGGGTATCTCGGTTCTCTACTCGTCTGAGATACGGAAGCTTCACTGGTATCTGAGAAAAACTCTCTTCATCACTGCTGTCCGATACCTCTCTCTTCTCCACAACCGACTTACTTTCCTTCTTACTGGCCTGCACAGCAGCCACCACATTTTTCCTCTTGCTGCGCCGTTTCACCGGGACACAAGCTTCCAGCTCCATTTCCTCCTCCACCTCACCTGTTTCTCCCTCCACTCCAGCCACTATAAACGACTCCACACCGTCTTTTCTTTGTACCTGTTTCTCCCCCTGAACCTCTCCCCCCTCGCTCTGATCTCCACACACTCGATGCTCCTCATCACCCCTCACATCCTCCTGTTCTTTCTGCACACCATCACTCTCCTTCCCTACACTTCCACCCACACCACCATTCAGCCCATCACCACACACCACCGTCTCATCCTCTCCTATACTCGCACCATTACCACCGTCCTCCACCGCCTCTTTAACAATGTTTCCTGTCACATCCTCCTCTACCACCGCTGGTTCCCCCGCAGCGGCAGTCGCGCCAGCAGCAGCAGCGGCGGGTTCTCGCTACGGCGGGTTCTCCCGCCGCAACATTAGCAGTGTCTCCCTCCACAACATCCTCCTCACTATTTGTTTTTTTACCCTGCTCAGCGGCAACAGGCTGCTGCTTTGCCAAGTCCGGCTTGGCCAGTTCTGCCTTATCAGGGCACATCTTTATGATGTGGCCCTCCTGCCCACAACCAAAACATTTCATCTGCCCTGATGTGGCAAACAAAACATAGTCAAAATCATCCACTCTAACGTGGAAACGCAAATTCATTTCCTCATCCTTTCTGTTCAGTATCATAAATAACTGTCTACGGTGAGAAACAACATGTTTCAATAGCGGTGATTTACACCCGGAAAGGACTTTTTTCACCGGCGACACCACCTTTCCGTGTCTCGACAGTTCTTTAATCAAAAATTCATCACTGATGAAAGGAGGTACGTTTGACAACATTATCTTAGTGGATGGTAACGTGAGCGGTGAAACTTGTAAAAACAACCCATTCACCGAAACACCCTTTTCCACCACCTGCTGTGCATGTTCCACCTTCTCCACAAACAACACCACTGCCCATTCATACGTGCAGCCGACTTTATATTCCCGTGCCCAATGATCTCACCCACCGCCAAACAAACTTCCTCCACGCTGCACGGAGAACCAGCACCCACCTTGATGCCGTTCTTCCGTGTCAGCGTGGAAAAAGACCCACCACCGACAACACCCACCATTGTTGCCGTCAGACGCCGGCAAGCCAGGCACGCCCGACGGCCACACCCCAAACAAACGAACAAAACCCCTTAAAACGTGATAAAACTAAACACAAGAAAAAACAATTAAACAAGTAAACCAAACACCCAGAAAAACAGTAAGAAAAAGATAAAGAAAAGATATACAATCACTCTTGCTTTCACTCTTCCTCCGCTCCTCCTCACACACCCTCCTCTCACAAGAAGAAGAAGAAGAAGGCGGGGAAGATGAAAACAGAGCACACGGGCTCGCTTTAGCTTTTCCTTTGTTGAGGTCGTTGAAGAAGAGTTTGAGGGCATCAAAGTGGATTTCTTGTTTGATTGACATTTAAAAAACTTTTTTTTTTGTCTATTTCCCAGATCTTCCACAATGTTGTGTGTGTGAAGAAGAGGAGATTCTCAATGACACAAAACCACAGAGGAACCAACTCATCTCTCATGGCTCTGCAGAAACTGAGAACCAGGATCAGGAAGGAAGCAATTCTGAAGACCCAGGAAAAAAGAGAAAGGAAGAACAGAAACCAAAGGGAGATATGAGAAAACCAAACAGCAGAAAGACAGAACTGATGCTGAAAAACAAAAACCGCAGAAGAAAACTCACAGAGGGCAAAAAATATATTCTTGTAAAATTTGTGATAAAACCTTTTCTCTAAACAGTAATTTGAAGAGACACATGAGAACTCACACAGGAGTAAAACCTTTCACTTGTTCAACCTGTGGGAAAAGTTACAGTCAAAAACATGGTTTAATCTGTCATATGAGAATTCACACAGTGAGAAGCCTTTCACTTGTGGGACTTGTGGAAAGAGTTACAGACAAAAACTGACTTTAACTCGGCATATGAGAATTCACACAGGTGAGAAGCCTTTCTCATGTGGAACCTGTGGACAGTTTCAGGATGAAACAACAATTACTTAAACACATAAAGATTCATATGGTGCGAAACAGTGACGTGCGGTGAGGCTTTACGATGTATAAATGCAGACACCATGTATGTTATTGGTTACTCAGAAATTTTGCCATGCATACAACGCTGGAGGGCAGAAAGACCGTTCTTTTACACGTCATCCATAGCTGTAGTAACCAGGTGAAACTTAGAAATGTAGGTATTGTTTTGTGTTATGATCCACAGCAAAGGGAGAAACCTAAACCACTTTCTCACTCTGCATCACCCAAGCTACATGCAGACTCGTTGCAATAGCAACTGATAACAATGCCATGTTTTAGGATTTAACATTAAAAAAAAGAATTTTGGTCACTGAATAGAACATTGAGTTTTTTGCAGTAGTTTGTTTTAGTCTTAGTGTTTTATTAATAAATCATTGCTGTGGTAGATTAGCTAACATTTCTACTTTACTGAATTCTTTAGACATACAGACTGTGGCCCACAAAATGCACATTTCATTAAAAAAACTAAACAAAAACATGTTTTTTCCCCATCTTACCTTTACTTATAAATTAAATCCATGCCAATTCTGCACAAAAATATCCATTCATCCAAAGCCAAGTCGATGCTCTGAATGTCTTGTACTAAGATAGACTTGAGGTCCATTTTTGTCTACCAGCTTTGTTTTTCTAAAATCAGTTTTTTGTTTTATTTCTCAGTCACATTTGTACTTAAGGTTCCCATCAGTGTCCCATTAGATACTGAAGTTAAAGAGGGGAATGTCTTCAGGAAGGTTTAATTTCTGTGGATTTCAGGTGTCTTGCAGTTCTGTGTCATGTAGTTATTGAGTTCAGCTTTTACATTGTTGACTTTTACATGTATGACTTGAAATAAAGTATTTTACATTTTAAAGCAGTGTATTATTCTTTTTTCCCATAAATTGCTGGGTTTCAGATGATGTAGCACCGATGCCTTACCATGGAGGTGGGGGTCAGAAAGTAAATGCAGCACATTTAGGCATTTTGACTTAAGCATCAAAATGTCTTAAGTCTGTGCCATGTGTGGTTGTTCTAACCATTCTAATAGAGAGAAAGAAAAACTTTATCTTTGTGTTTTGAAGGTAGTCGGTCACAAGGAAGTTAATTTAGAAAAACTCACCTAACAAAGAGAAAAGTGGATCAACAATCTACAGCTAAAACCAGGAGGTGCAGGAAGTAATAATGCCGGAGTTTGCAGAGCCACTTTTCTAACATCGTTTAAATTGTATTTTCAGATATTTTATTGGATGGTAACTTAGAAAGACAAGCATTCATATGCAGGCACATGCAGAGGGGTCTGGAGAGGGCTTGAGCCCTGCCCCTTTTACCCTTGATGCCCCCAGAGCCCTTTTTGAGTATATTTTGTTTCAACTTGAGTCTTTTGTGTCAGGAGGCCTTCTTGTGCCTCTAAATATAACACCTAGCAAAACTAATGAGTCTGGCTGCCCTTGGTCTAATTATGAGGATTCCCAGTCCTTCTGCCTCCACGTTGTTCAGACACCGGGTCCGTGGCGAGGAAGAGCGGGGCTGAACTGTGACCTCTAACGGTCAAATTTTGGGCAATAATTAATTTTTCTAACGTACACTTGTGAATAAAAATGTAGGTCTGATGTTGAAGTTATAAAACCAGTTTCTATTTATATTCTGTAATAATGTCTGGAGGGCCCCTACCAGCAGCTACTGGGTTCTCTTTGTTTACCTTGATATCTCAGCCTTATAATTCTAGATCTCAGAGGTGCTGAAATCAAATTAATGACATGTGAGAAGTTAACTGTTTATATATGAAGGTTTTCCTGATTTACTTTTTGTTTCAAACAGGTTTTATTTCAGTCTCTATGTTTATGTAAATCGATTCTGTCACAGTCTTTGACTAAACAGAAAAATAGAAAAAGACCATCATTATGATACTTTATCATCTAAAATTATAGAAAAGTTTAAATGATTTTTCTATCTGAAATTCAATCCACATCGTCAAATCATTTTGTAAGCAGAAAATTTATTTAAAACCATGTCAAAGAAATGCATCCATTTCTCCAAATCATTAAAATAAAAATATGTACAAAGGATAAAAACACAATAAAGACTCCAAAATTTCAGAAGTCTAAATCTCAAAGCATTCAACTCATTGTTTGTTAGACGATCTCTCCCTCAGTCATTCAATAAAATGGAAATATAAAACTGGAAGAATAAAATTTTTAAGAATTTCAGCTAAATATCCAGATTAAAATGCTTTGTAAGCAAAACCTGCTACATTTAAATTTAAGTCGGTTGCAATTACTCCACTTCCAAACAGCAACTTACTGAGAATCTTGAGGTTCACATTGTGCCATCAAACCTGTGCAAGTTCTCATGTGAACAGTTACATTTTTTGAGTGAACCTTTTTCTAATGAATCTACAAAATAAAAGCTTCCAACCCGTGTGAATCTTCATGTGATGACTTAAACTGGATCTGTACACAAAACATTTTCCTCGCTTTTCACTAAGGGTGCAGACATGACATGGTGAGCTGGTCTAATAGTCAAACCTCACAGCGGAGAACAGAACAGTGGCTGAGGTCAATAACGTTGAGGAATCAGATCAGCTTCACATGCATGTATCTGCTGCTCACCAATGTCCCAAAATTAGGAAATCAACATTTATTAATCAGCCAGCTGATAAATCAATGCAAGCTACTTCTCACCTGTGTGAATTCTGTTGTGAGAAGTTAAGTTGTGTTTGTGAGTGAAACCTTTTCCACAAATCCCACATGAGAAAGGTTTCTCACCTGTGTGAATTCTGTTGTGAGAAGTTAAGTTGTGTTTGTGAGTGAAACCTTTTCCACAAATCCCACATGAGAAAGGTTTCTCACCTGTGTGAGATCTCATGTGAACAGTTAAACTTTTTTATGAGGGAAACATTTTCCACAGGCCTCACATGAGAATGGCTTCTCACCTGTGTGAATTCTGTTGTGAGAAGTTAATTTGTGTTTGTGAGTGAAACCTTTTCCACAAATCCCACATGAGAAAGGTTTCTCACCTGTGTGAGATCTCATGTGAACAGTTAAACTGTTTTTATGAGGGAAACATTTTCCGCAGGCCTCACATGAGAATGGCTTCTCACCTGTGTGAATTCTGTTGTGAGAAGTTAAGTTGTTTTTTTGAGTGAAACTTCTTCCACAAATCCCACATGAGAAAGGTTTCTCACCTGTGTGAGATCTCACGTGAACGTTAAATTTTGCTTTTGAGAGAAACTTTTTCCACAGGTCTCACATGAGAAAGGTTTCTCACCTGTGTGAATTTCATGTGAGTTAAATTTTGTTTGAGTGAAACTTTTCCACAGGTCTCACATGAGAAAGGTTTCTCCGTGTGAACTCTGATGTGATTAACTAACTTATATTTCTCTGAAAACATTTTCCACAAGTTTCACAGGAGAAAGGTTTCTCACCTGTATGAATCGTCATATGAGCAAGTAACTCACATTTAGACACAACATTTTTTCCACAGATTGGGCATGTGTAAGATTTCTCAACAAAGAAAATTCTCTTGTGTCTGTTTAAAGAGTCGTTTAGATGGAAACATTTTCCACAAGCTGCACAAGTGAACGGTTTTTCACCTGTATGAGATCTCATGTGATCATTAAACGACTCTCTTTAGGGTAAAGTTTTCCACAGGTGGAACATTTAAAAGGTTTCTTATCCGTGTGAGTTTTCTTGTGATTCATCAAAGAATTATTTCTAGAAAAGGTTTTATCACAAATTTGACAAGAATATAGATTTTGGTCTGGTTGAGCTTTCATGTGCGTTTCTTGTTCTGAAGTCTCTGTTGAGTTTTTCTGCTGTTTGTTCAAAATGTCATCAGTTTCCTGTTTCATCACAAGATGATTTTCATCCTGACTGATGCAAAGTTGCTCCTCTTCCTCTTTGATCTGCAGAGGTTCTGGTTCCTCTTGATCCCGTTTATCTGCAGAGGTTCTGGTTCCTCTTGATCCAGTTTCATCTGCAGAGGTTCTGGTTCCTCTTGTTCCAGTTTTATCTGCAGAGGTTCTGGTTCCTCTTGATCCAGTTTATCTGCAGAGGTTCTGGTTCTTCTTGATCCAGTTTCATCTGCAGAGGTTCTGGTTCCTCTTTTTCCAGTTTTATCTGCAGAGGTTCTGGTTCCTCTTTTTCCAGTTTTATCTGCAGAGGTTCTGGATGATCTTGATCTGAAGTGAAGTTTTCTCGGGTTTCTGAGCTCATTTAGATCCTCCTCCTCTTTGCACACACTGCATTGTGGGAGATCTGGACAAAAAAGTCAAAATGTGAGGTCACACAATGAACCCTTCAGTTTAACAAAAACTAAAATAAAAATATTCTTCATCAGGGGGTGTGCTGTAGTAGCGCAACCCACGATTGGAGGCCTTCAATCCTCCACACGGCCGTCACGGGTTTGATTTCCGGACCCGACGATATTTGCCGCATGTCTTTCCTTACTACATTCCTGTCAGCCTTCTTTCTTATAAGGGACACTAGAGCCCACAGAAACCCCCAGGAGGGGAAAATGTAATTCTCAGCAAAACATTATAAAATGAAATCTCTTCCATCGTCTTTCAGAGAGATTATTTACCTTATTTAGAATAAACAATGTCTGCATGTGGTTAATAATTTACCGTCAATTAAACTTTAATGCCGTCAAATGTGCCAACATTTGGAAATATGCATCTGGCTAGCTGACGTTAACTCCCCTTCAAGATTCGCTTCTCACCAACAGGGACGTTACATATTCTGTGACCACTGCACATTGTGACTGTAGGAGGCGCTGTTGCAGGTTTACATCATACTTTGCTATTCTTATGGACACAGAATATGATGGCGCTTATCAAATAATGGTCCCACACTGTAACTTACAGTAAAGTACTAAATATTTAAACTGAACCATCTCTATTAACTCTGCTTGCTAAGTCAATATCTGACCATTAGTATTATGACATTTCTTTTTAGTTAAATGAAACGGCCCTTTAAATAGCTTTACATAGTGTTATAGTCAAGACCATCTAAGCAGAGACCAAGACCAGCCGCCACATGACAATAAAATGTGAAATATTAGCAAAAGTGCTAATCAAATTGGTCTGAAAGATCCACATTCCCATAAAAACAAATCAATTTAACCAATATTGTGAATTCAAACTCTTTGTTCTACTTTGCTCTGTGCTACAATCCATGGAAGTCTCATGCCAACCCTAAAAGATAACGCCCTGGGCGGTTGCCCATATTGCTCATATCAGAAACCACCACTGTCTGCACTATTAAACATAGCAATTAAGGCAATGCACTAGTGGTAAACAACGCTCCATCATGAACACAGACCAAGGAGCAACAAGCAGAAATAACCAAACACTGTGACAGTTCTCACTTTTTCTCCTGCTGCATGAAGCCAGGCAGCACAGAACTATCACAGAGCAATGAGCATGCTCTGTGTGCTCTGGTTTTATTGATTCACCAATTAAATTAATATCAATGTATACAATCAATTAAAATAATGACAGCTACTGCAGCTGTTTCGTACCTATCCGGTGCAAGATGATCTTGGGTATCCGGGTAAAATCCATCAGTCTGCGCTGATCGTCCATCTCTTCCTCCATCTTAACGTTGATTTCTTTCCACTCTGTGAATGTTTCTTCAGCAGGAGTTTCCTGCTGCTTGATAAACTCTCTGAGGCTGAACTGAAGACATTTTTACTGGAAAACAGAAATATTTAACTAAACTGCAAAACAGTCTTCAAGAGGAAAAGTAAAGCCAGACATTTGCTCTGTTTTTATGTTTCACGTGTTTCACTGTTGCTGTGCTGAAGAAACTGGAAGTGATTATTAGTTTGGCTTTAAATTTTCTGCTGAGTCTCTTCTTTTAAAGTCCTGGAGGGCTGATGCCCTGAAACCTTTAGCTGAGCCTCTGCTGCACCACCTGAATAGAGTAATTAGGTCATTAAGGCTCTGCAGATCTGATCCACACAAGGAGGAGGTAATTATGGTGATTTCATTGCAGTGTTTTGTACCTGTGGCTCATCTAAACACTGCAGGTCACCTTGAGGACTGGAGTTTGACTCCTGTGGTTTAGTCAGAACTCCTGCTGAAGAAACATCCACAGAGTGGAAATGAATCAACATTAAGATGGAGGAAGAGATGAACGATCAGCTCAGATCAGTCTGGAAAAACACTGATGATGACATAACTGTTTGATTACCTTGGTAACTAAGAGTGATAGCAAATTAGAGTAAATTCTTTCTATTCATTTCTTTTTTCCATTACTATTCATTCAGTTCCTCAGTTGATCCGAGTGAAACACAGTATAATTTTTTCAAGTCTTTTTAATTAATTATTAAGTTTTATGTTTTTTTAACACATTTACTTTTTTTTTTAATATGTGGAATATTTTTTTAAACTTTCAATGTATGATGAAAACATTTTAAATCAGAAATATGACACAGAAGCCCCTTTATGCTGCCACCTACTGACAAGAACCTGGTACTACACCTTCAAAGAGCTATTTTTCTACAGTTTGTGCGACTGAATTCATTTCCATGGATTTCATATGCAGGAGTATGTTTAAACAGTCATGTTCAATAACATGGAATCAGACCAACAACAAAAAAAGTTGTATTTCATAAATGTGTGTGTTCCTGGTTGAATTTATCTGTTGTTATAATTGTGTAACATAGTTGAAATGGTTCAGTTTAAATTCTGCTAGTATGGGTTTTATGGTTGTCCTGTGATGAGTGTTTTTTTGGCGCCCCCTACTGGTTGCCTATAAAAGGAGGAAGAACTGCAGATTCCACACAGTCTGTCAGGAACTCCACTGTGGTAGGTCATCAAGTCCAGTTCCTTTCTGAACAGTAGTGGTGGTTGTGCTCTGAGACTAACGTGGAGTTTTGTTGCAGTACCCAGAGTTGGCGAACCAGTAGGGAGGCTTACTGTGTTTTTGTTATTGTTGACACTCATTACAGGTAATTATATTATGTTAAATGTCAGAAATTTATGTTGTCAGTTATTTTTCAGTTAAGTTTGTCAGTGTGTTTATTATGTTGTCAGTTTGTTGTATTTGCCTGTCTGTCAGTTTGTTTGTTCTCTGTTTCAGTTGGAAGTTACTGTTAAATAGTTAATTAGTTAAATTTGACTGCTGCCTATGTTTATTTTTCTGATTTTATTGATTTATAAGAGAAATATTGTATAAATTTTATTTGAAAGTTTTGTTATCAATGAAAATCCACTATACGATCACCTGTTATAAAAATGCATTTGTAATGATTATTGTAGGACACAGTCTGTCAGGAACTCCACTGTGTACCCAGAGTTGGCGAACCAGTAGGGAGGCTTACTGTGTTTTTGTTATTGTTGACACTCATTACAGAAATTTACCCAACTGGTCTCCGCTGTGTGCTCTGTATTGGGGAGGAAGTCACAATTGCTCAAAATGTTTTTCTTTGGTTATTTGTATGGGTTCCTACCTGACTGAAAATCTCTGTTATTGTTTTAACTGTGTTACTTTAAGAACAGAAGCCCCTCCCCTTTTGTTTCTTCCTCTGTGGTATTGTCTTTAAAATGTTTGTGTCCCTTAGACCCTATCTTTTGTCATGTTGTCCTGTGGGAGAGGTGTGTATTATTTATTTTGTATCTAAATACATCCAGTTTATTTATAAATTTATTAAGTTAATTTCTGTTATGTACTTTTGTTTATGTAGGGCTTGGAGCGGGCAGCCGGTAACACGGTTATTTTCTATCTGTTTTTCTTGTCAGGTATGTTGTATAGAAAAGTTTATTTTGCATATTTAACATGTTGTGAACTATGATCCCGCCCTTTGGTCATGTTGTCCTGTGGAGAGGTGTGTTGTACATCCTTGCTGTGTACTTATGTAGGGCTTGGAGCGGGCAGCCGGTAACACGGTTATTTTCTATCTGTTATTCTTGTCAGAATAAACCCTTTTAAAGGTGAACCACGGCCTGATCATTTAAAACCAGAACAACGCAGATCGGATCCGGTTACATGTGTTTGAAGTCAGTTATCTATTGTGAGACGTTTTTTTAATTTTATTTCAAATGTTCAAGTTGAATACATTACTCTAAACCACATGTGGCTTCATACTGTTTAACTTTAAAAATGAATCAGAATCTACAAACTAAAACCTCATGTGTCGATATAATAACTGTACGTGCTTTGTTCTAATTAAACAGATCTAACATGCTCAATAAATTAAAATATGAAAGAAAATGTGGTATATTAAAGGGGACTTTTGAATCGTTCACAGTTTCTTCAGTACAGTTCCAGTGAAACACGGGGAAGATTTCTGAATATATTTGTTCTTTAATAAATCACCTTAAGAAAACGAAATTGGTAGAAAGAATATTTTATTTATAATAATAATAATAATAATAATAATTTTTGGGTGTGGGAGAATATTTATGTAGCATCCCGTTTCACACTCTATTCCAGTAGATGGCGGTAATTCACATCAATAAGTTTCTTGCCATGAAAAAAAGAAGAAGAAGAAGAAGAAGATTTTACCAAAACATTTATTTACAATAATAATAAAACAATTTCCTTTTTTTGTTGTTTTACAATAATCCTATGTCAAACAAATACATTATAATAAAACATCAGTAAATTAGTTCATTATTTTCTGAAATGATGCACAACACTTTGTCACATCCCCATAACTCTAAAAACCCCTGCACATTCCCAGTGGCTCTGTGGAAAGCAAACTCCAACTTCAGCCTCGCCTTGATGTTTACCTTCCACAGAGCCACAACATCAACTTGAGGTCCATCCTGCATCTTGTCTCTTCGAGTTATATATATAGCTAATTTTGCCTCGGCTAATAAATAATTTAAAAGCCTTGACTTAAAACTAGTCGCTTTACTATGACGTACTCCGTTAATAAATAGTGCATCGGTAAAAATCATTTTAAAAAGACTAAAAACAGTCGATAAAAAACTAAAAAGACTATCAAACGTGTGCAATCTATAAAAACATGAAAAACACTCTCTGACAACCTACAAAATGGACACTCATTTATAAAACCAGGACTAATCACCGATAAAAACGCGTTGGTGGCTATAGCGCCATGGAGTATCCTCCACTGGAGGTCGCCATTTTTTCTAATCGGCGGTTTGTACATTGTCCTCCAGTGGATTGGTTGTCCTTTCAGTCTTTCAACCCACACGCTGACGTCCCTCTTTCGAAGCGTTCTCTTGTTTAGAATTTTCACACAGTTTTTATATAAAGTCTTTGGTGCCACTTTGCACAAATCCATTTCTGAGTCCATGGTCTTTAGCAGAGGACCGCTGTCCTCTTCAAAGCTTGGACTCAGAAGAACCTTAGGAAAAGGATCTGTTTCTTTTGGAAGGCATTCTCCATCCTTGTATGCCTGCAATAAACTCTTCTCTTTTCCAGTCAATCTTTCTCTTATTCTCATCAGGACACGTTCCATCATTCTTGTAGACCTTACTTTCAGTGCGGCAGCGACCTTCTGGGCATCGCCAAAGTCTGCTCCTGACGCTCGAATCAGCCTCTTTAAGGTCACCATTCCGGCTCTAGACAGCGTCTCTGTTAGCCCCAGGAACGTGTCCTCTTCAACATCCAGTCTTGCTCCGTACACCAAGGGTTCTTCTAATAGCCAATGCAGAGAATCAGTCATTTCCGCTCTACGCAATCTAAAAAGAGCACATGATTTAAAAACGCTCTGATAAAATTGCGGAGTTCCTTTAAACCTTAGAAGACTAAAATTTGTTAAAAACAGAGCAGCATCCAATCCCAAGGAATTCACGCGTCTTAGAATGCAACTGGCTACATCCTTCCACACAGGAGATCCTATCAGGTACTTTTGTAAAAACTGTATCCTAAACACAGTGACTCTACTGGCCAGGTGGACAAGGCCCTGGCCCCCCTCTTCTCTGGATAAAAACAGCACCGACTGTGGCACCCAGTGACGATTGTTCCAGAAAAAATTAACCATTTCCGTCTGTATTCTTGCCAGCAGCCCTGACGGTGGATCTAGTACAATGAGCTTGTGCCAGAGTTGTGATGCGACCAGGTTATTAAGCACTAACACTCTTCCTCTGTACGACATTTTTTCATGCAACCATTTCCATTTCGCAAGTTTGTTTGATATTTTTTGTTCTAGGTTTTCCCAGTTTTTTTCAACAAAACTTTTCTCGCCTAAATACACGCCTAGATATTTTAGGCCATCTTTTCTCCAGGTCATGCCTTTGGGGAGAGCCGGGAGTCCGTCGGGCCACTCGCCAACAGCCAGGGCTTCACTTTTTCCCCAATTTACTTTGGCGGCAGACAGCATGGAGAACTTTCTTATGATTTCTGTTAAAACGCTGACGTCTCTTTGATCTTTAATAAAAACCACGAGATCGTCAGCATAGGCAGATAAAACCAATTTGTCTTTAAAACCGGTAAAACCAAGCCGTGAATGTCTGATCGCATCTTCTTTAAAAGGGGTTCCAGGGAGAGTGCATAGAGCATTCCCGAGAGCGCGCAGCCCTGTCGAACGCCTCTACACACTCTAAAAGGAGCACACAGGCTGCCATTGATCTTCAGCACACTCTCAATGTCACCGTACAACACCTGGATCTTGGCGATAAGACCCTCGCTGAACCCAAACCTCCTCATTACTTTCCAGAGGAAGTCGTGTTCAACGCGGTCAAAAGCCTTTTCTTGATCTAATGAAATCAAGCCTGTCTGTAGACCCAATGAACCGGAGACTTCCAAAATATCCCGAATTAGGTAGACATTGTCCACCATGGACCTGCCGGGGACGCAATAGGTCTGATCCCGGTGGATGACCTGCTCCATGGCTTTCCCTAGCCTAGTGGCCAGGGCCTTGGAGAGGATTTTATAATCTGTACAAAGGAGGGACACGGGGCGCCAGTTCTTAATCTCTTGCAAGTTTCCCTTCTTAGGCAGCAGGGTGATAACTGCCCTGCGGCAAGACAAGGGGAGCGAACCGGTAGACAGACTCTCGTTGAATACGTCGAGCACGTCTTGGGCCAGAAGCTCCCAATAGGCCTTGTAGAACTCGACCGTGAGCCCGTCAACGCCTGGAGACTTCCGACCCTTCATGCCAAGGAGGGCTGTGTGTAGTTCCTGCAGGCTCAGAGGCCGTTCCAACTCCAGGTTGGTCTCCGCAGAGACCTGAGGTAGTTCCTCACAGAACTCCTCCAACAGTTCGTCGTTCTCTCTGTGTTCGCTGCGGAACAGAGAACGGTAAAATTCCACAGCCCTCCTCCTTATCTGCCCCGGTTCGCTCAAATGCTGCCCCGTGTCCGACAGCAAGGAGTGGATCATTTTCCTCTGTCCGTGTTTCCTCTCCAGGCTGAAGAAAAAGCCAGAGGGAGCATCCATCTCTGTGATGTCCTGTATCCGGGATCTGACCAATGCGCCTTGGACTTTATTTTCCAGCAGGTTTGCTAAAGTTAGCTTTTTAGATTTGAGAGCTTCAAAATACTCTCGATTTCCTGTGGAGTCACTAAGTCGTTCTAATTCCACTATACTCATCTCCAGATCTCTGATAGATCCGGCAATGTCACGAGTGACATTGACAGTGTGCTGTTGACTCAGCAGTTTTATTTCAACCTTTCCATAGTCCCACCACTGTCTAAGAGAGCTAAAATCAGCTTTCCTTTCCCTAAAACCAGTCCAAAAATAAGTTAAAACCTCCTTAAAGCTCTGATCATAAGTTAAAGCAGAATTAAAATGCCAGTACGCGCTTCTAGGTAAAATGTTTCTGATAAAAACACTACCTAAAAGCAACGAATGGTCTGTAAAAGCCACTGGTAAAATCTGGCATGTTTTAAACACGTTAAAATGGTGTTTAAAACAATAAAAACGATCTAAACGAGCTAAAGAGATTTTACTATCAACAATGTGGGACCATGTATACTGCCTGGCGCCTGCATGCATCCTCCTCCATACGTCCACCAGGCCATGAGACGAGACCAGTTGCTTCAAGACCCGTTGGGCCGCCGGATGTGGCTCTGCGTGATTGCGATCTAAAAACTCGTTCTCAGTACAATTAAAATCCCCACCTATAAAAACATAATTCTCGGTCCCGCAATCACCCAGCCTCTCCCCAATTTTCTCATAAAAACATTTTTCTCTGCATTGGCTATCGGAGCATAGATATTAATAAAAAACATGTTTAAACAATCAAATTTTGTCTTTACTAAAAGACATCTCCCTTGCACCACATGTTCGATTTCTATAGAAAGTGGGGTGAAAGCTTTTGAAAAAAGAAAACCCACCCCTGCACTCTTGGAGGTGCCATGACTTAAAATCACCTCTCCCTCCCACTCCTTGCCCCAGTCTGTTTCTATTGTACAATCACTATGTGTCTCCTGTAGATAGACGATATCAATTTTCTTTTGTTTCATCTGATAAATCAATGCCCGTTTTTCAGCCTCCCTCCCCCCATTTAGATTCAAGGATGCTATTTTAAATGAATCCATCTTAGGTAAAAGGCTAAAACAAACACACCGAAACATTAAAATAGATATTAAAAAACTACTGTACATCATAAAAATTGTTTTCTGGCTTTAGACATTATTTTCTTTAACCTAAAAATTTCTGTGTCTGTGAAACCTGAGTCCTCTTTATGTCTAATGTGATGCCTTGCGGAAAAATAGAAAAGTCTTAAATTTGGGAAATAGCTCTCAAGTTTTATCCCTCTGAGACCTTTTGTTTGTTTTAAAAAGGTTCTAAATGTTTCAACCGGGTATCTCGGTTCTCTACTCGTCTGAGATACGGAAGCTTCACTGGTATCTGAGAAATAACTCTCTTCATCACTGCTGTCCGATACCTCTCTCTTCTCCACAACCGACTTACTTTCCTTCTTACTGGCCTGCACAGCAGCCACCACATTTTTCCTCTTGCTGCGCCGTTTCACCGGGACACAAGCTTCCAGCTCCATTTCCTCCTCCACCTCACCTGTTTCTCCCTCCACTCCAGCCACTATAAACGACTCCACACTGTCTTTTCTTTGTACCTGTTTCTCCCCCTGAACCTCTCCCCCCTCGCTCTGATCTCCACACACTCGATGCTCCTCATCACCCCTCACATCCTCCTGTTCTTTCTGCACACCATCACTCTCCTTCCCTACACTTCCACCCACACCACCATTCACCCCATCACCACACACCACCGTGCTCTCATCCTCTCCTATACTCGCACCATTACCACCGTCCTCCACCGCCTCTTTAACAATGTTTCCTGTCACATCCTCCTCTACCACCGCTGGTTCCCCCGCAGCGGCAGTCGCGCCAGCAGCAGCAGCGGCAGCAGCGGCGGGTTCCCCCGCCGCTACGGCGGGTTCTCCCGCCGCAACATTAGCAGTGTCTCCCTCCACAACATCCTCCTCACTATTTGTTTTTTTACCCTGCTCAGCGGCAACAGGCTGCTGCTTTTCCGAGTCCGGCTTGGCCAGTTCTGCCTTATCAGGGCACATCTTTATGATGTGGCCCTCCTGCCCACAACCAAAACATTTCATCTGCCCTGATGTGGCAAGCAAAACATAGTCAAAATCATCCACTCTAACGTGGAAACGCAAATTCATTTCCTCATCCTTTCTGTTCAGTATCATAAATAACTGTCTACGGTGAGAAACAACATGTTTCAATAGCGGTGATTTACACCCGGAAAGGACTTTTTTCACCGGCGACACCACCTTTCCGTGTCTCGACAGTTCTTTAATCAAAAATTCATCACTGATGAAAGGAGGTACGTTTGACAACATTATCTTAGTGGATGGTAACGTGAGCGGTGAAACTTGTAAAAACAACCCATTCACCGAAACACCCTTTTCCACCACCTGCTGTGCATGTTCCACCTTCTCCACAAACAACACCACTGCCCCATTCATACGTGCAGCCGACTTTATATTCCCGTGCCCAATGATCTCACCCACCGCCAAACAAACTTCCTCCACGCTGCACGGAGAACCAGCACCCACCTTGATGCCGTTCTTCCGTGTCAGCGTGGAAAAAGACCCACCACCGACAACACCCACCATTGTTGCCGTCAGACGCCGGCAAGCCAGGCACGCCCGACGGCCACACCCCAAACAAACGAACAAAAACCCCTTAAAACGTGATAAAACTAAACACAAGAAAAAACAATTAAACAAGTAAACCAAACACCCAGAAAAACAGTAAGAAAAAGATAAAGAAAAGATATACAATCACTCTTGCTTTCACTCTTCCTCCGCTCCTCCTCACACACCCTCCTCTCACTCGAAGAAGAAGAAGAAGAAGAAGAAGAAGAAGATTTTTTTTTTTTTTGATTTTTACCAAAACATTTATTATAACAATAAATATATATACAATTCACCACATTTTGTCTCACATCAATAAAAGAAACACATTATGATAATATTTTGTTATAGATTAATTCATTGCTCTCTGAAATGATGCACAGTACGTTGTCACATCCCCACAAGTCCAAAAACCTCTGTAAGTTCCCGGTGGCCCTGTGGAAAGCAAACTCCAACCTCAACCTCGCCTTGATGTTTACTTTCCACAGAGCCACAGCATCCAGTTGAGGTCCAGCCTGCAGTTTGTCTCGCCGAGTGATGTAGACAGCTAGTTTAGCTTCAGCTAATAAATAATTTAAAAGGCGTGATTTAAAACTAGTAGCCTTGCTGTGATGTACACCATTAATAAATACTGAATTTGTAAAAAGCATTTTAAAAAGACTAAAAATGGTGGATAAAAAACTAAAAAATCCAGTTAAACGTGCACAATCTATAAAAACATGAAAAACACTCTCTGACAAACTGCAAAAGGGACACTCATTTACAAAACCAGGACTGATGACCGATAAAAATGCATTTGTGGCGATAGCGCCGTGGAGTATCCTCCACTGGAGGTCACCAGTCCTTTTTTTAATTGGCGGTTTGTATAGAGTCCTCCAGTGTATCGGTTGTCCTTTCAGTTTCTCAGCCCACACGCTGACAGCCCTCTTCTCAAGTGTTTTCCTGTTTAGGATTTTTACACAGTTTTGTACAGTGTCTTTGGAAAAACTTTGCACAGATCCATTTCTGAGTCCGTGTTTTTTAAAAGAGGACCGCTGTCCTCTTCAAAACCTGGGCTCAGTAGCACTCTTGGGAAAGGATCTGTGTCTCTCGGCAGGCATTCTCCCTCTTTATATGACTGCAGGAGCCTCCTCTCCTCTGCAGTCAGTTTCTCCTTCACTTTCCTCAGAACACGCTCTATCGTTCTGGCAGACTGTACTTTGATTGCAGCGGCAACCTCCTGGGCGCCACCAAAATCCACTCCAGAGACTTGGATCAGCCGCTTCAGCGTCACCATGCCGGCTCTAGTCAACTTCTCCGACAGTCCTAGGAGCGTGTCCCCTCCGACATCCAGTCTCGCTCCGCAGATCAGCGGCTCTTCTAAAAGCCAATGCAGAGAATCAGTCGTTTCCGATCTTCGCAATTTAAAAAGAGCGCACGATTTAAAAACGCTCTGATAAAATTGCGGAATTTCCTTTAACTTTAAAAGACTAACATTTGTTAAAAACAGAGCAGCATCCAACCCCAGAAAGTTCACACGTCTCAAAATGCAGCTGGCCACATCTCTCCATACAGGAGATCTTATCAAATATTTTTGTAAAAACTGTATTCTAAAAACAACGACCCTACTCACCAGGTGGACAAGGCCCTGGCCCCCCTCTTCTCTGGGTAAAAACAACACCGATTGCGGCACCCAGTGACGACTGTTCCAAAAGAAATTTACCATTTCTGTTTGGATTTTGACCAACAGTCTTGATGGCGGGTCTAATACGACAAGTTTATGCCATAATTGTGAGGCGACCAGATTGTTTAGCACAACACTCTTCCTCGGTAGGACATCTTGTCATGTAGCCATTTCCATTTGGCAAGTTTGTTTTTTATCTTTTGTTCTATGTTTTCCCAATTCTTTTCAACAAAACTCTTTCTGCCTAAATAGACGCCAAGATATTTAAAACCATCCTTCCTCCAGGTCATACCTTTGGGGAGAGCTGGAAGTCCATTGAGCCACTCGCCAACGGCCAGGGCCTCGCTCTTTCCCCAATTCACTTTGGCGGCAGACAATATGGAGAATTTTTTTATAATCTCGGTTAAAACGCTGACGTCTCTTTGGTCTTTGATAAAAACCACAAGATCGTCAGCATAGGCGGATAAAACCAACTTGTTGTTAAAACCAGGTAAAACCATGCCATTAAGTTCTAAGCGCATTTTTTGTAGAAGGGGTTCCAGGAGAGTGCATAGAGCATCCCCGAGAGCGCACAGCCCTGCCGGACGCCTCTACACACCCTAAAAGGAGCACACAGGCTACCATTGATCTTCAGCACACTCTCAATGTCACTGTACAGCACCTGGATCTTAGCGATAAGACCCTCGCTGAAACCAAACTTCCTCATAATTTTCCAGAGGAAGCCGTGCTCAACGCGGTCAAAAGCCTTTTCTTGATCCAATGAGATCAAGCCCGTCTGCAAACCCAATGAACCGGAGACTTCCAAAATATCCCGAATTAGGTAGATATTATCTACCATTGACCTGCCGGGGACGCAATAGGTCTGATCCCGGTGGATGACTTGCTCCATGGCTTTCCTTACCCTCGTGGCCAGGGCCTTGGAGAGGATCTTATAGTCGGTACAGAGGAGAGACACGGGGCGCCAGTTCTTTATATCCTGCAGGTTGCCCTTTTTGGGCAGCAGGGTGATGACTGCCCTGCGGCAGGATAGGGGGAGCGAACCGGTAGCCAGACTCTCATTGCACACCTCAAGCACGTCCTGGGCCAGAAGATCCCAGTAGGCCTTGTAAAACTCAACCGTGAGCCCATCAACGCCCGGGGACTTCTGGCCCTGCATGCCTAGGAGGGCTGTGTGGAGCTCCTGCACGCCCAGAGGGCGCTCCAACTCGATGTTGGTCTCCGCGGAGACCTGAGGTAGTTCCTCACAGAACTCCTCTAGCAGTTCATCGTTCTCCCTGTGTTCACTTTGGAACAGAGAACGGTAAAATTCCACAGCCCTCCTCCTTATCTGCCCCGGTTCGCTCAAATGCTGCCCCGTGTCCGACAGCAAGGAGTGGATCATTTTCCTCTGTCCGTGTTTTCTCTCCAGGCCAAAGAAAAAGCCAGAGGGAGCATCCATCTCTGTGATGTCCTGTATCCGGGATCTGACCAACGCGCCTTGTACTTTGTTTTCCAGCAGGTTTGCTAAAGTTAGCCTTTTAGATTTGAGAGCTTCAAAATGCTCTCGATTTCCTGTGGAGTCACTAAGTCGTTCTAATTCCACTATACTCATCTCCAGATCTCTGATAGATCCGGAAATGTCACGAGTGACATTGACAGTGTGCTGCTGACTCAGCAGTTTAATTTGGACCTTTCCATAGTCCCACCACTGTCTAATAGAGCTAAAATCAGCCTTCGTTTTTCTAAAACCAGTCCAAAAATAAGTTAAAACCTCCTTAAAGCTCTGATCATAAGTTAAAGCAGAATTAAAATGCCAGTACGCGCTTCTAGGTAAAATGTTTCTGATAAAAACACTACCTAAAAGCAAAGAATGGTCCGTAAAAGCCACTGGTAAAATCTGGCATGTTTTAAACACATTAAAATGGTGTTTAAAACAATAAAAACGATCTAAACGAGCCAAAGAGATTTTACCTTCCTTGATGTGGGACCATGTAAACTGCCTGGAGCCTGCATGCATCCTCCTCCATACGTCCACCAGGCCGTGAGACGAGACCAGCTGCTTCAAGACGTGTTGGGCCGCCGGGTGCGGCTCTGCGTGATTACGATCTAAAAACTCGTTTCTGTGCAATTAAAATCTCCACCTATAAAAACATAATCTTCAGACCCGCAATCACCCAACCTTTCCCCAATTTTTTTATAAAAACGTTTCTCTGCATTGGCGATTGGAGCATAGATGTTAATAAAAACCATGTTAAAAAAATCGAACTTTGTCTTTACTAAAAGACACCTTCCTTGTATAACGTGTTCGATTTCGATAGAAAGTGGGGTAAAAGCTTTAGAAAAAACAAAGCCTACCCCTGCACTCTTGGAGGTGCCGTGACTCAAAATCACCTCCCCCCTCCACTCTCTACCCCAGTCCGTTTCGATCAAGTGATCGCTGTGCGTTTCTTGTAGGAAAATAACATCAATTCTTTTTTGATTCAACATCTGATACACTAAAGCACGTTTTTAGCCTCCTCGCCCCGTTAAGATTCAAAGATGCAATTTTAAAAGAATCCATAATGAGTAAAAGGCTAAAAGAACGTACAAAAAACCAATAAGAAATATTAAAAAGCTACTGTGTATCATAAAAGCTGTTTTCTGACTTTGGTCATTATTTTCTTTAATCTAAAACTTCTGTATCTGTAAAACCTGACACTTCTTTGTGTTTTACATAATGCCTCGCAGAGGAACAAAATATACTTAAATCTGGGAAGAAACTTTCAATTTTTATTCCTCTTAATCCTTTAGTTTGTTTTAAAAAGGTTCTGAATGTTTCCACTGGGTATCTTGGTTCTTTGATAAACTTGTGACACAGAGGCCTCACTGGTGTCGGAAAACCAGCTCTCTTCATCGCTGCTCTCTGACATCTCTTTCCTCTCCCCAGCTAACTTGCTGGCCTGTTTACTAGCCTGCTCAGCAGTCACCACATTTCTTCTCTTGCTACGTCTCTTTGTTGGAGTACAAACCTCTAAATCCATCTCCTCCTCTGCCTCACCCATATCCCTCCCTGTTCCACCTCCTATAACTGACTTTTCTATTTTGTCCTTTAACCTGTCCATCCGCCTGCACCTCTCCTCTCTCCCCCTTATCTCCACATACTAGATGCTCCACATCATCCTTCACCCCCTCCTGCCCTTCCTGCACATCACCTCCCTCGCCCTCTACATTCTCGCCTACACCACCAATCATCCCACCACCATTCACCACCGTGCTCTCATCCTCTCCAACACACACACTTCTACCACTGTCCTCCACTGACTCCTCAACAATGGCTTCTGCCAACACCTCCTCCACTACCTCCAGCTCCCCCGCCGCCGCAGCGGCGGGTTCCCCCGCCACCGCAGCGGCGGGTTCCCCCGCCACCGCAGCGGCGGGTTCCCCCGCCACCGCAGCGGCGGGTTCCCCGCCACCGCAGCGGCGGGTTCCCCCGCCACCGCAGCGGCAGGTTCCCCCGCCACCGCAGCGGCGGGTTCCCCCGCCACCGCAGCGGCTGGTAACGTGAGAGGTGAGACTTGTAAAAACAAACCGTTCACCGTGACACCCTTTTCCACCACCTGTTGTGCATGTTCCACTCGCTCAACAAACAACACCACCGCCCCATTCATACGTGCAGCCGACCTTATGTTCCCGTGTCCAATCATCTCACCCACCGCCAAACAAACTTCCTCCACGCTGCACGGAGAGCCGGCACCCACCTTGATGCCGTTCTTCCGTGTCAGCGTGGAAAAAGACCCACCATTGTTGCCGTCAGACGCCGGCAAGCCAGGCACGCCCGACGGCCACACCCCAAACAAACGAACAAAAACCCCTTAAAACGTGATAAAACTAAACACAAGAAAAAACAATTAAACAAGTAAACCAAACACCCAGAAAAACAGTAAGAAAAAGATAAGAAAAGATATACAATCACTCTTGCTTTCACTTCCTCCGCTCCTCCTCACACACCCTCCTCTCACTCGAAGAAGAAGAAGAAGAAGAAGAAGAAGAAGAAGAAGAAGAAGAAGAAGAAGAAGAAGAAGAAGATTTTTTTTTGATTTTTACCAAAACATTTATTTACAATAATAATAAAACAATTTCCTTTTTTTGTTGTTTTACAATAATCCTATGTCAAACAAATACATTATAATAAAACATCAGTATAAATTAGTTCATTATTTTCTGAAATGATGCACAACACTTTGTCACATCCCCATAACTCTAAAAACCCCTGCACATTCCCAGTGGCTCTGTGGAAAGCAAACTCCAACTTCAGCCTCGCCTTGATGTTTACCTTCCACAGAGCCACAACATCAACTTGAGGTCCATCCTGCATCTTGTCTCTTCGAGTTATATATATAGCTAATTTTGCCTCGGCTAATAAATAATTTAAAAGCCTTGACTTAAGACTAGTCGCTTTACTATGACGTACTCCATTAATAAATAGTGCATCGGTAAAAATCATTTTAAAAAGACTAAAAACAGTCGATAAAAAACTAAAAAGACTATCAACGTGTGCAATCTATAAAAACATGAAAAACACTCTCTGACAACCTACAAAATGGACACTCATTTATAAAACCAGGACTAATCACCGATAAAATGCGTTGGTGGCTATAGCGCCATGGAGTATCCTCCACTGGAGGTCGCCAATCTTTTTTCTAATCGGCGGTTTGTACATTGTCCTCCAGTGGATTGGTTGTCCTTTCAGTCTTTCAACCCACACGCTGACGTCCCTCTTTCGAAGCGTTCTCTTGTTTAGAATTTTCACACAGTTTTTATATAAAGTCTTTGATGCCACTTTGCACAAATCCATTTCTGAGTCCATGGTCTTTAGCAGAGGACCGCTGTCCTCTTCAAAGCTTGGACTCAGAAGAACCTTAGGAAAAGGATCTGTTTCTTTTGGCAGGCATTCTCCATCCTTGTATGCCTGCAATAAACTCTTCTCTTTTCTAGTCAATCTTTCTCTTATTCTCATCAGGACACGTTCCATCATTCTTGTAGACCTTACTTTCAGTGCGGCAGCGACCTTCTGGGCATCGCCAAAGTCTGCTCCTGACGCTCGAATCAGCCTCTTTAAGGTCACCATTCCGGCTCTAGACAGCGTCTCTGTTAGCCCCAGGAACGTGTCCTCTTCAACATCCAGTCTTGCTCCGTACACCAAGGGTTCTTCTAATAGCCAATGCAGAGAATCAGTCATTTCCGCTCTACGCAATCTAAAAAGAGCACATGATTTAAAAACGCTCTGATAAAATTGCGGAGTTCCTTTAAACCTTAGAAGACTAAAATTTGTTAAAAACAGAGCAGCATCCAATCCCAAGGAATTCACGCGTCTTAGAATGCAACTGGCTACATCCTTCCACACAGGAGATCCTATCAGGTACTTTTGTAAAAACTGTATCCTAAACACAGTGACTCTACTGGCCAGGTGGACAAGGCCCTGGCCCCCCTCTTCTCTGGATAAAAACAGCACCGACTGTGGCACCCAGTGACGATTGTTCCAGAAAAAATTAACCATTTCCGTCTGTATTCTTGCCAGCAGCCCTGACGGTGGATCTAGTACAATGAGCTTGTGCCAGAGTTTGTGATGCAACCAGATTATTAAGCACTAACACTCTTCCTCTGTACGACATTTTTTCATGCAACCATTTCCAGTTCGCAAGTTTGTTTGATATTTTTTGTTCTAGGTTTTCCCATTTTTTTCAACAAACTTTTCTCGCCTAAATACACGCCTAGATATTTTAGGCCATCTTTTCTCCAGGTCATGCCTTTGGGGAGAGCCGGGAGTCCGTCGGGCCACTCGCCAACACCCAGGGCTTCACTTTTTCCCCAATTTACTTGGCGGCAGACAGCATGGAGAACTTTCTTATGATTTCTGTTAAAACGCTGACGTCTCTTTGATCTTAATAAAAACCACGAGATCGTCAGCATAGGCAGATAAAACCAATTTGTCTTTAAAACCGGGTAAAACCAAGCCGTGAATGTCTGATCGCATCTTCTTTAAAAGGGGTTCCAGGGAGAGTGCATAGAGCATTCCCGAGAGCGCGCAGCCCTGTCGAACGCCTCTACACACTCTAAAAGGAGCACACAGGCTGCCATTGATCTTCAGCACACTCTCAATGTCACCGTACAACACCTGGATCTTGGCGATAAGACCCTCGCTGAACCCAAACCTCCTCATTACTTTCCAGAGGAAGTCGTGTTCAACGCGGTCAAAAGCCTTTTCTTGATCTAATGAAATCAAGCCTGTCTGTAGACCCAATGAACCGGAGACTTCCAAAATGTCCCGAATTAGGTAGACATTGTCCACCATGGACCTGCCGGGGACGCAATAGGTCTGATCCCGGTGGATGACCTGCTCCATGGCTTTCCCTAGCCTAGTGGCCAGGGCCTTGGAGAGGATTTTATAATCTGTACAAAGGAGGGACACGGGGCGCCAGTTCTTAATCTCTTGCAAGTTTCCCTTCTTAGGCAGCAGGGTGATAACTGCCCTGCGGCAAGACAAGGGGAGCGAACCGGTAGACAGACTCTCGTTGAATACGTCGAGCACGTCTTGGGCCAGAAGCTCCCAATAGGCCTTGTAGAACTCGACCGTGAGCCCGTCAACGCCTGGAGACTTCCGACCCTTCATGCCAAGGAGGGCTGTGTGTGTTCCTGCAGGCTCAGAGGCCGTTCTAACTCCAGGTTGGTCTCCGCAGAGACCTGAGGTAGTTCCTCACAGAACTCCTCCAACAGTTTCGTTCTCTCTGTGTTCGCTGCGGAACAGAGAACGGTAAAATTCCACAGCCCTCCTCCTTATCTGCCCCGGTTCGCTCAAATGCTGCCCCGTGTCCGACAGCAAGGAGTGGATCATTTTCCTCTGTCCGTGTTTCCTCTCCAGGCTGAAGAAAAAGCCAGAGGGAGCATCCATCTCTGTGATGTCCTGTATCCGGGATCTGACCAATGCGCCTTGGACTTTATTTTCCAGCAGGTTTGCTAAAGTTAGCTTTTTAGATTTGAGAGCTTCAAAATACTCTCGATTCCTGTGGAGTCACTAAGTCGTTCTAATTCCACTATACTCATCTCCAGATCTCTGATAGATCCGGCAATGTCACGAGTGACATTGACAGTGTGCTGTTGACTCAGCAGTTTTATTTGAACCTTTCCATAGTCCCACCACTGTCTAAGAGAGCTAAAATCAGCTTTCCTTTCCCTAAAACCAGTCCAAAATAAGTTAAAACCTCCTTAAAGCTCTGATCATAAGTTAAAGCAGAATTAAAATGCCAGTACGCGCTTCTAGGTAAAATGTTTCTGATAAAAACACTACCTAAAAGCAACGAATGGTCTGTGAAAGCCACTGGTAAAATCTGACATTTTTAAACACGTTAAAATGGTGTTTAAAACAATAAAAACGATCTAAACGAGCTAAAGAGATTTTACTATCAACAATGTGGGACCATGTATACTGCCTGGCGCCTGCATGCATCCTCCTCCATACGTCCACCAGGCCATGAGACGAGACCAGTTGCTTCAAGACCCGTTGGGCCGCCGGATGTGGCTCTGCGTGATTGCGATCTAAAAACTCGTTCTCAGTACAATTAAAATCCCACCTATAAAAACATAATTCTCGGTCCCGCAATCACCCAGCCTCTCCCCAATTTCTCATAAAAACATTTCTTCTCTGCATTGGCTATCGGAGCATAGATATTAATAAAAAACATGTTTAAACAATCAAATTTTGTCTTTACTAAAAGACACCTTCCTTGTATAACGTGTTCGATTTCGATAGAAAGTGGGGTGAAAGCTTTTGAAAAAAGAAAACCCACCCCTGCACTCTTGGAGGTGCCATGACTTAAAATCACCTCTCCCTCCCACTCCTTGCCCCAGTCTGTTTCTATTGTACAATCACTATGTGTCTCCTGTAGATAGACGATATCAATTTTCTTTTGTTTCATCATCTGATAAATCAATGCCGTTTTTCAGCCTCCCTCCCCCCATTTAGATTCAAGGATGCTATTTTAAATGAATCCATCTTAGGTAAAAGGCTAAAACAAACACACCGAAACATTAAAATAGATATTAAAAAACTACTGTACATCATAAAATTGTTTTCTGGCTTTAGACATTATTTTCTTTAACCTAAAAATTTCTGTGTCTGTGAAACCTGAGTCCTCTTTATGTCTAATGTGATGCCTTGCGGAAAAATAGAAAAGTCTTAAATTTGGGAAATAGCTCTCAAGTTTTATCCCTCTGAGACCTTTTGTTTGTTTTAAAAAGGTTCTAAATGTTTCAACCGGGTATCTGGGTTCTCTACTCGTCTGAGATACGGAAGCTTCACTGGTATCTGAGAAATAACTCTCTTCATCACTGCTGTCCGATACCTCTCTCTTCTCCACAACCGACTTACTTTCCTTCTTACTGGCCTGCACAGCAGCCACCACATTTTTCCTCTTGCTGCGCCGTTTCACCGGGACACAAGCTTCCAGCTCCATTTCCTCCTCCACCTCACCTGTTTCTCCCTCCACTCCAGCCACTATAAACGACTCCACACCGTCTTTTCTTTGTACCTGTTTCTCCCCCTGAACCTCTCCCCCCTCGCTCTGATCTCCACACACTCGATGCTCCTCATCACCCCTCACATCCTCCTGTTCTTTCTGCACACCATCACTCTCCTTCCCTACACTTCCACCCACACCACCATTCAGCCCATCACCACACACCACCGTGCTCTCATCCTCTCCTATACTCGCACCATTACCACCGTCCTCCACCGCCTCTTTAACAATGTTTCCTGTCACATCCTCCTCTACCACCGCTGGTTCCCCCGCAGCGGCAGTCGCGCCAGCAGCAGCAGCAGCAGCAGCAGCAGCAGCAGCAGCGGCGGGTTCTCCCGCCGCAACATTAGCAGTGTCTCCCTCCACAACATCCTCCTCACTATTTGTTTTTTTACCCTGCTCAGCGGCAACGGGCTGCTGCTGCTTTGCCGAGTCCGGCTTGGCCAGTTCTGCCTTATCAGGGCACATCTTTATGATGTGGCCCTCCTGCCCACAACCAAAACATTTCATCTGCCCTGATGTGGCAAACAAAACATAATCAAAATCATCCACTCTAACGTGGAAGCGCAATTCATTTCCTCATCCTTTCTGTTCAGTATCATAAATAACTGTCTACGGTGAGAAACAACATGTTTCAATAGCGGTGATTTACACCCGGAAAGGACTTTTTTCACCGGCGACACCACCTTTCCGTGTCTCGACAGTTCTTTAATCAAAAATTCATCACTGATGAAAGGAGGTACGTTTGACAATATTATCTTAGTGGCTGGTAACGTGAGCGGTGAAACTTGTAAAAACAACCCATTCACCGAAACACCCTTTTCCACCACCTGCTGTGCATGTTCCACCTTCTCCACAAACAACACCACTGCCCCATTCATACGTGCAGCCGACTTTATTCCCGTGCCCAATGATCTCACCCACCGCCAAACAAACTTCCTCCACGCTGCACGGAGAACCAGCACCCACCTTGATGCCGTTCTTCCGTGTCAGCGTGGAAAAGACCCACCACCGACAACACCCACCATTGTTGCCGTCAGACGCCGGCAAGCCAGGCACGCCCGACGGCCACACCCCAAACAAACGAACAAAAAACCCCTTAAAACGTGATACAACTAACACAAAATTACAATTAAACAAATAAAACTAGACACCCAGTGAAAAGACAGTAAGAAAAGATAAAGATATACAAACACGCTCTCTTTCACTCTCCTTCCGCTCTTCCTCACACACCCTCCTCTCACACGAAGAAGAAGAAGAAGAAGAAGAAGAAGAAGAAGAAAACAGAGCACACGGGCTCGCTTTAGCTTTTCCTTTGGAGAAGAGTTTGAGGTTTAGCTAATTTTTTCCGTGTTTTCAGTGAAAATGTCTTCAGTTCAGCCTCAGAGAGTTTATCAAGCAGCAGGAAACTCCTGCTGAAGAAACATTCACAGAGTGGAAAGAAATCAACGTTAAGATGGAGGAAGAGATGGACGATCAGCGCAGACTGATGGATTTTACCCGGATACCCAAGATCATCTTGCACCGGATAGTACAAACAGCTTCACGGTTTTACTGATTAAAAGAGAGTTTTTTTACAGATAAATATCGTTGTGTTTGTAACGTATAAAAGTTTAAGTAAAAATAGAAAATCCCTGGAGAAATGTAACCGGGCCTGCTAAAGTGTGGCCCCAGTTTGGACCCAGCGCTCTGATGCTAACAATTAGCATCAATACTAAGCTAAGCTGAATTATAGTCAATAGCCTGTGGAAAGTCAGCATGTTGACTAACATGGATTTGCTCCATTCAGTTTGTTAAAATTAGTGTATAATCTAAAATGAGCCAAAATGCTAATGTTAGCCTAAATGCTGCTAGTAGCATGTGGGGCATCATTACAATGTGGTCTTACATTGACTTCCTGCATTCAGGGTCCTAAACATGGCTAATAAGTAATAAAAATAGCTAGAAGCTTATTTCAGGGAAAAGTCTGATGCTTGTGCAGCAAAGCAGAGCCCTAACCTGAGAGGAAAAGATCATGCAGGCTAATATTATTGCACTGTCTCTGAGTCGGTTTCTCTTCGCAATATTTATTAACCTATTTGTATGATTTGTTCTGTAAATTGCCATTCATATTATTTCTCAGTCTCTATCACTGAGGGATGAAGAGACTGATGTCTGGTTCTTTAGGTTCTGACGGGTCTGCGGTTCCTCTCCTGACCCACTGTGCACCCTGAATATCGCCGACACAGTTTTTTAATTCCCCTATCAAACTTCTCTGTGATTGTTTAGCCTAGAATGTGCATCTTCCAATGTTATGTTATTTGATGTTATTGTTACAGGTCAGTTTTTCTAAACTACAAAGAAATGACTGTTAGGGATGCTCCAATATGAAAAATTGGATTGATATTGATATCTGATATTAACACTGGTGTTATAGCAGATTTACCAATATTTTATTTTATATACGTTTTTAATCCGATTACTTGATTAATCATAAGAATAATTAATAGATTGCTCAATTACTGAAATAGTTGTTTACAGCAACGCTACTATCCATCCAGTTATCACTAGAAAATATTTATTGACTTTCTCTTGTATCTTGTCACATATGCTGAGCTGACAGCGCCTCTTAATGCTCATTTGTACTCAATGCATGTCAGCTATTCTGACAGAATAACGGCTCAAATTTAAGTTAAAGAAGGTCAGTGTTAGACCCGCCCAAAGCCGCGCCCTCCACTTTCATTGGGGAATTATTTTATGGTGACACGACAGGAACTGCAACCAGGTGATAATAATGATCACAACAATCAAAAGCATATTTAGTAACTGTCTTGTCTGGCTGCTAAGTTTCCATTTTCATAATGTAAACATAGTAAATGACTTATTAACTAACTTGTGTCTTAAATAAACTCGTTAAATTTTATCATTGTACATTTTCACCTTTCATATTTAATCTTCCAAATTGTCCAATATTCATGTCAAATATTTTCCATTGGTTCATTTTGCCATTATTTTCTGCATGTGTGCGATTAACAACAATCACCCAATGCTACCAATTCTGCTGTGAATTCCAGGAAAGTAAAGGCTGAGATTTAGTTGTGCTTTTGAACGTTTGTGTTGAGTGTGTGAGCGGAGCAATGTCTGACAATATCAGCGGGTGAGATTAAAATTACTTTATGGTTTCCCTTTAGGCATTTTATGTCACTCTTTAATGTGATATATATCTGGTGACATATAATGGGTGCACTTCCCCTGCGCCCATTACAGGCACACAGCCCGCATCACCACCAGTGTTAGTCCACAATCTCCCAGTCGGATTGCGACACCGTGTGTGTGGTCAGGGTACATGTCCAAAAGTCAGGTGACCTGAACATCTGACTCCTCCTCCATGTAGGTGTCTTCTTCCTCTCTCTACATGGAGGAAGATTTTATGTAATATTTGTCAGGAAGCTACTAGATTAAGCGATTGCCATCTTATTTGCTCACCTGGAGATCCTTAATATCATATTTTGACTCAAGAATAGTTCCAGTCTGGTCATTAGAATGGAGCTATGACCAGAATGAAACTAGTTCTGATCATAGTTCCATTCTAGAACATCCAATGTTCTAGAACATAGAACATTAACTTCTTAGTTGAGTTAATGTTCATTCTTGTAAGATTGTAATTTTAGAATAACGTAAGAAAATCCTGTTCGATACATGAAGGCATCAAAGTGGATTTCTTGTTTGATTGACATTTAAAAAACTTTTTTTTTTTTTGTCTATTTCCCAGATCTTCCACAATGTTGTGTGTGTGAAGAAGAGGAGATTCTCAATGACACAAAACCACAGAGGAACCAACTCATCTCTCATGGCTCTGCAGAAACTGAGAACCAGAATCAGGAAGGAAGCAATTCTGAAGACCCAGGAAAAAAGAGAAAGGAAGAACAGAAACCAAAGGAGAGATATGAGAAAACCAAACAGCAGAAAGACAGAACTGATGCTGAAAAACAAAACCGCAGAAGAAAACTCACAAAGGGCAAAAAATACATTCTTGTAAAATTTGTGATAAAACCTTTTCTGGAAACAGTAACTTGAAGACACACATGAGAATTCACACAGGAGTAAAACCTTTCACTTGTTCAACCTGTGGAAAGAGTGTCAATGAAAGAAGGACTTTAACTAAACATATGAGAATTCACACAGGTGAGAGCCTTTCACTTGTGGGACTTGTGGAAAGAGTTTCAATGTAAAAACGGCTTTAACTCAGCATATGAGAATTCACACAGGTGAGAAGCCTTTCACTTGTTCAACCTGTGGAAAGAGTTTCAGTGTAAAAGCGAATTTAACTGCGCATATGAGAATTCATACAGGTGAGAAGCCTTTCTCATGTGGGACTTGTGGAAAGAGTTACAGACAAAAAACGACTTTAACTAGGCATATGAGAATTCACACAGGTGAGAAGCCTTTCATTTGTTCAACCTGTGGAAAGAGTTTCAGTGACAGAGTTACTTTAACTCGGCATATGAGAAGTCACACAGGTGAGAAGCCTTTCTGGTGTGAGACCTGTGGAAAGAGTTTCAGTGTCAGAGGGACTTTAACTCGGCATATGAGAATTCATACAGGTGAGAAGCCTTTCTCATGTGGGACCTGTGGAAAGAGTTTCAGGATGAAACAACAATTACTTAAACACATAAAGATTCATATGGATGCAAAACAGTGACGTGCGGTGAGACTTTACGATGTATAAATACAGACACCATGTATGTTATTGGTTACTCAGAAATTTTGCTCATGCATACAACGCTGGAGGGCAGAAAGACCGTTCTTTTACACGTCATCCATAGCTGTAGTAACCAGGTGAAACTTAGAAATGTAGGTATTGTTTCGTGTTATGATCCACAGCAAAGGAGAAACCTAAACCACTTTCTCACTCTGCATCACCCAAGCTACATGCAGACTCGTTGCAATAGCAACTGATAACAATGCCATGTTTTAGGATTTAACATAAAAAAATAAAGAATTTTGGTCACAGAACAGAACATTGAGTTTTTTGCAGTAGTTTGTTTTAGTCTTAGTGTTTTATTAATAAATCATTGCTGTGGTAGATTAGCTAACATTTCTACTTTACTGAATTCTTTAGACATACAGACTGTGGCCCACAAAATGCACATTTCTTTAAAAAAAAACTAAACAAAAACATGTTTTTTCCCATCTTACCTTTACTTATAAATTAAATCCATAACAATTCTGCACAAAAATATTCATTCATCCAAAGCCAAGTCGATGCTCTGAATGTCTTGTACTAAATTAGACTTGAGTCCATTTTTGTCTACCAGCTTTGTTTTTCTAAAATCAGTTTTTTGTTTTATTTCTCAGTCACATTTGTACTTAAGGTTCCCATCAGTGTCCCATTAGATACTGAAGTTAAAGAGGGGAATGTCTTCAGGAAGGTTTAATTTCTGTGGATTTCAGGTGTCTTGCAGTTCTGTGTCATGTAGTTATTGAGTTCAGCTTTTACATTGTTGACTTTTACATGTATGACTTGAAATAAAGTATTTTACATTTTAAAGCAGTGTATTATTCTTTTTTCCCATAAATTGCTGGGTTTCACATGATGTAGCACCGATGCCTTACCATGGAGGTGGGGGTCAGAAAGTAAATGCAGCACATTTAGGCATTTTGACTTAAACATCAAAATGTCTTAAGTCTGTGCCATGTGTGGTTGTTCCAACCATTCTAATAGAGAGAAAGAAAAACTTTATCTTTGTGTTTTGAAGGTAGTCGGTCACAAGGAAGTTAATTTAGAAAAAAACACCTAAAAAATAGAAAAGTGGATCAACAATCTACAGCTAAAACCAGGAGGTGCAGGAAGTAATAATGCCGGAGTTTGCAGAGCCACTTTTCTAACATCGTTTAAATTGTATTTTCAGATATTTTATTGGATGGTAACTTAGAAAGACAAACATTCATATGCAGGCACATGCAGAGGGGGTCTGGAGAGGGCTTGAGCCCTGCCCCTTTTACCCTTGATGCCCCCAGAGCCCTTTTTGAGTTTATTTTTGTTTTCAACTTGAGTCTTTTGTGTCAGGAGGCCTTCTTGTGCCTCTAAATATAACACCTAGCAAAACTAATGAGTCTGGCTGCCCTTGGTCTAATTATGAGGATTCCCAGTCCTTCTGCCTCCACGTTGTTCAGACACCGGGTCCGTGGCGAGGAAGAGCGGGGCTGAACTGTGACCTCTAACGGTCAACTTTTGGGCAATAATTAATTTTTCTAACTTACACTTGTGAATAAAAACGTAGGTCTGATGTTGAAGTTATAAAACCAGTTTCTATTTATATTTTGTAATAATGTCTGGAGGGCCCCTACCAGCAGCTACTGGGTTCTCTTTGTTTACCTTGATATCTCAGCCTTATAATTCTAGATCTCAGAGGTGCTGAAATCAAATTAATGACATGTGAGAAGTTAACTGTTTATATATGAAGGTTTTCCTGATTTACTATTTGTTTCAAACAGGTTTTATTTCAGTCTCTATGTTTATGTAAATCGATTCTGTCACAGTCTTTGACTAAACAGAAAAATAGAAAAAGACCATCATTATGATACTTTATCATCTAAAATTATAGAAAAAGTTTCAATGATTTTTTTTTATCTGAAATTCAATCCACATCATCAAACCATTTTGTAAGGAGAAAATTTATTTAAAACCATGTCAAAGAAATGCATCCGTTTCTCCAAATCATTAAAATAAAAATATGTACAAAGGATAAAAACACAATAAAGACTCCAAAATTTCAGAAGTCTAAATCTCAAAGCATTCAAACTCATTGTTAGACGATCTCTCCCTCAGTCTCATTCAATAAAATGGAAATATAAAACTGGAAGAATAAAATTTTTACGAATTTCAGCTAAATATCCAGATTAAAATGCTTTGTAAGCAAAACCTGCTACATTTAAGAATTTAAGTTGGTTGCAATTACTCCACTTCCAAACAGCAACTTACTGAGAATCTTGAGGTTCACATTGTGCCATCAAACCTGTGCAAGTTCTCATGTGAACAGTTACATTTATTTAGAGTGAACCTTTTTCTACTGAATCTACAAAATAAAAGCTTCCAACCCGTGTGAATCTTCATGTGATGACTTAAACTGGATCTATACACAAAACATTTTCCTCGCTTTTCACTAAGGGTGCGGACATGACATGGTGAGCTGGTCTAATAGTCAAACCTCACAGCGGAGAACAGAACAGTGGCTGAGGTCAATAACATTGAAGAATCAGATCAGCTTCACATGCATGTGTCTGCTGCTCACCAATGTCCCAAAATTAAGAAAATCAACATTTATTAATCAGCCAGCTGATAAATCAATGCAAGCTACTTCTCACCAGTGTGAATTCTGTTGTGAGAAGTTAAGTGCTGTTTTTGAGTGAAACTTTTTCCACAAATCCCACATGAGAAAGGTTTCTCACCTGTGTGAGATCTCATGTGAACAGTTAAACTTTTTTTATGAGGGAAACATTTTCCACAGGACTCACATGAGAATGGCTTCTCACCTGTGTGAATTCTGTTGTGAGAAGTTGTGTTTTTGAGTGAAACTTTTTCCACAAATCCACATGAGAAAGGTTTCTCACCTGTGTGAGATCTAATGTGAACAGTTAAACTTTGCATTTGAGTGAAACCTTTTCCACAGGTCTCACATGAGAAAAGTTTCTCACCCGTGTGAATTCTGATGTGATTAACTAATTTATGTTTACTCCGGAAACTTTTCCCACAGGTCTCACATGAGAAAGGTTTCTCACCCGTGTGAATTCTGATGTGATTAACTAACCGAGATTTCCTCTGGAAACTTTTTCCACAAGTCTCACAGGAGAAAGGTTTTTCACCTGTATGAATTCTCATGTGATCATTTAAACGACTCTTGTAAGGGTAAATTTTTCCACAGGTGGAACATTTGAAAGGTTTCTTAGCCGTGTGACTTTTCATGTGATTCATCAAGGAATTATTTTGAGAAAAGGTTTCATCACAAATTTTACAAGAATATAGATTTTGGTCTGGTTGAGCTTTCATGTTCGTTTCTTGTTCCGAAGTCCCTGTTGAGTTTTTCTGCTGTTTGTTCAAAATGTCATCAGTTTCCTGTTTCATCACAAGATGCTCTTCATCCTGACTGATGGAAAGTTGCTCCTCTTCCTCTTTGATCTGCAGAGGTTCTGGTTCCTCTTGTTCTCGTTTCATCTGCAGAGGTTCTGGTTCCTCTTGTTCCAGTTTTATCTGCAGAGGTTCTGGTTCCTCTTGTTCCCGTTTCATCTGCAGAGGTTCTGGTTCCTCTTGATCCCGTTTCATCTGCAGAGGTTCTGGTTCCTGTTGTTCCAGTTTCATCTGCAGAGGTTCTGGATGATCTTGATCTGAAGTGAAGTTTCTCTCCGGGTTTCTGAGCTCATTTAGATCCTCCTCCTCTTTGCACACACTGCATTGTGGGAGATCTGGACAAAAAAGTCAAAATATGAGGTCACACAATGAACCCTTCAGTTTAACAAAAACTAAAATGAAAATGTTCTTCATCAGGGGTCGTGTTGTGGTAGCGCAACCCACGATTGGAGGCCTTCAATCCTCCACACGGCCGTCACGGGTTTGATTCCCGGACCAGACAATATTTGTTGAATGTCTTTCCTTACTACATTCCTGTCAGCCTTCTTTGTATCTGTGTATCGTTTCACTATAAATGGTTCACTTATTGCATAAATTAAAATGCAAAATATCTAAACAACAAGATCTTATGAAATAGGAGCGTATCGCTGCACACATTTAATGAGCACAAGCTGCCGGTCTGTGTATCGTTTCACTATAAATGGTTCACTATTTAGCGGCACTGAAGTGAAAGTGGTGAGCAAACCTTATCAGGGGAAAGTGAGAGAAAACTGTGGATTGAAATCCACCGTGAGAGTCAGATGTGAGGATTAAGGGGTAAACTGCTGGAGAAAAAGCAGCAGGATAAAGCAGAGCAGAATTTAAACATGGAAGAGACGCAGCCGGATCCGGTTTGAGACCAAAACAACGAGGTGCGCCGCCTCACTGACTGATATTGGAAATCAATGTGAGCCTTTAAACCAATCAGCAGGAGCAGATAAGTTATCCTGTTCAGGTCGATATTTATTACACCGATCCACTGAAACATGTAGATACACATTAGTGGTGTTTTACATCATTTCCTGATGTTTTGAAGCTGATTTTTTTTAGACTCTACTGGTGTGAATAGGTTTACATGGACAAAATGTAAACAAAAATAACTCTTTAAAAAACTTGAATTCATATGAGCTTCAACATTTATTTTCAATTTGGGGTCAAAAGAGTATTTTTGAATTTGACTGATATTTTATCAGATGTTTTTGAGATTGATTGATGTATTTTGTTATCAGGAGAAAAGTCAAAGGCAGAAGAGATAGATTATGATAAAAAAACACTAAAAGATCTGAATAATTCATCAACAAAATACATCAATCAATCTCAAAAACATTTGATAAAATATTAAACATTTGGAATATCTATTGAACTCTGATCCTGAAATCTGGAATCAACTCCCTCTCTCATGGCAACTAAACAACAATATATATTGTGTAGAGGCGCTTACCACGGTCAAATACACACATATGCTTCTACACACATTACACTCTCATACTTTCACACAAAGGCCTTTGTATTTGTAACAGATACAGAAACTGAATCATCTCCTCACTCCCATCTCCAAGCAAATAGAGATTTAGGTGACGCAGGACATCGGATGACCACTGGGCGTGTTCTTAGATCATAAGCAACGAATCTTCCCGTTTTTAAACACATTCTGTATAGACACGGGGCCGCTGGTTTTCAATTCTAGTCTGTGATGGTAAGCGTCTCTTTTTTTAGCGCTAAAAAAGAATAAAAAACGTAAAGTCTGATTGCTTTGTGTTGGCTGATTTGCTGCTCGTGCGCTTGCACGTTTTTGGTCTATCGGGTTTAGAATACATGATGGTTTTTTACAACACTGGTTAAAAATAAAAAACAACAACGGCGCAGAGTGAAAACTGGATGAAAGAGGAAAGGATTCCCATATTTAACCTCCTCAGACCCCGCATCCTCATATGAGGACATTACATTTTGCTGTTCTGCACCATGATCCTTAATTTGTGCGAATTTTGACCAATTGTCCTCATCTGGGCGGCATGACCGCACCACCTAGTGGCCTCACAATGAAATTACACTCATTTGAAAAAAACAAAACAAACCAGCATGGCGGGGATGACGGCCAATTTCTTCTACGGCAGCTCCCGACAGAAACATGGACAAGGTAAAATCCTAATCTAATTTTATGATTGAAACTAGTTTATTTATGCACAATAATGTCTGTAGCTCCACCTGGCATGCTAATTTGATATATTTGAGTAATATTAGCAAGCTACAACGTCTGTAAACATGACGTACTTGTTTGAGGACATCAAGTCTAGCTTCAGTGCAAAAATGTAAAATGTTTCCAAGAGCATTTGTGTTTATTTCTAGACAAAATGTCTAATTTCTAGTGAAAATAAGTCTTATTACACTTAAAAAAAATCTTATTACTCTTAAAATAAGACTCATCCTCCAAAAATGGTGCAGGTTTTCCCTGTTTTCTGTCAAGATGGCTGCCATAAAAAAATGGTCCTTGCTACATCACTTTGAAATGATCTAATTGGTTTTGTTGTTAGGTGAACCTAACTGGTACAGTCATGAAGAACAGGATCCCAAAAGCAAAACAGAAGCTTCCAAGTGACAAGATCATGAAGCAGCAAGGCAGATGTACCTCCGGTCCTCCGCATCAGTTTGTCAGGGGAGATGGGAAACTGAATGTAGTGAAATGGTTTGACAACAAGCCTGTCCTGATGCTCTCTGCTGTCCACGCTAAGGAGCCAGAGGACACCTGCCAGCGGTGGTCCAAGAAGGACAAATGCTACTTAACCATCAGACGACCAAATATTGTACAGGAGTACAATGCAAAGATGGGTGGGGTAGACTTATCAGACAGAATGATGAGTTCGCTATGACATGTTCATAATGAAGATCATAGACTTTGCACTTTTATCTGCACTTTTGTGTTTGACAGTATAAAATAAACCTTTGTACTTTGTTAACCAATGGTGTCTTCATTGTGAAAGTCTGGACAGAAAGCAGCGTAAATGTACATCCTGTGAAACACAGATGTAAATAATGACATTGATTTAATGGTCTTATCGTCACACAGATAGACCCGATGTCCTCGTATGAGGACATTTGGTTTTGAGATAACCACTTATTGTAGAAAGCTAAAATTTCATTTTTAGGCTAATTGGGTCCTTTTGATCCCAAATGGTAAAGGAAAAAATTTATATGCAAAAACAGACCATTGTCCTCATATGGTTTTTGACATAGTTCAAGAGCACATAGAAAGCTAAAATGTAATTTCAACTAAAATTAGGTCAGACTAATCCCAAATAGTAAGGAGACATAAGAAATGCACATCAAACAAAATCCCAGGTCTCAGGAGGTTAAACATAGCAATTAAGGCAATGCACTAGTGGTAAACAACGCTCCATCATGAACACAGACCAAGGAGCAACAAGCAGAAATAACCAAACACTGTGACAGTTCTCACTTTTTCTCCTGCTGCATGAAGCCAGGCAGCACAGAACTATCACAGAGCAATGAGCATGCTCTGTGTGCTCTGGTTTTATTGATTCACCAATTAAATTAATATCAATGTATACAATCAATTAAAATAATGACAGCTACTGCAGCTGTTTCGTACCTATCCGGTGCAAGATGATCTTGGGTATCCGGGTAAAATCCATCAGTCTGCGCTGATCGTCCATCTCTTCCTCCATCTTAACGTTGATTTCTTCCACTCTGTGAATGTTTCTTCAGCAGGAGTTTCCTGCTGCTTGATAAACTCTCTGAGGCTGAACTGAAGACATTTTCACTGAAAACACAGAAATATTTAACTAAACTACAAAACAGTCTTCAAGAGGAAAAGTAAAGCCAGACATTTGCTCTGTTTTTATTTTTCACGTGTTTCACTGTTGCTGTGCTGAAGAAACTGGAAGTGATTATTAGTTTGGCTTTAAATTTTCTGCTGAGTCCTTCTTTTTAAGTCCTGGAGGGCTGATGCCCTGAAACCTTTAGCTGAGCCTCTGCTGCACCACCTGAATAGAGTAATTAGGTCATTAAGGCTCTGCAGATCTGATCCACACAAGGAGGAGGTAATTATGGTGATTTCATTGCAGTGTTTTGTACCTGTGGCTCATCTAAACACTGCAGGTCACCTTGAGGACTGGAGTTTGACTCCTGTGGTTTAGTCAGAACTCCTGCTGAAGAAACATCCACAGAGTGGAAATAAATCAACATTAAGATGGAGGAAGAGATGAACGATCAGCTCAGATCAGTCTGGAAAAACACTGATGATGACAATAACTGTTTGATTATCTTGGTAACTAAGAGTGATAGCAAATTAGAGTAAATTCTTTCTGATTCATTTCCTTTTTTCCATTACTATTCATTCAGTTCCTCAGTTGATCCGAGTGAAACACAGTATAATTTTTTCAAGTCTTTTTAATTAATTATTAAGTTTTATGTTTTTTTAACACATTTACTATTTTTTTTATATGTGGAATATTTTTTTAAACTTTCAATGTATAATAAAAACATTATAAATCAGAAATATGTCACAGAAGCCCCTTTATGCTGCCACCTACTGACAAGAACCTGGTACTACACCTACAAAGAGCTATTTTTCTACAGTTTGTGCGACTGAATTCATTTCCATGGATTTCATATGCAGGAGTATGTTTAAACAGTCATGTTCAATAACATGGAATCAGACCAACAACAAAAAAGTTGTATTTCATAAATGTGTGTGTAACCTGGTTGAATTTATCTGTTGTTATAATCGTGTAACATAGTTGAAATGATTCAGTTTAAATTCTGCTAGTATGGGTTTTATGGTTGTCCTGTGATGAGTGTTTTTTTTTGGCGCCCCCTACTGGTTGCCTATAAAAGGAGGAAGAACTGCAGATTCCACACAGTCTGTCAGGAACTCCACTGTGGTAGGTCATCAAGTCCAGTTCCTTTCTGAACAGTAGTGGTGGTTGTGCTCTGAGACTAACGTGGAGTTTTGTTGCAGTACCCAGAGTTGGCGAACCAGTAGGGAGGCTTACTGTGTTTTTGTTATTGTTGACACTCATTACAGGTAATTATATTATGTTAAATGTCAGAAATTTATGTTGTCAGTTATTTTTCAGTTAAGTTTGTCAGTGTGTTTATTATGTTGTCAGTTTGTTGTATTTGCCTGTCTGTCAGTTTGTTTGTTCTCTGTTTCAGTTGGAAGTTACTGTTAAATAGTTAATTAGTTAAATTTGACTGCTGCCTATGTTTATTTTTCTGATTTTATTGATTTATAAGAGAAATATTGTATAAATTTTATTTGAAAGTTTTGTTATCAATGAAAATCCACTATACGATCACCTGTTATAAAAATGCATTTGTAATGATTATTGTAGGACACAGTCTGTCAGGAACTCCACTGTGTACCCAGATTGGCGAACCAGTAGAGAGGCTTACTGTGTTTTTGTTATTGTTGACACTCATTACAGAAATTTACCCAACTGGTCTCCGCTGTGTGCTGTGTATTGGGGAGGAAGTCACAATTGCTCAAAATGTTTTTCTTTGGTTATTTGTATGGTTCCTACCTGACTGAAAATCTCTGTTATTGTTTTAACTGTGTTACTTTAAGAACAGAAGCCCCTCCCTTTAGTTTCTTCCTCTGTGGTATTGTCTTTAAAATGTTTGTGTCCCTTAGACCCTATCCTTTTGTCATGTTGTCCTGTGGGAGAGGTGTGTATTATTTATTTTGTATCTAAATACATCCAGTTTATTTATAAATTTATTAAGTTAATTTCTGTTATGTACTTTTGTTTATGTAGGGCTTGGAGCGGGCAGCCGGTAACACGGTTATTTTCTATCTGTTATTCTTGTCAGAATAAACCCTTTTAAAGGTGAACCACGGCCTGATCATTTAAAACCAGAACAACGCAGATCGGATCCGGTTACATGTGTTTGAAGTCAGTTATCTATTGTGAGACGTTTTTTTTAATTTTATTTCAAATGTTCAAGTTGAATACATTACTCTAAACCACATGTGGCTTCATACTGTTTAACTTTAAAAATGAATCAGAACCTACAAACTAAAACCTCCTGTGTCGATATAATAACTGTACGTGCTTTGTTCTAATTAAACAGATCTAATCATGCTCAATAAATTAAAATATGAAAGAAAATGTGGTATATTAAAGCGGGACTTTTGAATCGTTCACAGTTTCTTCAGTACAGTTCCAGTGAAACACGGGGAAGATTTCTGAATATATTTGTTCTTTAATAAATCACCTTAAGAAAACGAAATTGGTAGAAAGAATATTTTATTAATAATAATAATAATAATAATAATAATAATAATAATAATAATAATTTTTTGGGTGCGGGAGAATATTTATGTAGCATCCCGTTTTCACACTCCATTCCAGTAGATGGCGGTAATTCACATCAATAAGTTTCTTGCCAACCGCCATGAAAAAAAGAAGAAGAAGAAGAAGAAGAAGAAGAAGAAGAAGAAGAAGAAGAAGAAGAAGAAGAAGAAGAAGAAGAAGAAGAAGAAGAAGAAGAAGAAGAAGAGAAGAAGAAGAAGAAGAAGAAGAAGAAGAAGAAGAAGAAGAAGAAGAAGAGAAGAAGAAGAAGAAGAAGGCGGGGAAGATGAAAACAGAGCACGCGGGCTCGCTTTAGCTTTTCCTTTGGAGAAGAGTTTGAGGTTTAGCTAATTTTTTCCGTGTTTTCAGTGAAAATGTCTTCAGTTCAGCCTCAGAGAGTTTATCAAGCAGCAGGAAACTCCTGCTGAAGAAACATTCACAGAGTGGAAAGAAATCAACGTTAAGATGGAGGAAGAGATGGACGATCAGCGCAGACTGATGGATTTTTACCCGGATACCCAAGATCATCTTGCACCGGATAGGTACGAAACAGCTTCACGGTTTACTGATTAGTGGGGTTAAAGAGAGTTTTTACAGATAAATAATCGTTGTGTTTGTAAACGTATTTAAAGTAAATTAAGTAAAAATAGAAAATCCCTGGAGAAATGTAACCGGGGTCTGCTAAAGTGTGGCCCCAGTTTGGACCCAGCGCTCTGATGCTAACAATTAGCATCAATGCTAAGCTAAACTGAATTATAGTCAATAGCCTGTGGAAAGTCACAAGCATGTTGACTAACATGGATTTGCTCCATTCAGTTTGTTAAAATTAGTGTATAATCTAAAATGAGCCAAAATGCTAATGTTAGCCTAAATGCTGCTAGTAGCATGTGGGGCATCATTACAATGTGGTCTTACATGACTTCCTGCATTCAGGGTCCTAAACTTGGCTAATAAGTAATAAAAATAGCTAGAAGCTTATTGCAGGAAAAGGCTGATGCTTGTGCAGCAAAGCAGAGCCCTAACCTGAGAGGAAAAGATCATGCAGGCTAATATTATTGCACTGTCTCTGAGTCGGTTTCTCTTCGCAATATTTATTAACCTATTTGTATGATTTGTTCTGTAAATTGCCATTCATATTATTTCTCAGTCTCTATCACTGAGGGATGAAGAGACTGATGTCTGGTTCTTTAGGTTCTGACGGGTCTGCGGTTCCTCTCCTGACCCACTGTGCACCCTGAATATCGCCGACACAGTTTTTTAATTCCCCTATCAAACTTCTCTGTGATTGTTTAGCCTAGAATGTGCATCTTCCAATGTTATGTTATTTGATGTTATTGTTACAGGTCAGTTTTCTAAACTACAAAGAAATCACTGTTAGGGATGCTCCAATATGAAAAATTGGATTGATATTGATATCTGATAGTAAAACTGGTGTTATAGCAGATTTACCAATATTTTATTTTATATAAATTTTTAATCCGATTAGTTGATTAATCATAAGAATAATTAATAGATTACTCAGTTACTGAAATATTTGTTTACAGCAACGCTACTATCCATCCAGTTATCACTAGAAAAATATTTATTGACTTTCTCTTGTATCTTGTCACATATGCTGAGCTGACAGCGCCTCTTACTACTCATTTGTACTCAATGCATGTCAGCTATTCTGACAGAATAATGGCTCAAATTTAAGTTAAAGAAGGTCAGTGTTAGACCCGCCCAAAGCCCCGCCCTCCACTTTCATTGGGGAATTATTTTATGGTGACCTGACAGGAAGTGCAACCAGGTGATAATAATGATCACAACAATCAAAAGCATATTTAGTAATTGTCTTGTCTGGCTGCTAAGTTTCCATTTTCATAATGTAAACATAGTAAATGACTTATTAACTAACTTGTGTCTTAAATAAACTCGTTAAATAATTTTATCATTGTACATTTTCACCTTTCATATTTAATCTTCCAAATTGTCCAATATTCATGTCAAATATTTTCAATTGGTTCATTTTGCCATTATTTTCTGCATGTGTGCGATTAACAACAATCACCCAATGCTACCAATTCTGCTGTGAATCCCAGGAAAGTAAAGGCTGAGATTTAGTTGTGCTTTTGAACGTTTGTGTTGAGTGTGTGAGCGGAGCAATGTCTGACAATATCAGCGGGTGAGATTAAAAATTACTTTATGGTTTCCCTTTAGGCATTTTATGTCACTCTTTAATGTGATATATATCTGGTGACATATAATGGGTGCACTTCCCCTGCGCCCATTACAGGCACACAGCCCGCATCACCACCAGCGTTGGTCCACAATCTCCCAGTCGGATTGCGACACCGTGTGTGTGGTCAGGTTACACGTCCAAAAGTCAGGTGACCTGAACATCTGACTCCTCCTCCATGTAGGCGTCTTCTTCCTGTCTCTACATGGAGGAAGAAGATTTTATGTAATATTTGTCAGGAAGCTACTAGATTAAGCGATTGCCATCTTATTTGCTCACCTGGAGATCCTTAATATCATATTTTGACTCAAGAATAGTTCCAGTCTGGTCATTAGAATGGAGCAATGACCAGAATGAAACTAGTTCTGGTCATAGTTCCATTCTAGAACATCCAATGTTCTAGAACATAGAACGTTAACTTCTTAGTTGAGTTAATGTTCATTCTTGTAAGATTGTAATTTTCGAATAACCTAAGAAAATCTTGTTTCTATACATGAAGGCATCAAAGTGGATTTCTTGTTTGATTGACATTTAAAAAACTTTTTTTTGTCTATTTCCCAGATTTTCCACAATGTTGTGTGTGTGAAGAAGAGGAGATTCTCAATGACACAAAACCACAGAGGAACCAACTCATCTCTCATGGCTCTGCAGAAACTGAGAACCAGGATCAGGAAGGAATCAATTCTGAAGACCCAGAAAAAAAGAGAAAGGAAGAACATAAATCAAAGGAGAGATATGAGAAAACAAAACAGCAGAAAGACAGAACTGATGCTGAAAAACAAAAACCACAGAAGAAAACTCACAGAGGGCAAAAAATATATTCTTGTAAAATTTCTGATAAAACCTTTTCTCTAAACAGTAATTTGAAGAGACACATGAGAACTCACACAGGAGTAAAACCTTTCACTTGTTCAACCTGTGGGAAAAGTTACAGTCAAAAACATGGTTTAATCTGTCATATGAGAATTCACACAGGTGAGAAGCCTTTCACTTGTTCAACCTGTGGAAAGAGTTTCAGTGACAGAGGGACTTTAACTACGCATATGAGAATTCACACAGGTGAGAAGCCTTTCACTTGTTCAAACTGTGGAAAGAGTTTCAGTGACAGAGGGACTTTAATTAAACATATGAGAATTCACACAGGTGAGAAGCCTTTCACTTGTTCAAACTGTGGAAAGAGTTTCAGTGTCAGAGGGACTTTAACTCAGCATATGAGAATTCACACAGGTGAGAGGCCTTTCTGGTGTGAGACCTGTGGAAAGAGTTTCAGTGACAGAGGGACTTTAACTCAGCATATGAGAATTCATACAGGTGAGAAGCCTTTCTCATGTGGGACCTGTGGAAAGAGTTTCAGGATGAAACAACAATTACTTAAACACATAAAGATTCATATGGATGCGAAACAGTGACGTGCGGTGAGGCTTTACGATGTATAAATACAGACACCATGTATGTTATTGGTTACTCAGAAATTTTGCTCATGCATACAACGCTGGAGGGCAGAAAGACCGTTCTTTTACACGTCATCCATAGCTGTAGTAACCAGGTGAAACTTAGAAATGTAGGTATTGTTTTGTGTTATGATCCACAGCAAAGGGAGAAACCTAAACCACTTTCTCACTCTGCATCACCCAAGCTACATGCAGACTCGTTGCAATAGCAACTGATAACAATGCCATGTTTTAGGATTTAACATAAAAAAAGAAAGAATTTTGGTCACTGAATAGAACATTGAGTTTTTTGCAGTAGTTTGTTTTAGTCTTAGTGTTTTATTAATAAATCATTGCTGTGGTAGATTAGCTAACATTTCTACTTTACTGAATTCTTTAGACATACAGACTGTGGCCCACAAAATGCACATTTCATTAAAAAAAAAACTAAACAGAAACATGTTTTTTTCCCATCTTACCTTTACTTATAAATTAAATCCATGCCAATTCTGCACAAAAATATCCATTCATCCAAAGCCAAGTCGATGCTCTGAATGTCTTGTACTAAGATAGACTTGAGGTCCATTTTTGTCTACCAGCTTTGTTTTTCTAAAATCAGTTTTTTGTTTTATTTCTCAGTCACATTTGTACTTAAGGTTCCCATCAGTGTCCCATTAGATACTGAAGTTAAAGAGGGGAATGTCTTCAGGAAGGTTTAATTTCTGTGGATTTCAGGTGTCTTGCAGTTCTGTGTCATGTAGTTATTGAGTTCAGCTTTTACATTGTTGACTTTTACATGTATGACTTGAAATAAAGTATTTTACATTTTAAAGCAGTGTATTATTCTTTTTTCCCATAAATTGCTGGGTTTCAGATGATGTAGCACCGATGCCTTACCATGGAGGTGGGGGTCAGAAAGTTAATGCAGCACATTTAGGCATTTTGACTTAAACATCAAAATGTCTTAAGTCTGTGCCATGTGTGGTTGTTCCAACCATTCTAATAGAGAGAAAGAAAAACTTTATCTTTGTGTTTTTGAAGGTAGTCGGTCACAAGGAAGTTAATTTAGAAAAAACTCACCTAACAAAGAGAAAAGTGGATCAACAATCTACAGCTAAAACCAGGAGGTGCAGGAAGTAATAATGCGGGAGTTTGCAGAGCCACTTTTCTAACATCGTTTAAATTGTATTTTCAGATATTTTATTGGATGGTAGCTTAGAAAGACAAGCATTCATATGCAGGCACATGCAGAGGGGGTCTGGAGAGGGCTTGAGCCCTGCCCCTTTTACCCTTGATGCCCCCAGAGCCCTTTTTGAGTTTATTTTTGTTTTCTACTTGAGTCTTTTGTGTCAGGAGGCCTTCTTGTGCCTCTAAATATAACACCTAGCAAAACTAATGAGTCTGGCTGCCCTTGGTCTAATTATGAGGATTCCCAGTCCTTCTGCCTCCACGTTGTTCAGACACCTGGTCCGTGGCGAGGAAGAGCGGGGCTGAACTGTGACCTCTAACGGTCAACTTTTGGGCAATAATTAATTTTTTTCTAACGTACACTTGTGAATAAAAACATAGGTCTGATGTTGAAGTTATAAAACCAGTTTCTATTTATATTTTGTAATAATGTCTGGAGGGCCCCTACCAGCAGCTACTGGGTTCTCTTTGTTTACCTTGATATCTCAGCCTTATAATTCTAGATCTCAGAGGTGCTGAAATCAATTAATGACATGTGAGAAGTTAACTGTTTATACATGAAGGTTTTCCTGATTTACTTTTTGTTTCAAACAGGTTTTATTCAGTCTCTATGTTATGTAATCGATTCTGTCACAGTCTTTGACTAAACAGAAAAATAGAAAAAGACCATCATTATGATACTTTATCATCTAAAATTATAGAAAAAGTTTCAATGATTTTTTTTATCTGAAATTCAATCCACATCATCAACCATTTTGTAAGCAGAAAATTTATTTAAAACCATGTCAAAGAAATGCATCCATTTCTCCAAATCATTAAAATAAAAATATACAAAGGATAAAAACACAATAAAGACTCCAAAATTTCAGAAGTCTAAATCTCAAAGCATTCAACTCATTGTTTGTTAGACAATCTCTCCCTCAGTCTCATTCAATAAAATGGAAATATAAAACTGGCAGAATAAAATTTTTAAGAATTTCAGCTAAATATCCAGATTAAAATGCTTTGTAAGCAAAACCTGCTACATTTAAGAATTTAAGTCGGTTGCAATTACTCCACTTCCAAACAGCAACTTACTGAGAATCTTGAGGTTCACATTGTGCCATCAAACCTGTGCAAGTTCTCATGTGAACAGTTACATTTATTTAGAGTGAACCTTTTTCTACTGAATCTACAAAATAAAGCTTCCACCCGTGTGAATCTTCATGTGATGACTTAAACTGGATCTGTACACAAAACATTTCCTCGCTTTTCACTAAGGGTGCAAACATGACATGGTGAGCTGGTCTAATAGTCCGAACCTCACAGCGTAGAACAGAACAGTGGCTGAGGTCAATAACATTGAGGAATCAGATCAGCTTCACATGCATGTATCTGCTGCTCACCAATGTCCCAAAATTAAGGAAATCAACATTTATTAATGAGCCAGCTGATAAATCAATGCAAGCTACTTCTCACCTGTGTGAATTCTGATGTGAGAAGTTAATCTATGTTTGTGAGAGAAACCTTTTCCACAAATCCCACATGAGAAAGGTTTCTCACCTGTGTGAGATCTCATGTGAACAGTTAAACTTTTTTTATGAGGGAAACATTTTCCACAGGCCTCACATGAGAAAGGCTTCTCACCAGTGTGAATTCTCATGTGAGAAGTTAATCTATGTTTGTGAGAGAAACCTTTTCCACAAATCCCACATGAGAAAGGTTTCTCACCTGTGTGAGATCTCATGTGAACAGTTAACTTTTTTTATGAGGGAAACATTTTCCACAGGCCTCACATGAGAAAGGCTTCTCACCTGTGTGAATTCTGTTGTGAGAAGTTAAGTTATTTTTTTGAGTGAAACTTCTTCCACAAATCCCACATGAGAAAGGTTTCTCACCTGTGTGAGATCTCACGTGAACAGTTAAATTTTGCTTTTGAGAGAAACTTTTTCCACAGGTCTCACATGAGAAAGGTTTCTCACCTGTGTGAATTCTGATGTGATCAACTATTTTATGTTTACTCCGGAAACTTTTCCCACAGGTCTCACATGAGAGGTTTCTCACCCGTGTGAATTCTAATGTGACTAACTAACCGAGATTTCCTCTGGAAACTTCTTCCACAGGTCTCACATGAGAAGGTTTCTCACCTGTATGAATCGTCATATGAGCAAGTAACTGACATTTAGACACAAAATTTTTTCCACAGATTGTGCATGTGTAAGATTTCTCACCAAAGAAAATTCTCTTGTGTCTGTTTAAAGAGTCGTTTTAGACGGAAACATTTTCCACAACTGCACAGTGAACGATTTTTCACCTGTATGAATTCTCATGTGATTATTCAAACGACTCTTGTAAGGGTAACTTTTTCCACGTGGAACATTTGAAAGGTTTCTTAGCCGTGTGAGTTTTCTTGTGATTCATCAAGGAACTATTTTGAGAAAAGGTTTTATCACAAATTTGACAAGAATATAGATTTTTGGTCTGGTTGAGCTTTCATGTGCGTTTCTTGTTCTGAAGTCTCTGTTGAGTTTTTTCTGCTTTTGTTCAAAATGTCATCAGTTTTCCTGTTTCATCACAAGATGATCTTCATCTGACTAATGCAAAGTTGCTCCTCTTCCTCTTTGATCTGTAGAGGTTCTGGTTCCTCTTGATCCAGTTTTATCTGTAGAGGTTCTGGTTCCTCTTGCTCTAGTTTCATCTGCAGAGGTTCTGGTTCCTCTTGATCCAGTTTCATCTGCAGAGGATCTGGTTCTTCTTGATCCAGTTTTTCATCTGCAGAGGATCTCGTTCTTCTTGATCCAGTTTCATCTGCAGAGGTTCTGGTTCCTCTTGATCCGTTTCATCTGCAGAGGTTCTGGTTCCTCTTGTTCCAGTTTTATCTGCAGAGGTTCTGGTTCCTCTTGTTCCCGTTTCATCTGCAGAGGTTCTGGTTCCTCTTGCTCCAGTTTTATCTGCAGAGGTTCTGGTTCCTCTTGATCCAGTTTCATCTGCAGAGGTTCTGGTTCCTCTTGATCGAGTTTCATCTGCAGAGGTTCTGGTTCCTCTTGTTTCCAGTTTTATCTGCAGAGGTTCTGGTTCCTCTTGATCCAGTTTCATCTGCAGAGGTTCTGGTTCCTCTTGATCGAGTTTCATCTGCAGAGGTTCTGGTTCCTCTTGTTCCAGTTTTATCTGCAGAGTTCTGGTTCCGCTTGATCCAGTTTTCATCTGCAGAGTTCTGGTTCCTCTTGATCCAGTTTCATCTGCAGAGGATCTGGTTCTTCTTGATCCAGTTTCATCTGCAGAGGTTCTGGTTCCTCTTGTTCCAGTTTCATCTGCAGAGGTTCTGGTTCCCTCTTGATCCAGTATCATCTGCAGAGGATCTGGTTCTTCTTGATCCAGTTTCATCTGCATAGGTTCTGGTTCCTCTTGTTCCAGTTTTATCTGCAGAGGTTCTGGATGATCTTGATCTGAAGTGAAGTTTCTCTCTGGTTTCTGAGCTCATTTAGATCCTCCTCCTCTTTGCACACACTGCATTGTGGGAAATCTGGAAAAAAAAGTCAAAATGTGAGGTCACACAATGATCCCATCAGTTAATTAACTAAACTAAAATGAAAATATTCCTCAGCAGGGGGCGTGCTGTGGTAGCGCAACCCACAATTGGAGGCCTTCAATCCTCCACACGGCCGTCACGGTTTGATTTCCGGACCAGACGATATTTGCCGCATGTCTTTCCTTACTACATTCCTGTCAGCCTTCTTTCTTATAAGGGACACTAGAGCCCACAGAAACCCCCAGGAGGGGAAAATGTATATATATCAATCAGCAAACATTACAAAATGAAATCTCTTCCATCGTCTTTCAGAGAGATTGTTATTTACCTTTTTAGAATAAACAACGTCTGCATGTGGTTAATAATTTTACCAGCAATTAACTTTAGTGCCGTCAAATGTGCCAACATTTGGAAATATGCAGTCTGGCTAGCTGACGTTAACTCCCCTTCAAGATTCGCTTCTCGCCAACAGGGACGTTACACCATATTCTGTGACCACTGCACATTGTGACTGTAGGAGGCGCTGTTGCAGGTTTACATCATACTTTGCTATTCTTATGGACACAGAATATGATGGCGCTTATCAAATAATGGTCCCACACTGTAACTTACAGTAAAGTACTAAATATTTAAACTGAACCATCTCTATTAACTCTGCTTGCTAAGTCAATATCTGACCATTAGTATTATGACATTTCTTTTTAGTTAAATGAAACGGCCCTTTAAATAGCTTTACATAGTGTTATAGTCAAGACCATCTAAGCAGAGACCAAGACCAGCCGCCACATGACTATAAAATGTGAAATATTAGCAAAAGTGCTAATCAAATTGGTCTGAAAGATCCACATTCCCCATAAAAGCAAATCAATTTAACCAATATTAGCAATTCAAACTCTTTGTTCTATTTTGCTCTGTGCTACAATCCATGGAATCTCATGCCAACCCTAAAAGATAACACCCTGGGCGGTTGCCCATATTGCTCATATCAGAAACCACCACTGTCTGCACTATTAAACATAGCAATTAAGGCAATGCACTAGTGGTAAACAACGCTCCATCATGAACACAGACCAAGGAGCAACAAGCAGAAATAACCAAACACTGTGACAGTTCTCAGTTTTTCTCCTGCTGCATGAAGCCAGGCAGCACAGAACTATCACAGAGCAATGAGCATGCTCTGTGTGCTCTGGTTTTATTGATTCACCAATTAAATTAATATCAATGTATACAATTAATTAAAATAATGACAGCTACTGCAGCTGTTTCGTACCTATCCGGTGCAAGATGATCTTGGGTATCCGGGTAAATCCATCAGTCTGCGCTGATCGTCCATCTCTTCCTCCATCTTAACGTTGATTTCTTTCCACTCTGTGAATGTTTCTTCAGCAGGAGTTTCCTGCTGCTTGATAAACTCTCTGAGGCTGAACTGAAGACATTTTTACTGAAACACAGAAATATTTAACTAAACTGCAAAACAGTCTTTAAGAGGAAAGTAAAACCAGACATTTGCTCTGTTTTTATGTTTTCACGTGTTTCACTGTTGCTGTGCTGAAGAAACTGGAAGTGATTATTAGTTTGGCTTTAAATTTTCTGCTGAGTCCTTCTTTTAAAGTCCTGGAGGGCTGATGCCCTGAAACCTTTAGCTGAGCCTCTGCTGCACCACCTGAATAGAGTAATTAGGTCATTAAGGCTCTGCAGATCTGATCCACACAAGGAGGAGGTAATTATGGTGATTTCATTGCAGTGTTTTGTACCTGTGGCTCATCTAAACACTGCAGGTCACCTTGAGGACTGGAGTTTGACTGCTGTGGTTTAGTCAGAACTCCTGCTGAAGAAACATCCACAGAGTGGAAATAAATCAACATTAAGATGGAGGAAGAGATGAACGATCAGCTCAGATCAGTCTGGAAAAACACTGATGATGACAATAACTGTTTGATTACCTTGGTAACTAAGAGTGATAGCAAATTAGAGTAAATTCTTTCTGATTCATTTCCTTTTTTCCATTACTATTCATTCAGTTCCTCAGTTGACCCGAGTGAAACACAGTATAATTTTTTTCAAGTCATTTTAATTAATTATTAAGTTTTATTTTTTTTTTAACACATTTACTATTTTTTTTTTATATGTGGAATATTTTTTTAAACTTTCAATGTATGATGAAAACATTATAAATCAGAAATATGACACAGAAGCCCCTTTATGCTGCCACCTACTGACAAGAACCTGGTACTACACCTACAAAGAGCTATTTTTCTACGGTCTGTGCGACTGAATTCATTTCCATGGATTTCATATGCAGGAGTATGTTTAAACAGTCATGTTCAATAACATGGAATCAGACCAACAACAAAAAAGTTGTATTTCATAAATGTGTGTGTTTCCTGGTTGAATTTGTCTGTTATAATTGTGTAACATAGTTGAAATGATTCAGTTTAAATTCTGCTAGTATGGGTTTTATGGATGTCCTGTGATGAGTGTTTTTTTTTTGGCGCCCCCTACTGGTTGCCTATAAAAGGAGGAGAACTGCAGATTCCACACAGTCTGTCAGGAACTCCACTGTGGTAGGTCATCAAGTCCAGTTCCTTTCTGAACAGTAGTGGTGGTTGTGCTCTGTGACTAACGTGGAGTTTTGTTGCAGTACCCAGAGTTGGCGAACCAGTAGGGAGGCTTACTGTGTTTTTGTTATTGTTGACACTCATTACAGGTAATTATATTATGTTAAATGTCAGAAATTTATGTTGTCAGTTATTTTTCAGTTAAGTTTGTCAGTGTGTTTATTATGTTGTCAGTTTGTTGTATTTGCCTGTCTGTCAGTTTGTTTGTTCTCTGTTTCAGTTGGAAGTTACTGTTAAATAGTTAATTAGTTAAATTTGACTGCTGCCTATGTTTATTTTTCTGATTTTATTGATTTTATAAGAGAAATATTGTATAAATTTTATTTGAAATTTTTGTTATCAATGAAAATCCACTATACGATCACCTGTTATAAAAATGCATTTGTAATGATTATTGTAGGACACAGTCTGTCAGGAACTCCACTGTGTACCCAGAGTTGGCGAACCAGTAGGGAGGCTTACTGTGTTTTTGTTATTGTTGACACTCATTACAGAAATTTACCCAACTGGTCTCCGCTGTGTGCTGTGTATTGGGGAGGAAGTCACAATTGCTCAAAATGTTTTTCTTTGGTTATTTGTATGGGTTCCTACCTGACTGAAAATCTCTGTTATTGTTTTAACTGCGTTACTTTAAGAACAGAAGCCCCTCCCCTTTTGTTTCTTCCTCTGTGGTATTGTCTTTAAAATGTTTGTGTCCCTTAGACCCTATCCTTTTGTCATGTTGTCCTGTGGGAGAGGTGTGTATTATTTATTTTGTATCTAAATACATCCAGTTTATTTATAAATTTATTAAGTTAATTTCTGTTATGTACTTTTGTTTATGTAGGGCTTGGAGCGGGCAGCCTGTAACACGGTTATTTTCTATCTGTTATTCTTGTCAGAATAAACCCTTTTAAAGGTGAACCACGGCCTGATCATTTAAAACCAGAACAACGCAGATCGGATCCGGTTACATGTGTTTGAAGTCAGTTATCTATTGTGAGACGTTTTTTTAATTTTATTTCAAATGTTCAAGTTGAATACATTACTCTAAACCACATGTGGCTTCATACTGTTTAACTTTAAAAATGAATCAGAACCTACAAACTAAAACCTCCTGTGTCGATATAATAACTGTACGTGCTTTGTTCTAATTAAACAGATCTAAACATGCTCAATAAATTAAAATATGAAAGAAAATGTGGTATATTAAAGCGACTTTTGAATCGTTCACAGTTTCTTCAGTACAGCTCCAGTGAAACACGGGGAAGATTTTTGAATATATTTGTTATTTAATAAATCACCTTAAGAAAACTAAATTGGTAGAAAGAATATTTTTTATAATAATAATAATAATAATAATAATAATAATAATATAATATAATAATAATAATAATTTGGGTGCGGGAGAATATTTATGTAGCATCCCGTTTCACACTCCATTCCAGTAGATGGCGGTAATTCACATCAATAAGTTTCTTGCCAACCGCCATGAAAAAAAGAAGAAGAAGAAGAAGAAGAAGAAGGCGGGGAAGATGAAAACAGAGCACGCGGGCTCGCTTTAGCTTTTCCTTTGGAGAAGAGTTTGAGGTTTAGCTAATTTTTTCCGTGTTTTCAGTGAAAATGTCTTCAGTTCAGCCTCAGAGAGAGTTTATCAAGCAGCAGGAAACTCCTGCTGAAGAAACATTCACAGAGTGGAAAGAAATCAACGTTAAGATGGAGGAAGAGATGGACGATCAGCGCAGACTGATGGATTTTACCCGGATACCCAAGATCATCTTGCACCGGATAGGTACGAAACAGCTTCACGGTTTACTGATTAGTGAGGTTAAAGAGAGTTTTTACAGATAAATAATCGTTCTGTTCGTAGACATATTTAAAGAATCTGCTTAAATTAAGTAAAAATAGAAAATCCCTGGAGAAATGTAACCGGGCCTGCTAAAGTGTGGCCCCAGTTTGGACCCAGCGCTCTGATTCTAACAATTAGCATCAATGCTCAGCTAAACTGAATTATAGTCAATAGCCTGTGGAAAGTCACAGCATGTTGACTAACATGGACTTCCTCCATTCAGTTTGTTAAAATTAGTGTATAATCTAAAATGAGCCAAAATGCTAATGTTAGCCTAAATGCTGCTAGTAGCATGTGGGGCATCATTACAATGTTGTCTTACATTGACTTCCTGCATTCAGGGTCCTAAACATGGCTAATAAGTAATAAAAATAGCTAGAAGCTTATTTCAGGGAAAAGTCTGATGCTTGTGCAGCAAAGCAGAGCCCTAACCTGAGAGGAAAAGATCATGCAGGCTAATATTATTGCACTGTCTCTGAGTCGTTTCTCTTCGCAATATTTATTAACCTATTTGTATGATTTGTTCTGTAAATTGCCATTCATATTATTTCTCAGTCTTTATCACTGAGGGATGAAGAGACTGATGTCTGGTTCTTTAGGTTCTGACGGGTCTGCGGTTCCTCTCCTGACCCACTGTGCACCCTGAATATCGCCGACACAGTTTTTAATTCCCCTATCAAACTTCTCTGTGATTGTTTAGCCTAGAATGTGCATCTTCCAATGTTATGTTATTTGATGTTATTGTTACAGGTCAGTTTTCTAAACTACAAAGAAATGACTGTTAGGGATGCTCCAATATGAAAAATTGGATTGATATTGATATCTGATAGTAAAACTGGTGTTATACCAGATTTACCAATATTTTATATATGTTTTTTAATCCGATTACTTGATTAATCATAAGAATAATTAATAGATTACTCAGTTACTGAAATATTTGTTTACAGCAACGCTACTATCCATCCAGTTATCACTAGAAAATATTTATTGACTTTCTCTTGTATCTTGTCACATATGCTGAGCTGACAGCGCCTCTTAATGCTCATTTGTACTCAATGCATGTCAGCTATTCTGACAGAATAACGGCTCAAATTTAAGTTAAAGAAGGTCAGTGTTAGACCCGCCCAAAGCCCCGCCCTCCACTTTCATTGGGGAATTATTTTATGGTGACCTGACAGGAAGTGCAACCAGGTGATAATAATGATCACAACAATCAAAAGCATATTTAGTAATTGTCTTGTCTGGCTGCTAAGTTTCCATTTTCATAATGTAAACTTAGTAAATGACTTATTAACTAAATTGTGTCTTAAATAAACTCGTTAAATAATTTTATCATTGTACATTTTCACCTTTCATATTTAATCTTCCAAATTGTCCAATATTCATGTCAAATATTTTCAATTGGTTCATTTTGCCATTATTTTCTGCATGTGTGCGATTAACAACAATCACCCACTGCTACCAATTCTGCTGTGAATCCCAGGAAAGTAAAGGCTGAGATTTAGTTGTGCTTTTGAACGTTTGTGTTGAGTGTGTGAGCGGAGCAATGTCTGACAATATCAGCGGGTGAGATTAAAAATTACTTTATGGTTTCCCTTTAGGCATTTTATGCCACTCTTTAATGTGATATATATCTGGTGACATATAATGGGTGCACTTCCCCTGCGCCCATTACAGGCACACAGCCCGCATCACCACCAGCGTTGGTCCACAATCTCCCAGTCGGATTGCGACACCGTGTGTGTGGTCAGGGTACACGTCCAAAGTCAGGTGACCTGAACATCTGACTCCTCCTCCATGTAGGCGTCTTCTTCCTCTCTCTACATGGAGGAGGAAGATTTTATGTAATATTTGTCAGGAAGCTACTAGATTAAGCGATTGCCATCTTATTTGCTCACCTGGAGATCCTTAATATCATATTTTCACTCAAGAATAGTTCCAGTCTGGTCATTAGAATGGAGCAATGACCAGAATGAAACTAGTTCTGGTCATAGTTCCATTCTAGAACATCCAATGTTCTAGAACATAGAACGTTAACTTCTTAGTTGAGTTAATGTTCATTCTTGTAAGATTGTAATTTTCGAATACCTAAGAAAATCCTGTTTCTATACATGAAGGCATCAAAGTGGATTTCTTGTTTGATTGACATTTAAAAAACTTTTTTTTGTCTATTTCCCAGATCTTCCACAATGTTGTGTGTGTGAAGAAGAGGAGATTCTCAATGACACAAAACCACAGAGGAACCAACTCATCTCTCATGGCTCTGCAGAAACTGAGAACCAGGATCAGGAAGGAAGCAATTCTGAAGACCCAGGAAAAAGAGAAAGGAAGAACAGAAAACAAAGGAGAGATATGAGAAAACCAAACAGCAGAAAGACAGAACTGATGCTGAAAAAAAAAAACCGCAGAAGAAAACTCACAGAGGGCAAAAAATATATTCTTGTAAAATTTGTGATAAAACCTTTTCTGGAAACAGTAACTTGAAGAGACACATGAGAATTCACACAGGAGTAAAACCTTTCACTTGTTCAACCTGTGGGAAAAGTTACAGTCAAAAACATGTTTTAATCTGTCATATGAGAATTCACACAGGTGAGAAGCCTTTCACTTGTTCAACCTGTGGAAAGAGTTTCAGTGGCAGAGGGACTTTAACTAAGCATATGAGAATTCATACAGGTGAGAAGCCTTTCTCATGTGGGACCTGTGGAAAGAGTTTCAGTGTAAAAAGGAATTTAACTAAACATATGGAATTCCCACAGGAGTAAAACCTTTCACTTGTTCAACCTGTGGAAAGAGTTTCAGTGTCAGAGCGACTTTAACTCAGCATATGAGAATTCATACAGTTGAGAAGCCTTTCTCATGTGGGACCTGTGGACAGTTTCAGGATGAAACAACAATTACTTAAACACATAAAGATTCATATGGATGCAAAACAGTGACGTGCGGTGAGGCTTTACGATGTATAAATACAGACACCATGTATGTTATTGGTTACTCAGAAATTTTGCTCATGCATACAACGCTGGAGGGCAGAAAGACCGTTCTTTTACACGTCATCCATAGCTGTAGTAACCAGGTGAAACTTAGAAATGTAGGTATTGTTTAGTGTTATGATCCACAGCAAAGGGAGAAACCTAAACCACTTTCTCACTCTGCATCACCCAAGCTACATGCAGACTCGTTGCAATAGCAACTGATAACAATGCCATGTTTTAGGATTTAACATAAAAAAAGAAAGAATTTTGGTCACAGAACAGAACATTGAGTTTTTTGCAGTAGTTTGTTTTAGTCTTAGTGTCTTATTAATAAATCATTGCTGTGGTAGATTAGCTAACATTTCTACTTTACTGAATTCTTTAGACATACAGACTGTGGCCCACAAATGCACATTTCATTAAAAAAACTAAAAAACATGTTTTTTTTCCCCATCTTACCTTTACTTATAAATTAAATCCATGCCAATTCTGCACAAAAATATCCATTCATCCAAAGCCAAGTCGATGCTCTGAATGTCTTGTACTAAGATAGACTTGAGGTCCATTTTTGTCTACCAGCTTTGTTTTTCTAAAATCAGTTTTTTGTTTTTTTCTCAGTCATTTGTACTGGTGGTTCCCATCAGTGTCCCATTAGATACTGAAGTTAAAGAGGGGAATGTTTCAGGAAGGTTTAATTTCTGTGGATTTCAGGTGTCTTGCAGTTCTGTGTCATGTAGTTTATTGAGTTCAGCTTTTACATTGTTGACTTTTACATGTATGACTTGAAATAAAGTATTTTACATTTTAAAGCAGTGTATTATTCTTTTTTCCCATAAATTGCTGGGTTTCAGATGATGTAGCACCGATGCCTTACCATGGAGGTGGGGGTCAGAAAGTAAATGCAGCACATTTAGGCATTTTGACTTAAACATCAAAATGTCTTAAGTCTGTGCCATGTGTGGTTGTTCCAACCGTTCTAATAGAGAGAAAGAAAAACTTTATCTTTGTGTTTTGAAGGTAGTCGGTCACAAGGAAGTTAATTTAGAAAAAACTCACCTAACAGAGAGAAAAGTGGATCAACAATCTACAGCTAAACCAGGAGGTGCAGGAAGTAATAATGCCGGAGTTTGCAGAGCCATTTTTCTAACATCATTTAAATTGTATTTTCAGATATTTTATTGGATGGTAACTTAGAAAGACAAGCATTCATATGCAGGCACATGCAGAGGGGGTCTGGAGAGGGCTTGAGCCCTGCCCCTTTTACCCTTGATGCCCCCAGAGCCCTTTTTGAGTTTATTTTTGTTTCAACTGGAGACTTTTGTGTCAGGAGGCCTTCTTGTGCCTCTAAATATAACACCTAGCAAAACTAATGAGTCTGGCTGCCCTTGGTCTAATTATGAGGATTCCCAGTCCTTCTGCCTCCACGTTGTTCAGACACCGGGTCCGTGGCGAGGAAGAGCGGGGCTGAACTGTGACCTCTAACGGTCAACTTTTGGGCAATAATTAATTTTTTTCTAACGTACACTCGTGAATAAAAACATAGGTCTGATGTTGAAGTTATAAAACCAGTTTCTATTTATATTTTGTAATAATGTCTGGAGGCCCCTACCAGCAGCTACTGGGTTCTCTTTGTTTACCTTGATATCTCAGCCTTATAATTCTAGATCTGAGGTGCTGAAATCAAATTAATGACATGTGAGAAGTTAACTGTTTATATATGAAGGTTTTCCTGATTTACTTTTTGTTTCAAACAGGTTTTATTTCAGTCTCTATGTTTATGTAAATCGATTCTGTCACAGTCTTTGACTAAACAGAAAAATAGAAAAGACCATCATTATGATACTTTATCATCTAAAATTATATAAAAGTTTCAATAATTTTTCTATCTGAAATTCAATCCACATCGTCAAACCATTTTGTAAGCAGAATTTATTTAAAACCATGTCAAAGAAATGCATCCATTTTCTCCAAATCATTAAAATAAAAATATGTACAAAGGATAAAAACACAATAAAGACTCCAAAATTTCAGAAGTCTAAATCTCAAAGCATTCAAACTCATTGTTAGACGATCTCTCCCTCAGTCTCATTCAATAAAATGGAAATATAAAACTGGAAGAATAAAATTAATTTTTTAGAATTTCAGCTAAATATCCAGATTAAAATGCTTTTAAGCAAAACCTGCTACATTTAAGATTTAAGTCAGTTGCAATTACTCCACTTCCAAACAGCAACTTACTGAGAATCTTGAGGTTCACATTGTGCCATCAAACCTGTGCAAGTTCTCATGTGAACAGTTACATTTATTTAGAGTGAATCTTTTTCTACTGAATCTACAAAATAAAGCTTCCAACCCTGTGAATCTTCATGTGATGACTTAAACTGGATCTATACACAAAACATTTTCCTCGCTTTTCACTAAGGGTGCAGACATGACATGGTGAGCTGGTCTAATAGTCAAACCTCACAGCAGAGAACAGAACAGTGGCTGAGGTCAATAACGTTGAGGAATCAGATCAGCTTCACATGCATGTATCTGCTGCTCACCAATGTCCCAAAATTAAGGAAATCAACATTTATTAATCAGCCAGCTGATAAATCAATGCAAGCTACTTCTCACCTGTGTGAATTCTGTTGTGAGAAGTTAATCTATGTTTGTGAGTGAAACCTTTTCCACAAATCCCACATGAGAAAGGTTTCTCACCTGTGTGAATTCTGTTGTGAGATGTTAAGCACTGTTTTTGAGTGAAACTTTTTCCACAAATCCCACATGAGAAAGGTTTCTCACCTGTGTGAGATCTCATGTGAACAGTTAAATTTTGCTTTTGAGTGAAACTTCTTCCACAAATCCCACATGAGAAAGGTTTCTCACCTGTGTGAATTCTGATGTGATTAACTAATTTATGTTTCCTCCTGAAACTTTTCCCACAGGTCTCACATGAGAAAGGTTTCTCACCCGTGTGAATTCTGATGTGACTAACTAACCGAGATTTCCTCTGGAAACTTTTTCCACAAGTCTCACAGGAGAAAGGTTTCTCACCTGTATGAATCGTCATATGAGCAAGTAACTGACATTTAGACACAACATTTTTTCCACAGATTGTGCATGTGTAAGATTTCTCACCAAAGAAAATTCTCTTGTGTCTGTTTAAAGAGGCGTTTAGACGGAAACCTTTTCCACAAGCTGGACAAGTGAACGGTTTTTCACCTGTATGAGTTCTCATGTGATCATTTAAACGACTCTTGTAAGGGTAACGTTTTCCACAGGTGGAACATTTGAAAGGTTTCTTAGCCATGTGAGTTTTCATGTGATTCATCAAGGAACTATTTCGAGAAAAGGTTTTATCACAAATTTGACAAGAATATAGATTTTGGTCTGGTTGAGCTTTCATGTGCGTTTCTTGTTCTGAAGTCTCTGTTGAGTTTTTCTGCTGTTTGTTTAAAATGTCATCAGTTTCCTGTTTCATCACAAGATGCTCTTCATCCTGACTGATGGAAAGTTGCTCCTCTTCCTCTTTGATCTGCAGAGGTTCTGGTTCCTCTTGTTCCCGTTTCATCTGCAGAGGTTCTGGTTCCTCTTGATCCCATTTTATCTGTAGAGGTTCTGGTTCCTCTTGTTCCCGTTTCATCTTCAGAGGTTCTGGTTCTGGTTCCTCTTGATCCACTTTCATCTGCAGAGGTTCTGGTTCCTCTTGTTCCTGTTTTATCTGCAGAGGTTCTGGTTCCTCTTGATCCAGTTTTATCTGCAGAGGTTCTGGATGATCTTGATCTGAAGTGAAGTTTCTCTCCGGGTTTCTGAGCTCATTTAGATCCTCCTCCTCTTTGCAAACACTGCGTTGTGGGAGATCTGGACAAAAAAGTCAAAATGTGAGGTCACACAATAAATTCTTCACTTTAACAAAAACTAAAATGAAAATGTTCTTCATCAGGGGTCGTGCTGTGGTAGCGCAACCCACGATTGGAGGCCTTCAATCCTCCACACGGCCGTCACGGGTTTGATTCCCGGACCTGACAATATTTGTTGAATGTCTTTCCTTACCAGATTCCTGTCAGCCTTCTTTGTATCTGTGTATTGTTTCACTATAAATGGTTCACTTATTTGCATAAATTAAAATGCAAAATATCTAAACAGAACAAGATCTTATGAAATAGGAGCGTATCGCTGCACACATTTAATGAGCACAAGCTGCCGGTCTGTGTATCGTTTCACTATAAATGGTTCACTATTTAGCGGCACTGAAGTGAAAGTGCTGAGCAAACCTTATCAGGGGGAAAGTGAGAGAAAACGGTGGATTGAAATCCACCGTGAGAGTCAGATGTGAGGATTAAGGGGTAAACTGCTGGAGAAAAGCAGCAGGATAAAGCAGAGCAGAATTTAAACATGGAAGAGACGCAGCCGGATTCGGTTTGAGACCCAAAGAACGAGGTGCGCCGCCTCACTGACTGATATTGGAAATCAATGTGAGCCTTTAAACCAATCAGCAGGAGCAGATAAGTTATCCTGTTCAGGTCGATATTTATTACACCGATCCACTGAAACATGTAGATACACATTAGTGGTGTTTTACATCATTTCCTGATGTTTTGAAGCTGATTTTTTTAGACTCCACTGGTGTGAATAGGTTTACATGGACAACATGTAAACAACAATAACTCTTTGAAAACTTGAATTCATATGAGCTTCAACATTTAATTTCAATTTGGGGTCAAAAGAGTATTTTTGAATTTGACTGATATTTTATCAGATGTTTTTGAGATTGATAGATGTATTTTGTTATCATCAGGAGAAAGGTCAAAGGCAGAAGAGATAGATTATGATAAAAAAAAACACTAAAAGATCTGAATAATTCATCAATAACAAAAAACATCAATCAATCTCAAAAACATCTGATAAAATATTAAACATTTGAAATATCTATTGAACTCTGATCCTGAAATCTGGAATCAACTCCCTCTCTCATGGCAACTAAACAACAATATATATCGCGATAGACTTGATCAGCATCAGTAAACAAAACATTAGATCCACACCTCAGGATGGGTTTAGAGAGAATCAATAAACCTATCAGTCATGCTTTTGGACTTTGGGAGGAAGCCGGAGTACCCGGAGAGAACCCACACAAGCAAGGGGAGAACATGCAATATTCGTGCAAAAAGACTCGGCATGAAGCCCCGGAGGTCAGCCGGAGAGTATCTGATGACCTGGCGACAAGGAGATTAGAATCTGATGGTCTGGGAACTCGAGGCCTCAAGTTCCCATGGCACCGCAGTCCTGCGGGCCCAAGCTCTCCTGCCAGCATCTTCTGCCATCAGCCCCTAAGTGTCAAGCTCCCTTGACACTGCAGTCCTTTCTAATTAGAATTCAACCCAGTACTTCGCAGTACCTGCTCGGTATGTGTGCAGAATAGAATTGGAGATCCCTCCGATCAGACGTGCGATTACTGACCGCTGCTCCTGTGGCTGGTCTGAAACCGACTGGCTGTCTTCGTGGGTTTCCTCTTCAGGTGGCTGCCGGTTCTGCTGTTCTACTCTGTCCCTCGTCTTTTTGGTCTGCTTTTCCTCTTCCGAGACATTTCCGCGACTTCTCAGCTTCAGGTCGGTGTTTTCCTGTTCATAGGCGGTGTTTATATTCTCCAAGGCGATGGTTTTCTGCTCCAGGGCCAAGCTTTTCAGCTGCAGGGCGGTGCTCATTTTCACCAAGGCAGCGCTTCTTTTCTCCAGAGCGAAGCTTTTCAGCTTCAGGCCGGTGTTTTCCTTCTCCAGAGAGATTTTAACCTCCTCCAAAGCGGTGTTTTTCTGCCCCAGGGTGGTGTTTTCTTGCTTGAAGGTGGTATTTATTTGTGCCAAGGCAGTGGTTTTCTGCTCCAGGGCACGTTTTTGCTGCTCCAAGGTATTGATTTTCTCATCCAAGAAGGTGCTTTTCTGCTCCAGAGCGGTGCTTTTCTGCTTCAAGGCGGTGTTTACCTTCTGCAGGGAAGTGTTTGCCTGCTCCAGCGCGGTACTTTCTTGCACCAGAGCGGTCTTTTCCTTCTCCATGGCGGTGTTCTTTAGCTCCAAGGCGATGCTTTTTTTCTCCAGAGTGCTCTTCATTTTCTCCAAGGCAGAGTTTTTCTCCTCCAAAGCTCTCTTTTCGATCTCTAAGGCTGCGTTTTTCTGACCCATTGCAATATATTTTTTCTCCAGATCGTCATTCTTCTTCTCCAAGATGGTGTTTTGTGTCTCTAAAGCTGCGTTTCTCTCCTCCAAGGCAGTCTTTTCGATCTTTAAGGCAGTATATTTCTCCTCCAAGGTGGCCTGTTTCTTCTCTAGATCGGCGATATCTTCCTTTAAAGTTTTATTTCCCTCCAACTGTTTTTTCAAGTCGTCGTCTTTCTGCCGAAGGAGAGCGTCTACTTCAAGCGCAGCTTTTTTCACGTTGAGAACTTGGATGTTCAGCTCCTCATTGGCTTTCAGCAGAGACTTTCGCTCGATGGACATCAGGCTGACTTGTTTCAAAATGTCATTGAGCTGCTGCGTCTGTCTCGCTATGATCCGTTGCAATTCCTTGTCTTTGCAATCAGTAGACTTATTCATCTTACTGCTCTTATTCATTTTTAACTCTTTCTCTCAGGACAAATTTGAAAATCGATCAGAAAATGTACTAACTGTACTAACACGCGAATAATACAATCCTTGTGCTTTCTCTCCAACTGCTGCAATAGCTATGACCGTAGATTCAGAAGTGATGCATTGTCTCTCCACAAAGGGTGCATCACTCTTTGTGACATCAAATTCTGTGATGTCACAAACTGATGTCACCACCTCAGAAGGACAACAAGAAAACTGCTGAAGTTTGAATAAAAACAAACTTTACGACTGAATGCAGCTCGGCTCGCTGATGCGATTCTGGAACGAACCGAACGTTAAAGATGGCGTCAAAGTGAGGACGGTTGAGAGCGGTTACCCAGACAAGGCAAGAGTAAAAAGAAGCAGTAATTCATTGCAGGAAATGCAGCCGGACGAGACGGAGAAAAGTAAAAAACCAAGAGTTTAGACTGAAAAATAGAGAAAACAGGCGCAGTGAAAGAAAATCCCAGGTGAGGAGCCAGTAAGATGGTTTTTTAAACTGGACTCCAGCCGAGTACGAACAATCCGTTTGTATATTGGCTCTGTTGAAAAACTTTAACAATAAGAAATTGGTAAAAACTTTAACTTTTGGTACAATATAGTAAAAGTACATATTTTATTTTGCCAATGTATATATATTTATTTAACTTTCTAGAGTTTAAAATCAACACCTTCAATATCTGTAATTATTCTTGATTTGATTTAATTATAACGTTTGAATTAACATCTGTATGTATGTTCATGTTATTTGTTTGAAATAAAGTTAAAAAAAACACTCTGGTTACCTAGCAACGAGTTACGTTGAGCAACTGACAGTCGCAGTTTAAAGTTTCACCACTTTTCCTCATAACTGGTTAAAATAAAAAACAACGGCGCAGAGTGAAAACTGGATGAAAGAGGAAAGGATTCCCATATTTAAACATAGCAATTAAGGCAATGCACTAGTGGTGAACAACGCTCCATCATGAACACAGACCAAGGAGCAACAAGCAGAAATAACCAAACACTGTGACAGTTCTCACTTTTTCTCCTGCTGCATGAAGCCAGGCAGCACAGAACTATCACAGAGCAATGAGCATGCTCTGTGTGCTCTGGTTTTATTGATTCACCAATTAAATTAATATCAATGTATACAATCAATTAAAATAATGACAGCTACTGCAGATGTTTCGTACCTATCCGCTGCAAGATGATCTTGGGTATCCGGGTAAAATCCATCAGTCTGCGCTGATCGTCCATCTCTTCCTCCATCTTAACGTTGATTTCTTTCCACTCTGTGATGTTTCTTCAGCAGGAGTTTCCTGCTGCTTGATAAACTCTCTGAGGCTGAACTGAAGACATTTTTACTGAAAACACAGAAATTTAACTAAACTGCAAAACAGTCTTTAAGAGGAAAAGTAAAGCCAGACATTTGCTCTGTTTTTATTTTTCACGTGTTTCACTGTTGCTGTGCTGAAGAAACTGGAAGTGATTATTAGTTTGGCTTTAAATTTTCTGCTGAGTCTCTTCTTTTAAAGTCCTGGAGGGCTGATGCCCTGAAACCTTTAGCTGAGCCTCTGCTGCACCACCTGAATAGAGTAATTAGGTCATTAAGGCTCTGCAGATCTGATCCACACAAGGAGGAGGTAATTATGGTGATTTCATTGCAGTGTTTTGTACCTGTGGCTCATCTAAACACTGCAGGTCACCTTGAGGACTGGAGTTTCACACCTGTGGTTTAGTCAGAACTCCTGCTGAAGAAACATCCACAGAGTGGAAATAAATCAACGTTAAGATGGAGGAAGAGATGAACGATCAGCTCAGATCAGTCTGGAAAAACACTGATGATGACAATAACTGATTGATTACCTTGGTGACTAAGAGTGATAGCAAATTAGAGTAAATTCTTTCTGATTCATTTCCTTTTTTCCATTACTATTCATTCAGTTCCTCAGTTGATCCGAGTGAAACACAGTATAATTTTTTTCAAGTCATTTTAATTAATTATTAAGTTTTATGTTTTTTTAAACACATTTACTAACGTTTTTTTAAAATATATGTAAAATGTTTATATTAAACTTTCAATGTATAATAAAAACATTTTAAATCAGAAATGTGACACAGAAGCCCCTTTATGCTGCCACCTACTGACAAGAACCTGGTACTACACCTTCAAAGAGCTATTTTTCTACGGTCTGTGCGACTGAATTCATTTCCATGGATTTCATATGCAGGAGTATGTTTAAACAGTCATGTTCAATAACATGGAATCAGACCACAACAAAAAAATTGTATTTCATAAATGTGTGTTTGAAGTCAGTTATCTATTGTGAGACGTTTTTTTTAATTTTATTTCAAATGTTCAAGTTGAATACATTACTCTAAACCACATGTGGCTTCATACTGTTTAACTTTAAAAATGAATCAGAACCTACAAACTAAAACCTCCTGTGTCGATATAATAACTGTACGTGCTTTGTTCTAATTAAACAGATCTAATCATGCTCAATAAATTAAAATATGAAAGAAAATGTGGTATATTAAAGCGGAACTTTTGAATCGTTCAGTTTCTTCAGTACAGTTCCAGTGAAACACGGGGAAGATTTCTGAATATATTTGTTATTTAATAAATCACCTTAAGAAAACGAAATTGGTAGAAAGAATATTTTATTTATAATAATAATAATAATAATAATAATAATAATAATAATAATAATAATAATAATAATAATAATAATAATTTGGGTGTGGGAGAATATTTATGTAGCATCCCGTTTCACACTCCATTCCAGTAGATGGCGGTAATTCACATCAATAAGTTTCTTGCCAACCGCCATGAAAAAAAGAAGAAGAAGAAGAAGAAGAAGAAGAAGAAGAAGAAGAAGAAGAAGAAGAAGAAGAAGAAGAAGAAGAAGAAGAAGAAGAAGAAGAAGATTTTTTGATTTTTTTTTTTGATTTTTACCAAAACATTTATTTACAATAATAATAAAACAATTTCCTTTTTTTGTTGTTTTACAATAATCCTATGTCAAACAAATACATTATAATAAAACATCAGTATAAATTAGTTCATTATTTTCTGAAATGATGCACAACACTTTGTCACATCCCATAACTCTAAAAACCCCTGCACATTCCCAGTGGCTCTGTGGAAAGCAAACTCCAACTTCAGCCTCGCCTTGATGTTTACCTTCCACAGAGCCACAACATCAACTTGAGGTCCATCCTGCATCTTGTCTCTTCGAGTTATATATATAGCTAATTTTGCCTCGGCTAATAAATAATTTAAAAGCCTTGACTTAAGACTAGTCGCTTTACTATGACGTACTCCGTTAATAAATAGTGCATCGGTAAAAATCATTTTAAAAAGACTAAAAACAGTCGATAAAAAACTAAAAAAGACTATCAAACGTGTGCAATCTATAAAAACATGAAAAACTCTCTGACAACCTACAAATGGACACTCATTTATAAAACCAGGACTAATCACCGATAAAAACGCGTTGGTGGCTATAGCGCCATGGAGTATCCTCCACTGGAGGTCGCCAATCTTTTTTCTAATCGGCGGTTTGTACATTGTCCTCCAGTGGATTGGTTGTCCTTTCAGTCTTTCAACCCACACGCTGACGTCCCTCTTTCGAAGCGTTCTCTTGTTTAGAATTTTCACACAGTTTTTATATAAAGTCTTTGGTGCCACTTTGCACAAATCCATTTCTGAGTCCATGGTCTTTAGCAGAGGACCGCTGTCCTCTTCAAAGCTTGGACTCAGAAGAACCTTAGGAAAAGGATCTGTTTCTTTTGGCAGGCATTCTCCATCCTTGTATGCCTGCAATAAACTCTTCTCTTTTCCAGTCAATCTTTCTCTTATTCTCATCAGGACACGTTCCATCATTCTTGTAGACCTTACTTTCAGTGCGGCAGCGACCTTCTGGGCATCGCCAAAGTCTGCTCCTGACGCTCGAATCAGCCTCTTTAAGGTCACCATTCCGGCTCTAGACAGCGTCTCTGTTAGCCCCAGGAACGTGTCCTCTTCAACATCCAGTCTTGCTCCGTACACCAAGGGTTCTTCTAATAGCCAATGCAGAGAATCAGTCATTTCCGCTCTACGCAATCTAAAAAGAGCACATGATTTAAAAACGCTCTGATAAAATTGCGGAGTTCCTTTAAACCTTAGAAGACTAAAATTTGTTAAAAACAGAGCAGCATCCAATCCCAAGGAATTCACGCGTCTTAGAATGCAACTGGCTACATCCTTCCACACAGGAGATCCTATCAGGTACTTTTGTAAAAACTGTATCCTAAACACAGTGACTCTACTGGCCAGGTGGACAAGGCCCTGGCCCCCCTCTTCTCTGGATAAAAACAGCACCGACTGTGGCACCCAGTGACGATTGTTCCAGAAAAAATTAACCATTTCCGTCTGTATTCTTGTCAGCAGCCCTGACGGTGGATCTAGTACAATGAGCTTGTGCCAGAGTTGTGATGCGACCAGATTATTAAGCACTAACACTCTTCCTCTGTACGACATTTTTTCATGCAACCATTTCCATTTCGCAAGTTTGTTTGATATTTTTTGTTCTAGGTTTTCCCAGTTTTTTTCAACAAAACTTTTCTCGCCTAAATACACGCCTAGATATTTTAGGCCATCTTTTCTCCAGGTCATGCCTTTGGGGAGAGCCGGGAGTCCGTCGGGCCACTCGCCAACAGCCAGGGCTTCACTTTTTCCCCAATTTACTTTGGCGGCAGACAGCATGGAGAACTTTCTTATGATTTCTGTTAAAACGCTGACGTCTCTTTGATCTTTAATAAAAACCACGAGATCGTCAGCATAGGCAGATAAAACCAATTTGTCTTTAAAACCGGGTAAAAACCAAGCCGTGAATGTCTGATCGCATCTTCTTTAAAAGGGGTTTCCAGGAGAGTGCATAGAGCATTCCCGAGAGCGCGCAGCCCTGTCGAACGCCTCTACACACTCTAAAGGAGCACACAGGCTGCCATTGATCTTCAGCACACTCTCAATGTCACCGTACAACACCTGGATCTTGGCGATAAGACCCTCGCTGAACCCAAACCTCCTCATTACTTTCCGAGGAAGTCGTGTTCAACGCGGTCAAAAGCCTTTTCTTGATCTAATGAAATCAAGCCTGTTCTGTAGACCCAATGAACGGAGACTTCCAAAATATCCCGAATTAGGTAGACATTGTCCACCATGGACCTGCGGGGACGCAATAGGTCTGATCCCGGTGGATGACCTGCTCCATGGCTTTCCCTAGCCTAGTGGCCAGGGCCTTGGAGAGGATTTTATAATCTGTACAAAGGAGGGACACGGGCGCCAGTTCTTAATCTCTTGCAAGTTTCCCTTCTTAGGCAGCAGGGTGATAACTGCCCTGCGCAAGACAAGGGGAGCGAACCGGTAGACAGACTCTCGTGAATACGTCGAGCACGTCTTGGGCCAGAAGCTCCCAATAGGCCTTGTAGAACTCGACCGTGAGCCCGTCAACGCCTGGAGACTTCCGACCCTTCATGCCAGGAGGCTGTGTGTAGTTCCTGCAGGCTCAGAGGCCGTTCCAACTCCAGGTTGGTCTCCGCAAGACCTGAGGTAGTTCCTCACAGAACTCCTCCAACAGTTCGTCGTTCTCTCTGTGTTCGCGCGGAACAGAGAACGGTAAAATTCCACAGCCCTCCTCCTTATCTGCCCCGGTTCGCTCAAATGCTGCCCCGTGTCCGACAGCAAGGAGTGGATCATTTTCCTCTGTCCGTGTTTCCTCTCCAGGCTGAAGAAAAAGCCAGAGGGAGCATCCATCTCTGTGATGTCTGTATCCGGGATCTGACCAATGCGCCTTGGACTTTATTTTCAGCAGGTTTGCTAAAGTTAGCTTTTTAGATTTGAGAGCTTCAAATACTCTCGATTTCCTGTGAGTCACTAAGTCGTTCTAATTCCACTATACTCATCTCCAGATCTCTGATGATCCGCAATGTCACGAGTGACATTGACAGTGCTGTTGACTCAGCAGTTTTATTTGAACCTTTCCATAGTCCCACCACTGTCTAAGAGAGCTAAAATCAGCTTTCCTTTCCCTAAAACAGTCCAAAAATAAGTTAAACCTCCTTAAAGCTCTGATCATAAGTTAAAGCAGAATTAAAATGCCAGTACCGCTCTAGGTAAAATGTTTCTGATAAAAACACTACCTAAAAGCAACGATGGTCTGTGAAAGCCACTGGTAAAATCTGGCATGTTTTTAAACACGTTAAAATGGTGTTTTAAAACAATAAAAACGATCTAAACGAGCTAAAGAGATTTTACTATCAACAATGTGGGACCATGTATACTGCCTGGCGCCTGCATGCATCCTCCTCCATACGTCCACCAGGCCTGAGACGAGACCAGTTGCTTCAAGACCCGTTGGGCCGCCGATGTGGCTCTGCGTGATTGCGATCTAAAAACTCGTTCTCAGTACAATTAAAATCCCCACCTATAAAAACATAATTCTCGTCCCGCAATCACCCAGCCTCTCCCCAATTTTCTCATAAAAACATTTCTTCTCTGCATTGGCTATCGGAGCATAGATATTAATAAAAACATGTTTAAACAATCAAATTTTGTCTTTACTAAAGACATCTCCCTTGCACCACATGTTCAATTTTCTATAGAAAGTGGGGTGAAAGCTTTTGAAAAAAGAAAACCCACCCCTGCACTCTTGGAGGTGCCATGACTTAAAATCACCTCTCCCTCCCACTCTTGCCCCAGTCTGTTTCTATTGTACAATCACTATGTGTCTCCTGTAGATAGACGATATCATTTTCTTTTGTTTCATCATCTGATAAATCAATGCCCGTTTTTCAGCCTCCCTCCCCCCATTTAGATTCAAGGATGCTATTTAAATGAATCCATCTTAGGTAAAAGGCTAAAACAAACACACCGAAACATTAAAATAGATATTAAAAACTACTGTACATCATAAAAATTGTTTTCTGGCTTTAGCATTATTTTCTTTAACCTAAAAATTTCTGTGTCTGTGAAACCTGGTCCTCTTTATGTCTAATGTGATGCCTTGCGGAAAATAGAAAAGTCTTAAATTTGGGAATAGCTCTCAAGTTTTATCCCTCTGAGACCTTTTGTTTGTTTTAAAAAGGTTCTAAATGTTTCAACCGGGTATCTCGGTTTCTCTACTCGTCTGAGATACGGAAGCTTCACTGGTATCTGAGAAATACTCTCTTCATCACTGCTGTCCGATACCTCTCTCTTCTCCACAACCGACTTACTTTCCTTCTTATGGCCTGCACAGCAGCCACCACATTTTTCCTCTTGCTGCGCCGTTTCACCGGGACACAAGCTTCCAGCTCATTTCCTCCTCCACCTCACCTGTTTCTCCCTCCACTCCAGCCACTATAAACGACTCCACACTGTCTTTTCTTTGTACCTGTTTCTCCCCCTGAACCTCTCCCCCCTCGCTCTGATCTCCACACACTCGATGCTCCTCATCACCCCTCACATCCTCCTGTTCTTTCTGCACACCATCACTCTCCTTCCTACACTTCCACCCACACCACCATTCAGCCCATCACCACACACCACGTGCTCTCATCCTCTCCTATACTCGCACCATTACCACCGTCCTCCACCGCCTCTTTAACATGTTTCCTGTCACATCTCCTCCACCACCGCTGTTCCCCCGCAGCGGCAGTCGCGCCAGCAGCAGCAGCGGCAGCAGCAGCGGCGGGTTCCCCCGCCGCTACGGCGGGTTCTCCCGCCGCAACATTAGCAGTGTCTCCCTTCACAACATCCTCCTCACTATTTGTTTTTTTTACCTGCTCAGCGGCAACAGGCTGCTGCTTTCCGAGTCCGGCTTGGCCAGTTCTGCCTTATCAGGGCACATCTTTATGATGTGGCCTCCTGCCCACAACAAAACATTTCATCTGCCTGATGTGGCAAACAAAACATAATCAAAATCATCCACTCTAACGTGGAAGCGCAAATTCATTTCCTCATCCTTTCTGTTCAGTATCATAATAACTGTCTACGGTGAGAAACAACATGTTTCAATAGCGGTGATTTACACCGGAAAGGACTTTTTCACCGGCGACACCACCTTTCCGTGTCGACAGTTCTTTAATCAAAAATTCATCACTGATGAAGGAGGTACGTTTGACAATATTATCTTAGTGGCTGGTAACGTGAGCGGTGAAACTTGTAAAAACAACCCATTCACCGAAACACCCTTTTCCACCACCTGCTGTGCAGTTCCACCTTCTCCACAAACAACACCACTGCCCCATTCATACGTGCAGCCGACTTTATATTCCCGTGCCCAATGATCTCACCCACCGCCAAACAAACTTCCTCCACGCTGCACGGAGAACCAGCACCCACCTTGATGCCGTTCTTCCGTGTCAGCGTGGCGAAAGACCCACCACCGACAACACCCACCATTGTTGCCGTCAGACGCGGCAAGCCAGGCACGCCCGACGGCCACACCCCAACAAACGAAACAAAAAAACCCCTTAAAACGTGATACAACTACACAAAATTAACAATTAAACAAATAAAACTAGACACCCAGTGAAAAGACAGTAAGAAAAGATAAAGATATACAAAACACGCTCTCTTTCACTCTCCTTCCGCTCTCCTCACACACCCTCCTCTCACACGAAGAAGAAGAAGAAGAAGAAGAAGAAGAAGAAGAAGAAGAAGAAGAAGAAGAGAAGAAGAAGAAGAAGAAGAAGAAGAAGATTTTTTTTGATTTTTACCAAAAACATTTATTACAATAATATAAAACAATTTCCTTTTTTTGTTGTTTTACAATAATCCTATGTCAACAAATACATTATAATAAAACATCAGTATAAATTAGTTCATTATTTTCTGAAATGATGCACAACACTTTGTCACATCCCCATAACTCTAAAAAACCCCTGCACATTCCCAGTGGTCTCTGTGGAAAGCAAACTCCAACTTCAGCCTCGCCTTGATGTTTACCTTCCACAGAGCCCAACATCAACTTGAGGTCCATCCTGCATCTTGTCTCTTCGAGTTATATATATAGCTAATTTGCCTCGGCTAATAAATAATTTAAAAGCCTTGACTTAAAACTAGTCGCTTACTATGACGTACTCCGTTAATAAATAGTGCATCGGTAAAAATCATTTTAAAAGACTAAAACAGTCGATAAAAAACTAAAAAAGACTATCAAACGTGTGCAATCTATAAAAACATGAAAAACCTCTCTGACAACCTACAAAATGGACACTCATTTATAAAACCAGGACTAATCACCGATAAAATGCGTTGGTGGCTATAGCGCCATGGAGTATCCTCCACTGGAGGTCGCCAATCTTTTTTCTAATCGGCGGTTTGTACATTGTCCTCCAGTGGATTGGTTGTCCTTTCAGTCTTTCAACCCACACGCTGACGTCCCTCTTCGAAGCGTTCTCTTGTTTAGAATTTTCACACAGTTTTTATATAAAGTCTTTGGTGCCACTTTGCCAAATCCATTCTGAGTCCATGGTCTTTAGCAGAGGACCGCTGTCCTCTTCAAAGCTTGGACTCAGAAGAACCTTAGGAAAAGGATCTGTTTCTTTTGGCAGGCATTCTCCATCCTTGTATGCCTGCAATAAACTCTTCTCTTTTCCAGTCAATCTTTCTCTTATTCTCATCAGGACACGTTCCATCATTCTTGTAGACCTTACTTTCAGTGCGGCAGCGACCTTCTGGGCATCGCCAAAGTCTGCTCCTGACGCTCGAATCAGCCTCTTAAGGTCACCATTCCGGCTCTAGACAGCGTCTCTGTAGCCCAGGAACGTGTCCTCTTCAACATCCAGTCTTGCTCCGTACACCAAGGGTTCTTCTAATAGCCAATGCAGAGAATCAGTCATTTCCGCTCTACGCAATCTAAAAGAGCACATGATTTAAAAACGCTCTGATAAAATTGCGGAGTTCCTTTAAACCTTAGAAGACTAAAATTTGTTAAAAACAGAGCAGCATCCAATCCCAAGGAATTCACGCGTCTTAGAATGCAACTGGCTACATCCTTCCACACAGGAGATCCTATCAGGTACTTTTGTAAAAACTGTATCCTAAAACACAGTGACTCTACTGGCCAGGTGACAAGGCCCTGGCCCCCCTCTTCTCTGGATAAAAAACAGCACCGACTGTGGCACCCAGTGACGATTGTTCCAGAAAAAATTAACCATTTCCGTCTGTATTCTTGTCAGCAGCCTGACGGTGGATCTAGTACAATGAGCTTGTGCCAGAGTTGTGATGCGACCAGATTATTAAGCACTAACACTCTTCCTCTGTACGACATTTTTTTATGCAACCATTTCCATTTCGCAAGTTTGTTTGATATTTTTTGTTCTAGGTTTTCCCAGTTTTTTTCAACAAAACTTTTCTCGCCTAAATACACGCCTAGATATTTTAGGCCATCTTTTCTCCAGGTCATGCCTTTGGGGAGAGCCGGGAGTCCGTCGGCCACTCGCCAACAGCCAGGGCTTCACTTTTCCCAATTTACTTGGCGGCAGACAGCATGGAGAACTTTCTTATGATTTCTGTTAAAACGCTGACGTCTCTTTGATCTTTAATAAAAACCACGAGATCGTCAGCATAGGCAGATAAACCAATTTGTCTTTAAAACGGTAAAACCAAGCCGTGAATGTCTGATCGCATCTTCTTTAAAAGGGTTCCAGGGAGAGTGCATAGAGCATTCCCGAGAGCGCGCAGCCCTGTCGAACGCTCTACACACTCTAAAAGGAGCACACAGGCTGCCATTGATCTTCAGCACACCTCAATGTCACCGTACAACACCTGGATCGGCGATAAGACCCTCGCTGAACCAAACCTCCTCATACTTTCCAGAGGAAGTCGTGTTCAACGCGGTCAAAAGCCTTTTCTTGATCTAATGAAATCAAGCTGTCTGTAGACCCAATGAACGGAGACTTCCAAAATATCCCGAATTAGGTAGACATTGTCCACCATGGACCTGCCGGGACGCATAGGTCTGATCCCGGTGGATGACCTGCTCCATGGCTTTCCCTAGCCTAGTGGCCAGGGCCTTGGAGAGGATTTTATAATCTGTACAAAGGAGGGCACGGGGCGCCAGTTCTTAATCTCTTGCAAGTTTCCCTTCTAGGCAGCAGGGTGATAACTGCCCTGCGGCAAGACAAGGGGAGCGAACCGGTAGACAGACTCTCGTTGAATACGTCGAGCACGTCTTGGCCAGAAGCTCCCAATAGGCCTTGTAGAACTCGACCGTGAGCCCGTCAACGCCTGGAGACTTCGACCCTTCATGCCAAGGAGGGCTGTGTGTAGTTCCTGCAGGCTCAGAGGCCGTTCCAACTCCAGGTTGGTCTCCGCAGAGACCTGAGGTAGTTCCTCACAGAACTCCTCCAACAGTTCGTCGTTCTCTCTGTGTTCGCTGCGGAACAGAGAACGGAAAATTCCACAGCCCTCCTCCTTATCTGCCCCGGTTCGCTCAAATGCCCCGTGTCCGACAGCAAGGAGTGGATCATTTCCTCTGTCCGTGTTTCCTCTCCAGGCTGAAGAAAAAGCCAGAGGGAGCATCCATCTCTGTGATGTCCTGTATCCGGGATCTGACCAATGCGCCTTGGACTTTATTTTCAGCAGGTTTGCTAAAGTTAGCTTTTTAGATTTGAGAGCTTCAAATACTCTCGATTTCCTGTGGAGTCACTAAGTCGTTCTAATTCCACTATACTCATCTCCAGATCTCTGATAGATCCGGCAATGTCACGAGTGACATTGACAGTGTGCTGTGACTCAGCAGTTTATTTGAACCTTTCCATAGTCCCACCACTGTCTAAGAGAGCTAAAATCAGCTTTCCTTTCCTAAAACCAGTCCAAAAATAAGTTAAACCTCCTTAAAGCTCTGATCATAAGTTAAAGCAGAATTAAAATGCCAGTACGCGCTTCTAGGTAAAATGTTCTGATAAAAACACTACCTAAAAGCAACGAATGGTCGTGAAAGCCACTGGTAAAATCTGGCATGTTTTAAACACGTTAAAATGGTGTTTAAAACAATAAAAACGATCTAAACGAGCTAAACGAGATTTTACTATCAACAATGTGGGACCATGTGTACTGCCTGGCGCCTGCATGCATCCTCCTCCATACGTCCACCAGGCCATGAGACGAGACCAGTTGCTTCGACCGTTGGGCCGCCGGATGTGGCTCTGCGTGATTGCGATCTAAAAACTCGTTCTCAGTACAATTAAAATCCCACCTATAAAAACATAATTCTCGGTCCCGCAATCACCCAGCCTCTCCCCAATTTTCTCATAAAAACATTTCTTCTCTGCATTGGCTATCGGAGCATAGATATTAATAAAAAACATGTTTAAACAATCAAATTTTATCTTTACTAAAAGACATCTCCCTTGTCAGTATCATAAATGTTCGATTTCTATAGAAAGTGGGGTGAAAGCTTTTGAAAAAAGAAAACCCACCCCCGGACTCTTGGAGGTGCCATGACTTAAAATCACCTCTCCCTCCCACTCCTTGCCCCAGTCTGTTTCTATTGTACAATCACTATGTGTCTCCTGTAGATAGACGATATCAATTTTCTTTTGTTTCATCATCTGATAAATCAATGCCCGTTTTTTCAGCCTCCCTCCCCCATTTAGATTCAAGGATGCTATTTTAAATGAATCCATCTTAGGTAAAAGGCTAAAACAAACACACCGAAACATTAAAATAGATATTAAAAACTACTGTACATCATAAAAATTGTTTTCTGGCTTTAGACATTATTTTCTTTAACCTAAAAATTTCTGTGTCTGTGAAACCTGAGTCCTCTTTATGTCTAATGTGATGCTTGCGGAAAAAATAGAAAAGTCTTAAATTTGGGAAATAGCTCTCAAGTTTTATCCCTCTGAGACCTTTTGTTTGTTTTTAAAAAGGTTCTAAATGTTTCAACCGGGTATCTCGGTTCTCTACTCGTCTGAGATACGGAAGCTTCACTGGTATCTGAGAAATAACTCTCTTCATCACTGCTGTCCGATACCTCTCTCTTCTCACAACCGGCTTACTTTCCTTCTTACTGGCCTGCACAGCAGCCACCACATTTTTCCTCTTGCTGCGCCGTTTCACCGGGACACAAGCTTCCAGCTCCATTTCCTCCTCCACCCTCACCTGTTTCTCCCTCCACTCCAGCCACTATAAACGACTCCACACCGTCTTTTCTTGTACCTGTTTCTCCCCCTGAACCTCTCCCCCTCGCTCTGATCTCCACACACTCGATGCTCCTCATCACCCTCACATCCTCCTGTTCTTTCTGCACACCATCACTCTCCTTCCCTACACTTCCACCCAACACCACCATTCAGCCCATCACCACACACCACCGTGCTCTCATCCTCTCCTATACTCGCACCATTACCACCATCCTCCACCGCCTCTTTAACAATGTTTCCTGTCACATCCTCCTCTACCACCGCTGGTTCCCCCGCCGCTACGGCGGGTTCTCCGCCGCAACATTAGCAGTGTCTCCCTCCACAACATCCTCCTCACTATTTGTTTTTTTACCTGCTCAGCGGCAACAGGCTGCTGCTTTTCCGAGTCCGGCTTGGCCAGTTCTGCCTTATCAGGGCACATCTTATGATGTGGCCCTCCTGCCCACAACCAAAACATTTCATCTGCCCTGATGTGGCAAACAAAACATAGTCAAAATCATCCACTCTAACGTGGAAACGCAAATTCATTTCCTCATCCTTTCTGTTCAGTATCATAAATAACTGTCTACGGTGAGAAACAACATGTTTCAATAGCGGTGATTTACACCCGGAAAGGACTTTTTTCACGGCGACACCACCTTTCCGGTCTCGACAGTTCTTTAATCAAAAATTCATCACTGATGAAAGGAGGTACGTTTGACAACATTATCTTAGTGGATGGTACGTGAGCGGTGAAACTTGTAAAAACAACCCATTCACCGAAACACCCTTTTCCACCACCTGTTGTGCATGTTCCACCTTCTCCACAAACAACACCACTGCCCATCATACGTGCAGCCGACTTTATATTCCCGTGCCCAATGATCTCACCCACCGCCAAACAAACTTCCTCCACGCTGCACGGAGAACCAGCACCCACCTTGATGCCGTTCTTCCGTGTCAGCGTGGAGAAAGACCCACCACCGACAACACCCACCATTGCTGCCGTCAGACGCCGGCAAGCCAGGCACGCCCGACGGCCACACCCCAAACAAACGAACAAAAACACCTTAAAACGTGACAAAACTAAACACAAGAAAAAACAATTAAACAAGTAACAAACACCCAGAAAAACAGTAAGAAAAGATAAGAAGATTCATCACTCTTGCTTTCACTCTTCCTCCGCTCCTCCTCACACACCCTCCTCTCACTCGAAGAAGAAGAAGAAGAAGAAGAAGAAGAAGAAGAAGAAGAAGAAGAAGATGAAAACAGAGCACGCGGGCTCGCTTTAGCTTTTCCTTTGTTAGACGGTCGTTTGGAGAAGAGTTTGAGGTTTAGCTAATTTTTTCCGTGTTTTCAGTGAAAATGTCTTCAGTTCAGCCTCAGAGAGTTTATCAAGCAGCAGGAAACTCCTGCTGAAGAAACATTCACAGAGTGGAAAAAAATCAACGTTAAGATGGAGGAAGAGATGGACGATCAGCGCAGACTGATGGATTTTACCGGATACCCAAGATCATCTTGCACCGGATAGGTACGAAACAGCTTCACGGTTTACTGATTAGTCAGGTTAAAGAGAGTTTTTACAGATAAATAATCGTTCTGTTCGTAGACATATTTAAAGAATCTGCTTAAATTAAGTAAAAATAGAAAATCCCTGGAGAAATGTAACCGGGCCTGCTAAAGTGTGGCCCCAGTTTGGACCCAGCGCTCTGATTCTAACAATTAGCATCAATGCTCAGCTAAACTGAATTATAGTCAATAGCCTGTGGAAAGTCACAAGCATGTTGACTAACATGGACTTCCTCCATTCAGTTTGTTAAAATTAGTGTATAATCTAAAATGAGCCAAAATGCTAATGTTAGCCTAAATGCTGCTAGTAGCATGTGGGGCATCATTACAATGTGGTCTTACATTGACTTCCTGCATTCAGGGTCCTAAACATGGCTAATAAGTAATAAAAATAGCTAGAAGCTTATTGCAGGGAAAAGGCTGATGCTTGTGCAGCAAAGCAGAGCCCTAACCTGAGAGGAAAAGATCATGCAGGCTAATATTATTGCACTGTCTCTGAGTCGGTTTCTCTTCGCAATATTTATTAACCTATTTGTATGATTTGTTCTGTAAATTGCCATTCATATTATTCTCAGTCTTTATCACTGAGGGATGAAGAGACTAATGTCTGGTTCTTTAGGTTCTGACGGGTCTGCGGTTCCTCTCCTGACCCACTGTGCACCCTGAATATCGCGACACAGTTTTTTAATTCCCCTATCAAACTTCTCTGTGATTGTTTAGCCTAGAATGTGCATCTTCCAATGTTATGTTATTTGATGTTATTGTTACAGGTCAGTTTTCTAAACTACAAAGAAATGACTGTTAGGGATGCTCCAATATGAAAAATTGGATTGATATTGATATCTGATAGTAACACTGGTGTTATAGCAGATTTACCAATATTTATTTTATATAATTTTTAATCCGATTAGTTGATTAATCATAAGAATAATTAATAGATTACTCAGTTACTGAAATATTTGTTTACAGCAACGCTACTATCCATCCAGTTATCACTAGAAAATATTTATTGACTTTCTCTTGTATCTTGTCACATATGCTGAGCTGACAGCGCCTCTTAATGCTCATTTGTACTCAATGCATGTCAGCTATTCTGACAGAATAACGGCTCAAATTTAAGTTAAAGAAGGTCAGTGTTAGACCCGCCCAAAGCCCCGCCCTCCACTTTCATTGGGGAATTATTTTATGGTGACCGACAGGAAGTGCAACCAGGTGATAATAATGATCACAACAATCAAAAGCATATTTAGTAATTGTCTTGTCTGGCTGCTAAGTTTCCATTTTCATAATGTAAACTTAGTAAATGACTTATTAACTAATTGTGTCTTAAATAAACTCGTTAAATAATTTTATCATTGTACATTTTCACCTTTCATATTTAATCTTCCAAATTGTCCAATATTCATGCAATAATTCCATTGATCAATTTTTTCCATTTTCCATTGGTTCATTTTGCCATTATTTTCTGCATGTGTGCGATTAACAACAATCACCCACTGCTACCAATTCTGCTGTGAATCCCAGGAAAGTAAAGGCTGAGATTTAGTTGTGCTTTTGAACGTTTGTGTTGAGTGTGTGAGCGGAGCAATGTCTGACAATATCAGCGGGTGAGATTAAAAATTACTTTATGGTTTCCCTTTAGGCATTTTATGTCACTCTTTAATGTGATATATATCTGGTGACATATAATGGGTGCACTTCCCCTGCGCCCATTACAGGCACACAGCCCGCATCACCACCAGCGTTGGTCCACAATCTCCCAGTCGGATTGCGACACCGTGTGTGTGGTCAGGGTACACGTCCAAAAGTCAGGTGACCTGAACATCTGACTCCTCCTCCATGTAGGCGTCTTCTTCCTCTCTACATGGAGGAAGAAGATTTTATGTAATATTTGTCAGGAAGCTACTAGATGAAGCGATTGCCATCTTATTTGCTCACCTGGAGATCCTTAATATCATATTTTGACTCAAGAATAGTTCCAGTCTGGTCATTAGAATGGAGCAATGACCAGAATGAAACTAGTTCTGGTCATAGTTCCATTCTAGAACATCCAATGTTCTAGAACATAGAACGTTAACTTCTTAGTTGAGTTAATGTTCATTCTTGTAAGATTGTAATTTCCAATAACCTAAGAAAATCCTGTTTCTATACATGAAGGCATCAAAGTGGATTTCTTGTTTGATTGACATTTAAAAAACTTTTTTTTTTTGTCTATTTCCCAGATCTTCCACAATGTTGTGTGTGTGAAGAAGAGGAGATTCTCAATGACACAAAACCACAGAGGAACCAACTCATCTCTCATGGCTCTGCAGAAACTGAGAACCAGGATCAGGAAGGAAGCAATTCTGAAGACCCAGGAAAAAAGAGAAAGGAAGAACAGAAACCAAAGGAGAGATATGAGAAAACCAAACAGCAGAAAGACAGAACTGATGCTGAAAAACAAAAACCGCAGAAGAAAACTCACAGAGGGCAAAAAATATATTCTTGTAAAATTTGTGATAAAACCTTTTCTGGAAACAGTAACTTGAAGAGACACATGAGAATTCACACAGGAGTAAAACCTTTCACTTGTTCAACCTGTGGGAAAGGTTCAGTAAAAGGTTTAACTCGCATATGAGAATTCACACAGGTGAGAAGCCTTTCATGACTTGTGGAAAGAGTTTCAGCAACGACTTTAAGCATATGAGAATTCATACAGGTGAGAAGCCTTTCATGTGGGACCTGTGGAAAGAGTTTCAGTGAAGAATTTAACTCGCATATGAGAATTCACACAGGTGAGAAGCCTTTCACTTGTTCAACCTGTGGAAAGAGTTTCAGTGTCAGAGGGACTTTAACTCGGCATATGAGAATTCATACAGGTGAGAAGCCTTTCTCATGTGGGACCTGTGGAAAGAGTTTCAGGATGAAACAACAATTACTTAAACACATAAAGATTCATATGGATGCGAAACAGTGACGTGCGGTGAGGCTTTACGATGTATAAATACAGACACCATGTATGTTATTGGTTACTCAGAAATTTTGCTCATGCATACAACGCTGGAGGGCAGAAAGACCGTTCTTTTACACGTCATCCATAGCTGTAGTAACCAGGTGAAACTTAGAAATGTAGGTATTGTTTCGTGTTATGATCCACAGCAAAGGGAGAAACCTAAACCACTTTCTCACTCTGCATCACCCAAGCTACATGCAGACTCGTTGCAATAGCAACTGATAACAATGCCATGTTTTAGGATTTAACATTAAAAAAAAGATTTTTGGTCACAGAACAGAACATTGAGTTTTTTGCAGTAGTTTGTTTTAGTCTTAGTGTTTTATTAATAAATCATTGCTGTGGTAGATTAGCTAACATTTCTACTTTACTGAATTCTTTAGACATACAGACTGTGGCCCACAAAATGCACATTTCATTAAAAAACTAAACAAAAACATGTTTTTTCCCATCTTACCTTTACTTATAAATTAAATCCATGCCAATTCTGCACAAAAATATCCATTCATCCAAAGCCAAGTCGATGCTCTGAATGTCTTGTACTAAGATAGACTTGAGGTCCATTTTTGTCTACCAGCTTTGTTTTTCTAAAATCAGTTTTTTGTTTTATTTCTCAGTCACATTTGTACTTAAGGTTCCCATCATGTCCCATTAGATACTGAAGTTAAAGAGGGGAATGTCTTCAGGAAGGTTTAATTTCTGTGGATTTCAGGTGTCTTGCAGTTCTGTGTCATGTAGTTATTGAGTTCAGCTTTTACATTGTTGACTTTTACATGTATGACTTGAAATAAAGTATTTTACATTTTAAAGCAGTGTATTATTCTTTTTTCCCATAAATTGCTGGGTTTCAGATGATGTAGCACCGATGCCTTACCATGGAGGTGGGGGTCAGAAAGTAAATGCAGCACATTTAGGCATTTTGACTTAAACATCAAAATGTCTTAAGTCTGTGCCATGTGTGGTTGTTCCAACCATTCTAATAGAGAGAAAGAAAAACTTTATCTTTGTGTTTTGAAGGTAGTCGGTCACAAGGAAGTTAATTTAGAAAAAAACACCTAAAAAATAGAAAAGTGGATCAACAATCTACAGCTAAAACCAGGAGGTGCAGGAAGTAATTATGCCGGAGTTTGCAGAGCCACTTTTCTAACATCATTTAAATTGTATTTTCAGATATTTTATTGGATGGTAACTTAGAAAGACAAGCATTCATATGCAGGCACATGCAGAGGGGGTCTGGAGAGGGCTTGAGCCCTGCCCCTTTTACCCTTGATGCCCCCAGAGCCCTTTTTGAGTTTATTTTTGTTTTCAACTTGAGTCTTTTGTGTCAGGAGGCCTTCTTGTGCCTCTAAATATAACACCTAGCAAAACTAATGAGTCTGGCTGCCCTTGGTCTAATTATGAGGATTCCCAGTCCTTCTGCCTCCACGTTGTTCAGACACCGGGTCCGTGGCGAGGAAGAGCGGGGCTGAACTGTGACCTCTAGCGGTCAACTTTTGGGCAATAATTAATTTTTCTAACGTACACTTGTGAATAAAAACATAGGTCTGATGTTGAAGTTATAAAACCAGTTTCTATTTATATTTTGTAATAATGTCTGGAGGGCCCCTACCAGCAGCTACTGGGTTCTCTTTGTTTACCTTGATATCTCAGCCTTATAATTCTAGATCTCAGAGGTGCTGAAATCAAATTAATGACATGTGAGAAGTTAACTGTTTATATATGAAGGTTTTCCTGATTTACTATTTGTTTCAAACAGGTTTTATTTCAGTCTCTATGTTTAAGTAAATCGATTCTGTCACAGTCTTTGACTAAACAGAAAATTAGAAAAAGACCATCATTATGATACTTTATCATCTAAAATTATAGAAAAAGTTTCAATGATTTTTTTTATCTGAAATTCAATCCACATCATCAAACCATTTTGTAAAAAGAAAATTTATTTAAAACCATGTCAAAGAAATGCATCCATTTCTCCAAATCATTAAAATAAAAATATGTACAAAGGATAAAAACACAATAAAGACTCCAAAATTTCAGAAGTCTAAATCTCAAAGCATTCAAACTCATTGTTTGTTAGACAATCTCTCCCTCAGTCTCATTCAATAAAATGGAAATATAAAACTGGAAGAATAAAATTTTTACGAATTTCAGCTAAATATCCAGATTAAAATGCTTTGTAAGCAAAACCTGCTACATTTAAGAATTTAAGTCAGTTGCAATTACTCCACTTCCAAACAGCAACTTACTGAGAATCTTGAGGTTCACATTGTGCCATCAAACCTGTGCAAGTTCTCATGTGAACAGTTACATTTGTTTTGAGTGAACCTTTTTCTACTGAATCTACAAAATAAAAGCTTCCAACCCGTGTGAATCTTCATGTGATGACTTAAACTGGATCTATACACAAAACATTTTCCTCACTTTTCACTAAGGGTGCAGACATGACATGGTGAGCTGGTCTAATAGTCAAACCTCACAGCGGAGAACAGAACAGTGGCTGAGGTCAATAACATCGAGGAATCAGATCAGCTTCACATGCATGTATCTGCTGCTCACCAATGTCCCAAAATTTAGAAAATCAACATTTATTAATCAGCCAGCTGATAAATCAATGCAAGCTACTTCTCACCAGTGTGAATTCTGTTGTGAGAAGTTAAGTGGTGTTTTTGAGTGAAACGCAGATCACATGAGAATGGCTTCTCACCAGTGTGAATTCTGTTGTGAGAAGTTAAGTGCTGTTTTTGAGTGAAACGTTTTCCACAGATCACACATGAGAATGGCTTCTCACCAGTGTGAATTCTGTTGTGAGAAGTTAAGCACTGTTTTTGAGTGAAACTTTTTCCACAAATCCCACATGAGAAAGGTTTCTCACCTGTGTGAGATCTCATGTGAACAGTTAAACTTTTTTTATGAGGGAAACCTTTTCCACAGGACTCACATGAGAATGGCTTCTCACCAGTGTGAATTCTGATGTGAGAAGTTAAGTTGTGTTTTTGAGTGAAACTTTTTCCACAAATCCACATGAGAAAGGTTTCTCACCTGTTTGAGATCTCATGTGAACAGTTAAACTTTGCATTTGAGTGAAACTTTTTCCACAGGTCTCACATGAGAAAGGTTTCTCACCCGTGTGAATTCTGATGTGATTAAATAATTTATGTTTACTCCGGAAACTTTTCCCACAGGTCTCACATGAGAAAGGTTTCTCACCCGTGTGAATTCTGATGTGATTAACTAATTTATGTTTACTCCGGAAACTTTTCCCACAGGTCTCACATGAGAAAGGTTTCTCACCCGTGTGAATTCTGATGTGATTAACTAATTTATGTTTACCGGAAACTTTTCCCACAGGTCTCACATGAGAAAGGTTTCTCACCCGTGTGAATTCTGATGTGATTAACTAATTTATGTTTACTCCGGAAACTTTTCCCGCAGGTCTCACATGAGAAAGGTTTCTCACCCGTGTGAATTCTGATGTGATTAACTAACCGAGATTTCCTCTGGAAACTTTTTCCACAAGTCTCACAGGAGAAAGGTTTTTCACCTGTATGAATTCTCATGTGATCATTTAAACGACTCTTGTAAGGTAAATTTTTCCACAGGTGGAACATTTGAAAGGTTTCTTAGCCGTGTGACTTTTCATGTGATTCATCAAGGAATTATTTTGAGAAAAGGTTTCATCACAAATTTGACAAGAATATAGATTTTGGTCTGGTTGAGCTTTCATGTTCGTTTCTTGTTCCGAAGTCCCTGTTGAGTTTTTCTGCTGTTTGTTCAAAATGTCATCAGTTTCCTGTTTCATCACAAGATGCTCTTCATCCTGACTGATGGAAAGTTGCTCCTCTTCCTCTTTGATCTGCAGAGGTTCTGGTTCCTCTTGTTCCTGTTTTATCTGCAGAGGTTCTGGTTCCTCTGTGTTCGTTTTATCTGCAGAGGTTCTGGTTCCTCTTGTTCCCGTTTCATCTGCAGAGGTTCTGGTTCCTCTTGTTCTCGTTTCATCTGCAGAGGTTCTGGTTCCTCTTGTTCCAGTTTTATCTGTAGAGGTTCTGGTTCCTCTTGTTCCCGTTTCATCTGCAGAGGTTCTGGTTCCTCTTGATCCCGTTTCATCTGCAGAGGTTCTGGTTCCTCTTGATCCCGTTTCATCTGCAGAGGTTCTGGTTCCTGTTGTTCCAGTTTTATCTGCAGAGGTTCTGGATGATCTTGATCTGAAGTGAAGTTTCTCTCCGGGTTTCTGAGCTCATTTAGATCCTCCTCCTCTTTGCACACACTGCATTGTGGGAGATCTGGACAAAAAAGTCAAAATATGAGGTCACACAATGAACCCTTCAGTTTAACAAAAACTAAAATGAAAATGTTCTTCATCAGGGGTCGTGCTGTGGTAGCGCAACCCACGATTGGAGGCCTTCAATCCTCCACACGGCCGTCACGGGTTTGATTCCCGGACCAGACAATATTTGTTGAATGTCTTTCCTTAGCAGATTCCTGTCAGCCTTCTTTGTATCTGTGTATCGTTTCACTATAATGGTTCACTTATTGCATAAATTAAAATGCAAAATATCTAAACAGAACAAGATCTTATGAAATAGGAGCGTATCGCTGCACACATTTAATGAGCACAAGCTGCCGGTCTGTGTATCTCACTATAAATGGTTCACTATTTAGCGGCACTGAAGTGAAAGTGGTGAGCAAACCTTATCAGGGGGAAAGTGAGAGAAAACTGTGGATTGAAATCCACCGTGAGAGTCAGATGTGAGGATTAAGGGGTAAACTGCTGGAGAAAAAGCAGCAGGATAAAGCAGAGCAGAATTTAAACATGGAAGAGACGCAGCCGGATCCGGTTTGAGACCAAAACAACGAGGTGCGCCGCCTCACTGACTGATATTGGAAATCAATGTGAGCCTTTAAACCAATCAGCAGGAGCAGATAAGTTATCCTGTTCAGGTCGATATTTATTACACCGATCCACTGAAACATGTAGATACACATTAGTGGTGTTTTACATCATTTCCTGATGTTTTGAAGCTGATTTTTTTTAGACTCCACTGGTGTGAATAGGTTTACATGGACAACATGTAAACAAAAATAACTCTTTAAAAAACTTGAATTTATATGAGCTTCAACATTTATTTTCAATTTGGGGTCAAAAGAGTATTTTTGAATTTGACTGATATTTTATCAGATGTTTTTGAGATTGATTGATGTATTTTGTTATCAGGAGAAAAGTCAAAGGCAGAAGAGATAGATTATGATAAAAAAAAACACTAAAAGATCTGAATAATTCATCAACAAAATACATCAATCAATCTCAAAAACATTTGATAAAATATTAAACATTTGGAATATCTATTGAACTCTGATCCTGAAATCTGGAATCAACTCCCTCTCTCATGGCAACTAAACAACAATATATATTGTGTTGAGGCGCTTACCAAGGTCAAATACACACATATGCTTCTACACACATTACACTCTCATACTTTCACACAAAGGCCTTTGTATTTGTAACAGATACAGAAACTGAATCATCTCCTCACTCCCATCTCCAAGCAAATAGAGATTTAGGTGACGCAGGACATCGGATGACCACTGGGCGTGTTCTTAGATCATAAGCAACGAATCTTCCCGTTTTTAAACACATTCTGTATAGACACGGGGCCGCTGGTTTTCAATTCTAGTCTGTGATGGTAAGCGTCTCTTTTTTTAGCGCTAAAAAAGAATAAAAAACGTAAAGTCTGATTGCTTTGTGTTGGCTGATTTGCTGCTCGTGCGCTTGCACGCTTTTGGTCTATCGGGTTTAGAATACATGATGGTTTTTCACAACAATTGGTAGCAGAGGATGGTTGCGTGTTGAGACACGAGCAGAGATTGGACTGGCCGTTTGGGCGCAGCCTGCCGATAAAGTACTCTGGTGTTGGGCCCACAAAAGGTGAGGAAGCTTTTTCCTTAATACACACCATTGTACTGTTTCCCTGGGTTGTCTAAATTCTTATCAGCCGTTGTCAATATTGCTTTTCACTGAGTTGTCTAAGTTGTTATTTGATTATAGTACTGCTTTCCGCTGGTTTGTCAAAGTGTTTCATTATTCATAGGAGCATAAGAAAAGAAAATAAAAAAGAAAGAAAGTAAAGGTTGATTGGCTGGAAGCAGTGGGAACTGGCCGTCCCCCCCTTCTGCCGGACGCGGCAAAGGTAAAGGCTGGGTTTTGTCTGGTTTTACCCCGGGGAGTACTGCCCTCGTAAACAGAACAGTGAGCCAATCTGAGTCAGCTTGAGAAACGCAAGAAGCGGTGAAAGCTGTCCAGCATAAGTTAAAAGTTAAGATAAAAGTTGAAGATAAAAGTTAAGTTAAAAGTTAAGATAAAGGTTAAGTTAAAAGTTGAAGATAAAAGTTAAGTTTAAAAGTTGAAGATAAAAGTTAAGATAAAAGTTAAGATAAAAGTTGAAGATAAAAGTTAAGTTAAAAGTTAAGATAAAAGTTAAGTTAAAAGTTAAGTTAAAAGTTGAAGATAAAAGTTAAGATAAAAGTTAAGATAAAAGTTAAGATAAAAGTTGAAGATAAAAGTTAAGATAAAAGTTGAAGATAAAAGTTAAGTTAAAAGTTAAGATAAAAGTTAAGATAAAAGTTAAGATAAAAGTTAAGATAAAAGTTAAGATAAAAGTTAAGATAAAAGTTGAAGATAAAAGTTGAAGATAAAAGTTAAGATAAAAGTTAAGATAAAAGTTAAGATAAAAGTTAAGTTAAAAGTTGAAGATAAAAGTTGAAGATAAAAGTTAAGATAAAAGTTAAGTTAAAAGTTAAGTTAAAAGTTAAGATAAAAGAAGATAAAAGTTGAAGATAAAAGTTGAAGATAAAAGTTGAAGATAAAAGTTAAGTTAAAAGTTAAGATAAAAAAGTTAAAAGTTAAGATAAAAGTTGAAGATAAAAGTTGAAGTTAAAAGTTAAGATAAAAGTTAAGATAAAAGTTAAGATAAAAGTTAAGTTAAAAGTTGAAGATAAAAGTTGAAGATAAAAGTTGAAGATAAAAGTTAATTAAAAAGTTGAGTTAAAGTTGAAAAGTTAAGTTAAAAGTTCAGATAGAAGTTCAAGATAAAAGTTGAGTTAAAAGTTTAAGATAAAAGTTTAAGACAAAGGTTTAAGATAAAAGTTTAAGACAAAGGTTTAAGATAAAAGTTTAAGATAAAAGTTTAAGATAAAAGTTTAAGATAAAGGTTTAAGATAAAGGTTTAAGATAAAGGTTTAAGATAAAGGTTTAAGGTTGATCGCAATCTGACCCTCTAAAGTATTATAGATGAAGTTAAGTTAAAAAGTAATAATGGTTGACAAAAGAGGGCAAAAATAAGAGCTGTAAAAGCGTGGATCCATTTCTATGTGAAGTTGTGTGTGTGTCTGTCTGTTGTGTGTGTAAGCCTCTGCCGCTGAGCAGACATTTCACTTCTAAATGTAGCGTTTTCTGTTCATTGCAATGTGTTTTGAAACCATGGTTGGCATTTAGAGATTGAGATTTGTTAAGGTTTTTGATTTTATCTGCTGTGTTGGTTTTCTCGCTGCCGTGCGAGCAGAATTGTTAAAAAAAAAAAGGAGGAGAAAAGAGGTGATTCTGAGTTTTAAAAAAATAAAAATAAAAAAAAATGAAGTGTGTGCTTGAACAGGAGAAATACGATTCAAAGTGGGGCACTGGGCCTTGGGTTGCGCTCGGTGAGCAAACAGACGCATTAACAACTTATTTGGTGGAGCATAATGAAGATCAGAATAAGAAGGAAAAAGCAAAACTGAAAAAAGGGATAGAAGTTCTGGTGCAGGAGAAAGGAGGAAACTTGATAGACAACCATTGGGAAAATACTTGCTAAAAGGGATAAATGATGCTAAGGGAAAACTGATCGAAGCCATGCAGCAAGAAGCAGAAGCAGGAATTCTCACTAGACTAGGCTGCAAAAAAGACAGAGAGAAAGCAGAGACAGAGGTCAGGCAGAGAGAAAAACTATTAGTTTCATGGCAGGGAATCTCATGCATTTGAACACAAAAAACAGGAAGCTACCACCAGCTCTGAACACGGACTGAATACACAGATTTCACTTGCACCCCCATATACACGGGAGACGTAACTCGCCCCCAAGAGGCATATATGCCATAATTAACATTACAGAGGGGACTTTGGCAGTCGAGGCAGAGACAGCCCCCTCGCAGGACTCATCAGGCGCATCCAGTGTGAATACAACTCCACAATGGACGGTATTAGATCAAACCCTGACAAACCTCGAATGTCCGCACAGGACCCTATAGTTTGGTCACAGTTAAACATCACCTTCTTAAGTCTGCTCAGAGGTTACAGGACTTGAGTGATAAGGCTGAACAGATGAGACACTGTCAAAACCAGCCCAGTATCACTGCAGGAGGGAGCAGAGTTAGATCAGCTAACATCAGGAATGACTCTGGCTATGGGTGATTTTAGAGCAATAATAAGCAGATGCATGTCAGGTCATGAGAGAAGTGGAAATAATTCAACTGCAGTACACCTAGTCATTACACCTTTGACTCCAGCAATTAAACAGCAGTTTCCTTAGCAACAATCACCCTAATCACTAAATTTGAATGGGATTGTAACATGGATCCCAAAGAGTTTCTGCAGATAAATAAATCTGCAGAAACCTGGCTCAAACAAACCACAGTTAACCCTAAAGGCCCACACACAAACTTAACTGTAATGTAAAAGGTGTCCCTGAACAGGTGTGAACATGTGAGATGGAGAGACACGTTCTTCATTACCGATTAAAGGCACAGAACAAGTTAAAAAAATAAGAAAAAAGAACAGTCTGACACTAAGGATTTAGAGAATCAGTTGCTGAAACTCCAATTGCAGGAAGAAAAACAAAAACCGATTGAAAAAATAAATAAATAAAAGAGAATATGTGACGAAGGCAGCTGCAGCAACAGGACCCCCATCACAAGGTACACATATTCAGGGAGGGGTTCCAAATTACATGCAAAACACTAATCAATATGTGGGAGGACCTGCTCCTCTCTCTCTCTATCCTTTTATGTATCCTCAAAACAGGTATGGAGGACCCCCTCATGGAGAAGGGTGGCGTGGGGTTGGTCGTGGACGGAGAGGCTTGGGACGAGGCCGTGGAGCAAGGGGTGGATGGTCTAAAGGGCATGACGTATGTTACTCCTGTGGCTGCCCTGGACATTGGGCCCGGCAATGCTGGGGCATACCACAAGGTCAACCAGGTGTTATACTTCACAATCCAGGTGTCATTCCCGCACCAAATGGACCCGTACAGTACTCTCAGTGGGACATGGAGCCCACACAGGGTGCCTACTGACACACCCCTGAGAACCCAGGGACAGCGTGGGCACTGTTGACACCGGAGCCACACATTCCACACTGAACTCCGTCCCTCTTTTTTGTCTGACATCACAAACTGTATCTTTAACAGGTTTCTCAGGGACTGAACAGAGTCTGCCATTCACTACGCCTCTGACCTTCAGGTTGGGCAAGCAACAAATGAAACATTTTTTGTTAGCTCCTATCAATTTGCTAGGGAGACTTGCTGATAAAGATGCGAGCCACAGTCATGTGTTCTGCTGATGGACTAAATGTTGCTTTTCCGGATGGCACCTCCCTTCCTGGTGGAAATTTCCACACTGATGGACAGTTTCTCATTCAACCAGTGGTGTCTGACTGTGCTGACCTCTACTGGGGCCTCCTAACGACCTTACCCTCCAGCAGCCTGATGTCAACGTTCATGACCTGGAAGCCCTGGATCCTGGCTCTACGTCCCTATGTCTCACCGCCTGGCCCCCCTCGTGTCACCCTTTTCTACGACAGGGACAACTCCGAGTGGTACCAGGAAGCTTTCTTTTCCTCTTTGGGGAAAACGACCTGGGAGGTAAAAATTTCAGATATTTTTGTGGCTCCTGCTGCCTGTCTTACAGAACAACAATCAGAGTGGTATCAAATGTCTGAAGAAGCTGTGCCTCACATCTCTCTCTCTTTGCACCCTGAGCATCAAGCTAAAGAACTGGGCGGCGTGGTTAAACGGTCACTGGCAGCCACAGACTGAATTGTCACCGCAGCGCTAGATTTGTTTTTCTCCCCCTCTCTTGACACATACAAGATCAGTTTTTCAATGTCTGAAACAGTAGAGCTCCATCATGAACAAGCTTTCAGACGTCATGGTAGAAAGAAAATTTGAACACCCTTTAGCAAAACAAATGATAACATCTCTGCCTGCTTCTCTCTGGGCAGAATCGCCTACGGATGTTGGGCTTGTTTCCTGTTCTCCTATTCCATTTCAGGTGGACTCTGAGAGACCCCTCTGGATTCCTCAGTATCCACACAAACCCGCAGCTGAACAGGGCATCACAGAAACAATAACAGGGCTAATTGAGGCTGGCGTGCTGGAACCCTCACAGTCTGTTTGGAACACTCCCATTCTCCCAGTGGAGAAAAAAGGTACCGGTAAATACTGTAAATACAGGTGTAGTCCCTCCCGGACTACACCTTGCTGTTTTTCCTTGATGTTTCTGTAACAAAACTGGCTGTTAACGGAGTTTTGTTCCAGAAAAAAGGGGGAGAGAGAAAAGTACTGATGGACGACATGGGAAAAAGGCATCACCCTTGCACACAACATGCAGTTGGGATAGCCAAGCTCCAAACATTTCATTCACACATGCAGGCATAAACATGGCAGACTGTTTTGCAGAAGGAGAACCACACGAGTGTGCAGAGCTGGTGGCAAAGACAGAGAAGGTAAGACCAGACCTGGAAGCAGCTCCTCTGATGGGACCAGAGGTGAGACAGTTGTTTCAGACACACAGATTTGGCCATGGTGTGTTCCTCAGAGGAGGAATTAAAAGACAAATTGACACTGGAAGAGGTGAAAAGATGCCAAAAGGGGGCGTCACTTGAAGAGAAAAACATGTGGAAGCACAGGGGCGTCACTGAAACAAATAGATGCTGAAGGGGCCCAGTTGGCAGGTTAATTCTGCCCCTGGGAAAAAACAGGAGCTGTTGGACATGTGGGGACTAAACAGATGATGCACAACCTTAAAGAATGGTGGCACCCCTACATGCTTGACATGGTGAAACATTTTGTGAAAAATTGTGTAATGTGTGCACAGTTCAACCCTAAAAAAACTTTATATCCCCAACAGGGACAGTCTCCTCTACTTACATGTGCAGGGAAAGAGATTGTGTTGGATTTCACAGACATGGTGAACACAGTGTAAGGCAAAAGATATTTGCTGGTTTGAGTTGTGTTGCTTTCACAGGGTGGCCAGAAGCCTGGCCAGCAGCAAAGGAGGACAGAAGGCAGTGATAAAATGTCTAATTAACCATTACATCCCCAGGCACGGCTTTCCCAGAGAAAATCAGGTTGGACAATGGAACCCACTTTAAAAACAAGGACCTGCAAACAGTGGAGGCCCACCTCGGTCTAAAACACAGGTTTGGAACAGTGTACCGCCCACAATCTCAAGGAAAAGCGGAAACAATGAACCAGAACTGGAAAACAAAATTGGCTAAGGTTTGTGCACAAACAAAATTGAATTAGGTTGATGCATTACCTCTGGCTCTGATGTCCATCAGGTGTTCAATCAACTCCAGAACGGGACTGACACCATTTGAGCTCACCACCGGACAAAGCTTTCCAGGTCCCAGAACACCCACAGAGAATCCACTCCTTTTATCACTGCATGGTGTGCAGAAGTCACTACATGATGGCAACCCTAGCATTGTGCTCGGACCTGAGGCAAGCCGGGAAGACCCCCTAAAAGTGATTCAAATTAACCTCCTGACAAAACCAAACAATGAACCTGAAATTGGGACTGCCTTTTTAGATAAAAAGACTGGGGGTGTACTAACTTTTGACTACTCTAAATTGACTCCTGCTGATGTGATCATGTTAGCAACAGGTTATACAGGAACCAATTTGTGATTAAAACTGGTTAACTGCAACAGTGCAACAATACCAAATGTCTAATTGTGTGGCCTGCGCAGCTGGACGACCTAGAATGTATACTGAGCCCGCTCCTTTGATTCGATCTGATGTTTGGGGTTTGTGCGTTTGTGCTATGGTCAGACTTTGAGCCCATGCCATAATGGTAGGAGAACAACAACCCCTGATTGACAGCATCTCCTCACGAGTAAAGCGCAGCGCATTTGATTTTACCACAAATTCATCCACTTATATTGACAGCATTGGTGTTCCCCGGGGAGTTCCAGACCAATACAAACTAGTGGACCAGGTTGTTGAAGGTTTTGAGAGTATTTTCCTATGGATACCATCCAACAAACATGTAGACAGAATCAATTATATTCATTATAATGTGCTGAGCTTAAGTAATTTAACTAGAGATGCAATTGAAGGTTTGTGCTATTTTTGGAGGTCTGTTGCGTCTTTGTGCCAAATCACACAGCGCCTGATGGAACGGTGACCAAGACGCTGGAAGGACTCAAGGCCCTGAGTAAAACCATGCAGGAGCAGTCCGGGGAGTCCGACCCCCTGGACGTAAAACGACCGTGGAACTTCAACTTTCCAGTGTTTAGTGAATAAAGTCTAATCTTTTTTGGGTGTGCCGAAATGTGAGACTGTAGGAGCCTTCCGTGATTGATGTACCAATTTACATCTGAAACGCCATACTGAAGCCTGAGATCTTCACATTTCGTTGTTTGCATTTTCTCTTTTTAAGTATTGTCTAACATTCCTTCATATTAAAGTTTATCTTATTAACTTTTGGTTCATTGAATCTATTACCTAACACTTTAGGCATTTTGCATTTTTGTAACTATTATTCGGCTTATATTTTGTTGAGATTTACAGTATTACCTTAACATTTCGCTCACTGTACATTTTATCATTCTTTAACATTTTACTAATAGATTTTTAAATTATATAACTATTACTCATTTTTAACATTTTATTAATGTCACAGTTTATTAACATTCACATATTATTTGAAAAAAATGCACTCATTTATAGTTCATTAACACTCACATTTTCTTCTAACAATTAAACGTCCTTAACATTTTATTTATTTATTTTTTAATGTTATTGTTTAGCCTGTAAGAGGGACATTGTGATTTCGATCCGCCGCCTTCGGAGGCGTGGGGTGCCCTATCTGTTTTACCCCCAACAATGAAATGGCATGAAAGACAACAGCAAAGTTTGAAGACGGGTCAACATCGGTAATGAGCCTCGGGGGATGTTTCCAGATAGGGGCAATGTCTACTCAGGATGGAGAGCCCTCTTAATTTGTGTGGTCTCTTTGAGACCGAAAGGGGGAGTTGTTGAGGCGCTTACCAAGGTCAAATACACACATATGCTTCTACACACATTACACTCATACTTTCACACAAAGGCCTTTGTATTTGTAACAGATACAGAAACTGAATCATCTCCTCACTCCCATCTCCAAGCAAATAGAGATTTAGGTGATGCAGGACATCGGATGACCACTGGGCGTGTTCTTAGATCATAAGCAACGAATCTTCCCGTTTTTAAAACATTCTGTATAGACACGGGCCGCTGGTTTTCAATTCTAGTCTGTGATGGTAAGCGTCTCTTTTTTTAGCGCTAAAAAAGAATAAAAAACGTAAAGTCTGATTGCTTTGTGTTGGCTGATTTGCTGCTCGTGCGCTTGCACGTTTTTGGTCTATCGGGTTTAGAATACATGATGGTTTTTTACAACACTGGTTAAAAAAAAAAACAACAACGGCGCAGAGTGAAAACTGGATGAAAGAGGAAAGGATTCCCATATTTAACCTCCTCAGACCCCGCATCCTCATATGAGGACATTACATTTTGCTGTTCTGCACCATGATCCTTAATTTGTGCAAATTTTGACCAATTGTCCTCATCTGGGCGGCATGACCGCACCACCTAGTGGCCTCACAATGAAATTACACTCATTTGAAAAAAACAAAACAAACCAGCATGGCGGGGATGACGGCCAATTTCTTCTACGGCAGCTCCCGACAGAAACATGGACAAGGTAAAAATCCTAATCTAATTTTATGATTGAAACTAGTTTATTTATGCACAATAATGTCTGTAGCTCCACCTGGCATGCTAATTTGATATATTTGAGTAATATTAGCAAGCTACAACGTCTGTAAAATGACGTACTTGTTTGAGGACATCAAGTCTAGCTTCAGTGCAAAAATGTAAAATGTTTCCAAGAGCATTTGTGTTTATTTCTAGTCAAAATGTCTAATTTCTAGTGAAAATAAGTCTTATTACACTTAAAATAAATCTTATTACTCTTAAAATAAGACTCATCCTCCAAAAATGGTGCAGGTTTCCCTGTTTTCTGTCAAGATGGCTGCCATAAAAAATGGTCCTTGCTACATCACTTTGAGATGATCTAATTTGGTTTTGTTTTTAGGTGAACCTAACTGGTACAGTCATGAAGAACAGGATCCCAAAAGCAAAACAGAAGCTTCCAAGTGACAAGATCATGAAGCAGCAAGGCAGATGTACCTCCGGTCCCGCATCAGTTGTCAGGGGAGATGGGAAACTGAATGTAGTGAAATGGTTTGACAACAAGCCTGTCCTGATGCTCTGCTGTCCACGCTAAGGAGCCAGAGGACACCTGCCAGCGGTGGTCCAAGTAGGACAAATGCTACTTAACCATCAGACGACCAAATATTGTACAGGAGTACAATGCAAAGATGGGTGGGGTAGACTTATCAGACAGAATGATGAGTTCGCTATGACATGTTCATAATGAAGATCATAGACTTTGCACTTTTATCTGCACTTTTGTGTTTGACAGTATAAAATAAACCTTTGTACTTTGTTAACCAATGGTGTCTTCATTGTGAAAGTCTGGACAGAAAGCAGCGTAAATGTACATCCTGTGAAACACAGATGTAAATAATGACATTGATTTAATGGTCTTATCGTCACACAGATAGACCCGATGTCCTCGTATGAGGACATTTGGTTTTGAGATAACCACTTATTGTAGAAAGCTAAAATTTCATTTTTAGGCTAATTGGGTCCTTTTGATCCCAAATGGTAAAGGAAAAAATTTATATGCAAAAACAGACCCATTGTCCTCATATGGTTTTGACATAGTTCAAGAGCACATAGAAAGCCAAAATGTAATTTCAACTAAAATTAGGTCAGACTAATCCCAAATAGTAAGGAGACATAAGAAATGCACATCAAACAAAATCCCAGGTCTCAGGAGGTTAAAACATAGCAATTAAGGCAATGCACTAGTGGTAAACAACGCTCCATCATGAACACAGACCAAGGAGCAACAAGCAGAAATAACCAAACACTGTGACAGTTCTCACTTTTTCTCCTGCTGCATGAAGCCAGGCAGCACAGAACTATCACAGAGCAATGAGCATGCTCTGTGTGCTCTGGTTTTATTGATTCACCAATTAAATTAATATCAATGTATACAATCAATTAAAATAATGACAGCTACTGCAGCTGTTTCGTACCTATCCGGTGCAAGATGATCTTGGGTATCCGGGTAAAATCCATCAGTCTGCGCTGATCGTCCATCTCTTCCTCCATCTTAACGTTGATTTCTTTCCACTCTGTGAATGTTTCTTCAGCAGGAGTTTCCTGCTGCTTGATAAACTCTCTGAGGCTGAACTGAAGACATTTTTCCATTAACACAGAAACATTTAACTAAACTGCAAAACAGTCTTTAAGAGGAAAAGTAAAGCCAGACATTTGCTCTGTTTTATTTTTTACGTGTTTCACTGTTGCTGTGCTGAAGAAACTGGAAGTGATTATTAGTTTGGCTTTAAATTTTCTGCTGAGTCTCTTCTTTTAAAGTCCTGGAGGGCTGATGCCCTGAAACCTTTAGCTGAGCCTCTGCTGCACCACCTGAATAGAGTAATTAGGTCATTAAGGCTCTGCAGATCTGATCCACACAAGGAGGAGGTAATTATGGTGATTTCATTGCAGTGTTTTGTACCTGTGGCTCATCTAAAACTGCAGGTCACCTTGAGGACTGGAGTTTCACACCTGTGGTTTAGTTACAATAGATCAGTCTGGAGAAAACACTGATGATGTTTTGTTGTTCTTGCAATAACTAATAAAGTCCTGATTCAGTGAAAGTCACATATATATTTCTATTTTTATAAAGATATTTCAGATAAGTGTGAAGTTAACCAGGATGCTTTTATTGTTCTGTTGGTTTAAATATAAAGCATTTTGTTAATATTTAGAGGTAGATTTATTTAACCTTCCTAATTTTACTTTAATAAATTGCTGCACTTTTAGCTGCTATTCAATCTGCCAGGTCTCTGCAACCTGGATCTCTGGAGACTCAAGAGGCTCTTTGGCTCATTTATTATATCAAACTATAAATATTGATCTGTTGTTTTGTTTCATTTTTTTTAAGTGTCGTCATGAAACCGATCACATGGCCCTTGTGGTAAATTTGGCCTCTAAACCAAACTCCTTATTGGTATCAATATTTCAGAAATTCTCTTTAAAATACCAGAATATTCACATAAACTGTTATACTTTTGTCAGTCTGAGGAGACACTGAATATTGAATTAGGTGTTATGATCAGTTACTCAGTAATTCACCAAATACTTCAAAAGAAAATACAGAGGAAGAACATTGTTCCAGCAGGAATATTAAATAAATAGAATGATAAACCCTGACCTTTACTATTATATAAGATCAAAATATAGTTTATGTTCCATGACTCCTTCACTTCTAACTCACCAGTTTAAGTACTGAAGGTTGTTTAAAATGATTAATTGTACTTGCTTTGAATTTTAAAGTTTTGATTATTTAGGTTCATTCTTTGTTAAATTATGGCTCATTTTGTTTTATCTCTTATTAGTATAAATATAGAACTCAATATAAATGTTGAATGAAAAGAATATCGACTTTATTAGAATGTATGCAACATTGAGGAATAGATGATCTCTGTGGACTGCTGCTGTTTATGTATATGAAGGTTTTCCTGATTTACTTTTTGTTTTAAACAGGTTTTATTCCAGCCTCTATAATTATGTAAATCTAGTCTTTCACACAGTTTTCTACTAAACAGGAAAAAAGAAAAGGATCATCATTATAATAGTTTATTTTCTAAAATTACATTAATAGTTTCAATCTGAAATTCAATTCATATCATCAATACATTTTCTAAGCAGGAAAATTATTAAAACCATGTCAAAGAAATGCATCCATTTCTCCAAATCATTGAAATAAAATAAATAAGTACAAAGAATAAAAACACAATAAAGTTTCCAACATTTTAGAAGTCTAAATCTCAAATCATTTAAAGTCATCGTTTCTTTAGAGACAATCTCTCCCTCAGACTGATTAAATAAAATAGAAATATAAAACTGCCAGAATAAAATCCAAGTCGGTTGCAATTACTCCACTTCCAAACAGCAACTTACTGAGAATCTTGAGGTTCACATTGTGCCATCAAACCTGTGCGAGTTCTCATGTGAACAGTTACATTTGTTTTGAGTGAACCTTTTTCTATTGAATCTACAAAATAAAAGCTTCCAACCCGTGTGAATCTTCATGTGATGACTTAAACTGGATCTATACACAAAACATTTTCCTCACTTTTCACTAAGGGTGCAGACATGACATGGTGAGCTGGTCTAATAGTCAAACCTCACAGCGGAAAACAGAACATGGCTGAGGTCAATAACGTTGAGGAATCAGATCAGCTTCACATGCATGTATCTGCTGCTCACCAATGTCCCAAAATTAAGGAAATCAACATTTATGAATCAGCCAGCTGATAATCAATACACAGCTACTTCTCACCAGTGTGAATTCTGTTGTGAGAAGTTAAGTTGTTTTTTTGAGTGAAACTTTTTCCACAAATCCCACATGAGAAAGGCTTCTCACCAGTGTGAATTCTCCTGTGACGTTCTAAACTTTTTTTATAAGGGAAACTTTTCCCACAAATCACACATGAGAAGGCTTCTCACCTGTGTGAATTCTGTTGTGAGAAGTTAAGTGCTGTTTTTGACTGAAACCCTTTTCACAAATCCCACATGAGAAAGGCTTCTCCCCTGTGTGAGTTCTCATGTGAGAATTTAAACTTTTTTCATAAGGGAAACATTTCCACAAGTTCCACATAAGAAAGGCTTCTCACCTGTATGAGTTACCATGTGAGCAGTTAAGCTGGTTTTATGAGTGAAACTTTTTCTACAAATCTCGCATGAGAAAGGCTTCTCACCAGTGTGAATTCTCACGTGAAGTTTAAACTTTTTTTATAAGTGAAACATTTTCCACAGGCCCCACATGAGAAAGGTTTCTCACCTGTGTGAATTCTGTTGTGAAAAGTTAAGTTCTGTTTTTGATTGAAACTTTTTCCACAAATCCCACATGAGAAAGGTTTCTCACCTGTGTGAGATCTCATGTGTTGAACTAAATGAGATCTAGTCAAACAATTTCTTCCACAAGTGCCACAATTGAGAACCTTCTCACCCGTGTGACATCTCATGTGAACAGTTAAACTTTGCTTTCGAGTGAAACTTTCCCACAGGTCTCACAAGAGAAAGATCTCACCTGTATGAATCTCAATATGAGCAAGTAAATGAGATTTAACAAAAAACTTTTCCCACAGGTTGTGCAGGTGTAAGGTTTCTCACCCGAGTGAATTCTCTTGTGTCTGTTTAAAGAGTCGTTTAGACGGAAACGTTTTCCACAAGCTGGACAAGTGAACGGTTTTTTAGCCATGTGAGTTTTCTTGTGATTCATCAAGGAACTATTTCGAGAAAAGGTTTCATCACAAATTTTACAAGAATATAGATTTTGGTCTGGTTGAGTTTTCATGTGCGTTTCTTGTTCTGAAGTCTCTGTTGAGTTTTTCTGCTGTTTGTTCAAAATGTCATCAGTTTCCTGTTTCATCACAAGATGCTCTTCATCCTGACTAATGCAAAGTTGCTCCTCTTCCTCTTTGATCTGCAGAGGTTCTGGTTCCTCTTCTTCCAGTTTTATCTGCAGAGGTTCTGGTTCCTCTTGATCCCGTTTTATCTGCAGAGGTTCTGGTTCCTCTTGATCCAGTTTCATCTGCAGAGGTTCTGGTTCCTCTTGATCCAGTTTCATATGCAGAGGTTCTGGTTCATCTTGTTCCAGTTTCATCTGCAGAGGTTCTGGTTCCTCTTGTTCCAGTTTTATCTGCAGAGGTTCTGGTTCCTCTTGTTCCAGTTTTATCTGCAGAGGTTCTGGTTCCTCTTGTTCCAGTTTTATCTGCAGAGGTTCTGGATGATCTTGATCTGAAGTGAAGTTTCTCTCCGGGTTTCTGAGCTCATTTAGATCCTCCTCCTCTTTGCACACACTGCATTGTGGGAGATCTGGACAAAAAAGTCAGAATATGAGGTCACACAATGAACTCTTCAGTTTAACTAAAACTAAAATGAAAATATTCTTCATCAGGGGGCGTGCTGTGGTAGCGCAACCCACGATTGGAGGCCTTTAGTCCTCCACACAGCCGTTCTGGGTTTGATTCCCGGATCCGACTTTATTTGCCGCATGTCTTTCCTTACTACATTCCTGTCAGCCTTCTTTCTTATAAGGGACACTAGAGCCCACAGAAACCCCCAGGAGGGGAAAATGTAATTCTCAGCAAAACATTACAAAATGAAATCTCTTCCATCGTCTTTCAGAGAGATTGTTATTTACCTTATTTAGAATAAACAATGTCTGCATGTGGTTAATAATTTTACCAGCAATTAAACTTAATGCCGTCAAAATGTGCCAACATTTGGAAATATGCAGTCTGGCTAGCTGACGTTAACTCCCCTTCAAGATTCGCTTCTCGCCAACAGGGACGTTACACCATATTCTGTGACCACTGCACATTGTGACTGTAGGAGGCGCTGTTGCAGGTTTACATCATACTTTGCTATTCTTATGGACACAGAATATGATGGCGCTTATCAAATAATGGTCCCACACTGTAACTTACAGTAAAGTACTAAATATTTAAACTGAACCGTCTCTATTAACTCTGCTTGCTAAGTCAATATCTGACCATTAGTCTTATGACATTTCTTTTTAGTTAAATGAAACGGCCCTTTAAATAGCTTTACATAGTGTTATAGTCAAGACCACCTAAGCAGAGACCAAGACCAGCCGCCACATAAGAATTAAATGTGAAATATTAGCAAAAGTGCTAATCAAATTGGTCTGAAAGATCCACATTCCCATAAAAACAAATCAATTTAACCAATATTATCAATTCACACTCTTTGTTCTACTTTGCTCTGTGCTACAATCCATGGAAGTCTCATGCCAACCCTAAAAGTTAACGCCCTGGCGGTTGCCCATATTGCTCATGTCAGAAACCACCACTGTCTGCACTATTAAACATAGCAATTAAGGCAATGCACTAGTGGTAAACAACGCTCCATCATGAACACAGACCAAGGAGCAACAAGCAGAAATAACCAAACACTGTGACAGTTCTCACTTTTTCTCCTGCTGCATGAAGCCAGGCAGCACAGAACTATCACAGAGCAATGAGCATGCTCTGTGTGCTCTGGTTTTATTGATTCACCAATTAAATTAATATCAATGTATACAATCAATTAAAATAATGACAGCTACTGCAGCTGTTTCGTACCTATCCGGTGCAAGATGATCTTGGGTATCCGGGTAAAATCCATCAGTCTGCGCTGATCGTCCATCTCTTCCTCCATCTTAACGTTGATTTCTTTCCACTCTGTGAATGTTTCTTCAGCAGGAGTTTCCTGCTGCTTGATAAACTCTCTGAGGCTGAACTGAAGACATTTTCACTGAAAACACAGAAATATTTAACTAAACTGCAAAACAGTCATCAAGAGGAAAAGTAAAGCCAGACATTTGCTCTGTTTTTATTTTCACGTGTTTCACTGTTGCTGTGCTGAAGAAACTGGAAGTGATTATTAGTTTGGCTTTAAATTTTCTGCTGAGTCTCTTCTTTAAAGTCCTGGAGGGCTGATGCCCTGAAACCTTTAGCTGAGCCTCTGCTGCACCACCTGAATAGAGTAATTAGGTCATTAAGGCTCTGCAGATCTGATCCACACAAGGAGGAGGTAATTATGGTGATTTCATTGCAGTGTTTTGTACCTGTGGCTCATCTAAACACTGCAGGTCACCTTGAGGACTGGAGTTTGACTCCTGTGGTTTAGTTACAATAGATCAGTCTGGAGAAAACATGATGATGTTTTGTTGTTCTTGCAATAACTAATAAAATCCTGATTCTGTGAAAGTAACATATATATTGTCTATTTTTATAAAGATATTTCAGATAAGTGTGAAGTTAACCAGGATGCTTTTATTGTTTTGTTGGTTTAAATATAAAGCATTTTGTTAATATTTAGAGGTAGATTATTTAACCTTCCTAATTTTACTTTAATAAATTGCTGCACTTTTAGCTGCTATTCAATCTGCCAGGTCTCTGCAACCTGGATCTCTGGAGACTCAAGAGGCTCTTTGGCTCATTTATTATATCAAACTATAAAATATTGATCTGTTGTTTTGTTTCATTCTTTTTTAAGTGTCGTCATGAAACCGATCACATTGGCCCTTGTGGTAAATTTGGCCTCTAAACCAAATCCTTATTGGTATCAATATTTTCAGAAATTCTCTTTAAATACCAGAATATTCACATAACTGTTATACTTTTGTCAGTCTGAGGAGACACTGAATATTGAATTAGGTGTTATGATCAGTTACTCAGTAATTCACCAAATACTTCAAAAGAAAATACAGAGGAAGAACATTGTTCCAGCAGGAATATTAAATAAAATAGAATGATAAACCCTGACCTTTACTATTATATAAGATCAAAATATAGTTTATGTTCCATGACTCCTTCACTTCTAACTCACCAGTTTAAGTACTGAAGGTTGTTTAAAATGATTAATTGTACTTGCTTTGAATTTTAAAGTTTTGATTATTTAGGTTCATTCTTTGTTAAATGGCTCATTTTGTTTTATCTCTTATTAGTATAAATATAGAACTCAATATAAATGTTGAATGAAAAGAATATCGACTTTATTAGAATGTATGCAACATTGAGGAATAGATGATCTCTGTGGACTGCTGCTGTTTATGTATATGAAGGTTTTCCTGATTTACTTTTTGTTTTAAAACAGGTTTTATTCCAGCCTCTATAATTATGTAAATCTAGTCTTTCACACAGTTTTCTACTAAACAGGAAAAAAGAAAAGGATCATCATTATAATAGTTTATTTTCTAAAATTACATTAATAGTTTCAATCTGAAATTCAATTCATATCATCAATACATTTTCTAAGCAGGAAAATTATTAAAACCATGTCAAAGAAATGCATCCATTTCTCCAAATCATTGAAATAAAATAAATAAGTACAAAGAATAAAAACACAATAAAGTTTCCAACATTTTAGAAGTCTAAATCTCAAATCATTTAAAGTCATCGTTTCTTTAGAGACAATCTCTCCCTCAGACTGATTAAATAAAATAGAAAATAAAACTGCCAGAATAAAATCCAAGTCGGTTGCAATTACTCCACTTCCAAACAGCAACTTACTGAGAATCTTGAGGTTCACATTGTGCCATCAAACCTGTGCGAGTTCTCATGTGAACAGTTACATTTGTTTTGAGTGAACCTTTTTCTAATGAATCTACAAAATAAAAGCTTCCAACCCGTGTGAATCTTCATGTGATGACTTAAACTGGATCTATACACAAAACATTTTCCTCGCTTTTCACTAAGGGTGCAGACATGACATGGTGAGCTGGTCTAATAGTCAAACCTCACAGCGGAGAACAGAACAGTGGCTGAGGTCAATAACGTTGAGGAATCAGATCAGCTTCACATGCATGTATCTGCTGCTCACCAATGTCCCAAAATTAAGAAAATCAACATTTATTAATCAGCCAGCTGATAAATCAATGCACAGCTACTTCTCACCAGTGTGAATTCTGTTGTGAGAAGTTAAGTGCTGTTTTTGAGTGAAAACTTTTTCCACAAATCCCACATGAGAAAGGCTTCTCACCTGTGTGAATTCTGTTGTGAGAAATTAAGTTCTGTTTTCGAGTGAAACGTTTTCCACAGATCCCACATGAGAAAGGTTTCTCACCTGAGTGAATTTTGTTGTGAGAAATTAAGTGCTGTTTTTGAGTGAAACTTTTTCCACAAATCCCACATGAGAATGGCTTCTCACCTGTGTGAATTCTGTTGTGAGAAGTTAAGTTGTGTTTTTGAGTGAAACTTTTTCCACAAATCCCACATGAGAAAGGTTTCTCACCTGTGTGAGATCTCATGTGAACAGTTAAACTTTGCATTTGAGTGAACCTTTTTCCACAGGTCTCACATGAGAAAGGTTTCTCACCTGTGTGAATTCTGATGTGATTAACTATTTTATGTTTACTCCGGAAACTTTTCCCACAGGTCTCACATGAGAAAGGTTTCTCACCTGTGTGAATTCTGATGTGACTAACTAACCGAGATTTCCTCTGGAAACTTTTTCCACAAGTCTCACAGGAGAAAGGTTTCTCACCTGTATGAATCGTCATATGAGCAAGTAACTGACATATAGACACAACATTTTTTCCACAGATAGTGCATGTGTAAGATTTCTCACCAAAAGAAATTCTCTTGTGTCTGTTTAAAGAGTCGTTTAGATGGAAACATTTTCCACAAGCTGCACAAGTGAACGGTTTTCACCTGTATGAATTCTCATGTGATCAATTAAACGACTCTCTCTAGGGTAACGTTTTCCACAGGTGGAACATTTGAAAGGTTTCTTAGCCGTGTGACTTTTCATGTGATTCATCAAGGAATTATTTTGAGAAAAGGTTTTATCACAAATTGACAAGAATATAGATTTTGGTCTGGTTGAGCTTTCATGTGTGTTTCTTGTTCTGAAGTCTCTTTTGGGTTTTTCTGCTGTTTGTTCAAAATGTCATCAATTTCCTGTTTCATCACAAGATTCTCTTCATCCTGACTGATGGAAAGTTGCTCCTCTTCCTCTTTGATCTGCAGAGGTTCTGGTTCCTCTTGATCCCGTTTTATCTGCAGAAGTTCTGGTTCCTCTTGTTCCAGTTTCATCTGCAGAGGTTCTGGTTCCTCTTGATCCAGTTTCATCTGCAGAGGTTCTGGTTCCTCTTGATCCAGTTTCATCTGCAGAGGTTCTGGTTCCTCTTGATCCAGTTTCATCTGCAGAGGTTCTGGTTCTCTTGTTCCAGTTTCATCTGCAGAGGTTCTGGTTCCTCTTGTTCCAGTTTCATCTGCAGAGGTTCTGGTTCCTCTTGATCCCGTTTTATCTGCAGAGGTTGGTTCCTCTTGTTCCACTTTCATCTGCAGAGGTTCTGGATGATCTTGATCTGAAGTGAAGTTTCTCTCCGGGTTTCTGAGCTCATTTAGATCCTCCTCCTCTTTGCACACACTGCATTGTGGGAGATCTGGACAAAAAGTCAAAATATGAGGTCACACAATGAACCCTTCAGTTTAACAAAAACTAAAATGAAAATGTTCTTCATCGAGTGTCGTGCTGTGGTAGCGCAACCCACGTTTGGAGGCCTTCAATCCTCAACACGGCCGTCACCGGTTTGATTCCCGGACCAGACAATATTTGTTGAATGTCTTTCCTTAGCAGATTCCTGTCAGCCTTCTTTGTATCTGTGTATCGTTTCACTATAAATGGTTCACTTATTTGCATAAATTAAAATGCAAAATATCTAAACAGAACAAGATCTTATGAAATAGGAGCGTATCGCTGCACACATTTAATGAGCACAAGCTGCCGGTCTGTGTATCGTTTCACTATAAATGGTTCACTATTTAGCGGCACTGAAGTGAAAGTGGTGAGCAAACCTTATCAGGGGGAAAGTGAGAGAAAACTGTGGATTGAAATCCACCGTGAGAGTCAGATGTGAGGATTAAGGGGTAAACTGCTGGAGAAAAAGCAGCAGGTAAAGCAGAGCAGAATTTAAACATGGAAGAGACGCAGCCGGATCCGGTTTGAGACCAAAACAACGAGGTGCGCCGCCTCACTGACTGATATTGGAAATCAATGTGAGCCTTTAAACCAATCAGCAGGAGCAGATAAGTTATCCTGTTCAGGTCGATATTTATTACACCGATCCACTGAAACATGTAGATACACATTAGTGGTGTTTTACATCATTTCCTGATGTTTTGAAGCTGATTTTTTTTTAGACTCTACTGGTGTGAATAGGTTTACATGGACAACATGTAAACAACAATAACTCTTTAAAAAACTTGAATTCATATGAGCTTCAACATTTAATTTCAATTTGGGGTCAAAAGAGTATTTTTGAATTTGACTGATATTTTATCAGATGTTTTTGAGATCGATTGATGTATTTTGTCATCAGGAGAAAGGTCAAAGGCAGAAGAGATAGATTATGATAAAAAAAACACTAAAAGATCTGAATAATTCATCAACAAAATACATCAATCAATCTCAAAACATTTGATAAAATATTAAACATTTGGAATATCTATTGAACTCTGATCCTGAAATCTGGAATCAACTCCCGCTCTCATGGCAACTAAACAACAATATATATTGTGTTGAGGCGCTTACCAAGGTCAAATACACACATATGCTTCTACACACATTACACTCTCATACTTTCACACAAAGGCCTTTGTATTTGTAACAGATACAGAAACTGAATCATCTCCTCACTCCCATCTCCAAGCAAATAGAGATTTAGGTGACGCAGGACATCGGATGACCACTGGGCGTGTTCTTAGATCATAAGCAACGAATCTTCCCGTTTTTAAACACATTCTGTATAGACACGGGGCCGCTGGTTTTCAATTCTAGTCTGTGATGGTAAGCGTCTCTTTTTTTAGCGCTAAAAAAGAATAAAAAACGTAAAGTCTGATTGCTTTGTGTTGGCTGATTTGCTGCTCGTGCGCTTGCACGCTTTGGTCTATCGGGTTTAGAATACATGATGGTTTTTTCACAACAATTGGTAGCAGAGGATGGTTGCGTGTTGAGACACGAGCAGAGATTGGACTGGCCGTTTGGGCGCAGCCTGCCAGATAAAGTACTCTGGTGTTGGGCCCACATAAGGTGAGGAAGCTTTTTCCTTAATACACACCATTGTACTGTTTCCCTGGGTTGTCTAAATTCCAGTTATCAGCCGTTGTCAATATTGCTTTTCACTGAGTTGTCTAAGTTGTTATTTGATTATAGTACTGCTTTCCGCTGGTTTGTCAAAGTGTTTCATTATTCATAGGAGCATAAAAAAAAGAAATAAAAAAGAAAGAAAGTAAAGGTTGATTGGCTGGAAGCAGTGGGAACTGGCCGTCCCCCCCTTCTGCCGGACGCGGCAAAGGTAAAGGCTGGGTTTTGTCTGGTTTTACCCCGGGAGTACTGCCCTCGTAAACAGAACAGTGAGCCAATCTGAGTCAGCTTGAGAAACGCAAGAAGCGGTGAAAGCTGTCCAGCATAAGTTAAAAGTTAAGATAAAAGTTGAAGATAAAAGTTGAAGATAAAAGTTAAGATAAAAGTTAAGATAAAAGTTAAGTTTAAAAGTTGAAGATAAAAGTTAAGATAAAAGTTGAAGATAAAAGTTGAAGATAAAACTTAAGTTAAAAGTTAAGATAAAAAAGTTAAAAGTTAAGATAAAAGTTAAGATAAAAGTTGAAGATAAAAGTTGAAGATAAAAGTTAAGTTAAAAGTTAAGATAAAAAAGTTAAAAGTTAAGATAAAAGTTAAGATAAAAGTTGAAGATAAAAGTTGAAGATAAAAGTTAAGTTTAAAAGTTGAAGATAAAAGTTAAGTTTAAAAGTTGAAGATAAAAGTTGAAGATAAAACTTAAGTTAAAAGTTAAAGATAAAACTTAAGTTAAAAGTTAAGATAAAAAAGTTAAAAGTTAAGATAAAAGTTAAGATAAAAGTTGAAGATAAAAGTTGAAGATAAAAGTTAAGTTAAAAGTTGAAGATAAAAGTTAAGTTTAAAAGTTGAAGATAAAAGTTAAGATAAAAGTTAAGATAAATGTTGAAGATAAAAGTTGAAGTTAAAAGTTAAGATAAAAGTTAAGTTAAAAGTTAAGATAAAAGTTGAAGATAAAAGTGAAGATAAAAGTTGAAGTTAAAAGTTAAGATAAAAGTTGAAGATAAAAGTTGAAGATAAAAGTTGAAGATAAAAGTTGAAGATAAAAGTTAATTAAAAAGTTGAGTTAAAAGTTGAAAAGTTAAGTTAAAAGTTCAGATAGAAGTTCAAGATAAAAGTTGAGTTAAAAGTTGAGTTAAAAGTTTAAGATAAAAGTTTAAGACAAAGGTTTAAGATAAAAGTTTAAGACAAAGGTTTAAGATAAAAGTTTAAGACAAAGGTTTAAGATAAAAGTTTAAGACAAAGGTTTAAGATAAAAGTTTAAGACAAAGGTTTAAGATAAAAGTTTAAGATAAGGTTTCAGATAAAAGTTAAGATAAAAGTTTAAGATAAAAGTTTAAGATAAAGGTTTAAGATAAAGGTTTAAGATAAAGGTTTAAGATAAAGGTTTAAGATAAAAGTTTAAGATAAAAGTTTAAGACAAAGGTTTAAGATAAAGGTTTCAGATAAAAGTTTAAGATAAAGTTTAAGATAAAGGTTTAAGATAAAGGTTTAAGATAAAAGTTTAAGATAAAGGTTTAAGGTTGATCGCAATCTGACCCTCTAAAGTATTATAGATGAAGTTAAGTTAAAAAGTAATAATGGTTGACAAAAGAGGGCAAAAATAAGAGCTGTAAAAGCGTGGATCCATTTCTATGTGAAGTTGTGTGTGTGTCTGTCTGTTGTGTGTGTAAGCCTCTGCCGCTGAGCAGACATTTCACTTCTAAATGTAGCGTTTTCTGTTCATTGCAATGTGTTTTGAAACCATGGTTGGCATTTAGAGATTGAGATTTGTTAAGGTTTTTGATTTTATCTGCTGTGTTGGTTTTCTCGCTGCCGTGCGAGCAGAATTGTTAAAAAAAAAGGAGGAGAAAAGAGGTGATTTCTGAGTCTTAAAAAAATAAAAATAAAAAAAATGGAGTGTGTGCTTGAACAGGAGAAATACGATTCAAAGTGGGGCACTGGGCCTTGGGTTGCGCTCGGTGAGCAAACAGACGCATTAACTTATTTGGTGGAGCATAATGAAGATCAGAATAAGAAGGAAAAAGCAAACTGAAAAAAGGGATAGAAGTTCTGGTGCAGGAGAAAGGAGGAAACTTGATAGACAACCATTGGGAAAATACTTGCTAAAAGGGATAAATGATGCTAAGGGAAAACTGATCGAAGCCATGCAGCAAGAAGCAGAAGCAGGAATTCTCACTAGACTAGGCTGCAAAAAAGACAGAGAGAAAGCAGAGACAGAGGTCAGGCAGAGAGAAAAACTATTAGTTTCATGGCAGGGAATCTCTCATGCATTTGAACACAAAAAACAGGAAGCTACCACCAGCTCTGAACACGGACTGAATACACAGATTTCACTTGCACCCCCATATACACGGGAGACGTAAACTCGCCCCCAAGAGGCATATATGCCATAATTAACATTACAGAGGGGACTTTGGCAGTCGAGGCAGAGACAGCCCCCTCGCAGGACTCATCAGGCGCATCCAGTGTGAATACAACTCCACAATGGACGGTATTAGATCAAACCCCTGACAAACCTCGAATGTCCGCACAGGACCCTATAGTTGGTCACAGTTAAACATCACCTTTCTTAAGTCTGCTCAGACGTTACAGGACTTGAGTGATAAGGCTGAACAGATGAGACACTGTCAAAACCAGCCCAGTATCACTGCAGGACGGAGCAGAGTTAGATCAGCTAACATCAGGAATGACTCTGGCTATGGGTGATTTAGAGCAATAATAAGCAGATGCATGTCAGGTCATGAGAGAAGTGGAAATAATTCAACTGCAGTACACCTAGTCATTACACCTTTGACTCCAGCAATTAAACAGCAGTTTCCTTAGCAAACAATCACCCTAATCACTAAATTTGAATGGGATTGTAACATGGATCCCAAAGAGTTTCTGCAGATAAATAAATCTGCAGAAACCTGGCTCAAACAAACCACAGTTAACCCTAAAGGCCCACACACAACTTAACTGTAATGTAAAAGGTGTCCCTGAACAGTGAACATGTGAGATGGGAGAGACACGTTCTTCATTACCGATTAAGGCACAGAACAAGTTAAAAAATAAGAAAAAAGAACAGTCTGACACTAAGGATTTAGAGAATCAGTTGCTGAAACTCCAATTGCAGGAAGAAAAACAAAAAAAACCTGATTGAAAAAATAAATAAATAAAAGAGAATATGTGACGAAGGCAGCTGCAGCAACAGGACCCCCATCACAAGGTACACATATTCAGGGAGGGGTTCCAAATTACATGCAAAACACTAATCAATATGTGGGAGGACCTGCTCCTCTCTCTCTCTATCCTTTTATGTATCCTCAAAACAGGCAGGACCCCTCATGGAGAAGGGTGGCGTGGGTTGGTCGTGGACGGAGAGGCTTGGGGACGAGGCCGTGGAGCAAGGGGTGGATGGTCTAAAGGGCATGACGTATGTTACTCCTGTGGCTGCCCTGGACATTGGGCCCGGCAATGCTGGGGCATACCACAAGTTCAACCAGGTGTTATACTTCACAATCCAGGTGTCATTCCCGCACCAAATGGACCCGTACAGTACTCTCAGTGGACATGGAGCCCACACAGGGTGCCTACTGACACACCCTGAGAACCCCAGGGACAGCGTGGGCACTGTTGACACCGGAGCCACACATTCCACACTGAACTCCGTCCCTCTTTTTGTCTGACATCACAAACTGTATCTTTAACAGGTTTCTCAGGGAATGAACAGAGTCTGCCATTCACTACGCCTCTGACCTTCAGGTTGGGCAAGCAACAAATGAAACATTTTTTGTTAGCTCCTATCAATTTGCTAGGGAGAGACTTGCTGATAAAGATGCGAGCCACAGTCATGTGTTCTGCTGATGGACTAAATGTTGCTTTTCCGGAGGCACCTCCTTCCTGGTGGAAATTTCCACACTGATGGACAGTTTCTCATTCAACCAGTGTGTCTGACTGTGCTGACCTCTACTGGGGCCTCCTAACGACCTACCCTCCAGCAGCCTGATGTCAACGTCATGACCTGGAAGCCCTGGATCCTGCTCTACGTCCCTATGTTTCACCGCCTGGCCCCCCTCGTGTCACCCTTTTCTACGACAGGGACAACTCCGAGTGGTACCAGGAAGCTTTCTTTCCTCTTTTGGGAAACGACCTGGGAGGTAAAAATTTCAGATATTTTTGTGGCTCCTGCTGCCTGTCTTACAGAACAACAATCAGAGTGGTATCAAATGTCTGAAGAAGCTGTGCCTCACATCTCTCTCTCTTGCACCCTGAGCATCAAGCTAAAGAACTGGGCGGCGTGGTTAAACGGTCACTGGCAGCCACAGACTGAATTGTCACCGCAGCGTAGATTTGTTTTTCTCCCCTTCTCTTGACACATACAAGATCAGTTTTCAATGTCTGAAACAGTAGAGCTCCATCATGAACAAGCTTTCAGACGTCATGGTAGAAAGAAAATTTGAACACCCTTTAGCAAAACAAATGATAACATCTCTGCCTGCTTCTCTCTGGGCAGAATCGCCTACGATGTTGGCTTGTTTCCTGTTCTCCTATTCCATTTCAGGTGGACTCTGAGAGACCCCTCTGGATTCCTCAGTATCCACACAAACCCGCAGCTGAACAGGGCATCACAGAAACAATACAGGGCTATTGAGGCTGGCGTGCTGGAACCTCACAGTCTGTTTGGAACACTCCCATTCTCCAGTGGAGAAAAAAAGGTACCCGGTAAATACTGTAAATACAGGTGTAGTCCCTCCCGGACTACACCTTGCTGTTTTTCCTTGATGTTTCTGTAAACAAAATGGGCTGTTAACGGAGTTTTGTTCCAGAAAAAAGGGGGAGAGAGAAAGTACTGATGGACGACATGGGAAAAAAGCATCACCCTTGCACACAACATGCAGTTGGGATAGCCAAGCTCCAAACATTTCATTCACACATGCAGGCATAAACATGGCAGACTGTTTTGCAGAAGGAGAACCACACGAGTGTGCAGAGCTGGTGGCAAAGACAGAGAAGTAAGACCAGACCTGGAAGCAGCTCCTCTGATGGGACCAGAGGTGAGACAGTTGTGTTTCAGACACACAGATTTGGCCATGGTGTGTTCCTCAGAGGAGGAATAAAAGACAAATGACACTGGAGAGGTGAAAAGATGCAAAAGGGGGCGTCACTTGAAGAGAAAAACATGTGGAAGCACAAGGGGCGTCACTGAAACAAATAGATGCTGAAGGGGCCCAGTTGGCAGGTTAATTCTGCCCCTGGGAAAAAAACAGGAGCTGTTGGACATGTGGGACTAAACAGATGATGCACAACCTTAAAGAATGGTGGCACCCCTACATGCTTGACATGGTGAAACATTTTGTGAAAAATTGTGTAAGTGTGCACAGTTCAACCCTAAAAAAACTTTATATCCCCAACAGGGACAGTCTCCTCTACTTACATGTGCAGGGAAAGAGATTGTGTTGGATTTCACAGACATGGTGAACACAGTGTAAGGCAAAAGATATTTGCTGGTTTGGAGTTGTGTTGCTTTCACAGGGTGGCCAAAAGCCTGGCCAGCAGCAAAGGAGGACAGAAGGCAGTGATAAAATGTCTAATTAACCATTACATCCCCGGCATGGCTTCCCCGAGAAAATCAGGTTGGACAATGGAACCACTTTAAAAAAAGGACCTGCAAACAGTGGAGGCCCACTCGTCTAAAACACAGGTTTGGAACAGTGTACCGCCCACAATCTCAAGGAAAAGCGGAAAACAATGAACCAGAACTGGAAAACAAAATTGGCTAAGGTTGTGCACAAACAAAATTGAATTAGGTTGATGCATTACCTCTGGCTCTGATGTCCATCAGGTGTTCAATCAACTCCAGAACGGGAACTGACACCATTTGAGCTCACCACCGGACAAAGCTTTCCAGGTCCAGAACACCCACAGAGAATCCACTCCTTTTATCACTGCATGGTGTGCAGAAGTCACTACTGATGGCAACCCTAGCATTGTGCTCGGACCTGAGGCAAGCCGGGAAGCCCCCTAAAAGTGATTCAAATTAACCTCCTGACAAAACCAAACAATGAACCTGAAATTGGGACTGCCTTTTTAGATAAAAAGACTGGGGTACTAACTTTTGACTACTCTAAATGACTCCTGCTGATGTGATCATGTTAGCAACAGGTTATACAGGAACCAATTTGTGATTAAACTGGTTAACTGCAACAGTGCAACAATACCAAATGTCTAATTGTGTGGCCTGCGCAGCTGGACGACCTAGAATGTATACTGAGCCCGCTCCTTTGATTCGATCTGATGTTTGGGTTTGTGCGTTTGTGCTATGGTCAGACTTTGAGCCCATGTCATAATAGTAGGAGAACAACAACCCCTGATTGACAGCATCTCCTCACGAGTAAAGCGCAGCGCATTTGATTTTACCACAAATTTATCCACTATATTGACAGCATTGGTGTTCCCCGGGGAGTTCCAGACCAATACAAACTAGTGGACCAGGTTGTTGAAGGTTTTGAGAGTATTTTCCTATGGATACCATCCAACAAACATGTAGACAGAATCAATTATATTCATTATAATGTGCTGAGTTTAAGTAATTTAACTAGAGATGCAATTGAAGGTTTGTGCTATTTTTGGAGGTCTCTGTTGCGTCTTTGTGCCAAATCACACAGCGCCTGATGGAACGGTGACCAAGACGCTGGAAGGACTCAAGGCCCTGAGTAAAACCATGCAGGAGCAGTCCGGGGAGTCCGACCTCCTGGACGTAAAACGACCGTGGAACTTCAACTTTCCAGTGTTTAGTGAATAAAGTCTAATCTTTTCTGGGTGTGCCGAAATGTGAGACTGTAGGAGCCTTCCGTGATTGATGTACCAATTTACATCTGAAACGCCATACTGAAGCCTGAGATCTTCACATTTCGTTGTTTGCATTTTCTCTTTTTAAGTATTGTCTAACATTTCTTCATATTAAAGTTTATCTTATTAACTTTTGGTTCATTGAATCTATTACCTAACACTTTAGGCATTTTGCATTTTTGTAACTATTATTCGGCTTATATTTTGTTGAGATTTACAGTATTACCTTAACATTCGCTCACTGTACATTTTATCATTCTTTAACATTTTACTAATAGATTTTTAAATTATATAACTATTACTCATTTTTAACATTTATTAATGTCACAGTTTATTAACATTCACATATTATTTGAAAAAAATGCACTCATTTATAGTTCATTAACACTCACATTTTCTTCTAACAATTAAACGTCCTTTAACATTTTATTTATTTATTTTTTAATGTTATTGTTTAGCCTGTAAGAGGGACATTGTGATTTCGATCCGCCGCCTTCGGAGGCGTGGGGTGCCCTATCTGTTTTACCCCCAACAATGAAATGGCATGAAAGACAACAGCAAAGTTTGAAGACGGGTCAACATCGGTAATGAGCCTCAGGGGATGTTTCCAGATAGGGGCAATGTCTACTCAGGATGGAGAGCCCTCTTAATTTGTGTGGTCTCTTTGAGACCGAAAGGGGGAGTTGTTGAGGCGCTTACCAAGGTCAAATACACACATATGCTTCTACACACATTACACTCTCATACTTTCACACAAAGGCCTTTGTATTTGTAACAGATACAGAAACTGAATCATCTCCTCACTCCCATCTCCAAGCAAATAGAGATTTAGGTGACGCAGGACATCGATGACCACTGGCGTGTTCTTAGATCATAAGCAACGAATCTTCCCGTTTTTAAACACATTCTGTATAGACACGGGGCCGCTGGTTTTCAATTCTAGTCTGTGATGGTAAGCGTCTCTTTTTTTAGCGCTAAAAAAGAATAAAAAACGTAAAGTCTGATTGCTTTGTGTTGGCTGATTTGCTGCTCGTGCGCTTGCACGTTTTTGGTCTATCGGGTTTAGAATACATGATGGTTTTTTACAACACTGGTTAAAAATAAAAAACAACAACGGCGCAGAGTGAAAACTGGATGAAAGAGGAAAGGATTCCCATATTTAACCTCCTCAGACCCCGCATCCTCATATGAGGACATTACATTTTGCTGTTCTGCACCATGATCTTTAATTTGTGCGAATTTTGACCAATTGTCCTCATCTGGGCGGCATGACCGCACCACCTAGTGGCCTCACAATGAAATTACACTCATTTGAAAAAAACAAAACAAACCAGCATGGCGGGGATGACGGCCAATTTCTTCTACGGCAGCTCCCGACAGAAACATGGACAAGGTAAAATCCTAATCTAATTTTATGATTGAAACTAGTTTATTTATGCACAATAATGTCTGTAACTCCACCTGGCATGCTAATTTGATATATTTGAGTAATTAGCAAGCTACAACGTCTGTAAACATGACGTACTTGTTTGAGGACATCAAGTCTAGCTTCAGTGCAAAAATGTAAAATGTTTCCAAGAGCATTTGTGTTTATTTCTAGACAAAATGTCTAATTTCTAGTGAAAATAAGTCTTATTACACTTAAAATAAATCTTATTACACTTAAAATAAGACTCATCCTCCAAAAATGGTGCAGGTTTTCCCTGTTTTCTGTCAAGATGGCTGCCATAAAAAATTGTCCTTGCTACATCACTTTGAGATGATCTAATTGGTTTTGTTTTTAGGTGAACCTAACTGGTACAGTCATGAAGAACAGGATCCCAAAAGCAAACAGAAGCTTCCAAGTGACAAGATCATGAAGCAGCAAGGCAGATGTACCTCCGGTCCTCCGCATCAGTTGTCAGGGGAGATGGGAAACTGAATGTAGTGAAATGGTTTGACAACAAGCCGGTCCTGATGCTCTCTGCTGTCCACGCTAAGGAGCCAGAGGACACCTGCCAGCGGTGGTCCAAGTAGGACAAATGCTACTTAACCATCAGACGACCAAATATTGTACAGGAGTACAATGCAAAGATGGGTGGGGTAGACTTATCAGACAGAATGATGAGTTCGCTATGACATGTTCATAATGAAGATCATAGACTTTGCACTTTTATCTGCACTTTTGTGTTTGACAGTATAAAATAAACCTTTGTACTTTGTTAACCAATGGTGTCTTCATTGTGAAAGTCTGGACAGAAAGCAGCGTAAATGTACATCCTGTGAAACACAGATGTAAATAATGACATTGATTTAATGGTCTTATCGTCACACAGATAGACCCGATGTCCTCGTATGAGGACATTTGGTTTTGAGATAACCACTTATTGTAGAAAGCTAAAATTTCATTTTTAGGCTAATTGGGTCCTTTTGATCCAAATGGTAAAGGAAAATTTATATGCAAAAACAGACCCATTGTCCTCATATGGTTTTGACATAGTTCAAGAGCACATAGAAAGCCAAAATGTAATTTCAACTAAAATTAGGTCAGACTAATCCCAAATAGTAAGGAGACATAAAAAATGCACATCAAACAAAATCCCAGGTCTCAGGAGGTTAAACATAGCAATTAAGGCAATGCACTAGTGGTAAACAACGCTCCATCATGAACACAGACCAAGGAGCAACAAGCAGAAATAACCAAACACTGTGACAGTTCTCACTTTTTCTCCTGCTGCATGAAGCCAGGCAGCACAGAACTATCACAGAGCAATGAGCATGCTCTGTGTGCTCTGGTTTTATTGATTCACCAATTAAATTAATATCAATGTATACAATCAATTAAAATAATGACAGCTACTGCAGCTGTTTCGTACCTATCCGCTGCAAGATGATCTTGGGTATCCGGGTAAAATCCATCAGTCTGCACTGATCGTCCATCTCTTCCTCCATCTTAACGTTGATTTCTTTCCACTCTGTGAATGTTTCTTCAGCAGGAGTTTCCTGCTGCTTGATAAACTCTCTGAGGCTGAACTGAAGACATTTTTACATTAAACACAGAAATATTTAACTAAACTGCAAAAGAGTCTTCAAGAGGAAAAGTAAAGCCAGACATTTGCTCTGTTTTTATTTTTCACGTGTTTCACTGTTGCTGTGCTGAAGAAACTGGAAGTGATTATTAGTTTGGCTTTAAATTTTCTGCTGAGTCTCTTCTTTTAAAGTCCTGGAGGGCTGATGCCCTGAAACCTTTAGCTGAGCCTCTGCTGCACCACCTGAATAGAGTAATTAGGTCATTAAGGCTCTGCAGATCTGATCCACACAAGGAGGAGGTAATTATGGTGATTTCATTGCAGTGTTTTGTACCTGTGGCTCATCTAAACACTGCAGGTCACCTTGAGGACTGGAGTTTGACACCTGTGGTTTAGTCAGAACTCCTGCTGAAGAAACATCCACAGAGTGGAAATGAATCAACGTTAAGATGCAGGAAGAGATGAACGATCAGCTCAGATCAGTCTGGAAAAACACTGATGATGACAATAACTGTTTGATTACCTTGGTAACTAAGAGTGATAGCAAATTAGAGTAAATTCTTTCTGATTCATTTCCTTTTTTCCATTACTATTCATTCAGTTCCTCAGTTGACCCGAGTGAAACACAGTATAATTTTTTTCAAGTCATTTTAATTATTATTAAGTTTTATGTTTTTTTAAACGCATTTACTAACGTTTTTTTAAAATATATGTAAAATGTTTATATTAAACTTTCAATGTATAATAAAAACATTTTAAATCAGAAATGTGACACAGAAGCCCCTTTATGCTGCCACCTACTGACATGAACCTGGTACTACACCTTCAAAGAGCTATTTTTCTACAGTCTGTGCGACTGAATTCATTTCCATGGATTTCATATGCAGGAGTATGTTTAAACAGTCATGTTCAATAACATGGAATCAGACCAACAACAAAAAAATTGTATTTCATAAATGTGTGTTTGAAGTCAGTTATCTATTGTGAGACGTTTTTTTTAATTTTATTTCAAATGTTCAAGTTGAATACATTACTCTAAACCACATGTGGCTTCATACTGTTTAACTTTAAAAATGAATCAGAACCTACAAACTAAAACCTCCTGTGTCGATATAATAACTGTACGTGCTTTGTTCTAATTAAACAGATCTAATCATGCTCAATAAATTAAAATATGAAAGAAAATGTGGTATATTAAAGCGGAACTTTTGAATCGTTCAGTTTCTTCAGTACAGTTCCAGTGAAACACGGGGAACATTTCTGAATATATTTTTTATTTAATAAATCACCTTAAGAAAACGAAATTGGTAGAAAGAATATTTTATTTATAATAATAATAATAATAATAATAATAATAATATATAATAATAATAATAATAATAATAATAATAATAATAATAATAATAATAATTTTTTGGGTGTGGGAGAATATTTATGTAGCATCCCGTTTCACACTCCATTCCAGTAGATGGCGGTAATTCACATCAATAAGTTTCTTGCCAACCGCCATGAAAAAAGAAGAAGAAGAAGAAGAAGAAAGAAGAGAAGAAGAAGAAGGCGGGGAAGATGAAAACAGAGCACGCGGGCTCGCTTTAGCTTTTCCTTTGTTAGACGGTCGTTTGGAGAAGAGTTTGAGGTTTAGCTAATTTTTTCCGTGTTTTCAGTGAAAATGTCTTCAGTTCAGTCTCAGAGAGTTTATCAAGCAGCAGGAAACTCCTGCTGAAGAAACATTGACAGAGTGGAAAGAAATCAACGTTACGATGGAGGAAGAGATGGACGATCAGCTCAGACTGATGGATTTTACCCGGATACCCAAGATCATCTTGCACCGGATGAGTACGAAACAGCTTCACGGTTTACTGATTAGTCAGGTTAAAGAGAGTTTTTACAGATAAATAATCATTCTGTTCGTAGACATATTTAAAGAATCTGCTTAAATTAAGTAAATAGAAAATCCCTGGAGAAATGTAACCGGGCCTGCTAAAGTGTGGCCCCAGTTTGGACCCAGCGCTCTGATGCTAACAATTAGCATCAATACTAAGCTAAACTGAATTATAGTCAATAACCTGTGGAAAGTCACAAGCATGTTGACTAACATGGACTTCCTCCATTCAGTTTGTTAAAATTAGTGTATAATCTAAAATGAGCCAAAATGCTAATGTTAGCCTAAATGCTGCTAGTAGCATGTGGGGCATCATTACAATGTGGTCTTACATTGACTTCCTGCATTCAGGGTCCTAAACATGGCTAATAAGTAATAAAAATAGCTAGAAGCTTATTTCAGGGAAAAGTCTGATGCTTGTGCAGCAAAGCAGAGCCCTAACCTGAGAGGAAAAGATCATGCAGGCTAATATTATTGCACTGTCTCTGAGTCGGTTTCTCTTCGCAATATTTATTAACCTATTTGTATGATTTGTTCTGTAAATTGCCATTCATATTATTTCTCAGTCTCTATCACTGAGGGATGAAGAGACTGATGTCTGGTTCTTTAGGTTCTGACGGGTCTGCGGTTCCTCTCCTGACCCACTGTGCACCCTGAATATCGCCAACACAGTTTTTAATTCCCCTATCAAACTTCTCTGTGATTGTTTAGCCTAGAATGTGCATCTTCCAATGTTATGTTATTTGATGTTATTGTTACAGGTTAGTTTTCTAAACTACAAAGAAATGACTGTTAGGGATGCTCCAATATGAAAAATTGGATTGATATTGATATCTGATAGTAACACTGGTGTTATAGCAGATTTACCAATATTTTATTTTATATACATTTTTAATCTGATTAGTTGATTAATCATAAGAATAATTAATAGATTACTCAATTACTGAAATAGTTGTTTACAGCAACGCTACTATCCATACAGTTATCACTAGAAAATATTTATTGACTTTCTCTTTTATCTTGTCACATATGTAAACTTAGTAAATGACTTATTAACTAACTTGTGTCTTAAATAAACTCGTTAAATAATTTTATCATTGTACATTTTCATCTTTCATATTTAATCTTCCAAATTGTCCAATTCATGCTGGTAACTATAATTTCCTGAGGGAGTCTTCCCAAGGAATCAATAAAGTCAAGTCTAAGTCTAAGACTCTCTAAGTCTAAATATTTTCCATTGGTTCATTTTGCCATTATTTTCTGCATGTGTGCGATTAACAACAATCACCCACTGCTACCAATTCTGCTGTGAATCCCAGGAAAGTAAAGGCTGAGATTTAGTTGTGCTTTTGAACGTTTGTGTTGAGTGTGTGAGCGGAGCAATGTCTGACAATATCAGCGGGTGAGATTAAAAATTACTTTATGGTTTCCCTTTAGGCATTTTATGTCACTCTTTAATGTGATATATATCTGGTGACATATAATGGGTGCACTTCCCCTGCGCCCATTACAGGCACACAGCCCGCATCACCACCAGCGTTGGTCCACAATCTCCCAGTCGGATTGCGACACCGTGTGTGTGGTCAGGGTACATGTCCAAAAGTCAGGTGACCTGAACATCTGACTCCTCCTCCATGTAGGCGTCTTCTTCCTCTCTCTACATGGAGGAAGAAGATTTTATGTAATATTTGTCAGGAAGCTACTAGATTAAGCTATTGCCATCTTATTTGCTCACCTGGAGATTCTTAATATCATATTTTCACTCAGGTCTAGTTCCAGTCTGGTCATTAGAATGGAGCAATGACCAGAACGAAACTAGTTCTGGTCATAGTTCCATCTAGAACATCCTATGTTCTAGAACATAGAACATTAACTTCTTAGTTGAGTTAATGTTCATTCTTGTAAGATTGTAATTTTAGAATAACCTAAGAAAATCCTGTTTCGATACATGAAGGCATCAAAGTGGATTTCTTGTTTGATTGACATTTAAAAACTTTTTTTTTTTTTGTCTATTTCCCAGATCTTCCACAATGTTGTGTGTGTGAAGAAGGAGATTCTCAATGACACAAAACCACAGAGGAACCAACTCATCTCTCATGGCTCTGCAGAAACTGAGAACCATGATCAGGAAGGAAGCAATTCTGAAGACCCAGGAAAAAAGAGAAAGGAAGAACAGAAACCAAAGGAGAGATATGAGAAAACCAAACAGCAGAAAGACAGAACTGATGCTGAAAAACAAAAACCGCAGAAGAAAACTCACAAAGGGCAAAAATACATTCTTGTAAAATTTGTGATAAAACCTTTTCTGGAAACAGTAACTTGAAGACACACATGAGAACTCACACAGGAGTAAAACCTTTCACTTGTTCAACCTGTGGAAAGAGTTTCAATGAAAGAGGGACTTTAACTAAACATATGAGAATTCACACAGGTGAGAAGCCTTTCTCATGTGGGACTTGTGGAAAGAGTTACAGACAAAAAGTGGCTTTAACTGAGCATATGAGAATTCACACAGGTGAGAAGCCTTTCACTTGTGGGACCTGTGGAAAGAGTTTCAATGTAAAAACGGCTTTAACTCAGCATATGATAATTCACACAGGTGAAAATCCTTTCTCATGTGGGACTTGTGGAAAGAGTTACAGACAAAAAACGACTTTAACTAGGCATATGAGAATTCACACAGGTGAGAAGCCTTTCACTTGTTCAACCTGTGGAAAGAGTTTCAGTGTAAAAGCGAATTTAACTGCGCATATGAGAATTCATACAGGTGAGAAGCCTTTCTCATGTGGGACTTGTGGAAAGAGTTACAGACAAAAAACGACTTTAACTAGGCATATGAGAATTCACACAGGTGAGAAGCCTTTCATTTGTTCAACCTGTGGAAAAAGTTTCAGTGACAGAGTTACTTTAACTCGGCATATGAGAAGTCACACAGGTGAGAAGCCTTTCTGGTGTGAGACCTGTGGAAAGAGTTTCAGTGTCAGAGGGACTTTAACTCGGCATATGAGAATTCATACAGGTGAGAAGCCTTTCTCATGTGGGACCTGTGGAAAGAGTTTCAGGATGAAACAACAATTACTTAAACACATAAAGATTCATATGGGTGTGAAACAGTGACGTGCGGTGAGGCTTTACGATGTATAAATACAGACACCATGTATGTTATTGGTTACTCAGAAATTTTGCTCATGCATACAACGCTGGAGGGCAGAAAGACCGTTCTTTTACACGTCATCCATAGCTGTAGTAACCAGGTGAAACTTAGAAATGTAGGTATTGTTTCGTGTTATGATCCACAGCAAAGGGAGAAACCTAAACCACTTTCTCACTCTGCATCACCCAAGCTACATGCAGACTCGTTGCAATAGCAACTGATAACAATGCCATGTTTTAGGATTTAACATAAAAATAAGAATTTTGGTCACAGAACAGAACATTGAGTTTTTTTGCAGTAGTTTGTTTTAGTCTTAGTGTTTTATTAATAAATCATTGCTGTGGTAGATTAGCTAACATTTCTACTTTACTGAATTCTTTAGACATACAGACTGTGGCCCACAAAATGCACATTTCATTAAAAAAAAAAAAAAAAAAAACATGTTTTTTCCCATCTTACCTTTACTTATAAATTAAATCCATAACAATTCTGCACAAAAATATCGGTTCATCCAAAGCCAAGTCGATGCTCTGAATGTCTTGTACTAAGATAGACTTGAGGTCCATTTTTGTCTACCAGCTTTGTTTTTCTAAAATCAGTTTTTTGTTTTATTTCTCAGTCACATTTGTACTTAAGGTTCCCATCAGTGTCCCATTAGATACTGAAGTTAAAGAGGGGAATGTCTTCAGGAAGGTTTAATTTCTGTGGATTTCAGGTGTCTTGCAGTTCTGTGTCATGTAGTTATTGAGTTCAGCTTTTACATTGTGACTTTTACATGTATGACTTGAAATAAAGTATTTTACATTTTAAAGCAGTGTATTATTCTTTTTTCCCATAAATTGCTGGGTTTCACATGATGTAGCACCGATGCCTTACCATGGAGGTGGGGGTCAGAAAGTAAATGCAGCACATTTAGGCATTTTGACTTAAACATCAAAATGTCTTAATTCTGTGCCATGTGTGGTTGTTCCAACCATTCTAAAAGAGAGAAAGAAAACTTTATCTTTGTGTTTTGAAGGTAGTCGGTCACAAGGAAGTTAATTTAGAAAAAAAACACCTAAAAAATAGAAAAGTGGATCAACAATCTACAGCTAAAACCAGGAGGTGCAGGAAGTAATAATGCCGGAGTTTGCAGAGCCATTTTTCTAACATCATTTAAATTGTATTTTCAGATATTTTATTGGATGGTAACTTAGAAAGACAAACATTCATATGCAGGCACATGCAGAGGGGGTCTGGAGAGGGCTTGAGCCCTGCCCCTTTTACCCTTGATGCCCCCAGAGCCCTTTTTGAGTTTATTTGTTTTCTACTTGAGTCTTTTGTGTCAGGAGCCTTCTTGTGCCTCTAAATATAACACCTAGCAAAACTAATGAGTCTGGCTGCCCTTGGTCTAATTATGAGGATTCCCAGTCCTTCTGCCTCCACGTTGTTCAGACACCGGGTCCGTGGCGAGGAAGAGCGGGGCTGAACTGTGACCTCTAACGGTCAAATTTTGGGCAATAATTAATTTTTCTAACGTACACTTGTGAATAAAAACATAGGTCTGATGTTGAAGTTATAAAACCAGTTTCTATTTATATTTTGTAATAATGTCTGGAGGGCCCCTACCAGCAGCTACTGGGTTCTCTTTGTTTTACCTCGATATCTCAGCCTTATAATTCTAGATCTCAGAGGTGCTGAAATCAAATTAATGACATGTGAGAAGTTAACTGTTTATATATGAAGGTTTTCCTGATTTACTATTTGTTTCAAACAGGTTTTATTTCAGTCTCTATGTTTATGTAAATCGATTCTGTCACAGTCTTTGACTAAACAGAAAAATAGAAAAAGACCATCATTATGATACTTTATCATCTAAAATTATAGAAAAAGTTTCAATGATTTTTTTATCTGAAATTCAATCCACATCATCAAACCATTTTGTAAGGAGAAAATTTATTTAAAACCATGTCAAAGAAATGCATCCATTTCTCCAAATCATTAACATAAAAATATGTACAAAGGATAAAAACACAATAAAGACTCCAAAATTTCAGAAGTCTAAATCTCAAAGCATTCAAACTCATTGTTTGTTAGACAATCTCTCCCTCAGTCTCATTCAATAAAATGGAAATATAAAACTGGAAGAATAAAATTTTTAAGAATTTCAGCTAAATATCCAGATTAAAATGCTTTGTAAGCAAAACCTGCTACATTTAAGAATTTAAGTCAGTTGCAATTACTCCACTTCCAAACAGCAACTTACTGAGAATCTTGAGGTTCACATTGTGCCATCAAACCTGTGCGAGTTCTCATGTGAACAGTTACATTTGTTTTGAGTGAACCTTTTTCTACCGAATCTACAAAATAAAAGCTTCCAACCCGTGTGAATCTTCATGTGATGACTTAAACTGGATCTATACACAAAACATTTTCCTCGCTTTTCACTAAGGGTGCAGACATGACATGGTGAGCTGGTCTAATAGTCAAACCTCACAGCGGAGAACAGTGGCTGAGGTCAATAACATCGAGGAATCAGATGAGCTTCACATGCATGTATCTGCTGCTCACCAATGTCCCAAAATTAAGGAAATCAACATTTATTAATCAGCCAGCTGATAAATCAATGCACAGCTACTTCTCACCAGTGTGAATTCTGTTGTGATAAGTTAAGTGCTGTTTTTGAGTAAAACTTTTTCCACAAATCCCACATGAGAAAGGCTTCTCACCAGTGTGAATTCTCCTGTGACGTTCTAAACTTTTTTTATAAGGGAAACTTTTCCCACAAATCACACATGAGAAAGGCTTCTCACCTGTGTGAATTCTGTTGTGAGAAGTTAAGTGTTTGTTTTTGACTGAAACCCTTTTCACAAATCCCACATGAGAAAGGTTTCTCACCTGTGTGAACTCTGATGTGAATAGCTAACAGAGGTTTCCTCCGGAAACGTTTCCCACAGGTCTCACAAGAGAACGGTTTCTCACCTGTATGAATCTCAATATGAGCAAGTAAACGAGATTTAAACAAAAACTTTTCCCACAGGTTGTGCAGGTGTAAGGTTTCTCACCCGAATGAATTCTCTTGTGTCTGTTTAAAGAGTCGTTTAGACGGAAACCTTTTCCACAAGCTGGACAAGTGAATGGTTTTTTCACCTGTATGAATTCTCATGTGATCAATTAAACGACTCTCTTTAGGGTAACGTTTTCCACAGGTGGAACATTTGAAAGGTTTCTTAGCCATGTGAGTTTTCTTGTGATTCATCAAGGAATTACTTTGAGAAAAGGTTTCATCACAAATTTGACACAGATTTTGGTCTGGTTGAGCTTTCATGTGTGTTTCTTGTTCTGAAGTCTCTTTTGAGTTTTTCTGCTGTTTGTTCAAAATGTCATCAGTTTCCTGTTTCATCACAAGATGCTCTTCATCCTGACTAATGCAAAGTTGCTCCTCTTCCTCTTTGATCTGCCGAGGTTCTGGTTCCTCTTGTTCCTGTTTTATCTGCAGAGGTTCTGGTTCTGGTTCCTCTTGTTCCAGTTTCATCTGCAGAGGCTCTGGTTCTGGTTCCTCTTGTTCCAGTTTCATCTGCAGAGGTTCTGGTTCCTCTTGATCCTGTTTCATCTGCAGAGGTTCTGGTTCCTCTTGATCCAGTTTCATCTGCAGAGGTTCTGGTTCTGGTTCCTCTTGTTCCTGTTTCATCTGCAGAGGTTCTGGTTCCTCTTGATCCAGTTTCATCTGCAGAGGTTCTGGTTCTGGTTCCTCTTGTTCCAGTTTCATCTGCAGAGGCTCTGGTTCTGGTTCCTCTTGTTCCAGTTTCATCTGCAGAGGTTCTGGTTCCTCTTGTTCCAGTTTCATCTGCAGAGGTTCTGGTTCCTCTTGATCCAGTTTCATCTGCAGAGGTTCTGGTTCCTCTTGTTCCAGTTTCATCTGCAGAGGTTCTGGTTCCTCTTGTTCCTGTTTCATCTGCAGAGGTTCTGGTTCTGGTTCCTCTTGTTCCAGTTTTATCTGCAGAGGTTCTGGATGATCTTGATCTGAAGTGAAGTTTCTCTCCGTGTTTCTTATCTCATTTAGATCCTCCTCCTCTTTGCACACACTGCATTGTGGGAAATCTGGAAAAAAAAGTCAAAATATGAGGTCACACAATGAACCCATCAGTTTAATTAAAAACTAAAATGAAAATATTCTTCATCAGGTGGCGTGCTGGTAGCGCAACCCACGATTGGAGGCCTTCAATCCTCCACACGGCCGTCACGGGTTTGATTTCCGGACCCGACAATATTTGCCGCATGTCTTTCCTTACTACATTCCTGTCAGCCTTCTTTCTTATAAGGGACACTAGAGCCCACAGAAACCCCCAGGAGAGGAAAATGTAATTCTCAGCAAAACATTACATAATGAAATCTCTTCCATCGTCTTTCAGAGAGATTGTTATTTACCTTATTTAGAATAAACAATGTCTGCATGTGGTCAATAATTTTACCAGCAATTAAACTTTAGTGCCGTCAAATGTGCCAACATTTGGAAATATGCAGTCTGGCTAGCTGACGTTAACTCCCCTTCAAGATTCGCTTCTCACCAACAGGGACGTTACACCATATTCTGTGACCACTGCACATTGTGACTGTAGGAGGCGCTGTTGCAGGTTTACATCATACTTTGCTATTCTTATGGACACAGAATGTGATGGCGCTTATCAAATAATGGTCCCACACTGTAACTTACAGTAAAGTACTAAATATTTAAACTGAACCATCTCTGTTAACTCTGCTTGCTAAGTCAATATCTGACCATTAGTATTATGACATTTCTTTTTAGTTAAATGAAACGGCCCTTTAAATAGCTTTACATAGTGTTATAGTCAAGACCATCTAAGCAAAGACCAAGACCAGCCGCCACATGACAATAAAATGTGAAATATTAGCAAAAGTGCTAATCAAATTGGTCTGAAAGATCCACATTCCCATAAAAACAAATCAATTTAACCAATATTATCAATTCACACTCTTTGTTCTACTTTGCTCTGTGCTACAATCCATGGAAGTCTCATGCCAACCCTAAAAGTTAACGCCCTGGGCGGTTGCCCATATTTTCTCATATCAGAAACCACCACTGTCTGCTCTATTAAACATAGCAATTAAGGCAATGCACTAGTGGTAAACAACGCTCCATCATGAACACAGACCAAGGAGCAACAAGCAGAAATAACCAAACACTGTGACAGTTCTCACTTTTTCTCCTGCTGCATGAAGCCAGGCAGCACAGAACTATCACAGAGCAATGAGCATGCTCTGTGTGCTCTGGTTTTATTGATTCACCAATTAAATTAATATCAATGTATACAATCAATTAAAATAATGACAGCTACTGCAGCTGTTTCGTACCTATCCGCTGCAAGATGATCTTGGGTATCCGGGTAAAATCCATCAGTCTGCGCTGATCGTCCATCTCTTCCTCCATCTTAACGTTGATTTCTTTCCACTCTGTGAATGTTTCTTCAGCAGGAGTTTCCTGCTGCTTGATAAACTCTCTGAGGCTGAACTGAAGACATTTTCACTGAAAACACAGAAATATTTAACTAAACTGCAAAATAGTCTTCAAGAGGAAAAGTAAAGCCAGACATTTGCTCTGTTTTTATTTTTCACGTGTTTCACTGTTGCTGTGCTGAAGAAACTGGAAGTGATTATTAGTTTGGCTTTAAATTTTCTGCTGAGTCTCTTCTTTTAAAGTCCTGGAGGGCTGATGCCCTGAAACCTTTAGCTGAGCCTCTGCTGCACCACCTGAATAGAGTAATTAGGTCATTAAGGCTCTGCAGATCTGATCCACACAAGGAGGAGGTAATTATGGTGATTTCATTGCAGTGTTTTGTACCTGTGGCTCATCTAAACACTGCAGGTCACCTTGAGGACTGGAGTTTGACACCTGTGGTTTAGTCAGAACTCCTGCTGAAGAAACATCCACAGAGTGGAAATAAATCAACATTAAGATGCAGGAAGAGATGAACGATCAGCTCAGATCAGTCTGGAAAAACAATGATGATGACAATAACTGTTTGATTACCTTTGGGAACTAAGAGTGATAGCAAATTAGAGTAAATTCTTTCTGATTCATTTCCTTTTTTCCATTACTATTCATTCAGTTCCTCAGTTGATCCGAGTGAAACACAGTATAATTTTTTCAAGTCTTTTTAATTAATTATTAAGTTTTATGTTTTTTAACACATTTACTAATGTTTTTTTTTTTTATATGTGGAATATTTTTTTAAACTTTCAATGTATGATGAAAACATTATAAATCAGAAATGTGACACAGAAGCCCCTTTATGCTGCCACCTACTGACAAGAACCTGGTACTACACCTTCAAAGAGCTATTTTTCTACAGTTTGTGCGACTGAATTCATTTCCATGGATTTCATATGCAGGAGTATGTTTAAACAGTCATGTTCAATAACATGGAATCAGACCAACAACAAAAAAGTTGTATTTCATAAATGTGTGTGTAACCTGGTTGAATTTGTCTGTTGTTATAATCGTGTAACATAGTTGAAATGGTTCAGTTTAAATTCTGCTAGTATGGGTTTTATGGTTGTCCTGTGATGAGTGTTTTTTTTGGCGCCCCCTACTGGTTGCCTATAAAAGGAGGAAGAACTGCAGATTCCACACAGTCTGTCAGGAACTCCACTGTGGTAGGTCATCAAGTCCAGTTCCTTTCTGAACAGTAGTGGTGGTTGTGCTCTGAGACTAACGTGGAGTTTTGTTGCAGTACCCAGAGTTGGCGAACCAGTAGAGAGGCTTACTTTTTTTGTTATTGTTGACACTCATTACAGGTAATTATATTATGTTAAATGTCAGAAATTTATGTTGTCAGTTATTTTTCAGTTAAGTTTGTCAGTGTGTTTATTATGTTGTCAGTTTGTTGTATTTGCCTGTCTGTCAGTTTGTTTGTTCTCTGTTTCAGTTGGAAGTTACTGTTAAATAGTTAATTAGTTAAATTTGACTGCTGCCTATGTTTATTTTTCTGATTTTATTGATTTATAAGAGAATATTGTATAAATTTTATTTGAAAGTTTTGTTATCAATGAAAATCCACTATACGATCACCTGTTATAAAAATGCATTTGTAATGATTATTGTAGGACACAGTCTGTCAGGAACTCCACTGTGTACCCAGAGTTGGCGAACCAGTAGGGAGGCTTACTGTGTTTTTGTTATTGTTGACACTCATTACAGAAATTTACCCAACTGGTCTCCGCTGTGTGCTGTGTATTGGGGAGGAAGTCACAATTGCTCAAAATGTTTTTTCTTTGGTTATTTGTATGGGTTTCTACCTGACTGAAAATCTCTGTTATTGTTTTAACTGTGTTACTTTAAGAACAGAAGCCCCTCCCCTTTTGTTTCTTCCTCTGTGGTATTGTCTTTAAAATGTTTGTGTCCCTTAGACCCTACCCTTTTTTCATGTTGTCCTGTGGGAGAGGTGTGTATTATTTATTTTGTATCTAAATACATCCAGTTTATTTATAAATTTATTAAGTTAATTTCTGTTATGTACTTTTGTTTATGTAGGGCTTGGAGCGGGCAGCCTGTAACACGGTTATTTAGGCCCGAGCAGCTAAGCGCTGCGAAGGCCTATTGTTTTCCTATTGTTTATTATTATTATTATTATTATTATTCTTCCACCCAAATGAATTGGCTTTTTGGGGGCTTTATCATATTCAAAAACTCACCAAACTTGGCGGAGGCCTTAAGCCTGTTAAAATTTACGTATTTTAAAGTCGTAGCAAAAATTGCAACAGAAATGTCTCTACGGCGCCACCTAGAAATTGGAAAAACACCCTTTTTTACCCTCTGCTATTCACTTACTTTATCGTAGACACATGAAATTTTGTACACTTGTAGAACTCCCCAAGACGCTCAAAATTTACAATTAATGTCATAGTGCAAGTATCACAGGAAGTCAGCCATTTTTGATTGAAGTTCCCATTTTGACCCCATTTTTGCCGATTTTTGCCTTTTACAGCCTTTGTATTTGATCTATCTCCTCCTAGGGATTTTGATTGATCGACTTCAAACTCGGTCAGTCTGTTCATAAGGCATGTCCCATCTAAAGTTATCTAAACGGTGAGTTTTTTGAGTATGCTGAAGGGGGGTTAGCAGGGGTCAAAGTTCACCTACTCGCCATAAAAAAATAAACTGCTATATCTCCTACACAGAAACTCACAGAAGCATCAAAGTTTCTGTGATTGATCATCATCGGGTCTTCTACAATACCCTATGGTCGAATGATGACATCACTTAGGCCACGCCCCCTGAGAACAGGAAGTGTAATGTTTTACTGTGAACTGTCGCTATCTGACCCCTTTGACCTCATCAACATGAAACTGTGCCCAGACACAGAGAACATGTTGGTGTATTGAGGATTCTAACCCCGACCAGCTTCGATGGAGCAGGTGGGCGTGGTGGCGTGGCGAAGTCACCTGTAACGCCATCGCCATACGTTTGGCTCTCAATTCCACATTTTCGGGCCCAGCTGCTGCAAACTCATAAGGATGGACCCTCATCCACTCCCCAACAGGAATCCATCACAATATTTGGTGGGCGTAGCCTAATTTCTCTATAGCGCCCCCTAGAAAACTTTAAATGATCAGCCCCAAGCCATGCTTTAACCTACAAATACGAACTTTGTACACATGTGTACCTTGTCAGGACGTACAAAAAAGTCTCTTGGAGCCATGGTCTAAACCCCACAGGAAGTCAGCCATTTTGGATTCAAGTTCGGTTTTTGACCCCATTTTTGCAGTTTATAGCCTTCATAGTTGATCTATCTCCTCCTAGGGATTTCGATTGATCGGCTTCAAACTCGGTCAGTCTGTTCATAAGGCATGTCTCATCTAAAGTTATCTAAACGGTGAGTTTTTGAGTATGCTGAAGGGGGGTTAGCAGGGGTCAAAGTTCACCTACTCGCCATAAAAACATAAACTGCTATATCTCCTACACAGAAACTCACAGAGGCACCAAAGTTTCTGTGATTGATCATCATCGGGTCTCCTACATTACCCTATGGTCGAATGATGACATCACTTAGGCCACGCCCCCTGACAACAGGAAGTGTAATGTTTTACTGTGAACCTTCGCTATCCGACCCCTTTGACCTCATCAACATGAAACTGTGCCCAGACACCGAAGACATGTTGGTGTATTGAGGATTCCAACCCCGACCAGCTACGATAGAGCAGGTGGGCATGGCGGCGTGGCGAAGTTACCTGTAACGCCATCGCCATACGTTTGGCTCTCAATACCACATTTTCGGGCTCAGCTGCTGCAAACTCACAAGGATGAATATTTATCCACTCCCCGACTGGAATCCATCACAATATTTGTAGGGCGTGGCCTAATTTCTCTATAGCGCCCCCTAGAAAACAGCAGCCCATAGGTTATGTTGTTATTAATTATTTAAATATACATTATTATAACTTTTTATATATATATAAGTTTATTTTGTGGGTTAAAGTACAAACATTCATTCATTTTTGCTAGAAATAATACAAACAAAGTCATTCAGCAAAACTTATGACACAGCGAAGTAAGAACACACTGGGGTCAGTGTTGATGGAGTACCACTGGCACCTTGTGGAGAAATACTGGTACTGCTAGTGCAATACCAGTATTGCGACAGCAGGAGGCAGTGGTACTCCATCAATGAGAAAACAGATCGACGCTACGTAATAACAGTCAGCCGGCGACAGCTGGAGCTGCGAAGTTTTCCTGAACATTTTGCTTGCTTTTTGGAGCCACAGAACTGGACTACGCTAAACATTTTGCTTGGATTTTGGAGTTGCAAATCCGAACCACGCTTTGGAGCAAGAAGGCTCTGTTGGACCGGAGTTGGAGAAGTTTAATGCGCTCTTTGCACCTCAGCTTACACGTTCGGGAAACACGGCTGAAATGTTTTTCCAAGGTAACAATTAATAATGTACATCGATCCGAAACCCCAACAAGTAAGGCAAAGAAAGGTTTTAAGATGTTCGCCTCGTTATACATTCACAGATATGAAGGTGAGTTTTATTTTCTTTAAACTGCTAGCACAAGCCTGCTAGCTTTCTAGTAAAAATCTGCTATTTAATTATCTAAAGATTTCTCAGCCATTCTAACGGACACTGTTTGTGCCTTATTTTCAAGCATATTACGTGTGTTTATTGTTAACTGGAGAGGGGCTGGGGGGGGGGGGGGGGGCAGATTACAGTTCAGAGTTTTTGCTTGAAGTATGACGAAGAAAAACGAGCCCAGAGCTTACTCTGGTATCGGAGTTCTAGTTCAGCTGACTGTTCAGATTCAGAGTTATTACTTTTAGAAAAATATGGCCGTGTTGCTTAAGATTTCTGTGTTATTTCGTTTTATTACTTTTGCATGCTTGTTGTGAATGGCTCATTAAGATAGTGTTTAGAGCGGTGTGTACGGCGTTAGCTTCAAGTGGTAGCTTTAACTTGTAGCAACGAATATTTACAAGCTGTCTTAATTGAGGATGGCTTGGAAATCCATGAAAACTTAAACAAAGTACATAGTATTGTTTTATTTGTGTCTTAAGTACGACTTTGTCTTTTATAGCAGTCATAGTTTCTGAAAGTGGAAAAAAGAGCCGCATTCAGGTATACAGTTGTGACGTCAGCGCGGCAGGTGCAAAGAGCCCATTGCTGTTCGTTTACTTTAAACAGTCGTAACTCGCGGTGCAGTGAGTAATTTATTCCTTCCTGCTGGTTCTGGAAGCCGTCATGTTTGGAACAGTTATTCTGAGGAGGATGCTAACCCAATGCCTGAGGCCTGCAACGTTTTTAATGGTAACGAAGCGCTTTACTAATTAAATAAACTGAATAGTGTGTTTGATACATCCAGTTTCATACATTCAGAGTTGTTTGTTATTATGTATAGAAGATGTTTAAAATGTCGTTTGAAAGAGCTCTGAGAAAATGCTAAGTATCTTTTTACAGATCCATTGGGGTTGTAATATTTAGTTGCAGCACTTCCTGTGATTAATACCTAATTAATGGATGGGATTCAGTCTGTGCTATTGTTCTAAAGTGCTGAAAGTTAACTGTGTTCGGTTATTGTGCATTGCCCTTGGTTTATTACTGAACAGTGCGGTTTATTAAACTGATACATCTTAACCTTCACCATTTTCCTGACTCATTTCACGATAACGTTAAAGTTGCACTGCATTTACATCTCAGTTGTAGTTAACATCAAGCATGTGGGTGTGGCTTGGTAAAACTTTCACTATTTACCATGAAAGATCAACATTAAATGACTTCCAAATGCAAGATCACAGCTGCATCATCACACTTCCTCTGTCTTTCTAGAGAACAGCCCTGAACACATTTCCATGGTCACTTGATGACCTCACTGTAGCCCCGCCCACTTTTAAGAGGCAGTCACATGTTTTTTCTGCTGTATGTTTTACTGTTATTCTATAATTTATATGGGTTTCATCATGTGAATACTGACTAAAAACGATAACATGATGAACTCTATGAATGCTGGCTGCTGACCGAACCGCATTGGGGTGTAGAAATGACGAAATGCATTACTTCGCCACGTGCATATGATCGGCTCTAAATGACACATGGATCATCCGACTGGCGCCAAATTGAAAGCGTATGACCTTTGTTGACCTCTAAAGAGCAAAACAGCATTGAAATGTATTTTGACTCCACTGCGCCCCTACATTAATCCGCCAGCTGTATTTCCTCGCTAAACCAATGAATCTATACCACATTTTTTTGCATCTTGAAGGATAGCCGCCGAACGCATAGATGCGTACCGCCTGGTGGACGGGCGCGGAAACTGCGCAACAACTTCTGTCTTAGCACGTGCGCAGCGTTGATGGAAACTGAGCAACAGCTTCCGCGGTGCGGGCGGAGGCGCTGAAAACTGCGTGAGAGCTTTTGTGGTGGCTGGCGTGAGGCGGCGGTTGCTCGTACCCCGCGGTGGCAATAGGCCGGAGCGGCGCTTGGCTGCGAGGGCCGTTCGAGGCTGCTTGCAGCTTTAATTTCTATCTGTTTTTCTTGTCAGGTATGTTGTATAGAAAAGTTTATTTTGCATATTTAACATGTTGTGAACTATGATCCCGCCCTTTGGTCATGTTGTCCTGTGGGAGAGGGCTTGGAGCGGGCAGCCTGTAACACGGTTATTTTCTATCTGTTATTCTTGTCAGAATAAACCCTTTTAAAGGTGAACCACGGCCTGATCATTTAAAACCAGCACAACGCAGATCGGATCCGGTTACATGTGTTTGAAGTCAGTTATCTATTGTGAGACGTTTTTTAATTTTATTTCAAATGTTCAAGTTGAATACATTACCCTAAACCACATGTGGCTTCATACTGTTTAACTTTAAAAATGAATCAGAACCTACAAACTAAAACCTCCTGTGTCGATATAATAACTGTACGTGCTTTGTTCTAATTAAACAGATCTAATCATGCTCAATAAATTAAAATATGAAAGAAAATGTGGTATATTAAAGCGGGACTTTTGAATCGTTCACAGTTTCTTCAGTACAGTTCCAGTGAAACACGGGGAAGATTTCTGAATATATTTGTTCTTTAATAAATCACCTTAAGAAAACGAAATTGGTAGAAAGAATATTTTCTTAATAATAATAATAATAATAATAATAATAATAATAATAATAATAATAATAATAATAATAATAATAATAATAATTTTTTGGGTGCGGGAGAATATTTATGTAGCATCCCGTTTCACACTCCATTCCAGTAGATGGCGGTAATTCACATCAATAAGTTTCTTGCCAACCGCCATGAAAAAAAGAAGAAGAAGAAGAAGAAGAAGATTTTTTTTTTTTTGATTTTTACCAAAACATTTATTTACAATAATAATAAAACAATTTCCTTTTTTTGTTGTTTTACAATAATCCTATGTCAAACAAATACATTATAATAAAACGTCAGTATAAATTAGTTCATTATTTTCTGAAATGATGCACAACACTTTGTCACATCCCCATAACTCTATAAACCCCTGCACATTCCCAGTGGCTCTGTGGAAAGCAAACTCCAACTTCAGCCTCGCCTTGATGTTTACCTTCCACAGAGCCACAACATCAACTTGAGGTCCATCCTGCATCTTGTCTCTTCGAGTTATATATATAGCTAATTTTGCCTCGGCTAATAAATAATTTAAAAGCCTTGACTTAAGACTAGTCGCTTTACTATGACGTACTCCGTTAATAAATAGTGCATCGGTAAAAATCATTTTAAAAAGACTAAAAACAGTCGATAAAAAACTAAAAAAAGACTATCAAACGTGTGCAATCTATAAAAACATGAAAAACACTCTCTGACTATCTACAAAATGGACACTCATTTATAAAACCAGGACTAATCGCCGATAAAAATGCGTTGGTGGCTATAGCGCCATGGAGTATCCTCCACTGGAGGTCGCCAATCTTTTTTCTAATCGGCGGTTTGTACATTGTCCTCCAGTGGATTGGTTGTCCTTTCAGTCTTTCAACCCACACGCTGACGTCCCTCTTTCGAAGCGTTCTCTTGTTTAGAATTTTCACACAGTTTTTATATAAAGTCTTTGGTGCCACTTTGCACAAATCCATTTCTGAGTCCATGGTCTTTAGCAGAGGACCGCTGTCCTCTTCAAAGCTTGGACTCAGAAGAACCTTAGGAAAAGGATCTGTTTCTTTTGGCAGGCATTCTCCATCCTTGTATGCCTGCAATAAACTCTTCTCTTTTCCAGTCAATCTTTCTCTTATTCTCATCAGGACACGTTCCATCATTCTTGTAGACCTTACTTTCAGTGCGGCAGCGACCTTCTGGGCATCGCCAAAGTCTGCTCCTGACGCTCGAATCAGCCTCTTTAAGGTCACCATTCCGGCTCTAGACAGCGTCTCTGTTAGCCCCAGGAACGTGTCCTCTTCAACATCCAGTCTTGCTCCGTACACCAAGGGTTCTTCTAATAGCCAATGCAGAGAATCAGTCATTTCTGCTCTACGCAATCTAAAAAGAGCACATGATTTAAAAACGCTCTGATAAAATTGCGGAGTTCCTTTAAACCTTAGAAGACTAAAATTTGTTAAAAACAGAGCAGCATCCAATCCCAAGGAATTCACGCGTCTTAGAATGCAACTGGCTACATCCTTCCACACAGGAGATCCTATCAGGTACTTTTGTAAAAACTGTATCCTAAACACAGTGACTCTACTGGCCAGGTGGACAAGGCCCTGGCCCCCTCTTCTCTGGATAAAAACAGCACCGACTGTGGCACCCAGTGACGATTGTTCCAGAAAAAATTAACCATTTCCGTCTGTATTCTTGTCAGCAGCCCTGACGGTGGATCTAGTACAATGAGCTTGTGCCAGAGTTGTGATGCGACCAGATTATTAAGCACTAACACTCTTCCTCTGTACGACATTTTTTCATGCAACCATTTCCAGTTCGCAAGTTTGTTTGATATTTTTTGTTCTAGGTTTTCCCAGTTTTTTTCAACAAAACTTTTCTCGCCTAAATACACGCCTAGATATTTAGGCCATCTTTTCTCCAGGTCATGCCTTTGGGGAGAGCCGGGAGTCCGTCGGGCCACTCGCCAACAGCCAGGGCTTCACTTTTTCCCCAATTTACTTTGGCGGCAGACAGCATGGAGAACTTTCTTATGATTTCTGTTAAAACGCTGACGTCTCTTTGATCTTTAATAAAAACCACGAGATCGTCAGCATAGGCAGATAAAACCAATTTGTCTTTAAAACCGGGTAAAACCAAGCCGTGAATGTCTGATCGCATCTTCTTTAAAAGGGGTTCCAGGGAGAGTGCATAGAGCATTCCCGAGAGCGCGCAGCCCTGTCGAACGCCTCTACACACTCTAAAAGGAGCACACAGGCTGCCATTGATCTTCAGCACACTCTCAATGTCACCGTACAACACCTGGATCTTGGCGATAAGACCCTCGCTGAACCCAAACCTCCTCATTACTTTCCAGAGGAAGTCGTGTTCAACGCGGTCAAAAGCCTTTTCTTGATCTAATGAAATCAAGCCTGTCTGTAGACCCAATGAACCGGAGACTTCCAAAATATCCCGAATTAGGTAGACATTGTCCACCATGGACCTGCCGGGGACGCAATAGGTCTGATCCCGGTGGATGACCTGCTCCATGGCTTTCCCTAGCCTAGTGGCCAGGGCCTTGGAGAGGATTTTATAATCTGTACAAAGGAGGGACACGGGGCGCCAGTTCTTAATCTCTTGCAAGTTTCCCTTCTTAGGCAGCAGGGTGATAACTGCCCTGCGGCAAGACAAGGGGAGCGAACCGGTAGACAGACTCTCGTTGAATACGTCGAGCACGTCTTGGGCCAGAAGCTCCCAATAGGCCTTGTAGAACTCGACCGTGAGCCCGTCAACGCCTGGAGACTTCCGACCCTTCATGCCAAGGAGGGCTGTGTGTAGTTCCTGCAGGCTCAGAGGCCGTTCCAACTCCAGGTTGGTCTCCGCAGAGACCTGAGGTAGTTCCTCACAGAACTCCTCCAACAGTTCGTCGTTCTCTCTGTGTAAACTTGGTAAATGACTTATTAACTAAATTGTGTCTTAAATAAACTCGTTAAATAATTTTATCATTGTACATTTTCACCTTTCATATTTAATCTTCCAAATTGTCCAATATTTATGTCAAATATTTCCAATTGGTTCATTTTCATAATTATTTTCTGCATGTGTGCGATTAACAACAATCACCCACTGCTACCAATTCTGCTGTGAATCCCAGGAAAGTAAAGGCTGAGATTTAGTTGTGCTTTTGAACGTTTGTGTTGAGTGTGTGAGCGGAGCAATGTCTGACAATATCAGCGGGTGAGATTAAAAATTACTTTATGGTTTCCCTTTAGGCATTTTATGTCACTCTTTAATGTGATATATATCTGGTGACATATAATGGGTGCACTTCCCCTGCGCCCATTACAGGCACACAGCCCGCATCACCACCAGCGTTGGTCCACAATCTCCCAGTCGGATTGCGACACCGTGTGTGTGGTCAGGGTACAAGTCCAAAACTCAGGTGACCTGAACATCTGACTCCTCCTCCATGTAGGCGTCTTCTTCCTCTCTCTACATGGAGGAAGAAGATTTTATGTAATATTTGTCAGGAAGCTACTAGATTAAGCTATTGCCATCTTATTTGCTCACCTGGAGATCCTTTATATCATATTTTGACTCAAGAATAGTTCCAGTCTGGTCATTAGAATGGAGCAATGACCAGAATGAAACTAGTTCTGGTCATAGTTCCATTCTAGAACATCCTATGTTCTAGAACATAGAACGTTAACTTCTTAGTTGAGTTAATGTTCATTCTTGTAAGATTGTAATTTTCGAATAACCTAAGAAAATCTTGTTTCTATACATGAAGGCATCAAAGTGGATTTCTTGTTTGATTGACATTTAAAAAACTTTTTTTTGTCTATTTCCCAGATCTTCCACAATGTTGTGTGTGTGAAGAAGAGGAGATTCTCAATGACACAAAACCACAGAGGAACCAACTCATCTCTCATGGCTCTGCAGAAACTGAGAACCAGGATCAGGAAGGAAGCAATTCTGAAGACCCAGGAAAAAAGAGAAAGGAAGAACATAAACCAAAGGAGAGATATGAGAAAACCAAACAGCAGAAAGACAGAACTGATGCTGAGAAACAAAAACCGCAGAAGAAAACTCATAGAGGGCAAAACATATATTCTTGTAAAATTTCTGATAGAACCTTTTCTCTAAACAGTAATTTGAAGACACACGAGAACTCACACAGGAGTAAAACCTTTCACTTGTTCAACCTGTGGAAAGAGTTTCAGTGTAAAATCGAATTTAACTAGGCATATGAGAATTCACACAGGTGAGAGGCCTTTCACTTGTTCAACCTGTGGAAAGAGTTTCAGTGACAGAGGGACTTTAACTCAGCATATGAGAATTCACACAGGTGAGAATCCTTTCACTTGTGGGACCTGTGGCAAGAGTTACAGACAAAAAACGATTTTAACTCGGCATATGAGAATTCACACAGGTGAGAGGCCTTTCACTTGTTCAACCTGTGGAAAGAGTTTCAGTGACAGAGGGACTTTAACTAAACATATGAGAATTCACACAGGTGAGAAGCCTTTCACTTGTTCAAACTGTGGAAAGAGTTTCAGTGTCAGAGGGACTTTAACTCAGCATATGAGAATTCACACAGGTGAGAAGCCTTTCTGGTGTGAGACGTGTGGAAAGAGTTTCAGTGACAGAGGGACTTTAACTCGGCATATGAGAATTCATACAGGTGAGAAGCCTTTCTCATGTGGGACCTGTGGACAGTTTCAGGATGAAACAACAATTACTTAAACACATAAAGATTCATATGGATGCGAAACAGTGACGTGCGGTGAGGCTTTACGATGTATAAATACAGACACCATGTATGTTATTGGTTACTCAGAAATTTTGCTCATGCATACAACGCTGGAGGGCAGAAAGACCGTTCTTTTACACGTCATCCATAGCTGTAGTAACCAGGTGAAACTTAGAAATGTAGGTATTGTTTTGTGTTATGATCCACAGCAAAGGGAGAAACCTAAACCACTTTCTCACTCTGCATCACCCAAGCTACATGCAGACTCGTTGCAATAGCAACTGATAACAATGCCATGTTTTAGGATTTAACATAAAAATAAAGAATTTTGGTCACAGAACAGAACATTGAGTTTTTTGCAGTAGTTTGTTTTAGTCTTAGTGTTTTATTAATAAATCATTGCTGTGGTAGATTAGCTAACATTTCTACTTTACTGAATTCTTTAGACATACAGACTGTGGCCCACAAAATGCACATTTCATTAAAAAAACTAAAAAACATGTTTTTTTTCCCCATCTTACCTTTACTTATAAATTAAATCCATGCCAATTCTGCACAAAAATATCCATTCATCCAAAGCCAAGTCGATGCTCTGAATGTCTTGTACTAAGATAGACTTGAGGTCCATTTTTGTCTACCAGCTTTGTTTTTCTAAAATCAGTTTTTTGTTTTATTTCTCAGTCACATTTGTACTTAAGGTTCCCATCAGTGTCCCATTAGATACTGAAGTTAAAGAGGGGAATGTCTTCAGGAAGCTTTAATTTCTGTGGATTTCAGGTGTCTTGCAGTTCTGTGTCATGTAGTTATTGAGTTCAGCTTTTACATTGTTGACTTTTACATGTATGACTTGAAATAAAGTATTTTACATTTTAAGGCAGTGTATTATTCTTTTTTCCCATAAATTGCTGGGTTTCAGATGATGTAGCACCGATGCCTTACCATGGAGGTGGGGGTCAGAAAGTAAATGCAGCACATTTAGGCATTTTGACTTAAACATCAAAATGTCTTAAGTCTGTGCCATGTGTGGTTGTTCCAACCATTCTAAAAGAGAGAAAGAAAAACTTTATCTTTGTGTTTTGAAGGTAGTCGGTCACAAGAAGTTAATTTACAAAAAACTCACCTAACAAATAGAAAAGTGGATCAACAATCTACAGCTAAAACCAGGAGGTGCAGGAAGTAATAATGCCGGAGTTTGCAGAGCCACTTTTCTAACATCGTTTAAATTGTATTTTCAGATATTTTATTGGATGGTAACTTAGAAAGACAAACATTCATATGCAGGCACATGCAGAGGGGGTCTGGAGAGGGCTTGAGCCCTGCCCCTTTTACCCTTGATGCCCCCAGAGCCCTTTTTGAGTTTATTTTTGTTTTCAACTTGAGTCTTTTGTGTCAGGAGGCCTTCTTGTGCCTCTAAATATAACACCTAGCAAAACTAATGAGTCTGGCTGCCCTTGGTCTAATTATGAGGATTCCCAGTCCTTCTGCCTCCACGTTGTTCAGACACCGGGTCCGTGGCGAGGAAGAGCGGGGCTGAACTGTGACCTCTAGCGGTCAAATTTGGGCAATAATTAATTTTTCTAACGTACACTTGTGAATAAAAACATAGGTCTGATGTTGAAGTTATAAAACCAGTTTCTATTTATATTTTGTAATAATGTCTGGAGGGCCCCTACCAGCAGCTACTGGGTTCTCTTTGTTTACCTTGATATCTCAGCCTTATAATTCTAGATCTCAGAGGTGCTGAAATCAAATTAATGACATGGAGAAGTTAACTGTTTTATATGAAGGTTTTCCTGATTTACTTTTTGTTTTAAAAAAGGTTTTATTCAGTCTCTATGTTTATGTAAATCGATTCTGTCACAGTCTTTGAGTAAACAGAAAAATAGAAAAGACCATCATTATGATACTTTATCATCTAAAATTATAGAAAAAGTTTCAATGATTTTTTTTTATCTGAATTCAATCCACATCATCAAACCATTTTGTAAGGAGAAAATTTATTTAAAACCATGTCAAAGAAATGCATCCGTTTCTCCAAATCATTAAAATAAAAATATGTACAAAGGATAAAAACACAATAAAGACTCCAAAATTTCAGAAGTCTAATCTCAAAGCATTCAAACTCATTGTTAGACGATCTCTCCCTCAGTCTCATTCAATAAAATGGAAATATAAAACTGGAAGAATAAATTTTTTACGAATTTCAGCTAAATATCCAGATTAAAATGCTTTGTAAGCAAAACCTGCTACATTTAAGAATTTAAGTCGGTTGCAATTACTCCACTTCCAAACAGCAACTTACTGAGAATCTTGAGGTTCACATTGTGCCATCAAACCTGTGCAAGTTCTCATGTGAACAGTTACATTTATTTAGAGTGAACCTTTTCTACTGATCTACAAAATAAAAGCTTCCAACCCGTGTGAATCTTCATGTGATGACTTAAACTGGATCTATACACAAAACATTTTCCTCGCTTTTCACTAAGGGTGCAGACATGACATGGTGAGCTGGTCTAATAGTCAAACCTCAAAGCGGAGAACAGAACAGTGGCTGAGGTCAATAACATCGAGGAATCAGATCAGCTTCACATGCATGTATCTGCTGCTCACAATGTCCCAAAATTAAGGAAATCAACATTTATTAATCAGCCAGATGATAAATCAATGCACAGCTACTTCTCACCTGTGTGAATTCTGTTGTGAGAAGTTAAGTTGTGTTTGTGAGTGAAACCTTTTCCACAAATCCCACATGAGAAAGGTTTCTCACATGTGTGAGATCTCATGTGAACAGTTAAACTTTTTTTATGAGGGAAACATTTTCCGCAGGCCTCACATGAGAATGGCTTCTCACCTGTGTGAATTCTGTTGTGAGAAGTTAAGTTGTGTTTTTGAGTGAAACTTTTTCCACAAATCCCACATGAGAAAGGTTTCTCACCTGTGTGAGATCTAATGTGAACAGTTAAACTTTGCATTTGAGTGAAACTTTTTCCACAGGTCTCACATGAGAAAAGTTTCTCACCCGTGTGAATTCTGATGTGATTAACTAATTTATGTTTACTCCGGAAACTTTTCCCACAGGTCTCACATGAGAAAGGTTTCTCACCCGTGTGAATTCTGATGTGATTAACTAACCGAGATTTCCTCTGGAAACTTTTTCCACAAGTCTCACAGGAGAAAGGTTTTTCACCTGTATGAATTCTCATGTGATCATTTAAACGACTCTTGTAAGGGTAAATTTTTCCACAGGTGGAACATTTGAAAGGTTTCTTAGCCGTGTGACTTTTCATGTGATTCATCAAGGAATTATTTTGAGAAAAGGTTTCATCACAATTTTACAAGAATATAGATTTTGGTCTGGTTGAGCTTTCATGTTCGTTTCTTGTTCCGAAGTCCCTGTTGAGTTTTTCTGCTGTTTGTTCAAAATGTCATCAGTTTCCTGTTTCATCACAAGATGCTCTTCATCCTGACTGATGGAAAGTTTGCTCCTCTTCCTCTTTGATCTGCAGAGGTTCTGGTTCCTCTTGTTCTCGTTTCATCTGCAGAGGTTCTGGTTCCTCTTGATCCCGTTTCATCTGCAGAGGTTCTGGTTCCTCTTGATCCCGTTTCATCTGCAGAGGTTCTGGTTCCTCTTGATCCCGTTTCATCTGCAGAGGTTCTGGTTCCTGTTGTTCCAGTTTCATCTGCAGAGGTTCTGGATGATCTTGATCTGAAGTGAAGTTTCTCTCCGGGTTTCTGAGCTCATTTAGATCCTCCTCCTCTTTGCACACACTGCATTGTGGGAGATCTGGACAAAAAAGTCAAAATATGAGGTCACACAATGAACCCTTCAGTTTAACAAAAACTAAAATGAAAATGTTCTTCATCAGGGGTCGTGTTGTGGTAGCGCAACCCACGATTGGAGGCCTTCAATCCTCCACACGGCCGTCAAGGGTTTGATTCCCGGATCAGACAATATTTGTTGAATGTCTTTCTTACTACATTCCTGTCAGCCTTCTTTGTATCTGTGTATCGTTTCACTATAAATGGTTCACTTATTGCATAAATTAAAATGCAAAATATCTAAACAGAACAAGATCTTATGAAATAGGAGCGTATCGCTGCACACATTTAATGAGCACAAGCTGCCGGTCTGTGTATCGTTTCACTATAAATGGTTCACTATTTAGCGGCACTGAAGTGAAAGTGGTGAGCACTTTTCCCACCCTAAGATGGCGGCGCGTGTAGACGCAGCGGCTCGGAGCTCCCGTGTTTTCGTTTTTGTTAGCCTGTTTTTATTGATGTCTTCGCTCAACACACTACTGGAAGCCTTGACAACTTATAGCAGATCAGAACTGTGGAACATAGGGGCACAGTTTGGACTTCACACACCCACCAAGCTGGACTTTATTCCTCCAGAGCTGCTTCGAACACCTGGAACTATGATCATTCCCCCCCTGCTGCAGAAGGCGACGGAGGAGGCAGCGCAAACAAAAGAGGGGCAAGAGAGCCGGCGTGCGTGCAAGGCTACAAGCTAACCCTCACAGACCGGCCCTCCCCAGCCTCTTCCTCGCCAACGCCAGGTCCCTCGTCAACAAAATCGACGAGGTGCGACTCCGAATTATCTCTCGCCGGATGGACAGCTGTGTGACTGTTGTCACAGAGACCTGGCTGGATGAAACATCCCAGACTCAGCGGTGGAGATAACGGGGCGCGCTCTGTTCCGGGCGGATCGGACGGCAGCTTCGGGTAAGAGCAGAGGCGGAGGTTTGGCATTGTATGTACACAATGCCTGGTGTACAGCCACACACTCTGTCGGCACATTCTGCTCTCCTGACTTGGAATATCTGGCGGTGAAATGCAGACCCTTCAAGTTGGTGAGAGAACTCTCGTCCATTGTGATCGTGGCCGTCTACATACCACCGCGGGCTAATGCTAAGTTAGCATTAGAGGAGCTATACTGCCTGATCAGCGGGCAGATGAACTCCAACCCGGAGGCGGCCATGATTGTGGCGGGGGACTTTAACCACGTGGAACTGAAGGCTGTGTTTCCCAAATTCCACAAGTTCATAAACTTTCCCACCAGAGACAATAACATTTTGGATCAGGTTTACTGCAATACCCCCGGAGCCTACAAGGCTGTAGCAGGTCCACATCTGGGCATGTCTGACCACATCTCAGTGGAGCTGATTCCTGTCTACAAGCCTCTGGCCTGCAGAACTAAGCCGACCACCAGAATAGTTCAGGTCTGGACTGAGGAGGCCTCCTCTGCACTTCAGGACTGCTTTGAGCACACAGACTGGAGTGTGTTCAGGGACGGAGCAGACTTGGAGGAATACTCATCGTCCGTTCTGTCCTATGTTCAGTTCTGCACCGATGCTGTCCTCCCGTTAAGACCATAAAAGTGTTTCCAAACCAGAAACCATGGCTGGACAGCACAGTACGGGCCCTGCTGAAAGCCCGGGATGCTGCCTACAGATCTGGAGACAGGTTGGCTTATAGCAGGGCCCGGTCGGAACTGAAAAAAGGAATTAAGCAGGCCAAGCTCCAGTACAAACAGCAGATTGAGGAACACTTCATCAACAACAACCCCCGAAGCATGTGGAGAGGCATCAGGACCATGACGGACTACAAACACAGCACTCAGCTGACCAGCCGCGACCCCACCCTGCCTGACACCTTAAACAGCTTCTTTGCCCGCTTTGACACAGTGGGCAGCAGAGAAGCTGTACATCTACCCCGACTGGAAGAGCAGTACCAGCCTCTCGTCCTGCAGCAGCACCAGGTGACGTCCACCCTGAGGAGGATCAACACCCACAAAGCTACAGGACCAGACAAGGTGTCAGGCCAGACGCTGAAAACGTGCGCCGACCAGCTGGCAGGAGTGTTTCTGGACATTTTCAATCTGTCCCTGCAGTTCACCATGGTTCCTGAGTGTCTCAAGTCTTCCACCATCATCCCTGTACCGAAGAAGACGACCATCACCAGCCTGAACGATTACCGGCCCGTCGCTCTGACCCCGGTGATCATGAAGTGCTTTGAGAGGATTCTTCTGAGGTACATCAGACACTTCATCCCTGCAGACCTGGACAGCCTTCAGTTCGCCTACAGAGCGAACCGGTCAACAGAGGATGCTGTCTCCATCACTCTGCACACAGCCCTGTCCCATCTGCAGCATCCCAACACCTACGTCAGGATGCTATTTGTAGACTTCAGCTCAGCATTTAACACCGTCATCCCAGACAAGCTGGTGCTGAAGCTACTCCAGGTGGGGCTGCCTGCTTCACTGTGCCACTGGATCAGAGACTTCCTCACCAACAGGCCTCAGGTGGTGAGAATAGGTGGCTCAACATCGTCCCCACTGGTCCTCAACACAGGCACACCGCAGGGCTGTGTTCTCAGCCCAGCTCTCTTCACCCTGTTCACACACGACTGCGTTGCCATCCACCCCACCAACACAGTCGTCAAGTTCGCGGACGACACAACAGTAGTGGGTCTCATTTCAGACAACACGAGACCCACTACAGAGAGGAAATTCAGCAGCTCACTCAGTGGTGTTCAGCCAATAACTTGGTGCTGAACACAGGGAAGACCAAGGAGGTCATTGTGGACTACAGAAGGTCCAGGAGGACGGGTCACACTCCCCTTATCATAGATGGAGAAGAGGTAGAGAGTGTGGACAACATCAAGTTCCTGGGCCTCCACATCACGTCTAACCTCTCCTGGAATACCAACACCTCCCACCTGGTGAAGAAAGCACAACAAAGGCTCTTCTTCCTCAGGAAACTGAGACGGGCTGGACTTTCCTCACGGCTGCTCCTGAACTTTTACAGGGCGACGATCGAGAGCGTCCTCTGCCTCAACGTGACTGTGTGGTGGTGGCTGCACAGCACTGGAGAGGAAACAACTGACACGGGTGGTGAGAACAGCACAAGGCATTGTGGGATGCCCCCTCCCGGACCTGGACTCTATTTACATAGGCCGGGTCAAGAAGAGAGCTGGATCCATAGCCATGGATTCCAGCCACCCGGGCCACAGACTGTTTGTGCCGCTGCCATCAGGCAAGCGGTACAGGAATATACAGACTACAACAAACAGACTGAGAAACAGTTTCTTCCCCACAGCCGTCAGAGCCATTACTCCCTGCCGCCTCCTCCCACACATATCATAACCTCACATACCCCCCACCCCCACACAGCCATTGCACTTGCACTGTCACATCATCTGCACTTTACCATAATTGGACCTGCTGCTTCTTCTTTGGTGTGGTTGAGTGCCTTTAGTTAATTTTAGTTGTATATATTATTATTATTGTGTGTTTGTTTATTTAATATTGTATATTTTGACTTTTTGCACGGGAGTTGCAATAGAAATTTCGTTGAATCCTGTTCAATGACAATAAATGCTATTCTTCTTCTTCTTCTTCTTCTTCAATGCATGTCAGCTATTCTGACAGAATAACGGCTCAAATTTAAGTTAAAGAAGGTCAGTGTTAGACCCGCCCAAAGCCCCGCCCTCCACTTTCATTGGGGAATTATTTTATGGTGACCTGACAGGAAGTGCAACCAGGTGATAATAATGATCACAACAATCAAAAGCATATTTAGTAACTGTCTTGTCTGGCTGCTAAGTTTCCATTTTCATAATGTAAACTTAGTAAATGACTTATTAACTAAATTGTGTCTTAAATAAACTCGTTAAATAATTTTATCATTGTACATTTTCACCTTTCATATTTAATCTTCCAAATTGTCCAATATTCATGTCAAATATTTTCCATTGGTTCATTTTGCCATTATTTTCTGCATGTGTGCGATTAACAACAATCACCCACTGCTACCAATTCTGCTGTGAATCCCAGGAAAGTAAAGGCTGAGATTTAGTTGTGCTTTTGAACGTTTGTGTTGAGTGTGTGAGCGGAGCAATGTCTGACAATATCAGCGGGTGAGATTAAAAATTACTTTATGGTTTCCCTTTAGGCATTTTATGTCACTCTTTAATGTGATATATATCTGGTGACAAATAATGGGTGCACTTCCCCTGCGCCCATTACAGGCACACAGCCCGCATCACCACCAGCGTTGGTCCACAATCTCCCAGTCGGATTGCGACACCGTGTGTGTGGTCAGGGTACACGTCCAAAAGTCAGGTGACCTGAACATCTGACTCCTCCTCCATGTAGGCGTCTTCTTCCTGTCTCTACATGGAGGAAGAAGATTTTATGTAATATTTGTCAGGAAGCTACTAGATTAAGCTATTGCCATCTTATTTGCTCACCTGGAGATTCTTAATATCATATTTTCACTCAAGTCTAGTTCCAGTCTGGTCATTAGAATGGAGCAATGACCAGAATGAAACTAGTTCTGGTCATAGTTCCATTCTAGAACATCCAATGTTCTAGAACATAGAACGTTAACTTCTTAGTTGAGTTAATGTTCATTCTTGTAAGATTGTAATTTTCGAATAACCTAAGAAAATCCTGTTTCGATACATGAAGGCATCAAAGTGGATTTCTTGTTTGATTGACATTTAAAAAACTTTTTTTTTTTGTCTATTTCCCAGATCTTCCACAATGTTGTGTGTGTGAAGAAGAGGAGATTCTCAATGACACAAAACTACAGAGGAACCAACTCATCTCTCATGGCTCTGCAGAAACTGAGAACCAGGATCAGGAAGGAAGCAATTCTGAAGACCCAGGAAAAAAGAGAAAGGAAGAACATAAACCAAAGGAGAGATATGAGAAAACCAAACAGCAGAAAGACAGAACTGATGCTGAGAAACAAAAACCGCAGAAGAAAACTCACAAAGGGCAAAAAATATATTCTTGTAAAATTTCTGATAGAACCTTTTCTCTAAACAGTAACTTGAAGACACACATGAGAATTCACACAGGAGTAAAACCTTTCACTTGTTCAACCTGTGGAAAGAGTTTCAATGTAAAAACGGCTTTAACTCAGCATATGAGAATTCACACAGGTGAGAAGCCTTTCACTTGTTCAACCTGTGGAAAGAGTTTCAGTGTAAAAGCGAATTTAACTGCGCATATGAGAATTCATACAGGTGAGAAGCCTTTCTCATGTGGGACTTGTGGAAAGAGTTACAGACAAAAAACGACTTTAACTAGGCATATGAGAATTCACACAGGTGAGAAGCCTTTCTCATGTGGGACCTGTGGAAAGAGTTTCAGTGACAGAGAGACTTTAACTCAGCATATGAGAATTCACACAGGTGAGAAGCCTTTCTCATGTGGGACCTGTGGAAAGAGTTTCAGGATGAAACAACAATTACTTAAATACATAAAGAGTCATATGGGTGCGAAACAGTGACGTGCGGTGAGGCTTTACGATGTATAAATACAGACACCATGTATGTTATTGGTTACTCAGAAATTTTGCTCATGCATACAACGCTGGAGGGCAGAAAGACCGTTCTTTTACACGTCATCCATAGCTGTAGTAACCAGGTGAAACTTAGAAATGTAGGTATTGTTTCGTGTTATGATCCACAGCAAAGGGAGAAACCTAAACCACTTTCTCACTCTGCATCACCCAAGCTACATGCAGACTCGTTGCAATAGCAACTGATAACAATGCCATGTTTTAGGATTTAACAAAAAAAAAATAAAGAATTTTGGTCACTGAATAGAACATTGAGTTTTTTGCAGTAGTTTGTTTTAGTCTTAGTGTTTTATTAATAAATCATTGCTGTGGTAGATTAGCTAACATTTCTACTTTACTGAATTCTTTAGACATACAGACTGTGGCCCACAAAATGCACATTTCATTAAAAAACTAAACAAAAACATGTTTTTTTCCCCATCTTACCTTTACTTATAAATTAAATCCATGCCAATTCTGCACAAAATATCCATTCATCCAAAGCCAAGTCGATGCTCTGAATGTCTTGTACTAAGATAGACTTGAGGTCCATTTTTGTCTACCAGCTTTGTTTTTCTAAAATCAGTTTTTTGTTTATTTCTCAGTCACATTTGTACTTAAGGTTCCCATCAGTGTCCCATTAGATACTGAAGTTAAAGAGGGGAATGTCTTCAGGAAGCTTTAATTTCTGTGGATTTCAGGTGTCTTGCAGTTCTGTGTCATGTAGTTATTGAGTTCAGCTTTTACATTGTTGACTTTTACATGTATGACTTGAAATAAATTATTTTACATTTTAAAGCAGTGTATTATTCTTTTTTCCCATAAATTGCTGGGTTTCAGATGATGTAGCACCGATGCCTTACCATGGAGGTGGGGGTCAGAAAGTAAATGCAGCACATTTAGGCATTTTGACTTAAACATCAAATGTCTTAATTCTGTGCCATGTGTGGTTGTTCCAACCGTTCTAAAAGAGAGAAAGAAAAACTTTATCTTTGTGTTTTGAAGGTAGTCGGTCACAAGGAAGTTAATTTAGAAAAAACTCACCTAAAAAATAGAAAAGTGGATCAACAATCTACAGCTAAAACCAGGAGGTGCAGGAAGTAATAATGCCGGAGTTTGCAGAGCCACTTTTCTAACATCATTTAAATTGTATTTTCAAATATTTTATTGGATGGTAACTTAGAAAGACAAGCATTCATATGCAGGCACATGCAGAGGGGGTCTGGAGAGGGCTTGAGCCCTGCCCCTTTTACCCTTGATGCCCCCAGAGCCCTTTTTGAGTTTATTTTTGTTTTCAACTTGAGTTTTGTGTCAGGAGGCCTTCTTGTGCCTCTAAATATAACACCTAGCAAAACTAATGAGTCTGGCTGCCCTTGGTCTAATTATGAGGATTCCCAGTCCTTCTGCCTCCACGTTGTTCAGACACCGGGTCCGTGGCGAGGAAGAGCGGGGCTGAACTGTGACCTCTAACAGTCAAATTTTGGGCAATAATTAATTTTTTCTAACGTACACTTGTGAATAAAAACATAGGTCTGATGTTGAAGTTATAAAACCAGTTTCTATTTATATTCTGTAATAATGTCTGGAGGGCCCCTACCAGCAGCTACTGGGTTCTCTTTGTTTACCTTGATATCTCAGCCTTATAATTCTAGATCTCAGAGGTGCTGAAATCAAATTAATGACATGTGAGAAGTTAACTGTTTATATATGAAGGTTTTCCTGATTTACTTTTTGTTTCAAACAGGTTTTATTTCAGTCTCTATGTTTATGTAAATCGATTCTGTCACAGTCTTTGACTAAACAGAAAAATAGAAAAAGACCATCATTATTATACTTTATCATCTAAAATTATATAAAAGTTTCAATAATTTTTCTATCTGAAATTCAATCCACATCGTCAAACCATTTTGTAAGCAGAAAATTTATTTAAAACCATGTCAAAGAAATGCATCCATTTCTCCAAATCATTAAAATAAAAATATGTACAAAGGATAAAAACACAATAAAGACTCCAAAATTTCAGAAGTCTAAATCTCAAAGCATTCAAACTCATTGTTTGTTAGACAATCTCTCCCTCAGTCTCATTCAATAAAATGGAAATATAAAACTGGCAGAATAAAATTTTTAAGAATTTCAGCTAAATATCCAGATTAAAATGCTTTTTAAGCAAAACCTGCTACATTTAAGAATTTAAGTCGTTGCAATTACTCCACTTCCAAACAGCAACTTACTGAGAATCTTGAGGTTCACATTGTGCCATCAAACCTGTGCAAGTTCTCATGTGAGCAGTTACATTTATTTAGAGTGAACCTTTTTCTAATGAATCTACAAAACAAAAGCTTACAACCCGGGTGAATCTTCATGTGATGACTTAAACTGGATCTATACACAAAACATTTTCCTCGCTTTTCACTAAGGGTGCAGACATGACATGGTGAGCTGGTCTAATAGTCAAACCTCACAGCGGAAAAGAGAACAGTGGCTGAGGTCAATACAATTGAGGAATCAGATCAGCTTCACATGCATGTATCTGCTGCTCACCAATGTCCCAAAATTAAGAAAATCAACATTTATTAATCAGCCAGCTGATAAATCAATGCAAGCTACTTCTCACCTGTGTGAATTCTGTTGTGAGATGTTAAGTGCTGTTTTTGAGTGAAACTTTTTCCACAAATACCACATGAGAAAGGTTTCTCACCTGTGTGAGATCTCATGTGAACAGTTAAACTTTTTTTATGAGGAAAACATTTTCCACAGGCCTCACATGAGAATGGCTTCTCACCAGTGTGAATTCTCATGTGAGAAGTTAAGCTCTGTTTGTGAGTGAAAACTTTTCCACAAATCCCACATGAGAAAGGTTTCTCACCTGTGTGAGATCTCATGTGAACAGTTAAACTTTTTTTATGAGGGAAACATTTTCCACAGGCCTCACATGAGAATGGCTTCTCACCTGTGTGAATTATGTTGTGAGAAGTTAAGTTGTGTTTTTGAGTGAAACTTTTTCCACAAATCCCACATGAGAAAGGTTTCTCACCCGTGTGAATTCTGATGTGATTAACTAACTTATATTTTCTCCGGAAACTTTTTCCACAAGTCTCACAAGAGAAAGGTTTCTCACCTGTATGAATCGTCATATGAGAAAGTAACTGACATTTAGACACAACATTTTTTCCACAGATTTTGCATGTGTAAGATTTCTCACCAAAGAAAATTCTCTTGTGTCTGTTTAAAGAGTCGTTTAGATGGAAACATTTTCCACAAGCTGCACAAGTGAACGGTTTTTCACCTGTATGAGTTCTCATGTGATCAATTAAACGACCCTCTTTAGGGTAACGTTTTCCACAGGTGGAACATTTGAAAGGTTTCTTAGCCATGTGAGTTTTCTTGTGATTCATCAAGGAACTATTTTGAGAAAAGGTTTTATCACAAATTTGACAAGAATATAGATTTTGGTCTGGTTGAGCTTTCATGTGCGTTTCTTGTTCTGAAGTCTCTGTTGAGTTTTTCTGCTGTTTGTTCAAAATGTCATCAGTTTCCTGTTTCATCACAAGATGCTCTTCATCCTGACTGATGGAAAGTTGCTCCTCTTCCTCTTTGATCTGCAGAGGTTCTGGTTCCTCTTGTTCCAGTTTCATCTGCAGAGGTTCTGGTTCCTCTTGTTCCAGTTTCATCTGCAGAGGTTCTGGTTCCTCTTGTTCCTGTTTCATCTGCAGAAGTTCTGGTTCCTCTTGTTCCTGTTTCATCTGCAAAGGTTCTGGTTCCTCTTGTTCCTGTTTCATCTGCAGAGGTTCTGGTTCCTCTTGATCCATTTTCATCTGCAGAGGTTCTGGTTCCTCTTGTTCCTGTTTCATCTGCAGAGGTTCTGGTTTCTCTTGATCCATTTTCATCTGCAGAGGTTCTGGTTCCTCTTGATCCATTTTCATCTGCAGAGGTTCTGGTTCCTCTTGATCCCGTTTCATCTGCAGAGGTTCTGGTTTCTCTTGATCCATTTTCATCTGCAGAGGTTCTGGTTTCTCTTGATCCATTTTCATCTGCAGAGGTTCTGGTTTCTCTTGATCCAGTTTCATCTGCAGAGGTTCTGGTTCCTCATGTTCCTGTTTTATCTGCAGAGGTTCTGGTTCCTCTTGATCCAGTTTCATCTGCAGAGGTTCTGGTTCTGGTTCCTCTTGTTCCTGTTTCATCTGCAGAGGTTCTGGTTTCTCTTGATCCAGTTTCATCTGCAGAGGTTCTGGTTCCTCTTTTTCCAGTTTCATCTGCAGAGGTTCTGGTTCCTCTTGTTCCAGTTTTATCTGCAGAGGTTCTGGTTCCTCTTGTTCCAGTTTTATCTGCAGAGGTTCTGGTTCCTCTTGTTCCAGTTTTATCTGCAGAGGTTCTGGTTCCTCTTGTTCCTGTTTATCTGCAGAGGTTCTGGTTCCTCTTGATCCAGTTTCATCTGCAGAGGTTCTGGTTCCTCTTGTTCTTGTTTTATCTGCAGAGGTTCTGGATGATCTTGATCTGAAGTGAAGTTTCTCTCCAGGTTTCTGAGCTCATTTAGATTCTCCTCCTCTTTGCACACACTGCATTGTGGGAGATCTGGACAAAAAAGTCAAAATGTGAGGTCACACAATGAACTCTTCAGTTTAATTAACTAAAACTAAAATGAAAATATTCTTCATCAGGGGCGTGCTGTAGTAGCACAACCCACGTTTGGAGGCCTTCAATCCTCCACACAGCCGTCACGGGTTTGATTTCCGGACCAGACGATATTTGCCGCATGTCTTTCCTTACTACATTCCTGTCAGCCTTCTTTCTTATAAGGGACACTAGAGCCCACAGAAACCCCCAGGAGAGGAAAATGTAAAGATATTCTCAGCAAAACATTACAAAATGAAATCTCTCTTCCATCGTCTTTCAGAGAGATTGTTATTTACCTTATTTAGAATAAACAATGTCTGCATGTGGTTAATAATTTTACCAGCAATTAAACTTTAGTGCCATCAAATGTGCCAACATTTGGAAATATGCAGTCTGGCTAGCTGACGTTAACTCCCCTTCAAGATTTGCTTCTCGCCAACAGGGACGTTACACCATATTCTGTGACCACTGCACATTGTGACTGTAGGAGGCGCTGTTGCAGGTTTACATCATACTTTGCTATTCTTATGGACACAGAATATGATGGCGCTTATCAAATAATGGTCCCACACTGTAACTTACAGTAAAGTACTAAATATTTAAACTGAACAATCTCTATTAACTCTGCTTGCTAAGTCAATATCTGACCATTAGTATTATGACATTTCTTTTTAGTTAAATGAAACGGCCCTTTAAATAGCTTTACATAGTGTTATAGTCAAGACCATCTAAGCAGAGACCAAGACCAGCCGCCACATGACAATAAAATGTGAAATATTAGCAAAAGTGCTAATCAAATTGGTCTGAAAGATCCACATTCCCATAAAAACAAATCAATTTAACCAATATTATCAATTCAAACTCTTTGTTCTACATTGCTCTGTGCTACAATCCATGGAAGTCTCATGCCAACCCTAAAAGTTAACGCCCTGGGCGGTTGCCCATATTGCTCATATCAGAAACCACCACTGTCTGCACTATTAAACATAGCAATTAAGGCAATGCACTAGTGGTAAACAACGCTCCATCATGAACACAGACCAAGGAGCAACAAGCAGAAATAACCAAACACTGTGACAGTTCTCACTTTTTCTCCTGCTGCATGAAGCCAGGCAGCACAGAACTATCACAGAGCAATGAGCATGCTCTGTGTGCTCTGGTTTTATTGATTCACCAATTAAATTAATATCAATTAAAATAATGACAGCTACTGCAGATGTTTCGTACCTATCCGCTGCAAGATGATCTTGGGTATCCGGGTAAAATCCATCAGTCTGCGCTGATCGTCCATCTCTTCCTCCATCTTAACGTTGATTTCTTTCCACTCTGTGAATGTTTCTTCAGCAGGAGTTTCCTGTTGCTTGATAAACTCTCTGAGGCTGAACTGAAGACATTTTTACATTAAACACAGAAATATTTAACTAAACTGCAAAACAGTCTTCAAGAGGAAAAGTAAAGCCAGACATTTGCTCTGTTTTTATTTTTCACGTGTTTCACTGTTGCTGTGCTGAAGAAACTGGAAGTGATTATTAGTTTGGCTTTAAATTTTCTGCTGAGTCTCTTCTTTTAAAGTCCTGGAGGGCTGATGCCCTGAAACCTTTAGCTGAGCCTCTGCTGCACCACCTGAATAGAGTAATTAGGTCATTAAGGCTCTGCAGATCTGATCCACACAAGGAGGAGGTAATTATGGTGATTTCATTGCAGTGTTTTGTACCTGTGGCTCATCTAAACACTGCAGGTCACCTTGAGGACTGGAGTTTGACACCTGTGGTTTAGTCAGAACTCCTGCTGAAGAAACATCCACAGAGTGAAATAAATCAACGTTAAGATGGAGTAAGAGATGAACGATCAGCTCAGATCAGTCTGGAAAAACACTGATGATGTTTTGTTGTTCTTGCAATAACTAATAAAATCCTGATTCTGTGCAAGTCACATATATATTTTCTATTTTTATAAAGATATTTCAGATAAGTATAAAGTTAACCAGGATGCTTTTATTGTTCTGGTGGTTTAAATTTAAAGCCTTTAGTTAATATTTAGAGGTAGATTTATTTAACCTTCCTAATTTTACTTTAATAAATTTTTGCACTTTTAGCTGCTGTTCAATCTGCCAGGTTTCTGCAACCTGGATCTCTGGAGACTCAAGAGGCTCTTTGGCTCATTATTATATCAAACTATAAAATATTGATCTGTCGTTTTGTTTCATTCTTTTTAAGTGTCGTCATGAAACCGATCACATTGGCCCTTGTGGTAAATTTGGCCTCTAAACCAAACTCCTTATTGGTATCAATATTTTCAGTAATACTCTTTAAAATACTAGAATATTCACATAACTGTTATACTTTTGTCAGTCTGAGGAGACACTGAATATTGAATTAGGTGTTATGATCAGTTACTCAGTAATTCACCAAATACTTCAAAAGAAAATACAGAGGAAGAACATTGTTCCAGCAGGAATATTAAATAAATAGAATGATAAACCCTGACCTTTACTATTATATAAGATCAAAATATAGTTTATGTTCCATGACTCCTTCACTTCTAACTCACCAGTTTAAGTACTGAAGGTTGTTTAAAATGATTAATTATACTTGCTTTGAATTTTAAAGTTTTGATTATTTAGGTTCATTCTTTGTTAAATTATGGCTCATTTTGTTTTATCTCTTATTAGTATAAATATAGAACTCAGTCTGTTAAGTGTTGAATGAAAAGAATATCGACTTTATTAGAATGTATGCAACGTTGAGGAAGAGATGATCTCTGTGGACTGCTGCTGTTTATGTATATGAAGGTTTTCCTGATTTACTTTTTGTTTTAAACAGGTTTTATTCCAGCCTCTATAATTATGTAAATCTAGTTTTCACACAGTTTTCTACTAAACAGGAAAAAGAAAAGGATCATCATTATAATAGTTTATTTTCTAAAATTATATAAATAGTTTCAATCTGAAATTCAATTCATATCATCAATACATTTTCTAAGCAGGAAAATTATTAAAACCATGTCCAAGAAATGCATCCATTTCTCCAAATCATTGAAATAAAATAAATAAGTACAAAGAATAAAAACACAATAAAGTTTCCAACATTTTAGAAGTCTAAATCTCAAATCATTTAAAGTCATCGTTTCTTTAGAGACAATCTCTCCCTCAGTCTGATTAAATAAAATAGAAATATAAAAACTGCCAGAATAAAATCCAAGTCGGTTGCAATTACTCCACTTCCAAACAGCAACTTACTGAGAATCTTGAGGTTCACATTGTGCCATCAAACCTGTGCAAGTTTCTCATGTGAACAGTTACATTTGTTTTGAGTGAACCTTTTTCTAATGAATCTACAAAATAAAAGCTTCCAACCCGTGTGAATCTTCATGTGATGACTTAAACTGGATCTATACACAAAACATTTTCCTCACTTTTCACTAAGGGTGCAGACATGACATGGTGAGCTGGTCTAATAGTCAAACCTCACAGCGGAGAACAGAACAGTGGCTGAGGTCAATAACGTTGAGGAATCAGATCAGCTTCACATGCATGTATCTGCTGCTCACCAATGTCCCAAAATTAAGGAAATCAACATTTATGAATCAGCCAGCTGATAAATCAATGCACAGCTACTTCTCACCAGTGTGAATTCTGTTGTGAGATGTTAAGTGCTGTTTTTGACTGAAAACTTTTTCACAAATCCCACATGAGAAAGGCTTCTCACCAGTGTGAATTCTCCTGTGACGTTCTAAACTTTTTTTATAAGGGAAACTTTTCCCACAAATCACACATGAGAAAGGCTTCTCACCTGTGTGAATTCTGTTGTGAGAAGTTAAGTGTTGTTTTTGACTGAAACCTTTTCACAAATCCCACATGAGAAAGGCTTTCTCACCTGTATGAGTTACCATGTGCAGTTAAACTGGTTTGTTTGAGTGAAACTTTTTCTACAATCTCGCATGAGAAAGGTTTCTCACCTGTGTGAGATCTCATGTGTTGAACTAAATGAGATCTAGTCAAACAATTTTTCCACAAGTGCACAGGAACCTTCTCACCCGTGTGACATCTCATGTGAACAGTTAAGCTGTCCTTTCGAGTGAAACTTTTTCCACAGTTCTCACATGAGAAAGGTTTCTCACCTGTGTGAGATCTGATGTGTTGAACTAATGAGATCTAGTCAAACAATTTTTCCACAAGTGCCACAATGAGAACCTTCTCACCCGTGTGACATCTCATGTGAACAGTTAAACTTTGCTTTCGAGTGAACTTTTTCCCACAGGTCTCACAAGAGAAGATTTCTCCACCTGTATGAATCTAATATGAGCAGTAAATGAGATTTAAACAAAAACTTTTCCCACAGTTGTGCGGTGTAAGGTTTTTCACCGAGTGAATTCTCTTGTGTCTGTTTAAACGACTCGTTTAGACGGAAACTTTTCCACAGCTGGACATGAATGGTTTTTTAGCCATGTGAGTTTTCTTGTGATTCATCAAGGAATTATTTCGAGAAAAGGTTCATCACAAATTTTACAAGAATATAGATTTTGGTCTGGTTGAGCTTTCATGTGCGTTTCTTGTTCTGAAGTCTCTGTTGAGTTTTTCTGCTGTTTGTTCAAATGTCATCAGTTTCCTGTTTCAGCACAAGATGCTCTTCATCCTGACTGATGGAAAGTTGCTCCTCTTCCTCTTGATCTGCAGAGGTTCTGCTCTTGATCCAGTTTCATCTGCAGAGGTTCTGGTTCCTCTTGTTCCAGTTTCATCTGCAGAGGTTCTGGTTCCTCTTGTTCTAGTTTCATCTGCAGAGGTTCTGGTTCCTCTTGATCCCATTTTATCTGCAGAGGTTCTGGTTCCTCTTGTTCCAGTTTCATCTGCAGAGGTTCTGGTTCCTCTTGTTCTAGTTTCATCTGCAGAGGTTCTGGTTCCTCTGTTCCCGTTTTATCTGCAGAGAGTTTCTGGTTCCTCTTGTTCTAGTTCATCTGCAGAGGTTCTGGTTCCTCTTGTTCCGTTTCATCTGCAGAGGTTCTGGTTCCTCTTGTTCCAGTTTATCTGCAGAGGTTCTGGTTCCTCTTGATCCTTTCATCTGCAGAGATCTGGTTCTCTTGATCCAGTTTCATCTGCAGAGGTTCTGGTTCCTCTTGTTCCAGTTTCATCTGCAGAGGATCTGGTTCTTCTTGATCCAGTTTCATCTGCAGAGGTTCTGGTTCCTCTTGTTCCAGTTTTATCTGCAGAGGTTCTGGATGATCTGATCTGAAGTGAAGTTTCTCTCTGGGTTTCTGAGCTCATTTAGATCTCCTCCTCTTTGCACACACTGCATTGTGGGAAATCTGGAAAAAAAAGTCAAAATGTGAGGTCACACAATGAACCCTTTAATTAAAACTAAATGAAAATATTCTTCATCAGGGGGCGGCTGTAGTAGCGCAACCCACGTTTGGAGGCCTTCAGTCCTCACACGCCGTCACGGGTTTGATTTCCGGACCAGACGATATTTGCCGCATGTCTTTCCTTACTACATTCCTGTCAGCCTTCTTTCTTATAAGGGACACTAGAGCCCACAGAAACCCCCAGGAGAGGAAAATCTAATTATCAGCAAAACATTACAAAATGAAATCTCTTCCATCGTCTTTCAGAGAGATTGTTATTTACCTTATTTAGAATAAACAATGTCTGCATGTGGTTAATAATTTTACCAGCAATTAAACTTTAGTGCCGTCAAATGTGCAACATTTGGAAATATGCAGTCTGCTAGCTGACGTTACTCCCCTTCAAGATTCGCTTCTCGCCAACAGGGACGTTACACCATATTCTGTGACCACGCACATTGTGACTGTAGGAGGCGCTGTTGCAGGTTTACATCATACTTTGCTATTCTTATGGACACAGAATATGATGGCGCTTATCAAATAATGGTCCCACACTGTAACTTACAGTAAAGTACTAAATTTTAAATGAACCATCTCTATTAACTCTGCTTGCTAAGTCAATATCTGACCATTAGTCTTATGACATTTCTTTTTAGTTAAATGAAACGGCCCTTTAAATAGCTTTACATAGTGTTATAGTCAAGACCATCTAAGCAGAGACCAAGACCAGCCGCCACATAAGAATAAATGTGAAATATTAGCAAAAAGTGCTAATCAAATGGTCTGAAAGATCCACATTCCCATAAAAGCAAATCAATTTAACCAATATTAGCAATTCAACTCTTTGTTCTACTTTGCTCTGTGCTACAATCCATGGAAGTCTCATGCCAACCCTAAAAGATAACACCCTGGGCGGTTGCCCATATTGCTCATATCAGAAACCACCACTGTCTGCACTATTAAACATAGCAATTAAGGCAATGCACTAGTGGTAAACAACGCTCCATCATGAACACAGACCAAGGAGCAACAAGCAGAAATAACCAAACACTGTGACAGTTCTCACTTTTTCTCCTGCTACATGAAGCCAGGCAAGCACAGAACTATCACAGAGCAATGAGCATGCTCTGTGTGCTCTGGTTTTATTGATTCACCAATTAAATTAATATCAATGTATACAATCAATTAAAATAATGACAGCTACTGCAGCTGTTCATACCTATCCGCTGCAAGATGATCTTGGGTATCCGGGTAAAATCATCAGTCTGCGCTGATCGTCCATCTCTTCCTCCATCTTAACGTTGATTTCTTTCCACTCTGTGAATGTTTCTTCAGCAGGAGTTTCCTGCTGCTTGATAAACTCTCTGAGGCTGAACTGAAGACATTTTTCCATTAAACACAGAAACATTTAACTAAACTGCAAAACAGTCTTCAAGAGGAAAAGTAAAGCCAGACATTTGCTCTGTTTTTTATGTTTCATGTGTTTCACTGTTGCTGTGCTGAAGAACCTGGAAGTGATTATTAGTTTGGCTTTAAATTTTCTGCTGAGTCTCTTCTTTTAAAATCCTGGAGGCTGATGCCCTGAAACCTTTAGCTGAGCCTCTGCTGCACCACCTGAATAGAGTAATTAGTCATTAAGGCTCTGCAGATCTGATCCACACAAGGAGGAGGTAATTATGGTGATTTCATTGCAGTGTTTTGTACCTGTGGCTCATCTAAACACTGCAGGTCACCTTGAGGACTGGAGTTTGACACCTGTGGTTTAGTTACAATAGATCAGTCTGGAGAAAACACTGATGATGTTTTGTTGTTCTTGCAATAACTAATAAAATCCTGATTCTGTGAAAGTCACATATATATTTTCTATTTTCATAAAGATATTTCAGATAAGTATGAAGTTAACCAGGATGCTTTTATTTTTCTGTTGGTTTAAATTTAAAGCCTTTAGTTAATATTTAGAGGTAGATTTATTTAACCTTCCTAATTTTACTTTAATAAATTGCTGCACTTTTAGCTGCTATTCAATCTGCCAGGTTTCTGCAACCTGGATCTCTGGAGACTCAGTGGCTCTTTGGCTCATTTATTATATGAAATTATAAAATATTGATCTGTCGTTTTGTTTCATTCTTTTTTAAGTTTCGTCATGAACCGATCACATTGGCCCTTGTGGTAAATTTGTCTCTAAACCAAACTCCTTATTGGTCATCTATTTTCAGAAATTCTCTTTAAATACCAGAATATTCACATAACTGTTATACTTTTGTCATCTGAGGAGACACTGAATATTGAATTAGTGTTATGATCAGTTACTCAGTAATTCACCAAATACTTCAAAAGAAAATACAGAGGAAGAACATTGTTCCAGCAGGAATATTAAATAAATAGAATGATAAACCCTGACCTTTACTATTATATAAGATCAAAATATAGTTTATGTTCCATGACTCCTTCACTTCTAACTCACCAGTTTAAGTACTGAAGGTTGCTTAAAATGATTAATTGTACTTGCTTTGAATTTTAAAGTTTTGATTATTTAGGTTCATTCTTTGTTAAATTATGGCTCATTTTGTTTTATCTCTTATTAGTATAAATATAGAACTCAGTCTGTTAAGTGTTGAATGAAAAGAATATCGACTTTATTAGAATGTATGCAACGTTGAGGAAGAGATGATCTCTGTGGACTGCTGCTGTTTATGTATATGAAGGTTTTCCTGATTTACTTTTTGTTTTAAACAGGTTTTATTCCAGCCTCTATAATTATGTAAATCTAGTCTTTCACACAGTTTTCTACTAAACAGAAAAAAAGAAAAGATCATCATTATAATAGTTTATTTTCTAAAATTATATAAATAGTTTCAATCTGAAATTCAATTCATATCATCAATACATTTTCTAAGCAGGAAAATTATTAAAACCATGTCAAAGAAATGCATCCATTTCTCCAAATCATTGAAATAAAATAAATTAGTACAAAGGATAAAACACAATAAAGTTTCCAACAATTTAGAAGTCTAACTCTCAAATCATTTAAAGTCATCGTTTCTTTAGAGACAATCTCTCCCTCAGTCTGATTAAATAAAATAGAAATATAAAACTGCCAGAATAAAATCCAAGTCGGTTGCAATTACTCCACTTCCAAATAGCAACTTACTGAGAATCTTGAGGTTCACATTGTGCCATCAAACCTGTGCAAGTTCTCATGTGAACAGTTACATTTGTTTTGAGTGAACCTTTTTCTAATGAATCTACAAAAAAAGCTTCCAACCCGTGTGAATCTTCATGTGATGACTTAAACTGGATCTATACACAAAACATTTTCCTCACTTTTCACTAAGGGTGCAGACATGACATGGTGAGCTGGTCTAATAGTCAAACCTCACAGCGGAGAACAGAACAGTGGCTGAGGTCAATAACGTTGAGGAATCAGATCAGCTTCACATGCATGTATCTGCTGCTCACCAATGTCCCAAAATTAAGGAAATTAACATTTATGAATCAGCCAGCTGATAAATCAATGCACAGCTACTTCTCACCAGTGTGAATTCTGTTGTGAGATGTTAAGTGCTGTTTTTGACTGAAACTTTTTTCACAAATCCCACATGAGAAAGGCTTCTCACCAGTGTGAATTCTCCTGTGACGTTCTAAACTTTTTTTATAAGGGAAACTTTTCCCACAAATCACACATGAGAAAGGCTTCTCACCTGTGTGAATTCTGTTGTGAGAAGTTAAGTGTTGTTTTTGACTGAAACCCTTTTCACAAATCCCACATGAGAAAGGCTTCTCACCTGTATGAGTTACCATGTGAGCAGTTAAGCTGGTTTTATGAGTGAAACTTTTTCTACAAATCTCGCATGAGAAAGGTTTCTCACCTGTGTGAGATCTCATGTGTTGAACTAAATGAGATCTAGTCAAACAATTTCTTCCACAAGTGCCACAATTGAGAACCTTCTCACCCGTGTGACATCTCATGTGAACAGTTAAGCTTTCCTTTCGAGTGAAACTTTTTCCACAGTTCTCACATGAGAAAGGTTTCTCACCTGTGTGAGATCTCATGTGTTGAACTAAATGAGATCTAGTCAAACAATTTCTTCCACAAGTGCCACAATTGAGAACCTTCTCACCCGTGTGACATCTCATGTGAACAGTTTAAACTTTGCTTTCGAGTGAAACTTTTCCCACAGGTCTCACAAGAGAAAGATTTCTCACCTGTATGAATCTCAATATGAGCAAGTAAATGAGATTTAAACAAAAAACTTTTCCCACAGGTTGTGCAGGTGTAAGGTTTCTCACCCGAGTGAATTCTCTTGTGTCTGTTTTAAAGAGTCGTTTAGACGGAAACGTTTTCCACAAGCTGGACAAGTGAATGGTTTTTTAGCCATGTGAGTTTTCTTGTGATTCATCAAGGAATTATTTCGAGAAAAGGTTTCATCACAAATTTTACAAGAATATAGATTTTGGTCTGGTTGAGCTTTCATGTGCGTTTCTTGTTCTGAAGTCTCTGTTGAGTTTTTCTGCTGTTTGTTCAAAATGTCATCAGTTTCCTGTTTTCAGCACAAGATGCTCTTCATCCTGACTGATGGAAAGTTGCTCCTCTTCCTCTTTGATCTGCAGAGGTTCTGGTTCCTCTTGATCCAGTTTCATCTGCAGAGGTTCTGGTTCCTCTTGTTCCAGTTTCATCTGCAGAGGTTCTGGTTCCTCTTGTTCTAGTTTCATCTGCAGAGGTTCTGGTTCCTCTTGATCCCATTTTATCTGCAGAGGTTCTGGTTCCTCTTGTTCCAGTTTCATCTGCAGAGGTTCTGGTTCCTCTTGTTCTAGTTTCATCTGCAGAGGTTCTGGTTCCTCTTGTTCCGTTTTATCTGCAGAGGTTCTGGTTCCTCTTGTTCTAGTTTCATCTGCAGAGGTTCTGGTTCCTCTTGTTCCCGTTTCATCTGCAGAGGTTCTGGTTCCTTTGTTCCAGTTTTATCTGCAGAGGTTCTGGTTCCTCTTGATCCACTTTCATCTGCAGAGGATCTGGTTCTTCTTGATCCAGTTTCATCTGCAGAGGTTCTGGTTCCTCTTGGTCCAGTTTCATCTGCAGAGGATCTGGTTCTTCTTGATCCAGTTTCATCTGCAGAGGTTCTGGTTCCTCTTGTTCCAGTTTTATCTGCAGAGGTTCTGGATGATCTTGATCTGAAGTGAAGTTTCTCTCCGGGTTTCTGAGCTCATTTAGATCCTCCTCCTCTTTGCACACACTGCATTGTGGGAAATCTGGACAAAAAAGTCAAAATGTGAGGTCACACAATGAACCCTTCAGTTTAATTAACTAAAACTAAAATGAAAATATTCTTCATCAGGGGGCGTGCTGTAGTAGCGCAACCCACGATTGGAGGCCTTCAATCCTCCACACGGCCGTCACGGGTTTGATTTCCGGACCAGACGATATTTGCCGCATGTCTTTCCTTACTACATTCCTGTCAGCCTTCTTTCTTATAAGGGACACTAGAGCCCACAGAAACCCCCAGGAGAGGAAAATGTAATTCTCAGCAAAACATTACAAAATGAAATCTCTTCCATCGTCTTTCAGAGAGATTGTTATTTACCTTATTTAGAATAAACAATGTCTGCATGTGGTTAATAATTTTACCAGCAATTAAACTTTAGTGCCGTCAAATGTGCCAACATTTGGAATATGCAGTCTGGCTAGCTGACGTTAACTCCCCTTCAAGATTCGCTTCTCACCAACAGGGACGTTACACCATATTCTGTGACCACTGCACATTGTGACTGTAGGAGGCGCTGTTGCAGGTTTACATCATACTTTGCTATTCTTATGGACACAGAATGTGATGGCGCTTATCAAATAATGGTCCCACACTGTAACTTACAGTAAAGTACTAAATATTTAAACTGAACCATCTCTATTAACTCTGCTTGCTAAGTCAATATCTGACCATTAGTCTTATGACATTTCTTTTTAGTTAAATGAAACGGCCCTTTAAATAGCTTTACATAGTGTTATAGTCAAGACCATCTAAGCAGAGACCAAGACCAGCCACCACATGACAATAAAATGTGAAATATTAGCAAAAGTGCTAATCAAATTGGTCTGAAAGATCCACATTCCCATAAAAGCAAATCAATTTAACCAATATTAGCAATTCAAACTCTTTGTTCTATTTTGCTCTGTGCTACAATCCATGGAAGTCTCATGCCAACCCTAAAAGATAACACCCTGGGCGGTTGCCCATATTGCTCATATCAGAAACCACCACTGTCTGCACTATTAAACATAGCAATTAAGGCAATGCACTAGTGGTAAACAACGCTCCATCATGAACACAGACCAAGGAGCAACAAGCAGAAATAACCAAACACTGTGACAGTTCTCACTTTTTCTCCTGCTACATGAAGCCAGGCAGCACAGAACTATCACAGAGCAATGAGCTGCTCTGTGTGCTCTGGTTTTATTGATTCACCAATTAAATTAATATCAATGTATACAATCAATTAAAATAATGACAGCTACTGCAGCTGTTTCATACCTATCCGCTGCAAGATGATCTTGGGTATCCGGGTAAAATCCATCAGTGCGCTGATCGTCCATCTCTTCCTCCATCTTAACGTTGATTTCTTTCCACTCTGTGAATGTTTCTTCAGCAGAGTTTCCTGCTGCTTGATAAACTCTCTGAGGCTGAACTGAAGACATTTTTTCCATTAAACACAGAAACATTTAACTAAACTGCAAAACAGTCTTCAAGAGGAAAAGTAAAGCCAGACATTTGCTCTGTTTTTATGTTTCATGTGTTTCACTGTTGCTGTGCTGAGAACCTGGAAGTGATTATTAGTTTGGCTTTAAATTTTCTGCTGAGTCTCTTCTTTTAAAGTCCTGGAGGGCTGATGCCTGAAAACCTTTAGCTGAGCCTCTGCTGCACCACCTGAATGAGTAATTAGGTCATTAAGGCTCTGCAGATCTGATCCACACAAGGAGGAGGTAATTATGGTGATTTCATGCAGTGTTTTGTACCTGTGGCTCATCTAAACACTGCAGGTCACCTTGAGGACTGGAGTTTGACACCTGTGGTTTAGTTACAATAGATCAGTCTGGAGAAAACACTGATGATGTTTTGTTGTTCTTGCAATAACTAATAAAATCCTGATTCTGTGAAAGTCACATATATATTTTCTATTTTCATAAAGATATTTCAGATAAGTATGAAGTTAACCAGGATGCTTTTATTGTTCTGTTGGTTTAAATTTAAAGCCTTTAGTTAATATTTAGAGGTAGATTTATTTAACTTCCTAATTTACTTTAATAAATTGCTGCACTTTTAGCTGCTTCAATCTGCCAGGTTTCTGCAACCTGGATCTCTGGAGACTCAAGAGGCTCTTGGCTCATTTATTATATGAAATTATAAAATATTGATCTGTCGTTTTGTTTCATTCTTTTTTAAGTGTCGTCATGAAACCGATCACATTGGCCCTTGTGGTAAATTTGGTCTCTAAACCAAACTCTTTATTGGTATCAATATTTTCAGAAATTCTCTTTAAAATACCAGAATATTCACATAACTGTTATACTTTGTCAGTCTGAGGAGACACTGAATATTGAATTAGGTGTTTGATCAGTTACTCAGTAATTCACCAAATACTTCAAAAGAAAATACAGAGGAAGAACATTGTTCCAGCAGGAATATTAAATAAATAGAATGATAAACCCCGACCTTTACTATTATATAAGATCAAAATATAGTTTATGTTCCATGACTCCTTCACTTCTAACTCACAGTTTAAGTACTGAAGGTTTGTTAAAATGATTAATTGTACTTGCTTTGAATTTTAAAGTTTTGATTATTTAGGTTCATTCTTTGTTAAATTATGGCTCATTTTGTTTTATCTCTTATTAGTATAAATATAGAACTCAGTCTGTTAAGTGTTGAATGAAAAGAATATCGACTTTATTAGAATGTATGCAACGTTGAGGAAGAGATGATCTCTGTGGACTGCTGCTGTTTATGTATATGAAGGTTTTCCTGATTTACTTTTTGTTTTAAACAGGTTTTATTCCAGCCTCTATAATTATGTAAATCTAGTCTTTCACACAGTTTTCCACTAAACAGAAAAAAAGAAAAGGATCATCATTATAATAGTTTATTTTCTAAAATTATATAAATAGTTTCAATCTGAAATTCAATTCATATCATCAATACATTTTCTAAGCAGGAAATTATTAAAACCATGTCAAAGAAATGCATCCATTTCTCCAAATCATTGAAATAAAATAAATAAGTACAAAGAATAAAAACACAATAAAGTTTCCAACATTTTAGAAGTCTAACTCTAAAATCCTTTAAAGTCATCGTTTTTAGAGACAATCTCTCCCTCAGTCTGATTAAATAAAATAGAAATATAAAACTGCCAGAATAAAATCCAAGTCGGTTGCAATTACTCCACTTCCAAACAGCAACTTACTGAGAATCTTGAGGTTCACATTGTGCCATCAAACCTGTGCAAGTTCTCATGTGAACAGTTACATTTGTTTTGAGTGAACCTTTTTCTAATGAATCTACAAAATAAAAGCTTCCAACCCGTGTGAATCTTCATGTGATGACTTAAACTGGATCTATACACAAAACATTTTCTCACTTTTCACTAAGGGTGCAGACTGACATGGTGAGCTGGTCTAATAGTCAAACCTCACAGCGGAGAACAGAACAGTGGCTGAGGTCAATAACGTTGAGGAATCAGATCAGCTTCACATGCATGTATCTGCTGCTCACCAATGTCCCAAAATTAAGGAAATTAACATTTATGAATCAGCCAGCTGATAAATCAATGCACAGCTACTTCTCACCAGTGTGAATTCTGTTGTGAGATGTTAAGTGCTGTTTTTGACTGAAACTTTTTTCACAAATCCCACATGAGAAAGGCTTCTCACCAGTGTGAATTCTCCTGTGACGTTCTAAACTTTTTTTATAAGGGAAACTTTTCCCACAAATCACACATGAGAAAGGCTTCTCACCTGTGTGAATTCTGTTGTGAGAAGTTAAGTGTTGTTTTTGACTGAAACCCTTTTCACAAATCCCACATGAGAAAGGCTTCTCACCTGTATGAGTTACCATGTGAGCAGTTAAGCTGGTTTTATGAGTGAAACTTTTTCTACAAATCTCGCATGAGAAAGGTTTCTCACCTGTGTGAGATCTCATGTGTTGAACTAAATGAGATCTAGTCAAACAATTTCTTCCACAAGTGCCACAATTGAGAACCTTCTCACCCGTGTGACATCTCATGTGAACAGTTAAGCTGTCCTTTCGAGTGAAACTTTTTCCACAGTTCTCACATGAGAAAGGTTTCTCACCTGTGTGAGATCTCATGTGTTGAACTAAATGAGATCTAGTCAAACAATTTCTTCCACAAGTGCCACAATTGAGAACCTTCTCACCCGTGTGACATCTCATGTGAACAGTTAAACTTTGCTTTCGAGTGAAACTTTTCCCACAGGTCTCACAAGAGAAAGATTTCTCACCTGTATGAATCTCAATATGAGCAAGTAAATGAGATTTAAACAAAAACTTTTCCCACAGGTTGTGCAGGTGTAAGGTTTCTCACCCGAGTGAATTCTCTTGTGTCTGTTTAAAGAGTCGTTTAGACGGAAACGTTTTCCACAAGCTGGACAAGTGAATGGTTTTTTAGCCATGTGAGTTTTCTTGTGATTCATCAAGGAATTATTTCGAGAAAAGGTTTCATCACAAATTTTACAAGAATATAGATTGGTTGGTTGAGCTTTCATGTGCGTTTCTTGTTCTGAAGTCTCTGTTGAGTTTTTCTGCTGTTTGTTCAAATGTCATCAGTTTCCTGTTTCAGCACAAGATGCTCTTCATCCTGACTGATGGAAAGTTGCTCCTCTTCCTCTTTGATCTGCAGAGGTTCTGGTTCCTCTTGATCCAGTTTCATCTGCAGAGGTTCTGGTTCCTCTTGTTCTAGTTTCATCTGCAGAGGTTCTGGTTCCTCTTGATCCCATTTTATCTGCAGAGGTTCTGGTTCCTCTTGTTCCAGTTCATCTGCAGAGGTTCTGGTTCCTCTTGTTCTAGTTTCATCTGCAGAGGTTCTGGTTCCTCTTGATCCCGTTTTATCTGCAGAGGTTCTGGTTCCTCTTGTTCCAGTTTCATCTGCAGAGGTTCTGGTTCCTCTTGATCCCGTTTTATCTGCAGAGGTTCTGGTTCCTCTTGTTCTCGTTTTATCTGCAGAGGTTCTGGTTCCTCTTGTTCCAGTTTCATCTGCAGAGGTTCTGGTTCCTCTTGTTCTAGTTTCATCTGCAGAGGTTCTGGTTCCTCTTGATCCCGTTTCATCTGCAGAGGTTCTGGTTCCTCTTGATCCACTTTCATCTGCTGAGGTTCTGGATAATCTTGATCTGAAGTGAAGTTTCTCTCCGGGTTTCTGAGCTCATTTAGATCCTCCTCCTCTTTGCACACACTGCATTGGGAGATCTGGACAAAAAAGTCAAAATGTGAGGTCACACAATAAATTCTTCACTTTAACAAAAATTAAAATGAAAATATTCTTCATCGTGGGGCGTGTTGTGGTAGCGCAACCCACGTTGGAGGCCTTCAATCCTCCACACGACCGTCACGGGTTTGATTCCCGGACCCGACGATATTTGTTGAATGTCTTTCCTTACCAGATTCCTGTCAGCCTTCTTTGTATCTGTGTATTGTTTCACTATAAATGGTTCACTTATTGCATAAATTAAAATGCAAAAAATCTAAACAGAACAAGATCTTATGAAATAGGAGCGTATCGCTGCACACATTTAATGAGCACAAGCTGCCGGTCTGTGTATCGTTTCACTATAAATGGTTCACTATTTAGCGGCACTGAAGTGAAAGTGCTGAGCAAACCTTATCAGGGGGAAAGTGAGAGAAAACGGTGGATTGAAATCCACCGTGAGAGTCAGATGTGAGGATTAAGGGGTAAAACTGCTGGAGAAAAAGCAGCAGGATAAAGCAGAGCAGAATTTAAACATGGAAGAGACGCAGCCGGATCCGGTTTGAGACCAAAACAACGAGGTGCGCCGCCTCACTGACTGATATTGGAAATCAATGTGAGCCTTTAAACCAATCAGCAGGAGCAGATAAGTTATCCTGTTCAGGTCGATATTTATTACACCGATCCACTGAAACATGTAGATACACATTAGTGGTGTTTTACATCATTTCCTGATGTTTTGAAGCTGATTTTTTTAGACTCCACTGGTGTGAATAGGTTTACATGGACAACATGTAAACAACAATAACTCTTTAAAAACTTGAATTCATATGAGCTTCAACATTTATTTTCAATTTGGGGTCAAAAGAGTATTTTTGAATTTGACTGATATTTTATCAGATGTTTTGAGATTGATTGATGTATTTTGTTATCATCAGGAGAAAGGTCAAAGGCAGAAGAGATAGATTATGATAAAAAAACACTAAAAGATCTGAATAATTCATCAATAACAAAATACATCAATCAATCTCAAAAACATCTGATAAAATATTAAACATTTGGAATATCTATTGAACTCTGATCCTGAAATCTGGAATCAACTCCCTCTCTCATGGCAACTAAACAACAATATATATTGCGATAGACTTGATCAGCATCAGTAAACAAAACATTAGATCCACACCTCAGGATGGGTTTAGAGGAATCAATAAACCTATCAGTCATGCTTTTGGACTTTGGGAGGAAGCCGGAGTACCCGGAGAGAACCCACACAAGCAAGGGGAGAACATGCAATATTCGTGCAAAAGACTCGGCATGAAGCCCCGGAGGTCAGCCGGAGAGTATCTGATGACCTGGCGACAAGGAGATTAGAATCTGATGGTCTGGGAACTCGAGGCCTCAAGTTCCCATGGCACCGCAGTCCTGCGGGCCCAAGCTCTCCTGCCAGCATCTTCTGCCATCAGCCCTAAGTGTCAAGCTCCCTTGACACTGCAGTCCTTTCTAATTAGAATTCAACCCACTTCGCAGTACCTGCTCGGTATGTGTGCAGAATAGAATTGGAGATCCCTCCGATCAGACGTGCGATTACTGACCGCTGCTCCTGTGGCTGGTCTGAAACCGACTGGCTGTCTTCGTGGGTTTCCTCTTCAGGTGGCTGCCGGTTCTGCTGTTCTACTCTGTCCCTCGTCTTTTTGGTCTGCTTTTCCTCTTCCGAGACATTTCCGCGACTTCTCAGCTTCAGGTCGGTGTTTTCCTGTTCATAGGCGGTGTTTATATTCTCCAAGGCGATGGTTTTCTGCTCCAGGGCCAAGCTTTTCAGCTGCAGGGCGGTGCTCATTTTCACCAAGGCAGCGCTTCTTTTCTCCAGAGCGAAGCTTTTCAGCTTCAGGCCGGTGTTTTCCTTCTCCAGAGAGATTTTAACCTCCTCCAAAGCGGTGTTTTTCTGCCCCAGGGTGGTGTTTTCTTGCTTGAAGGTGGTGTTTATTTGTGCCAAGGCAGTGGTTCTGCTCCAGGGCACGTTTTTGCTGCTCCAAGGTATTGATTTTCTCATCCAAGAAGGTGCTTTTCTGCTCCAGAGCGGTGCTTTTCTGCTTCAAGGCGGTGTTTACCTTCTGCAGGGAAGTGTTTGCCTGCTCCAGCGCGGTACTTTCTTGCACCAGAGCGGTCTTTTTCTTCTCCATGGCGGTGTTCTTTAGCTCCAAGGCGATGCTTTTTTTCTCCAGAGTGCTCTTCATTTTCTCCAAGGCAGAGTTTTTCTCCTCCAAAGCTCTTTTTCTCTAAGGCTGCGTTTTTCTGACCATTGCAATATATTTTTTCGCCATAGCGTCCTTCTTCTTCTCCAAGATGGTGTTTTGTGTCTCTAAAGCTGTGTTTCTCTCCTCCAAGGCAGTCTTTTCGATCTTTAAGGCAGTATATTTCTCCTCCAAGGTGGCCTGTTTCTTCTCTAGATCGGCGATGTCTTCCTTTAAAGTTTTATTTGCCTCCAACTGTTTTTTCAAGTCTTCTTTTCTGCCGAAGGAGAGCGTCTACTTCAAGCGCAGCTTTTTTCACGTTGAGAACTTGGATGTTCAGCTCCTCATTGGCTTTCAGCAGAGACTTTCGCTCGATGGACATCATGCTGACTTGTTTCAAAATGTCATTGAGCTGCTGCGTCTGTCTCGCTATGATCCGTTGCAATTCCTTGTCTTTGCAATCAGTAGACTTATTCATCTTACTGCTCTTATTCATTTTTAACTCTTTCTCTCAGGACAAATTTGAAAATCGATCAGAAAAGGTACTAACTGTACTAACACGCGAATAATACAATCCTTGTGCTTTCTCTCCAACTGCTGCAATAGCTATGACCGTAGATTCAGAAGTGATGCATTGTCTCTCCCACAAAGGGTGCATCATCTTTGTGACATCAAATTCTGTGATGTCACAACTGATGTCACCACCTCAGAAGGACAACAAGAAAACTGCTGAAGTTTGAATAAAAACAAACTTTACGACTGAATGCAGCTCGGCTCGCTGATGCGATTCTGGAACGAACCGAACGTTAAAGATGGCGTCAAAGTGAGGACGGTTGAGAGCGGTTACCCAGACAAGGCAAGAGTAAAAAGAAGCAGTAATTCATTGCAGGAAATGCAGCCGGACGAGACGGAGAAAAGTAAAAAACCAAGAGTTTAGACTGAAAAATAGAGAAACAGGCGCAGTGAAAGAAAATCCCAGGTGAGGAGCCAGTAAGATGGTTTTTTAAACTGGACTCCAGCCGAGTACGAACAATCCGTTTGTATATTGGCTCTGTTGAAAACTTTAACAATAAGAAATTGGTAAAAACTTTAACTTTTGTAACAATATAGTAAAAAGTACATATTTTATTTTGCCAATGTATATATATTTATTTAACTTTCTAGAGTTTAAAATCAACACCTTCAATATCTGTAATTATTCTTGATTTGATTTAATTATAACGTTTTGAATTAACATCTGTATGTATGTTCATGTTATTTGTTTGAAATAAAGTTAAAAAAAACACTGTGGTTACCTAGCAACGAGATCCGTTGAGCAACTGACAGTCGCAGTTTAAAGTTTCACCACTTTTCCTCATAACTGGTTAAAAATAAAAAACAACGGCGCAGAGTGAAAACTGGATGAAAGAGGAAAGGATTCCCATATTTAAACATAGCAATTAAGGCAATGCACTAGTGGTAAACACGCTCCATCATGAACACAGACCAAGGAGCAACAAGCAGAAATAACCAAACACTGTGACAGTTCTCACTTTTTCTCCTGCTGCATGAAGCCAGGCAGCACAGAACTATCACAGAGCAATGAGCATGCTCTGTGTGCTCTGGTTTTATTGATTCACCAATTAAATTAATATCAATGTATACAATCAATTAAAATAATGACAGCTACTGCAGATGTTTCGTACCTATCCGGTGCAAGATGATCTTGGGTATCCGGGTAAAATCCATCAGTCTGCGCTGATCGTCCATCTCTTCCTCCATCTTAACGTTGATTTCTTTCCACTCTGTGAATGTTTCTTCAGCAGGAGTTTCCTGCTGCTTGATAAACTCTCTCTGAGGCTGAACTGAAGACATTTTTACTGAAAACACAGAAACATTTAACTAAACTGCAAAACAGTCTTTAAGAGGAAAAGTAAAACCAGACATTTGCTCTGTTTTTATTTTTCACGTGTTTCACTGTTGCTGTGCTGAAGAAACTGGAAGTGATTATTAGTTTGGCTTTAAATTTTCTGCTGAGTCTCTTCTTTTAAAGTCCTGGAGGGCTGATGCCCTGAAACCTTTAGCTGAGCCTCTGCTGCACCACCTGAATAGAGTAATTAGGTCATTAAGGCTCTGCAGATCTGATCCACACAAGGAGGAGGTAATTATTATGGTGATTTCATTGCAGTGTTTTGTACCTGTGGCTCATCTAAACACTGCAGGTCACCTTGAGGACTGGAGTTTGACACCTGTGGTTTAGTCAGAACTCCTGCTGAAGAACATCCACAGAGTGGAAATAAATCAACGTTAAGATGCAGGAAGAGATGAACGATCAGCTCAGATCAGTCTGGAAAACACTGATGATGACAATAACTGTTTGATTACCTTGGTAACTAAGAGTGATAGCAAATTAGAGTAAATTCTTTCTGATTCATTTCCTTTTTTCCATTACTATTCATTCAGTTCCTCAGTTGATCCGAGTGAAACACAGTATAATTTTTTTCAAGTCATTTAATTAATTATTAAGTTTTATGTTTTTTTAAACGCATTTACTAACGTTTTTTTAAAATATATAAAATGTTTATATTAAACTTTCAATGTATAATAAAAACATTTTAAATCAGAAATGTGACACAGAAGCCCCTTTATGCTGCCACCTACTGACAAGAACCTGGTACTACACCTTCAAGAGCTATTTTTCTACGGTCTGTGCGACTGAATTCATTTCCATGGATTTCATATGCAGGAGTATGTTTAAAACAGTCATGTTCAATAACATGGAATCAGACCAACAACAAAAAATTGTATTTCATAAATGTGTGTTTGAAGTCAGTTATCTATTGTGAGACGTTTTTTTTAATTTTATTTCAAATGTTCAAGTTGAATACATTACTCTAAACCACATGTGGCTTCATACTGTTTAACTTTAAAAATGAATCAGAACCTATAAACTAAAACCTCATGTGTCGATATAATAACTGTACGTGCTTTGTTCTAATTAAACAGATCTAATCATGCTCAATAAATTAAATATGAAAGAAAATGTGGTATATTAAAGCGGAACTTTTGAATCGTTCAGTTTCTTCAGTACAGTTCCAGTGAAACACGGGGAACATTTCTGAATATATTTTTTATTTAATAAATCACCTTAAAACGAAATTGGTAGAAAGAATATTTTATTTATAATAATAATAATAATAATAATAATAAATAATAATAATAATAATAATATAATAATAATAATAATAATAATAATAATAATAATTTGGGTGTGGGAGAATATTTATGTAGCATCCCGTTTCACACTCCATTCCAGTAGATGGCGGTAATTCACATCATAAGTTTCTTGCCAACCGCCATGAAAAAAAGAAGAAGAAGAAGAAGGCGGGGAAGATGAAAACAGAGCACGCGGGCTCGCTTTAGCTTTTCCTTTGTAGACGGTCGTTTGGAGAAGAGTTTGAGGTTTAGCTAATTTTTTCCGTGTTTTCAGTGAAAATGTCTTCAGTTCAGCCTCAGAGAGTTTATCAAGCAGCAGGAAACTCCTGCTGAAGAAACATTCACAGAGTGGAAAGAAATCAACGTTAAGATGGAGGAAGAGATGGACGATCAGCGCAGACTGATGGATTTTACCCGGATACCCAAGACCATCTTGCACCGGATAGGTACGGAACAGCTTCACGGTTTACTGATTAGTGAGGTTAAAGAGAGTTTTTACAGATAAATAATCGTTGTGTTCGTAGACATATTTAAAGAATCCGCTTAAATTAAGTAAAATAGAAAATCCCTGGAGAAATGTAACCGGGCCTGCTAAAGTGTGGCCCCAGTTTGGACCCAGCGCTCTGATTCTAACAATTAGCATCAATGCTCAGCTAAACTGAATTATAGTCAATAACCTGTGGAAAGTCACAAGCATGTTGACTAACATGGACTTCCTCCATTCAGTTTGTTAAATTAGTGTATAATCTAAAATGAGCCAAATGCTAATGTTAGCCTAAATGCTGCTAGTAGCATGTGGGGCATCATTACAATGTGGTCTTACATTGACTTCCTGCATTCAGGGTCCTAAACATGGCTAATAAGTAATAAAAATAGCTAGAAGCTTATTGCAGGGAAAAGTCTGATGCTTGTGCAGCAAAGCAGAGCCCTAACCTGAGAGGAAAAGATCATGCAGGCTAATATTATTGCACTGTCTCTGAGTTGGTTTCTCTTCGCAATATTTATTAACCTATTTGTATGATTTGTTCTGTAAATTGCCATTCATATTATTTCTCAGTCTCTATCACTGAGGGATGAAGAGACTGATGTCTGGTTCTTTAGGTTCTGACGGGTCTGCGGTTCCTCTCCTGACCCACTGTGCACCCTGAATATCGCCGACACAGTTTTTTAATTCCCCTATCAAACTTCTCTGTGATTGTTTAGCCTAGAATGTGCATCTTCCAATGTTATGTTATTTGATGTTATTGTTACAGGTCAGTTTTCTAAACTACAAAGAAATGACTGTTAGGGATGCTCCAATATGAAAAACTGGATTGATATTGATATCTGATAGTAAAACTGGTGTTACAGCAGATTTACCAATATTTTATTTTATATACGTTTTTAATCCGATTACTTGATTAATCATAAGAATAATTAATAGATTACTCAGTTACTGAAATATTTGTTTACAGCAACGCTACTATCCATCCAGTTATCACTAGAAAATATTTATTGACTTTCTCTTGTATCTTGTCACATATGCTGAGCTGACAACGCCTCTTAATGCTCATTTGTACTCAATGCGTGTCAGCTATTCTGACACAATAACAGCTCAAATTTAAGTTAAAGAAGGTCAGTGTTAGACCTGCCCAAGCCCCGCCCTCCACTTTCATTGGGAATTATTTTATGGTGACACGACAGGAAGTGGATCCAGGTGATAATAATGATCACAACAATCAAAAGCATATTTAGTAACTGTCTTGTCTGGCTGCTAAGTTTCCATTTTCATAATGTAAACATAGTAAATGACTTATTAACTAACTTGTGTCTTAAATAAACTCGTTAAATAATTTTATCATTGTACATTTTCACCTTTCATATTTAATCTTCCAAATTGTCCAATATTCATGCTGGTAACTATAATTTCCTGAGGGAGTCTTCCCAAGGGATCAATAAAGTCAAGTCTAAGTCTAAGACTCTCTAAGTCTAAATATTTTCAATTGGTTCATTTTGCCATTATTTTCTGCATGTGTCCGATTAACAACAATCACCCACTGCTACCAATTCTGCTGTGAATCCCAGGAAAGTAAAGGCTGAGATTTAGTTGTGCTTTTGAACGTTTGTGTTGAGTGTGTGAGCGGAGCAATGTCTGACAATATCAGCGGGTGAGATTAAAAATTACTTTATGGTTTCCCTTTAGGCATTTATGTCACTCTTTAATGTGATATATATCTGGTGACATATAATGGGTGCACTTCCCCTGCGCCCATTACAGGCACACAGCCCGCATCACCACCAGCGTTGGTCCACAATCTCCCAGTCGGATTGCGACACCGTGTGTGTGGTCAGGGTACATGTCCAAAAGTCAGGTGACCTGAACATCTGACTCCTCCTCCATGTAGGCGTCTTCTTCCTCTCTCTACATGGAGGAAGAAGATTTTATGTAATATTTGTCAGGAAGCTACTAGATTAAGCGATTGCCATCTTATTTGCTCACCTGGAGATCCTTAATATCATATTTTGACTCAAGAATAGTTCCAGTCTGGTCATTAGAATGGAGCTATGACCAGAATGAAACTAGTTCTGGTCATAGTTCCATTCTAGAACATCCAATGTTCTAGAACATAGAACGTTAACTTCTTAGTTGAGTTAATGTTCATTCTTGTAAGATTGTAATTTTAGAATAACCTAAGAAAATCCTGTTTCGATACATGAAGGCATCAAGTGGATTTCTTGTTTGATTGACATTTAAAAAACTTTTTTTTTTTGTCTATTTCCCAGATCTTCCACATGTTGTGTGTGTGTGAAGAAGAGGAGATTCTCAATGACACAAAACCACAGAGGAACCAACTCATCTCTCATGGCTCTGCAGAAACTGAGAACCAGAATCAGGAAGGAAGCAATTCTGAAGACCCAGGAAAAAAGAGAAAAGGAAGAACAGAAACCAAAGGAGAGATATGAGAACCAAACAGCAGAAAGACAGAACTGATGCTGAAAAACAAAAACCGCAGAAGAAAACTCATAGAGGGCAAAAATATATTCTTGTAAAATTTGTGATAAAACCTTTTCTGGAAACAGTAACTTGAAGACACACATGAGATTCACACAGGAGTAAAACCTTTCACTTGTTCAACCTGTGAAAGAGTTTCAATGAAGAGGGACTTTAACTAAACATATGAGAATTCACACAGGTGAGAAGCCTTTCACTTGTGGACCTGTGGAAAGAGTTTCAATGTAAAAACGGCTTTAACTCAGCATATGATAATTCACACAGGTGAAAATCCTTTCTCATGTGGGACTTGTGGAAAGAGTTACAGACAAAAAACGACTTTAACTAGGCATATGAGAATTCACACAGGTGAGAAGCCTTTCACTTGTTCAACCTGTGGAAAGAGTTTCAGGTAAAAGCGAATTTAACTGCGCATATGAGAATTCATACAGGTGAGAAGCCTTTCTCATGTGGGACTTGTGGAAAGAGTTACAGACAAAAAACGACTTTAACTAGGCATATGAGAATTTCACACAGTGAGAAGCCTTTCATTTGTTCAACCTGTGGAAAGAGTTTCAGTGACAGAGTTACTTTAACTCGGCATATGAGAAGTCACACAGGTGAGAAGCCTTTCTGGTGTGAGACCTGTGGAAAGAGTTTCAGTGTCAGAGGGACTTTAACTCGGCATATGAGAATTCATACAGGTGAGAAGCCTTTCTCATGGGGACCTGTGGAAAGAGTTTCAGGATGAAACAACAATTACTTAAACACATAAAGATTCATATGATGCAAAACAGTGACGTGCGGTGAGGCTTTACGATGTATAAATACAGACACCATGTATGTTATTGGTTACTCAGAAATTTTGCTCATGCATACAACGCTGGAGGGCAGAAAGGGACCGTTCTTTTACCACGTCATCCATAGCTGTAGTAACCAGTGTAAACTTAGAAATGTAGGTATTGTTTCGTGTTATGATCCACAGCAAAGGGAGAAACCTAAACCACTTTCTCACTCTGCATCACCCCAAGCTACATGCAGACGTTGCAATAGCAACTGATAACAATGCCATGTTTTAGGATTTAACATAAAAAATAAAAGAATTTTGGTCACAGAACAGAACATTGAGTTTTTTGCAGTAGTTTGTTTTAGTCTTAGTGTTTTATTAATAAATCATTGCTGTGGTAGATTAGCTAACATTTCTACTTTACTGAATTCTTTAGACATACAGACTGTGGCCCACAAAATGCACATTTCATTAAAAAAAAAACTAAACAGAAACATGTTTTTTCCCATCTTACCTTTACTTATAAATTAAATCCATGCCAATTCTGCACAAAAATATCCATTCATCCAAAAGCCAAGTCGATGCTCTGAATGTCTTGTACTAAGATAGACTTGAGGTCCATTTTTGTCTACCAGCTTTTGTTTTTCTAAAATCAGTTTTTTTGTTTTATTTCTCAGTCACATTTTGTACTTAAGGTTTCCCATCAGTGTCCCATTAGATACTGAAGTTTAAAGAGGGGAATGTTTCAGGAAGGTTTAATTTCTGTGGATTTCAGGTGTCTTGCAGTTCTGTGTCATGTAGTTATTGAGTTCAGCTTTTACATTGTTGACTTTTACATGTTGACTTGAAATAAAGTATTTTACATTTTAAAGCAGTGTATTCTTTTTTCCCATAAATTGCTGGGTTTCACATGATGGAGCACCGATGCCTTACCATGGAGGTGGGGGTCAGAAAGTAAATGCAGCACATTTAGGCATTTTGACTTAAACATCAAAATGTCTTAAGTCTGTGCCATGTGTGGTTGTTCCAACCGTTCTAATAGGAGAAAGAAAAACTTTATCTTTGTGTTTTGAAGGTAGTCGGTCACAAGGAAGTTAATTAGAAAAAAAACACCTAACAAAGAGAAAAGTGGATCAACAATCTACAGCTAAAACCAGGAGGTGCAGGAAGTAATAATGCCGGAGTTTGCAGAGCACTTTTCTAACATCGTTTAAATTGTATTTTCAGATATTTTATTGGATGGTAACTTAGAAAGACAAGCATTCATATGCAGGCACATGCAGAGGGGGTCTGGAGAGGGCTTGAGCCCTGCCCCTTTTACCCTTGATGCCCCAGAGCCCTTTTGAGTTTATTTTTGTTTTCAACTTGAGTCTTTTGTGTCAGGAGGCCCCTTCTTGTGCCTCTAAATATAACACCTAGCAAAACTAATGAGTCTGGCTGCCCTTGGTCTAATTATGAGGATTCCAGTCCTTCTGCCTCCACGTGTTCAGACACCGGGTCCGTGGCGAGGAAGAGGGGCTGAACTGTGACCTCTAACGGTCAACTTTTGGGCAATAATTTTTTTTTCTAACGTACACTTGTGAATAAAAACGTAGGTCTGATGTTGAAGTTATAAACCAGTTTCTATTTATATTCTGTAATAATGTCTGGAGGGCCCCTACCAGCAGCTACTGGGTTCTCCTTTGTTTACCTTGATATCTCAGCTTATAATTCTAGATCTCAGAGGTGCTGAAATCAAATTAATAACATGTGAGAAGTTAACTGTTTATATATGAAGGTTTTCTGATTTACTATTTGTTCAAACAGGTTTTATTTTCAGTCTCTATGTTATGTAAATCGATTCTGTCACACAGTCTTTGACTAAACAGAAAAATAGAAAAAGACCATCATTATGATACTTTATCATCTAAAATTATAGATAAAGTTTCAATGATTTTTCTATCTGAAATTCAATCCACATCATCAAACCATTTTGTAAGCAGAAAATTTATTTAAAAACCATGTCAAAGAAATGCATCCGTTCTCCAAATCATTAAAATAAAAATATGTACAAAGACTAAAAAACACAATAAAGACTCCAAAATTTCAGAAGTCTAAATCTCAAAAGCATTCAACTCATTGTTTGTTAGACAATCTCTCCCTCAGTCTCGTTCAATAAAATGGAAATATAAAACTGGCAGAATAAAATTAATTTTTTAGAATTTCAGCTAAATATCCAGATTAAAATGCTTTGTAAGCAAAACCTGCTACATTTAAGAATTTAAGTCGTTTGCAATTACTCCACTTCCAAACAGCAACTTACTGAGAATCTTGAGGTTCACATTGTGTCATCAAACCTGTGCAAGTTCTCATGTGAACAGTTACATTTGTTTTGAGTGAACATTTTTCTACTGAATCTACAAAATAAAAGCTTCCAACCCGTGTGAATCTTCATGTGATGACTTAAACTGGATCTGTACACAAAACATTTTCCTCGCTTTTCACTAAGGGTGCAGACATGACATGGTGAGCTGGTCTATAGTCAAACCTCACAGCGGAGAACAGAACAGTGGCTGAGGTCAATAACATTGAAGAATCAGATCAGCTTCACATGCATGTATCTGCTGCTCACCAATGTCCCAAAATTAAGGAAATCAACATTTATTAATCAGCCAGCTGATACATCAATGCGCAGCTACTTCTCACCTGTGTGAATTCTGTTGTGAGAAGTTAAGTGCTGTTTTTGAGTGAAACTTTTTCCACAAATCCCACATGAGAAAGGTTTCTCACCTGTGTGAATTCTGTTGTGAGAAATTAAGTTGTGTTTTTGAGTAAAACTTTTTCCACAGATCCACATGAGAAAGGTTTCTCACCTGTGTGAGATCTCATGTGATGAACTAATTGAGATCTAGTCAAACAATTTCTTCCACAATTGCCACAAGTGATAACCTTCTCACCCGTGTGAAATCTCATGTGAACAGTTAAACTATTTTTATGAAGGAAACATTTTCCACATGCTTCACAGAGATGGCTTCTCACCAGTGTGAATTCTGATGTGAGAAGTTTAATCTATGTTTGTGAGTGAAACCTTTTCCACAAATCCACATGAGAAAGGTTTCTCACCTGTGTGCGATCTCATGTGATCCGTTAAACTTTTTTTATGAGGGAAACATTTTCCACAGGCCTCACATGAGAATGGCTTCTCCACCTGTGTGAATTCTGTTGTGAGAAATTAAGTTGTGTTTTTGAGTAAAACTTTTTCCACAGATCCCACATGAGAAAGGTTTCTCACCTGTGTGAGATCTCATGTGATGAACTAATTGAGATCTAGTCAAACAATTTCTTCCACAATTGCCACAAGTGATAACCTTCTCACCCGTGTGAATCTCATGTGAACAGTTAAACTTTTTTTATGAAGGAAACATTTTCCACATGCTTCACATGAGAATGGCTTCTCACCAATGTGAATTCTGATGTGAGAAGTTAATCTATGTTGTGAGTGAAACCTTTTCCACAAATCCCACATGAGAAAGGTTTCTCACCTGTGTGAGATCTCATGTGATCCGTTAAACTTTTTTTATGAGGGAAACATTTTCCACAGGCCTCACATGAGAATGGCTTCTCACCTGTGTGAATTCTGTTGTGAGAAGTTAAGTTGTTTTTTTGAGTGAAACTTTTTCCACAGGTCTCACATGAGAAAGGTTTCTCACCGTGTGAACTCTGATGTGATTAACTAACTTAGATTTCTTCTGAAAACATTTTCCACAAGTTTCACAAGAGAAACGTTTCTCACCTGTATGAATCGTCATATGAGCAAGTAACTGACATTTAGACACAAATTTTTTTCCACAGATTGGGCATGTGTAAGATTTCTCAACAAAGAAAATTTTCTTGTGTTTAAAGAGTTGTTTAGATGGAAACATTTTCCACAAGCGGACAAGTGAACGGTTTTTTCACCTGTATGAATTCTCATGTGATCATTTAAACGACTCTCTTTAGGGTAACTTTTTCCACAGGTGGAACATTTAAAAGGTTTCTTAGCCGTGTGAGTTTTCATGTGATTCATCAAAGAATTATTTCTAGAAAGGTTTTATCACAAATTTGACAAGATATAGATTTTGGTCTGGTTGAGCTTTCATGTGCGTTCTTGTTCTGAAAGTCTCTGTTGAGTTTTTCTGCTGTTTGTTCAAAATGTCATCAGTTTCTGTTTCATCACAAGATGATCTTCATCCTGACTAATGCAAAGTTGCTCCTCTTCTCTTTGATCTGCAGAGGTTTGGTTTCCTCTTGTTCCCGTTTTATCTGCAGAGGTTCTGGTTCCTCTTGTTCCCGTTTTATCTGCAGAGGTTCTGGTTCCTCTTGATCCAGTTTTATCTGCAGAGGTTCTGGTTCCTCTTGATCCAGTTTTATCTGTAGAGGTTCTGGTTCCTCTTGATCCAGTTTCATCTAGAGGTTCTGGTTCCTCTTGATCCAGTTTCATCTGCAGAGGTTCTGGTTCCTCTTGTTCCAGTTTTATCTGCAGAGGTTCTGGTTCTTCTTGATCCAGTTTCATCTGCAGAGGTTCTGGTTCTCTTGTTCCAGTTTTATCTGCAGAGGTTCTGGATGATCTTGATCTGAAGTGAAGTTTCTCTCTGGTTTCTGAGCTCATTTAGATCCTCCTCCTCTTTGCACACACTGCATTGTGGGAGATCTGGACAAAAAAGTCAAAATGTGAGGTCACACAATGAACTCTTCAGTTTAACAAAAACTGAAATGAAAATATCTTCATCAGGGGGCGTGCTGTAGTAGCGTAAACCCACGTTTGGAGGCCTTCAATCCTCCACACGGCCGTTCCGGGTTTGATTTCCGGACCAGACGATATTTGCCGCATGTCTTTCCTTACTACATTCCTGTCAGCCTTCTTTCCTATAAGGGACACTAGATCCCACAGAAACCCCAGGAGGGGAAAATGTAAAGATATTCTCAGCAAACATTCCAAAATGAAATCTCTTCCATCGTCTTTCAGAGAGATTGTTATTTACCTTATTTAGAATAAACAATGTCTGCATGTGGTTAATAATTTTACAGCAATTAAACTTTAGTGCCGTCAAATGTGCCAACATTTGGAAATATGCAGTCTGGCTAGCTGACGTTAACTCCCCTCAAGATTCGCTTCTCACCAACAGGGACGTTACACCATATTCTGTGACCACTGCACATTGTGACTGTAGGGGCGCTGTTGCAGGTTACATCATACTTTGCTATTCTTATGGACACAGAATGTGATGGCGCTTATCAAATAATGTCCACACTGTAACTTACAGTAAAGTACTAAATATTTAAACTGAACCGTCTCTATTAACTCTGCTTGCTAAGTCAATATCTGACCATTAGTATTATGACATTTCTTTTTAGTTAAATGAAACGGCCCTTAAATAGCTTTACATAGTGTTATAGTCAAGACCACCTAAGCAAAGACCAAGACCAGCCGCCACATGACAATAAAATGTGAAATATTAGCAAAAGTGCTAATCAAATTGGTCTGAAAGATCCACATTCCCATAAAAGCAAATCAATTTAACCAATATTATCAATTCAAACTCTTTGTTCTACTTTGCTCTGTGCTACAATCCATGGAAGTCTCAGCCAACCCTAAAAGTTAACGCCTGAGCGGTTGCCCATATTGCTCATATCAGAAACCACCATTGTCTGCACTATTAAACATAGCAATTAAGGCAATGCACTAGTGGTAAACAACGCTCCATCATGAACACAGACCAAGGAGCAACAAGCAGAAATAACCAAACACTGTGACAGTTCTCACTTTTTCTCCTGCTGCATGAAAGCCAGGCAGCACAGAACTATCACAGAGCAATGAGCATGCTCTGTGTGCTCTGGTTTTATTGATTCACCAAATAAATTAATATCAATGTATACAATCAATTAAAATAATGACAGCTACTGCAGCTGTTTCGTACCTATCCGGTGCAAGATGATCTTGGGTATCCGGGTAAATCCATCAGTCTGCGCTGATCGTCCATCTCTTCCTCCATCTTAACGTTGATTTCTTTCCACTCTGTGAATGTTTCTTCAGCAGGAGTTTCCTGCTGCTTGATAAACTCTGTGAGGCTGAACTGAAGACATTTTCACTGGAAACACGGAAATATTTAACTAAACTGCAAAACAGTCTTCAAGAGGAAAAGTAAAGCCAGACATTTGCTCTGTTTTTATTTTTCACGTGTTTCACTGTTGCTGTGCTGAAGAAACTGGAAGTGATTATTAGTTTGGCTTTAAATTTTCTGCTGAGTCTCTTCTTTTAAAGTCCTGGAGGGCTGATGCCCTGAAACCTTTAGCTGAGCCTCTGCTGCACCACCTGAATAGAGTAATTAGGTCATTAAGGCTCTGCAGATCTGATCCACACAAGGAGGAGGTAATTATGGTGATTTCATTGCAGTGTTTTGTACCTGTGGCTCATCTAAACACTGCAGGTCACCTTGAGGACTGGAGTTTGACACCTGTGGTTTAGTCAGAAACTCCTGCTGAAGAAACATCCACAGAGTGGAAATAAATCAACGTCAAGATGGAGGAAGAGATGAACGATCAGCTCAGATCAGTCTGGAAAAACAATGATGATGACAATAACTGTTTGATTACCTTGGTAACTAAGAGTGATAGCAAATTAGAGTAAATTCTTTCTATTTCATCTCCTTTTTTCCATTACTATTCATTCAGTTCCTCAGTTGATCCGAGTGAAACTCAGTATAATTTTTTCAAGTCATTTAATTAATTATTAAGTTTTAATGTTTTTTTAACACATTTACTAACGTTTTTTTAAATATATGTAAAATGTTATAAACTTTCAATGTATAATGAAAAACATATAAATCAGAAATGTGACACAGAAGCCCCTTTATGCTGCCACCTACTGACATGAACCTGATACTACACCTCAAAGAGCTATTTTTCTACAGTCTGTGCGACTGAATTCATTTAAATTGATTTCATATGCAGGAGTATGTTTAAACAGTCATGTTCAATAACATGGAATCAGACCAACAACAAAAAAGTTGTATATCATAAATGTGTGTTTGAAGTCAGTTATCTATTGTGAGACGTTTTTTTAATTTTATTTCAAATGTTCAAGTTGAATACATTACTCTAAACCACATGTGTGCTTCATACTGTTTAACTTTAAAAATGAATCAGAACCTATAAACTAAAACCTCCTGTGTCGATATAATAACTGTACGTGCTTTGTTCTAATTAAACAGATCTAATCATGCTCAATAAATTAAAATATGAAAGAAAATGTGGTATATTAAAGCGGGACTTTTGAATCGTTCAGTTTCTTCAGTACAGTTCCAGTGAAACACGGGGAACATTTCTGAATATATTTGTTATTTAATAAATCACCTTAAGAAAACGAAATTGGTAGAAAGAATATTTTATTTATAATAATAATAATAATAATAATAATAATAATAATAATAATAATAATAATAATAATAATAATAATAATAATAATAATAATAATATTTTTTGGGTGCGGGAGAATATTTATGTAGCATCCCGTTTCACACTCCATTCCAGTAGATGGCGGTAATTCACATCAATAAGTTTCTTGCCAACCGCCATGAAAAAAAAAAGAAGAAGAAGAAGAAGAAAAAGAAGAAGAAGAAGAAGAAGAAGAAGAAGAAGAAGAAGAAGAAGAAGATTTTTTGATTTTTACCAATACATTTATTATAACATAATATATATACAATTCACCACATTTTGTCTCACATCAATAAAAGAAACACATTATGATAATATTTTGTTATAGATTAATTCATTGCTCTCTGAAATGATGCACAGTACGTTGTCACATCCCCACAAGTCCAAAAACCTCTGTAAGTTCCCGGTGGCCCTGTGGAAAGCAAACTCCAACCTCAACCTCGCCTTGATGTTTACTTTCCACAGAGCCACAGCATCCAGTTGAGGTCCAGCCTGCAGTTTGTCTCGCCGAGTGATGTAGACAGCTAGTTTAGCTTCAGCTAATAAATAATTTAAAAGGCGTGATTTAAAACTAGTAGCCTTGCTGTGATGTACCCATTAATAAATACTGAATTGGTAAAAAGCATTTTAAAAAGACTAAAAATGGTGGATAAAAAACTAAAAAATCCAGTTAAACGTGCACAATCTATAAAAACATGAAAAAACACTCTCTGACAAACTGCAAAAGGGACACTCATTTACAAAACCAGGACTGATGACCGATAAAAATGCATTTGTGGCGATAGCGCCGTGGAGTATCCTCCACTGGAGGTCGCCAGTCCTTTTTTTAATTGGCGGTTTGTATAGAGTCCTCCAGTGTATCGGTTGTCCTTTCAGTTTCTCAGCCCACACGCTGACAGCCCTCTTCTCAAGTGTTTTCCTGTTTAGGATTTTTACACAGTTTTTGTACAGTGTCTTTGGAAAAACTTTGCACAGATCCATTTCTGAGTCCGTGTTTTTTTAAAAGAGGACCGCTGTCCTCTTCAAAACCTGGGCTCAGTAGCACTCTTGGGAAAGGATCTGTGTCTCTCGGCAGGCATTCTCCCTCTTTATATGACTGCAGGAGCCTCCTCTCCTCTGCAGTCAGTTTCTCCTTCACTTTCCTCAGAACACGCTCTATCGTTCTGGCAGACTGTACTTTGATTGCAGCGGCAACCTCCTGGGCGCCACCAAAATCCACTCCAGAGACTTGGATCAGCCGCTTCAGCGTCACCATGCCGGCTCCAGTTAACTTCTCCGACAGTCCTAGGAGCGTGTCCCCTCCGACATCCAGTCTCGCTCCGCAGATCAGCGGCTCTTCTAAAAGCCAATGCAGAGAATCAGTCGTTTCCGATCTTCGCAATTTAAAAAGAGCGCACGATTTAAAAACGCTCTGATAAAATTGCGGAATTTCCTTTAACTTTAAAAGACTAACATTTGTTAAAAACAGAGCAGCATCCAACCCCAGAAAGTCACACGTCTCAAATACAGCTGGCCACATCTCTCCATACAGGAGATCTTATCAAATATTTTTGTAAAAACTGTATTCTAAAAAACAACGACCCTACTCACCAGGTGGACAAGGCCCTGGCCCCCTCTTCTCTGGGTAAAAACAACACCGATTGCGGCACCCAGTGACGACTGTTCCAAAAGAAATTTACCATTTCTGTTTGGATTTTGACCAACAGTCTTGATGGCGGGTCTAATACGACAAGTTTATGCCATAATTGTGAGGCGACCAGATTGTTTAGCACCAACACTCTTCCTCGGTAGGACATCTTGTCATGTAGCCATTTCCATTTGGCAAGTTTGTTTTTTATCTTTTGTTCTATGTTTTCCCAATTCTTTTCAACAAAACTCTTTCTGCCTAAATAGACGCCGAGATATTTAAAACCATCCTTCCTCCAGGTCATACCTTTGGGGAGAGCTGGAAGTCCATTGAGCCACTCGCCAACGGCCAGGGCCTCGCTCTTTCCCCAATTCCACTTTGGCGGCAGACAATATGGAGAATTTTTTTATAATCTCGGTTAAAACGCTGACGTCTCTTTGGTCTTTGATAAAAACCACAAGATCGTCAGCATAGGCGGATAAAACCAACTTGTTGTTAAAACCAGGTAAAACCATGCCATTAAGTTCTAAGCGCATTTTTTGTAGAAGGGGTTCCAGGGAGAGTGCATAGAGCATCCCCGAGAGCGCACAGCCCTGCCGGACGCCTCTACACACCCTAAAAGGAGCACACAGGCTACCATTGATCTTCAGCACACTCTCAATGTCACTGTACAGCACCTGGATCTTAGCGATAAGACCCTCGCTGAAAAAAATTCCTCATAATTTTCCAGAGGAAGCCGTGCTCAACGCGGTCAAAAGCCTTTTCTTGATCCAATGAGATCAAGCCCGTCCGCAAACCCAATGAACCGGAGACTTCCAAAATATCCCGAATTAGGTAGATATTATCTACCATTGACCTGCCGGGGACGCAATAGGTCTGATCCCGGTGGTGACTTGCTCCATGGCTTTCCTTACCCTCGTGGCCAGGGCCTTGGAGAGGATCTTATAGTCGGTACAGAGGAGAGACACGGGGCGCCAGTTCTTTATATCCTGCAGGTTGCCCTTTTTGGGCAGCAGGGTGATAACTGCCCTGCGGCAGGATAGGGGGAGCGAACCGGTAGCCAGACTCTCATTGCACACCTCAAGCACGTCCTGGGCCAGAAGATCCCAGTAGGCCTTGTAAAACTCAACCGTGAGCCCATCAACGCCCGGGGACTTCTGGCCCTGCATGCCTAGGAGGGCTGTGTGGAGCTCCTGCACGCCCAGAGGGCGCTCCAACTCGATGTTGGTCTCCGCAGAGACCTGAGGTAGTTCCTCACAGAACTCCTCTAGCAGTTCATCGTTCTCCCTGTGTTCACTTTGGAACAGAGAACGGTAAAACTCCACAAGCCCTCCTCCTTATCTGCCCCGGTTCGCTCAAATGCTGCCCCGTGTCCGACAGCAAGGAGTGGATCATTTTCCTCTGTCCGTGTTTCCTCTCCAGGCTGAAGAAAAAGCCAGAGGGAGCATCCATCTCTGTGATGTCCTGTATCCGGGATCTGACCAACGCGCCTTGTACTTTGTTTTCCAGCAGGTTTGCTAAAGTTAGCCTTTTAGATTTGAGAGCCTCAAAATGCTCTCGATTTCCTGTGGCGTCACTAAGTCGTTCCAATTCCACTATTCTTATCTCCAGATCTCTGATAGATCCGGAAATGTCACGAGTGACATTGACAGTGTGCTGCTGACTCAGCAGTTTAATTTGGACCTTTCCATAGTCCCACCACTGTCTAATAGAGCTAAAATCAGCCTTCGTTTTCTAAAACCAGTCCAAAAATAAGTCAAAACCTCTTTAAAACTCTGATCGTAAATCAAAGCAGAATTAAAATGCCAGTACGCGCTTCTAGGTAAAATGTTTCTGATAAAAACACTACCTAAAAGCAAAGAATGGTCCGTAAAAGCCACTGGTAAATCTGGCATGTTTTAAACACATTAAAATGGTGTTTAAAACAATAAAAAAAACGATCTAAACGAGCCAAAGAGATTTTACCTTCCTTGATGTGGGACCATGTAAACTGCCTGGAGCCTGCATGCATCCTCCTCCATACGTCCACCAGGCCATGAGACGAGACCAGCTGCTTCAAGACGTGTTGGGCCGCCGGGTGCGGCTCTGCGTGATTACGATCTAAAAACTCGTTTTCTGTGCAATTAAAATCTCCACCTATAAACATAATCTTCAGACCGCATCACCCAACCTTTCCCCAATTTTTTTATAAAAACGTTTCTTCTCTGCATTGGCGATTGGAGCATAGATGTTAATAAAAACCATGTTAAAAAAAATCGAACTTTGTCTTTACTAAAAGACACCTTCCTTGTATAACGTGTTCGATTTCGATAGAAAGTGGGGTAAAAGCTTTAGAAAAAACAAAGCCTACCCCTGCACTCTTGGAGGTGCCATGACTCAAAAATCACCTCCCCCCTCCACTCTCTACCCCAGTCCGTTTCGATCAAGTGATCGCTGTGCGTTTCTTGTAGGAAAATAACATCAATTCTTTTTTGATTCAACATCTGATACACTAAAGCACGTTTTTTAGCCTCCCTCCCCGTTAAGATTCAAAGATGCAATTTTAAAAGAATCCATAATGAGTAAAAGGCTAAAAGCAACGTACAAAAAACCAATAAGAAATATTAAAAAGCTACTGTGTATCATAAAAAACTGTTTTCTGACTTTGGTCATTATTTTCTTTAATCTAAAAAACTTCTGTATCTGTAAAACCTGACACTTCTTTGTGTTTTACATAATGCCTCGCAGAGGAACAAATATACTTAAATCTGGGAAGAAACTTTCAATTTTATTCCTCTTAATCCTTTAGTTTGTTTTAAAAAGGTTCTGAATGTTTCCACTGGGTATCTTGGTTCTTTGATAACTTGTGACACAGAGGCCTCACTGGTGTCGGAAAAACCAGCTCTCTTCATCGCTGCTCTCTGACATCTCTTTCCTCTCCCCAGCTAACTTGCTGGCCTGTTTACTAGCCTGCTCAGCAGTCACCACATTTCTTCTCTTGCTACGTCTCTTTGTTGGAGTACAAACTCTAAATCCATCTCCTCCTCTGCCTCACCCATATCCCTCCCTGTTCCACCTCCTATAACTGACTTTTCACTATTTTGTCCTTTAACCTGTCCATCCGCCTGCACCTCTCCTCTCTCCCCCTTATCTCCACATACTAGATGCTCCACATCATCCTTCACCCCCTCCTGCCCTTCCTGCACATCACCTCCCTCGCCCTCTACATTCTCGCCTACACCACCAATCATCCCACCACCATTCACCACCGTGCTCTCATCCTCTCCAACACACACACTTCTACCACTGTCCTCCACTGACTCCTCAACAATGGCTTCTGCCAACACCTCCTCCACTACCTCCAGCTCCCCCGCCGCCGCAGCGGCGGGTTCCCCCGCCACCGCAGCGGCAGGTTCCCCCGCCACCGCAGCGGCAGGTTCCCCCGCCACCGCAGCGGCAGGTTCCCCCTCCACAACAATCTCGCCGCCCGTTCCTCCACCCTGCTCAGCAGCAGCAGACTGCTGCTGAGCTGAGTCCGGCCTAGCCGGCTCTGCCTTATCAGGGCACATCTTTATAACGTGGCCCTCCTGTCCACATCCAAAACACCTCATTTGACCCGATGTGGCAAACAGCACATAATCAAAATCGTCCACTCTAACATGAAAACGTAAGTTCATTTCTTCATCTTTTCTATTCAGAATCATGAAAAGTTGTCTCCGGTGGGAGACAACATGTTTCAGTAGTGGTGATTTACACCCGGAAGGGATTTTCTTTACTGGCGACACCACTTTGCCGTGTCTTGATAGTTCTTTAATCAAGAACTCGTCGCTAATGAATGGAGGAACATTTGACAACATTACCTTAGTGGCTGGTAACGTGAGAGGTGAGGACTTGTAAAAAACAAACCGTTCACCGTGACACCCTTTTCCACCACCTTTGTGCATGTTCCACTCGCTCAACAAACAACACCACCGCCCATTCATACGTGCAGCCGACCTTATGTTCCCGTGTCCAATCATCTCACCCACCGCCAAACAAACTTCCTCCACGCTGCACGGAGAACCAGCACCCACCTTAATCCGCTTCCGTGTCAGCGTGGAGAAAGACCCACCACCTAACACCCACCATGGCGTCAGACGCCGGCCAGCCAGGCACGCCTGACGGCCACACCCAACAAACGAACAAAAAAAACCCTTAAAACGTGATAAAAACAAAACACAAGAAAAACAAATAAAGAAGTAATTAAACACCCAGTGAAGAAAAACAGTCAGAAAAAAGAAAGAAAAGATATACAATCACTCTTGCTTTCACTCTTCTTCCGCTCTTCCTCACACGCCCTCCTCTCACTCGAAGAAAAGAAGAAGAAGAAGAAGAAGAAGAAGATTTTTTTTGATTTTTACCAAAACATTTATTTACAATAATAATAAAACAATTTCCTTTTTTTGTTGTTTTACAATAATCCTATGTCAAACAAATACATTATAATAAAACATCAGTATAATTAGTTCATTATTTTCTGAAATGATGCACAACACTTTGTCATCCCCATAACTCTAAAAACCCCTGCACATTCCCAGTGGCTCTGTGGAAAGCAAACTCCAACTTCAGCCTCGCCTTGATGTTTACCTTCCACAGAGCCACAACATCAACTTGAGGTCCATCCTGCATCTTGTCTCTTCGAGTTTATAATATAGCTAATTTTTGCCTCGGCTAATAAATAATTTAAAAGCCTTGACTTAAGACTAGTCGCTTTACTATGACGTACTCCGTTAATAAATAGTGCATCGGTAAAAATCATTTTAAAAAGACTAAAAACAGTCGATAAAAAACTAAAAAAGACTATCAAACGTGTGCAATCTATAAAAATGAAAAACACTCTCTGACAACCTACAAAATGGACACTCATTTATAAAACCAGGACTAATCACCGATAAAAACGCGTTGGTGGCTATAGCGCCATGGATATCCTCCACTGGAGGTCGCCAATCTTTTTTCTAATCGGCGGTTTGTACATTTGTCCTCCAGTGGATTGGTTGTCCTTTCAGTCTTTCAACCCCAACGCTGACGTCCCTCTTTCGAAGCGTTCTCTTGTTTAGAATTTTCACACAGTTTTTATATAAAGTCTTTGGTGCCACTTTGCACAAATCCATTTCTGAGTCCATGGTCTTTAGCAGAGGACCGCTGTCCTCTTCAAAGCTTGGACTCAGAAGAACCTTAGGAAAAGGATCTGTTTCTTTTGGCAGGCATTCTCCATCCTTGTATGCCTGCAATAAACTCTTCTCTTTTCCAGTCAATCTTTCTCTTATTCTCATCAGGACACGTTCCATCATTCTTGTAGACCTTACTTTCAGTGCGGCAGCGACCTTCTGGGCATCGCCAAAGTCTGCTCCTGACGCTCGAATCAGCCTCTTTAAGGTCACCATTCCGGCTCTAGACAGCGTCTCTGTTAGCCCCAGGAACGTGTCCTCTTCAACATCCAGTCTTGCTCCGTACACCAAGGGTTCTTCTAATAGCCAATGCAGAGAATCAGTCATTTCCGCTCTACGCAATCTAAAAAGCACATGATTTAAAAACGCTCTGATAAAATTGCGGAGTTCCTTTAAACCTTAGAAGACTAAAATTTGTTAAAAACAGAGCAGCATCCAATCCCAAGGAATTCACGCGTCTTAGAATGCAACTGGCTACATCCTTCCACACAGGAGATCCTATCAGGTACTTTTGTAAAAAACTGTATCCTAAACACAGTGACTCTACTGGCCAGGTGGACAAGGCCCTGGCCCCCCTCTTCTCTGGATAAAAACAGCACCGACTGTGGCACCCAGTGACGATTGTTCCAGAAAAAATTAACCATTTCCGTCTGTATTCTTGTCAGCAGCCCTGACGGTGGATCTAGTACAATGAGCTTGTGCCAGAGTTGTGATGCGACCAGATATTAAGCACTAACACTCTTCCTCTGTACGACATTTTTTCATGCAACCATTTCCATTTCGCAAGTTTGTTTGATATTTTTTGTTCTAGGTTTTCCCAGTTTTTTTCAACAAAACTTTTCTCGCCTAAATACACGCCTAGATATTTTAGGCCATCTTTTCTCCAGGTCATGCCTTTGGGGAGAGCCGGGAGTCCGTCGGCCACTCGCCAACAGCCAGGGCTTCACTTTTTCCCCAATTTACTTTGGCGGCAGACAGCATGGAGAACTTTCTTATGATTTCTGTTAAAACGCTGACGTCTCTTTGATCTTTAATAAAAACCACGAGATCGTCAGCATAGGCAGATAAAACCAATTTGTCTTTAAAACCGGGTAAAACCAAGCCGTGAATGTCTGATCGCATCTTCTTTAAAAGGGGTTCCAGGGAGAGTGCATAGAGCATTCCCGAGAGCGCGCAGCCCTGTCGAACGCCTCTACACACTCTAAAAGGAGCACACAGGCTGCCATTGATCTTCAGCACACTCTCAATGTCACCGTACAACACCTGGATCTTGGCGATAAGACCCTCGCTGAACCCAAACCTCCTCATTACTTTCCAGAGGAAGTCGTGTTCAACGCGGTCAAAAGCCTTTTCTTGATCTAATGAAATCAAGCCTGTCTGTAGACCCAATGAACCGGAGACTTCCAAAATATCCCGAATTAGGTAGACATTGTCCACCATGGACCTGCCGGGGACGCAATAGGTCTGATCCCGGTGGATGACCTGCTCCATGGCTTTCCCTAGCCTAGTGGCCAGGGCCTTGGAGAGGATTTTATAATCTGTACAAAGGAGGGACACGGGGCGCCAGTTCTTAATCTCTTGCAAGTTTCCCTTCTTAGGCAGCAGGGTGATAACTGCCCTGCGGCAAGACAAGGGGAGCGAACCGGTAGACAGACTCTCGTTGAATACGTCGAGCACGTCTTGGGCCAGAAGCTCCCAATAGGCCTTGTAGAACTCGACCGTGAGCCCGTCAACGCCTGGAGACTTCCGACCCTTCATGCCAAGGAGGGCTGTGTGTAGTTCCTGCAGGCTCAGAGGCCGTTCCAACTCCAGGTTGGTCTCCGCAGAGACCTGAGGTAGTTCCTCACAGAACTCCTCCAACGTTCGTCGTTCTCTCTGTGTTCGCTGCGGAACAGAGAACGGTAAAATTCCACAGCCCTCCTCCTTATCTGCCCCGGTTCGTTCAAATGCTGCCCCGTGTCCGACAGCAAGGAGTGGATCATTTTCCTCTGTCCGTGTTTCCTCTCCAGGCTGAAGAAAAAGCCAGAGGGAGCATCCATCTCTGTGATGTCCTGTATCCGGATCTGACCAATGCGCCTTGGACTTTATTTTCCAGCAGGTTTGCTAAAGTTAGCTTTTTAGATTTGAGAGAGCTTCAAAATACTCTCGATTTCCTGTGGAGTCACTAAGTCGTTCTAATTCCACTATACTCATCTCCAGATCTCTGATAGATCCGGCAATGTCACGAGTGACATTGACAGTGTGCTGTTGACTCAGCAGTTTTTTTGAACCTTTCCATAGTCCCACCACTGTCTAAGAGAGCTAAAATCAGCTTTCCTTTCCCTAAAACCAGTCCAAAAATAAGTTAAAACCTCCTTAAAGCTCTGATCATAAGTTAAAGCAGAATTAAAATGCCAGTACGCGCTTCTAGGTAAAATGTTTCTGATAAAAACACTACCTAAAAGCAACGAATGGTCTGTAAAGGCCACTGGTAAAATCTGGCATGTTTTAAACACGTTAAAATGGTGTTTAAAACAATAAAAACGATCTAAACGAGCTAAAGAGATTTTACTATCAACAATGTGGGACCATGTATACTGCCTGGCGCCTGCATGCATCCTCCTCCATACGTCCACCAGGCCATGAGACAGACCAGTTGCTTCAAGACCCGTTGGGCCGCCGGATGTGGCTCTGCGTGATTGCGATCTAAAAACTCGTTCTCAGTACAATTAAAATCCCCACCTATAAAAACATAATTCTCGGTCCCGCAATCACCCAGCCTCTCCCCAATTTTCTCATAAAAACATTTCTTCTCTGCATTGGCTATCGGAGCATAGATATTAATAAAAAACATGTTTAACAATCAAATTTTGTCTTTACTAAAAGACATCTCCCTTGCACCACATGTTCAATTTCTATAGAAAGTGGGGTGAAAGCTTTTGAAAAAAGAAAACCCACCCCTGCACTCTTGGAGGTGCCATGACTTAAATCACCTCTCCCTCCCACTCCTTGCCCCAGTCTGTTTCTATTGTACAATCACTATGTGTCTCCTGTAGATAGACGATATCAATTTTCTTTTGTTTCATCATCTGATAAATCAATGCCCGTTTTTCAGCCTCCCTCCCCCCATTTAGATTCAAGGATGCTATTTTAAATGAATCCATCTTAGGTAAAAGGCTAAAACAAAACATTAAAATAGATATTAAAAAACTACTGTACATCATAAAAATTGTTTTCTGGCTTTAGACATTATTTTCTTTAACCTAAAATTTCTGTGTCTGTGAAACCTGAGTCCTCTTTATGTCTAATGTGATGCCTTGCGGAAAAATAGAAAAGTCTTAAATTTGGGAAATAGCTCTCAAGTTTTATCCCTCTGAGACCTTTTGTTTGTTTTAAAAAGGTTCTAAATGTTTCAACCGGGTATCTCGGTTCTCTACCGTCTGAGATACGGAAGCTTCACTGGTATCTGAGAAATAACTCTCTTCATCACTGCTGTCCGATACCTCTCTCTTCTCCACAACCGACTTACTTTCCTTCTTACTGGCCTGCACAGCAGCCACCACATTTTCCTCTTGCTGCGCCGTTTCACCGGGACACAAGCTTCCAGCTCCATTTCCTCCTCCACCTCACCTGTTTCTCCCTCCACTCCAGCCACTATAAACGACTCCACACTGTCTTTTCTTTGTACCTGTTTCTCCCCCTGAACCTCTCCCCCCTCGCTCTGATCTCCACACACTCGATGCTCCTCATCACCCCTCACATCCTCCTGTTCTTTCTGCACACCATCACTCTCCTTCCCTACACTTCCACCCACACCACCATTCAGCCCATCACCACACCAACCGTGCTCTCATCCTCTCCTATACTCGCACCATACCACCGTCCTCCACCGCCTCTTTAACAATGTTTCCTGTCACATCCTCCTCTACCACCGCTGGTTCCCCCGCAGCGGCAGTCGCGCCAGCAGCAGCAGCAGCGGCGGGTTCCCCCGCCGCAACATTAGCAGTGTCTCCCTCCACAACATCCTCCTCACTATTTGTTTTTTTTTACCCTGCTCAGCGGCAACGGGCTGCTGCTTTGCCGAGTCCGGCTTGGCAGTTCTGCTTATCAGGGCACATCTTTATGATGTGGCCCTCCTGCCCACAACCAAAAAATTTCATCTGCCCTGATGTGGCAAACAAAACATAGTCAAAATCATCCACTCTAACGTGGAAACGCAAATTCATTTCCTCATCCTTTCTGTTCAGTATCATAAAAACTGTCTACGGTGAAAACAAACATGTTTCAACAGCGGTGATTTACACCCGGAAAGGACTTTTTTCACCGGCGACACCACCTTTCCGTGTCTCGACAGTTCTTTAATCAAAAATTCATCACTGATGAAAGGAGGTACGTTTGACAACATTATCTTAGTGGATGGTAACGTGAGCGGTGAAACTTGTAAAAACAACCCATTCACCGAAACACCCTTTTCCACCACCTGCTGTGCATGTTCCACCTTCTCCACAAACAACAACACTGCCCCATTCATACGGCAGCCGACTTTATATTCCCGTGCCCAATGATCTCACCCACGCCAAACAAACTTCCTCCCGCTGCACGGAGAACCAGCACCCACCTTGATGCCGTTCTTCCGTGTCAGCGTGGAAAAAGACCCACCACCGAAACACCCACCATTGTTGCCGTCAGACGCGGCAAGCCAGGCACGCCCGACGGCCACACCCCAAACAAACGAACAAAAACCCTTAAAACGTGATAAAACTAAACACAAGAAAAAACAATAAACAAGTAAACCAAACACCCAAAAACAGTAAGAAAAAGATAAAGAAAAGATATACAATCACTCTTGCTTTCACTCTTCCTCCGCTCCTCCTCACACCCTCCTCTCACTCAAAGAAGAAGAAGAAGAAGAAAAGAAGAAGAAGAAGAAGAAGAAGAAGAAGGCGGGGAAGATGAAAACAGAGCACGCGGGCTCGCTTTAGCTTTTCCTTGTTAGACGGTTGTTTGAAGAAGAGTTGAGGTTCAACTAATTTTTTCCGTGTTTTCAGTGAAAATGTCTTCAGTTCAGCCTCAGAGAGTTTATCAAGCAGCAGGAAACTCCTGCTGAAGAAACATTCACAGAGTGGAAAGAAATCAACGTTAAGATGGAGGAAGAGATGGACGATCAGCGCAGACTGATGGATTTTACCCGGATACCCAAGATCATCTTGCACCGGATAGGTACGAAACAGCTTCACGGTTACTGATTAGTGAGGTTAAAGAGAGTTTTTACAGATAAATAATCGTTGTGTTCGATACCTATTTAAAGAATCCGCTCAAATTAAGTAAAAATAGAAAATCCCTGGAGAAATGTAACCGGGGCCTGCTAAAGTGTGGCCCCAGTTTGAACCCAGCGCTCTGATGCTAACAATTAGCATCAATACTAAGCTAAGCTGAATTAGTCAATAGCCTGTGGAAAGTCACATGCATGTTGACTAACATGGACTTCCTCCATTCAGTTTGTTAAAATTAGTGTATAATCTAAAATGAGCCAAAATGCTAATGTTAGCCTAAATGCTGCTAGTAGCATGTGGGGCATCATTACAATGTTGTCTTACATTGACTTCCTGCATTCAGGGTCCTAAACATGGCTAATAAGTAATAAAAATAGCTAGAAGCTTATTTCAGGGAAAAGTCTGATGCTTGTGCAGCAAAGCAGAGCCCTAACCTGAGAGGAAAAGATCATGCAGGCTAATATTATTGCACTGTCTCTGAGTCGGTTTTCTCTTCGCAATATTTATTAACCTATTTGTATGATTTGTTCTGTAAATTGCCATTCATGTTATTTCTCAGTCTCTATCACTGAGGGATGAAGAGACTGATGTCTGGTTCTTTAGTTCTGACGGGTCTGCGGTTCCTCTCCTGACCCACTGTGCACCCTGAATATCGCCGACACAGTTTTTTAATTCCCCTATCAAACTTCTCTGTGATTGTTTAGCCTAGAATGTGCATCTTCCAATGTTATGTTATTTGATGTTATTGTTACAGGTTAGTTTTCTAAACTACAAAGAAATCACTGTTAGGGATGCTCCAATATGAAAAATTGGATTGATATGATATCTGATAGTAACACTGGTGTTATAGCAGATTTACCAATATTTTATTTATATACATTTTTAATCTGATTAGTTGATTAATCATCAGAATAATTAATAGATACTCAATTACTGAAATAGTTGTTTACAGCAACGCTACTATCCATCCAGTTATCACTAGAAAATATTTATTGACTTTCTCTTGTATCTTGTCACATCTGCTGAGCTGACAGCGCCTCTTAATGCTCATTTGTACTCAATGCATGTCAGCTATTCTGACAGAATAACGGCTCAAATTTAAGTTAAAGAAGGTCAGTGTTAGACCCGCCTAAAGCCCCGCCCTCCACTTTCATTGGGGAATTATTTTATGGTGACCTGACAGGAACTGCAACCAGGTGATAATAATGATCACAACAATCAAAAGCATATTTAGTAACTGTCTTGTCTGGCTGCTAAGTTTCCATTTTCATAATGTAAACATAGTAAATGACTTATTAACTAACTTGTGTCTTAAATAAACTCGTTAAAATAATTTTATCATTGTACATTTTCACCCTTCATATTTAATCTTCCAAATTGTCCAATATTCATGTCAAATATTTTCCATTGGTTCATTTTGCCATTATTTTCTGCATGTGTGCGATTAACAACAATCACCCACTGCTACCAATTCTGCTGTGAATCCCAGGAAAGTAAAGGCTGAGATTTAGTTGTGCTTTGAACGTTTGTGTTGAGTGTGTGAGCGGAGCAATGTCTGACAATATCAGCGGGTGAGATTAAAAATTACTTTATGGTTTCCCTTTAGGCATTTTATGTCACTCTTTAATGTGATATATATCTGGTGACATATAATGGGTGCACTTCCCCTGCGCCCATTACAGGCACACAGCCCGCATCACCACCAGTGTTGGTCCACAATCTCCCAGTCGGATTGCGACACCGTGTGTGTGGTCAGGGTACACGTCCAAAAGTCAGGTGACCTGAACATCTGACTCCTCCTCCATGTAGGCGTCTTCTTCCTCTCTCTACATGGAGGAAGAAGATTTTATGTAATATTTGTCAGGAAGCTACTAGATTAAGCTATTGCCATCTTATTTGCTCACCTGGAGATTCTTAATATCATATTTTGACTCAAGAATAGTTCCAGTCTGGTCATTAGAATGGAGCTATGACCAGAATGAAACTAGTTCTGGTCATAGTTCCATTCTAGAACATCCAATGTTCTAGAACATAGAACGTTAACTTCTTAGTTGAGTTAATGTTCATTCTTGTAAGATTGTAATTTTAGAATAACCTAAGAAAATCCTGTTTCGATACATGAAGGCATCAAAGTGGATTTCTTGTTTGATTGACATTTAAAAAACTTTTTTTGTCTATTTTCCAGATCTTCCACAATGTTGTGTGTGTGAAGAAAAGGAGGTTCTCAATGACACAAAACCACAGAGGAACCAACTCATCTCTCATGGCTCTGCAGAAACTGAGAACCAGGATCAGGAAGGAAGCAATTCTGAAGACCCAGGAAAAAGAGAAAGGAAGAACATAAACCAAAGGAGAGATATGAGAAAACCAAACAGCAGAAAGACAGAACTGATGCTGAGAACAAAAACCGCAGAAGAAAACTCATAGAGGGCAAAACATATATTCTTGTAAAATTTCTGATAGAACCTTTTCTCTAAACAGTAATTTGAAGAGACACATGAGAACTCACACAGGAGTAAAACCTTTCACTTGTTCAACCTGTGGAAAGAGTTTCAGTGGCAGAGGGACTTTAACTCGGCATATGAGAATTCATACAGGTGAGAAGCCTTTCTCATGTTGGACCTGTGGAAAGAGTTACAGACAAAAACGATTTTAACTTGGCATATGAGAATTCACACAGGTGAGAAGCCTTTCACTTGTGGGACCTGTGGAAAGAGTTTCAGTGTAAAAACGAATTTAACTAAACATATGAGAATTCACACAGGAGTAAAACCTTTCACTTGCTCAACCTGTGGAAAGAGTTTCAGTGACAGAGAGACTTTAACTCAGCATATGAGAATTCACACAGGTGAGAAGCCTTTCTCATGTGGGACTGTGGAAAGGGTTTCAGTGTAAAAACGAATTTAACTAGGCATATGAGAATTCACACAGGTGAGAGGCCTTTCACTTGTTCAACCTGTGGAAAGAGTTTCAGTGACAGAGGGACTTTAACTCAGCATATGAGAATTCACACAGGTGAGAAGCCTTTCACTTGTTCAACCTGTGGAAGAGTTTCAGTGACAGAGGGACTTTAACTAAAATATGAGAATTCACACAGGTGAGAAGCCTTCACTTGTTCAAACTGTGGAAAGAGTTTCAGTGTCAGAGGGACTATAACTAAACATATGAGAATTCACACAGGTGAGAAGCCTTCTGGTGTGAGACGTGTGGAAAGAGTTTCAGTGACAGAGAGACTTTAACTCAGCATATGAGAATTCATACAGGTGAGAAGCCTTTCACTTGTAGGTCCTGTGGAAAGAGTTTCAGTGAAGGAGGGACTTTAACGAAACATATGAGAATTCACACCAGTGAGAAGCCTTTCTGGTGTGAGACCTGTGGAAAGAGTTTCAGTGAAGGAGGGACTTTAACTCAGCATATGAGAATTCACACAGGTGAGAAGCCTTTCACTTGTTCAACCTGTGGAAAGAGTTTCAGTGACAGAGGGACTTTAACTCAGCATATGAGAATTCACACAGGTGAGAAGCCTTTCTCATGTGGGACCTGTGGAAAGAGTTTCAGGATGAAACAACAATTACTTAAACACATAAAGATTCATATGGATGCGAAACAGTGACGTGCGGTGAGACTTTACGATGTATAAATACAGACACCATGTATTTATTGGTTACTCAGAAATTTGCTCATGCATACAACGCTGGAGGCAGAAAGACCGTTCTTTACACGTCATCCATAGCTGTAGTAACCAGGTGAAACTTAGAAATGTAGGTATTGTTTCGTGTTATGATCCACAGCAAAGGGAGAAACCTAAATCACTTTCTCACTCTGCATCACCCAAGCTACATGCAGACTCGTTGCAATAGCAACTGATAACAATGCCATGTTTTAGGATTTAACATAAAAAAATAAAGAATTTGGTCACAGAACAGAACATTGAGTTTTTTGCAGTAGTTTGTTTTAGTCTTAGTGTTTTATAATAAATCATTGCTGTGGTAGATTAGCTAACATTTCTACTTTACTGAATTCTTTAGACATACAGACTGTGGCCCACAAAATGCACATTTCATTAAAAAACTAAAGAACATGTTTTTCCCATCTTACCTTTACTTATAAATTAAATCCATAATAAAAATCTGAAAAATATTCCATTCATCCAAAGCCAAGTCGATGCTCTGAATGTCTTGTACTAAGATAGACTTGAGGTCCATTTTGTCTACCAGCTTTGTTTTTCTAAAATCAGTTTTTTGGTTTATTTCTCAGTCACATTTGTACTTAAGGTTCCCATCAGTGTCCATTAGATACTGAAGTTAAAGAGGGGAATGTCTTCAGGAAGGTTAATTTCTGTGGATTTCAGGTGTCTTGCAGTTCTGTGTCATGTAGTTATTGAGTTCAGCTTTTACATTGTTGACTTTACATGTATGACTTGAAATAAAGTATTTACATTTTAAAGCAGTGTATTATTCTTTTTTCCCATAAATTGCTGGGTTTCACATGATGTAGCACCGATGCCTTACCATGGAGGTGGGGGTCAGAAAGTAAATGCAGCACATTTAGGCATTTTGACTTAAACATCAAAATGTCTTAAGTCTGTGCCATGTGTGGTTGTTCCAACTATTCTAAAAGAGAGAAAGAAAAACTTTATCTTTGTGTTTTGAAGGTAGTCGGTCACAAGGAAGTTAATTTAGAAAAAACTCATCTAAAAAATAGAAAAGTGGATCAACTATCTACAGCTAAAACCAGGAGGTGCAGGAAGTAATAATGCCGGAGTTTGCAGAGCCACTTTTCTAACATCGTTTAAATTGTATTTTCAGATATTTTATTGGATGGTAACTTAGAAAGACAAGCATTCATATGCAGGCACATGCAGAGGGGGTCTGGAGAGGGCTTGAGCCCTGCCCCTTTTACCCTTGATGCCCCAGAGCCCTTTTTGAGTTTATTTTGTTTTCAACTTGAGTCTTTTGTGTCAGGAGGCCTTCTTGTGCCTCTAAATATAACACCTAGCAAAACTAATGAGTCTGGCTGCCCTTGGTCTAATTATGAGGATTCCCAGTCCTTCTGCCTCCACGTTGTTCAGACACCGGGTCCGTGGCGAGGAAGAGCGGGCTGAACTGTGACCTCTTAACGGTCAAATTTTGGGCAATAATTAATTTTCTAACGTACACTTGTGAATAAAAATATAGGTCTGATGTTGAAGTTATAAAACCAGTTTCTATTTATATTTTGTAATAATGTCTGGAGGGCCCCTACCAGCAGCTACTGGGTTCTCTTTGTTACCTTGATATCTCAGCCTTATAATTCTAGATCTCAGAGGTGCTGAAATCAAATTAATGACATGTGAGAAGTTAACTGTTTATATATGAAGGTTTTCCTGATTTACTTTTTGTTTCAAACAGGTTTTATTCAGTCTCTATGTTTATGTAAATCGATTCTGTCACAGTCTTTGACTAAACAGAAAAATAGAAAAAGACCATCATTATGATACTTTATCATCTAAAATTATAGATAAAGTTTCAATGATTTTCTATCTGAAATTCAATCCACATCATCAAACCATTTTGTAAGGAGAAAATTTATTTAAAACCATGTCAAAGAAATGCATCCATTTCTCCAAATCATTAAAATAAAAATATGTACAAAGGATAAAAACACAATAAAGACTCCAAAATTTCAGAAGTCTAAATCTCAAAGCATTCAAACTCATTGTTTGTTAGACAATCTCTCCCTCAGTCTCATTCAATAAAATGGAAATATAAAACTGGAAGAATAAAATTTTACGAATTTCAGCTAAATATCCAGATTAAAATGCTTTGTAAGCAAAACCTGCTACATTTAAGAATTTAAGTCGGTTGCAATTACTCCACTTCCAAACAGCAACTTACTGAGAATCTTGAGGTTCACATTGTGCCATCAAACCTGTGCAAGTTCTCATGTGAACAGTTACATTATTTAGAGTGAACCTTTTTCTACTGAATCTACAAAATAAAAGCTTCCAACCCGTGTGAATCTTCATGTGATGACTTAAACTGGATCTGTACACAAAACATTTTGCTCGCTTTTCACTAAGGGTGCAAACATGACATGGTGAGCTGGTCTAATAGTCAAACCTCACAGCGGAGAACAGAACAGTGGCTGAGGTCAATAACATTGAGGAATCAGATCAGCTTCACATGCATGTATCTGCTGCTCACCAATGTCCCAAATTTAGAAAATCAACATTTATTAATCAGCCAGCTGATAAATCAATGCACAGCTACTTCTCACCTGTGTGAATTCTGTTGTGAGATGTTAAGCACTGTTTTTGAGTGAAACTTTTTCCACAAATCCCACATGAGAAAGGTTTCTCACCAGTGTGAATTCTGTTGTGAGAAGTTAAGCACTGTTTTTGAGTGAAACTTTTTCCACAAATCCCACATGAGAAAGGCTTCTCACCTGTGTGAATTCTGTTGTGAGAAATTAAGTTGTGTTTTTGAGTGAAACCTTTTCCACAAATCCACATGAGAAAGGTTTCTCACCTGTGTGAGATCTCATGTGAACAGTTAAACTTTTTTATGAGGGAAACATTTTCCACAGGCCTCACATGAGAATGGCTTCTCACCTGTGTGAATTCTGTTGTGAGAAGTTAAGTTTTTTTGAGTGAAACTTCTTCCACAAATCCCACATGAGAAAGGTTTCTCACCTGTGTGAGATCTCATGTGAACAGTTAAACTTTTTTTATAAGGAAACTTTTTCCACAGGTCTCACATGAGAAAGGTTTCTCACCGGTGTGAACTCTGATGTGATTAACTAAATGAGATTTCTTCTGAAAACATTTTCCACAGGTGTCACAAGAGAAAGGTTTCTCACCTGTATGAATCGCCATATGAGTAAGTAACTGACATTTAGACACAAAATTTTTTCCACAGATTGTGCACGTGTAAGATTTCTCACCAAAGAAAATTCTCTTGTGTCTTTTTAAAGAGTCGTTTAGATGGAAACTTTTTCCACAAGCTGCACAAGTGAACGGTTTTTCACCTGTATGAATTCTCATGTGATTATTTAAACGACTCTTGTAAGGGTAACTTTTTCCACAGGTGGAACATTTGAAAGGCTTCTTAGCCGTATGAGTTTTTATGTGATTCATCAAGGAATTATTTTGAGAAAAGGTTTCATCACAAATTTTACAAGAATATAGATTTTGTTCTGGTTGAGCTTTCATGTGCGTTTCTTGTTCTGAAGTCTCTGTTGAGTTTTTCTGCTGTTTGTTCAAAATGTCATCGGTTTCATGTTTCATCACTAGATGCTCTTCATCCTGACTGATGTAAAGTTGCTCCTCTTCCTCTTTGATCTGCAGAAGTTCTGGTTCCTCTTGTTCCTGTTTTATCTGCAGAGGTTCTGGTTCCTCTTGATCCAGTTTCATCTGCAGAGGATCTGGTTCTTCTTGATCCAGTTTCATCTGCAGAGGTTCTGGTTCCTCTTGATCCAGTTTCATCTGCAGAGGTTCTGGTTCCTCTTGTTCCAGTTTCATCTGCAGAGGTTCTGGTTCCTCTTGTTCCCGTTTTATCTGCAGAGGTTCTGGTTCCTCTTGTTCCAGTTTCATCTGCAGAGGTTCTGGTTCCTCTTGTTCCTGTTTCATCTGCAGAGGTTCTGTTTCCTCTTGATCCAGTTTCATCTGCAGAGGTTCTGGTTCCTCTTGATCCAGTTTCATCTGCAGAGGTTCTGGTTCCTCTTGATCCTGTTTCATCTGCAGAGGTTCTGGTTCCTCTTGATCCAGTTTCATCTGCAGAGGTTCTGGTTCCTCTTGATCCTGTTTCAATTGCAGAGGTTCTGGTTCCTCTTGATCCAGTTTCATCTGCAGAGGTTCTGGTTCCTCTTGTTCCAGTTTCATCTGCAGAGGTTCTGGTTCCTCTTGTTCCAGTTTCATCTGCAGAGGTTCTGGATGATCTTGATCTGAAGTGAATTTTCTCTCCTGTTTCTGAGCTCATTTAGATCCTCCTCCTCTTTGCACACACTGCATTGTGGGAGATCTGGACAAAAAAGTCAAAATGTGAGGTCACACAATGAACTCTTCAGTTTAACAAAAACTGAAATAAAAATATTCTTCATCAGGGGCGTGCTGTAGTAGCGCAACCCACGATTGGAGGCCTTCAATCCTCCACACGGCCGTCACGGGTTTGATTTCCGGACCAGACGATATTTGCCGCATGTCTTTCCTTACTACATTCCTGTCAGCCTTCTTTCTTATAAGGGACACTAGAGCCCACAGAAACCCCCAGGAGAGGAAAATGTATATATATCCATCAGCAAACATTACAAAATGAAATCTCTTCCATCGTCTTTCAGAGAGATTGTTATTTACCTTATTTAGAATAAACAATGTCTGCATGTGGTTAATAATTTTACCAGCAATTAAACTTAATGCCGTCAAATGTGCCAACATTTGGAAATATGCAGTCTGGCTAGCTGACGTTAACTCCCCTTCAAGATTCGCTTCTCGCCAACAGGGATGTTACACCATATTCTGTGACCACTGCACATTGTGACTGTAGGAGGCGCTGTTGCAGGTTTACATCATACTTTGCTATTCTTATGGACACAGAATATGATGGCGCTTATCAAATAATGGTCCCACACTGTAACTTACAGTAAAGTACTAAATATTTAAACTGAACCGTCTCTATTAACTCTGCTTGCTAAGTCAATATCTGACCATTAGTCTTATGACATTTCTTTTTAGTTAAATGAAACGGCCCTTTAAATAGCTTTACATAGTGTTATAGTCAAGACCATCTAAGCAGAGACCAAGACCAGCCGCCACATGACTATAAAATGTGAAATATTAGCAAAAGTGCTAATCAAATTGGTCTGAAAGATCCCACATTCCCATAAAAACAAATCAATTTAACCAATATTAGCAATTCAAACTCTTTGTTCTACTTTGCTCTGTGCTACAATCCATGGAAGTCTCATGCCATCCCTCAAAGATAACGCCCTGGGCGGTTGCCCATATTTCTCATATCAGAAACCACCATTGTCTGCACTATTAAACATAGCAATTAAGGCAATGCATTAGTGGTAAACAACGCTCCATCATGAACACAGACCAAGGAGCAACAAGCAGAAATAACCAAACACTGTGACAGTTCTCACTTTTTCTCCTGCTGCATGAAGCCAGGCAGCACAGAACTATCACAGAGCAATGAGCATGCTCTGTGTGCTCTGGTTTTATTGATTCACCAATTAAATTAATATCAATGTATACAATCAATTAAAATAATGACAGCTACTGCAGCTGTTTCGTACCTATCCGGTGCAAGATGATCTTGGGTATCCGGGTAAAATCCATCAGTCTGCGCTGATCGTCCTTCTCTTCCTCCATCTTAACGTTGATTTCTTTCCACTCTGTGAATGTTTCTTCAGCAGGAGTTTCCTGCTGCTTGATAAACTCTCTGAGGCTGAACTGAAGACATTTTTCCATTAAACACAGAAACATTTAACTAAACTACAAAACAGTCTTCAAGAGGAAAAGTAAAGCCAGACATTTGCTCTGTTTTATTTTTCACGTGTTTCACTGTTGTGCTGAAGAAACTGGAAGTGATTATTAGTTTGGCTTTAAATTTTCTGCTGAGTCTCTTCTTTTAAAGTCCTGGAGGGCTGATGCCCTGAAACCTTTAGCTGAGCCTCTGCTGCACACCTGAATAGAGTAATTAGGTCATTAAGGCTCTGCAGATCTGATCCACACAAGGAGGAGGTAATTATGGTGATTTCATTGCAGTGTTTTGTACCTGTGGCTCATCTAAACACTGCAGGTCACCTTGAGGACTGGAATTTGACACCTGTGGTTTAGTTACAATAGATCAGTCTGGAGAAAACACTGATGATGTTTTGTTGTTCTTGCAATAACTAATAAAATCCTGATTCTGTGAAAGTCACATATATTGTCTATTTTTATAAAGATATTTCAGATAAGTGTGAAGTTAACCAGGATGCTTTTATTGTTCTGTTGGTTTAAATATAAAGCATTTTGTTAATATTTAGAGGTAGATTTATTTAACCTTCCTAATTTTACTTTAATAAATTGCTGCACTTTTAGCTGCTGTTCAATCTGCCAGGTTTCTGCAACCTGGATCTCTGGAGACTCAAGAGGCTCTTTGGCTCATTTATTATATCAAACTATAAAATATTGATCTGTTGTTTTGTTTCATTCTTTTTTAAGTGTCGTCATGAAACCGATCACATTGGCCCTTGTGGTAAATTTGGCCTCTAAACCAAACTCCTTATTGGTATCAATATTTTCAGAAATTCTCTTTAAAATCCAGAATATTCACATAACTGTTATACTTTTGTCAGTCTGAGGAGACACTGAATATTGAATTAGGTGTTTGATCATTTACTCAGTAATTCACCAAATACTTCAAAAGAAAATACAGAGGAAGAACATTGTTCCAGCAGGAATATTAAATAAATAGAATGATAAACCCTGACCTTTACTATTATATAAGATCAAAATATAGTTTATGTTCCATGACTCCTTCTCTTCTAACTCACCAGTTTAAGTACTGAAGGTTGCTTAAAATGATTAATTGTACTTGCTTTGAATTTTAAAGTTTTGATTATTTAGGTTCATTCTTTGTTAAATTATGGCTCATTTTGTTTTATCTCTTATTAGTATAAATATAGAACTCAGTCTGTTAAGTGTTGAATGAAAAGAATATCGACTTTATTAGAATGTATGCAACGTTGAGGAAGAGATGATCTCTGTGGACTGCTGCTGTTTATGTATATGAAGGTTTTCCTGATTTACTTTTTGTTTTAAACAGGTTTTATTCCAGCCTCTATAATTATGTAAATCTAGTCTTTCACACAGTTTTCTACTAAACAGGAAAAAAGAAAAAGATCATCATTATAATAGTTTATTTTCTAAAATTATATAAATAGTTTCAATCTGAAATTCAATTCATATCATCAATACATTTTCTAAGCAGGAAAATTATTAAAACCATGTCAAAGAAATGCATCCATTTCTCCAAATCATTGAAATAAAATAAATTAGTACAAAGGATAAAAGCACAATGAAGTTTCCAACATTTTAGAAGTCTAACTCTAAAATCATTTAAAGTCATCGTTTCTTTAGAGACAATCTCTCCCTCAGTCTGATTAAATAAAATAGAAATATAAAACTGCCAGAATAAAATCCAAGTCGGTTGCAATTACTCCACTTCCAAACAGCAACTTACTGAGAATCTTGAGGTTCACATTGTGCCATCAAACCTGTGCGAGTTCTCATGTGAACAGTTACATTTGTTTTGAGTGAACCTTTTTCTAATGAATCTACAAAATAAAAGCTTCCAACCCGTGTGAATCTTCATGTGATGACTTAAACTGGATCTATACACAAAACATTTTCCTCGCTTTTCACTAAGGGTGCAGACATGACATGGTGAGCTGGTCTAATAGTCAAACCTCACAGCGGAGAACAGAACAGTGGCTGAGGTCAATAACGTTGAGGAATCAGATCAGCTTCACATGCATGTATCTGCTGCTCACCCATGTCCCAAAATTAAGAAAATCAACATTTATTAATCAGCCAGCTGATAAATCAATGCACAGCTACTTCTCACCAGTGTGAATTCTGTTGTGAGAAGTTAAGTGCTGTTTTTGAGTGAAACTTTTCCACAAATCCCACATGAGAAAGGCTTCTCACCTGTGTGAATTCTGTTGTGAGAAATTAAGTTGTGTCTTCGAGTGAAACGTTTTCCACAGATCCCACATGAGAAAGGTTTCTCACCTGAGTGAATTTTGTTGTGAGAAATTAAGTGCTGTTTTTGAGTGAAACTTTTTCCACAAATCCCACATGAGAAAGGTTTCTCACCTGTATGAATCGTCATATGAGGAAGTAACTGACATTTAGACACAACATTTTTTCCACAGATTGTGCATGTGTAAGATTTCTCACCAAAGAAAATTCTCTTGTGTCTGTTTAAAGAGTCGTTTAGATGGAAACATTTTCCACAAGCTGCACAAGTGAACGGTTTTTCACCTGTATGAATTCTCATGTGATCAATTAAACGACTCTCTCTAGGGTAACGTTTTCCACAGGTGGAACATTTGAAAGGTTTCTTAGCCGTGTGACTTTTCATGTGATTCATCAAGGAATTATTTTGAGAAAAGGTTTTATCACAAATTTGACAAGAATATAGATTTTGGTCTGGTTGAGCTTTCATGTGTGTTTCTTGTTCCGAAGTCCCTGTTGAGTTTTTCTGCTGTTTGTTCAAAATGTCATCAATTTCCTGTTTCATCACAAGATTCTCTTCATCCTGACTGATGGAAAGTTGCTCCTCTTCCTCTTTGATCTGCAGAGGTTCTGGTTCCTCTTGTTCCAGTTTCATCTGCAGAGGTTCTGGTTCCTCTTGATCCAGTTTCATCTGCAGAGGTTCTGGTTCCTCTTGTTCCTGTTTCATCTGCAGAGGTTCTGGTTCCTGTTGTTCCAGTATTATCTGCAGAGGTTCTGGATGATCTTGATCTGAAGTGAAGTTTCTCTCCGGGTTTCTGAGCTCATTTAGATCCTCCTCCTCTTTGCACACACTGCATTGTGGGAGATCTGGACAAAAAAGTCAAAATATGAGGTCACACAATGAACCCTTCAGTTTAACAAAAACTAAAATTAAAATATTCTTCATCGGGAGTCGTGCTGTGGTAGCGCAACCCACGATTGGAGGCCTTCAATCCTCCACACGGCCGTCACGGGTTTGATTCCCGGACCAGACAATATTTGTTGAATGTCTTTCCTTAGCAGATTCCTGTCAGCCTTCTTTGTATCTGTGTATTGTTTCACTATAAATGGTTCACTTATTGCATAAATTAAAATGCAAAATATCTAAACAGAACAAGATCTTATGAAATAGGAGCGTATCCCTGCACACATTTAATGAGCACAAGCTGCCGGTCTGTGTATCGTTTCACTATAAATGGTTCACTATTTAGCGGCACTGAAGTGAAAGTGCTGAGCAAACCTTATCAGGGGGAAAGTGAGAGAAAACGGTGGATTGAAATCCACCGTGAGAGTCAGATGTGAGGATTAAGGGGTAAACTGCTGGAGAAAAAGCAGCAGGATAAAGCAGAGCAGAATTTAAACATGGAAGAGACGCAGCCGGATCCGGTTTGAGACCAAAACAACGAGGTGCGCCGCCTCACTGACTGATATTGGAAATCAATGTGAGCCTTTAAACCAATCAGCAGGAGCAGATAAGTTATCCTGTTCAGGTCGATATTTATTACACCGATCCACTGAAACATGTAGATACACATTAGTGGTGTTTTACATCATTTCCTGATGTTTTGAAGCTGATTTTTTTTAGACTCTACTGGTGTGAATAGGTTTACATGGACAACATGTAAACAACAATAACTCTTTAAAAAACTTGAATTCATATGAGCTTCAACATTTAATTTCAATTTGGGGTCAAAAGAGTATTTTTGCATTTGACTGATATTTTATCAGATGTTTTTGAGATTGATTGATGTATTTTGTTATCAGGAGAAAAGTCAAAGGCAGAAGAGATAGATTATGATAAAAAAACACTAAAAGATCTGAATAATTCATCAACAAAATACATCAATCAATCTCAAAAACATTTGATAAAATATTAAACATTTGGAATATCTATTGAACTCTGATCCTGAAATCTGGAATCAACTCCCTCTCTCATGGCAACTAAACAACAATATATATTGTGTTGAGGCGCTTACCAAGGTCAAATACACACATATGCTTCTACACACATTACACTCTTTCACACAAAGGCCTTTGTATTTGTAACAGATACAGAACTGAATCATCTCCTCACTCCCATCTCCAAGCAAATAGAGATTTAGGTGACGCAGAACATCGGATGACCACTGGGCGTGTTCTTAGATCATAAGCAACGAATCTTCCCGTTTTTAAACACATTCTGTATAGACACGGGGCCGCTGGTTTTCAATTCTAGTCTGTGATGGTAAGCGTCTCTTTTTTTAGCGCTAAAAAAGAATAAAAAACGTAAAGTCTGATTGCTTTGTGTTGGCTGATTTGCTGCTCGTGCGCTTGCACGCTTTGGTCTATCGGGTTTAGAATACATGATGGTTTTTCACAACAATTGGTAGCAGAGGATGGTTGCGTGTTGAGACACGAGCAGAGATTGGACTGGCCCTTTGGGCGCAGCCTGCCGGATAAAGTACTCTGGTGTTGGGCCCACAAAAGGTGAGGAAGCTTTTTCCTTAATACACACCATTGTACTGTTTCCCTGGGTTGTCTAAATTCCAGTTATCAGCCGTTGTCAATATTGCTTTTCACTGAGTTGTCTAAGTTGTTATTTGATTATAGTACTGCTTTCCGCTGGTTTGTCAAAGTGTTTCATTATTCATAGGAGCATAAGAAAAGAAAATAAAAAAAGAAAGAATGTAAAGGTTGATTGGCTGGAAGCAGTGGGAACTGGCCGTCCCCCCCTTCTGCCGGACGCGGCAAAGGTAAAGGCTGGGTTTTGTCTGGTTTTACCCCGGGGAGTACTGCCCTCGTAAACAGAACAGTGAGCCAATCTGAGTCAGCTTGAGAAACGCAAGAAGCGGTGAAAGCTGTCCAGCATAAGTTAAAAGTTAAGATAAAAGTTAAGATAAAAGTTAAGATAAATGTTAAAGATAAAAGTTAAGTTTAAAAGTTGAAGATAAAAGTTAAGATAAAAGTTGAAGATAAAAGTTAAGTTTAAAAGTTGAAGATAAAAGTTAAGTTTAAAAGTTGAAGATAAAAGTTAAGATAAAAGTTGAAGATAAAAGTTATGTTAAAAGTTAAGATAAAAGTTAAGTTAAAAGTTAAGATAAAAAAGTTAAAAGTTAAGATAAAAGTTGAAGATAAAAGTTGAAGATAAAAGTTGAAGATAAAAGTTGAAGATAAAAGTTGAAGATAAAAGTTGAAGATAAAAGTTGAAGTTAAAAGTTGAAGATAAAAGTTGAAGATAAAAGTTAAGTTAAAAGTTAAGTTAAAAGTTAAGTTAAAGTTGAAGATAAAAGTTGAAGATAAAAGTTGAAGATAAAAGTTGAAGATAAAAGTTGAAGATAAAAGTTAATTAAAAAGTTGAGTTAAAAGTTGAAAAGTTAAGTTAAAAGTTCAGATAGAAGTTCAAGATAAAAGTTGAGTTAAAAGTTGAGTTAAAAGTTTAAGATAAAAGTTTAAGACAAAGGTTTAAGATAAAAGTTTAAGACAAAGGTTTAAGATAAAAGTTTAAGACAAAGGTTTAAGATAAAAGTTTAAGATAAAGGTTTCAGATAAAAGTTTAAGATAAAAGTTTAAGACAAAGGTTTAAGATAAAAGTTTAAGACAAAGGTTTAAGATAAAAGTTTAAGACAAAGGTTTAAGATAAAGGTTTAGATAAAGGTTTAAGATAAAAGTTTAAGATAAAGGTTTAAGATAAAGGTTTAAGATAAAGGTTTAAGATAAAGGTTTAAGATAAAGGTTTAAGGTTGATCGCAATCTGACCCTCTAAAGTATTATAGATGAAGTTAAGTTAAAAAGTAATAATGGTTGACAAAAGAGGGCAAAAATAAGAGCTGTAAAAGCGTGGATCCATTTCTATGTGAAGTTGTGTGTGTGTCTGTCTGTTGTGTGTGTAAGCCTCTGCCGCTGAGCAGACATTTCACTTCTAAATGTAGCGTTTTCTGTTCATTGCAATGTGTTTTGAAACCATGGTTGGCATTTAGAGATTGAGATTTGTTAAGGTTTTTGATTTTATCTGCTGTGTTGGTTTTCTCGCTGCCGTGCGAGCAGAATTGTTAAAAAAAAAAAAGGAGGAGAAAAGAGGTGATTTCTGAGTCTTAAAAAAATAAAAATAAAAAAAAATGGAGTGTGTGCTTGAACAGGAGAAATACGATTCAAAGTGGGGCACTGGGCCTTGGGTTGCGCTCGGTGAGCAAACAGACGCATTAACAACTTATTTGGTGGAGCATAATGAAGATCAGAATAAGAAGGAAAAAGCAAAACTGAAAAAAGGGATAGAAGTTCTGGTGCAGGAGAAAGGAGGAAACTTGATAGACAGCCATTGGGAAAATACTTGCTAAAAGGGATAAATGATGCTAAGGGAAAACTGATCGAAGCCATGCAGCAAGAAGCAGAAGCAGGAATTCTCACTAGACTAGGCTGCAAAAAAGACAGAGAGAAAGCAGAGACAGAGGTCAGGCAGAGAGAAAAACTATTAGTTTCATGGCAGGGAATCTCTCATGCATTTGAACACAAAAAACAGGAAGCTACCACCAGCTCTGAACAAGGACTGAATACACAAATTTCACTTGCACCCCCATATACACGGGAGACGTAACTCGCCCCCAAGAGGCATATGCCATAATTAACATTACAGAGGGGACTTTGGCAGTCGAGGCAGAGACAGCCCTCGCAGGACTCATCAGGCGCATCCAGTGTGAATACAACTCCACAATGGACGGTATTAGATCAAACCCCTGACAAACCTCGAATGTCCGCACAGGACCCTATAGTTTGGTCACAGTTAAACATCACCTTTCTTAAGTCTGCTCAGAGGTTACAGGACTTGAGTGATAAGGCTGAACAGATGAGACACTGTCAAAACCAGCCCAGTATCACTGCAGGAGGGAGCAGAGTTAGATCTGCTAACATCAGGAATGACTCTGGCTATGGGTGATTTTAGAGCAATAATAAGCAGATGCATGTCAGGTCATGAGAGAAGTGGAAATAATTCAACTGCAGTACACCTAGTCATTACACCTTTGACTCCAGCAAAAACAGCAGTTTCCTTAGCAACAATCACCCTAATCACTAAATTTGAATGGGATTGTAACATGGATCCCAAAGAGTTTCTGCAGATAAATAAATCTGCAGAAACCTGGCTCAAACAAACCACAGTTAACCCTAAAGGCCCACACACAAACTTAACTGTAATGTAAAAGGTGTCCCTGAACAGGTGTGAACATGTGAGATGGGAGAGACACGTTCTTCATTACCGATTAAAGGCACAGAACAAGTTAAAAAAATAAGACAAAAGAACAGTCTGACACTAAGGATTTAGAGAATCAGTTGCTGAAACTCCAATTGCAGGAAGAAAAACAAAAACCGATTGAAAAAATAAATAAATAAAAGAGAATATGTGACGAAGGCAGCTGCAGCAACAGGACCCCCATCACAAGGTACACATATTCAGGGAGGGGTTCCAAATTACATGCAAAACACTAATCAATATGTGGGAGGACCTGCTCCTCTCTCTCTCTATCCTTTTATGTATCCTCAAAACAGGTATGGAGGACCCCCTCATGGAGAAGGGTGGCGTGGGGTTGGTCGTGGACGGAGAGGCTTGGGACGAGGCCGTGGAGCAAGGGGTGGATGGTCTAAAGGGCATGACGTATGTTACTCCTGTGGCTGCCCTGGACATTGGGCCCGGCAATGCTGGGGCATACCACAAGGTCAACCAGGTGTTATACTTCACAATCCAGGTGTCATTCCCGCACCAAATGGACCCGTACAGTACTCTCAGTGGGACATGGAGCCCACACAGGGTGCCTACTGACACACCCCTGAGAACCCAGGGACAGCGTGGGCACTGTTGACACCGGAGCCACACATTCCACACTGAACTCCGTCCCTCTTTTTTGTCTGACATCACAAACTGTATCTTTAACAGGTTTCTCAGGGACTGAACAGAGTCTGCCATTCACTACGCCTCTGACCTTCAGGTTGGGCAAGCAACAATGAAACATTTTTGTTAGCTCCTATCAATTTGCTAGGGAGAGACTTGCTGATAAAGATGCGAGCCACAGTCATGTGTTCTGCTGATGGACTAAATGTTGCTTTTCCGGATGGCACCTCCCTTCCTGGTGGAAATTTCCACACTGATGGACAGTTTCTCATTCAACCAGTGGTGTCTGACTGTGCTGACCTCTACTGGGGCCTCCTAACGACCTTACCCTCCAGCAGCCTGATGTCAACGTTCATGACCTGGAAGCCCTGGATCCTGGCTCTACGTCCCTATGTCTCACCGCCTGGCCCCCTCGTGTCACCCTTTTCTACGACAGGGACAACTCCGAGTGGTACCAGGAAGCTTTCTTTTCCTCTTTTGGGGAAACGACCTGGGAGGTAAAAATTTCAGATATTTTTGTGGCTCCTGCTGCCTGTCTTACAGAACAACAATCAGAGTGGTATCAAATGTCTGAAGAAGCTGTGCCTCACATCTCTCTCTCTTTGCACCCTGAGCATCAAGCTAAAGAACTGGGCGGCGTGGTTAAACGGTCACTGGCAGCCACAGACTGAATTGTCACCGCAGCGCTAGATTTGTTTTTCTCCCCCTCTCTTGACACATACAAGATCAGTTTTTCAATGTCTGAAACAGTAGAGCTCCATCATGAACAAGCTTTCAGACGTCATGGTAGAAAGAAAATTTGAACACCCTTTAGCAAAACAAATGATAACATCTCTGCCTGCTTCTCTCTGGGCAGAATCGCCTACGGATGTTGGGCTTGTTTCCTGTTCTCCTATTCCATTTCAGGTGGACTCTGAGAGACCCCTCTGGATTCCTCAGTATCCACACAAACCCGCAGCTGAACAGGGCATCACAGAAACAATAACAGGGCTAATTGAGGCTGGCGTGCTGGAACCCTCACAGTCTGTTTGGAACACTCCCATTCTCCCAGTGGAGAAAAAAGGTACCGGTAAATACTGTAAATACAGGTGTAGTCCCTCCTGGACTACACCTTGCTGTTTTTCCTTGATGTTTCTGTAACAAAAACTGGCTGTTAACGGAGTTTTGTTCCAGAAAAAAGGGGGAGAGAGAAAAGTACTGATGGACGACATGGGAAAAAGGCATCACCCTTGCACACAACATGCAGTTGGGATAGCCAAGCTCCAAACATTTCATTCACACATGCAGGCATAAACATGGCAGACTGTTTTGCAGAAGGAGAACCACACGAGTGTGCAGAGCTGGTGGCAAAGACAGAGAAGGTAAGACCAGACCTGGAAGCAGCTCCTCTGATGGGACCAGAGGTGAGACAGTTGTTTCAGACACACAGATTTGGCCATGGTGTGTTCCTCAGAGGAGGAATTAAAAGACAAATTGACACTGGAAGAGGTGAAAAGATGCCAAAAGGGGGCGTCACTTGAAGAGAAAAACATGTGGAAGCACAGGAGCGTCACTGAAACAAATAGATGCTGAAGGGGCCCAGTTGGCAGGTTAATTCTGCCCCCTGGGAAAAAACAGGAGCTGTTGGACATGTGGGGACTAAACAGATGATGCACAACCTTAAAGAATGGTGGCACCCCTACATGCTTGACATGGTGAAACATTTTGTGAAAAATTGTGTAATGTGTGCACAGTTCAACCCTAAAAAAACTTTATATCCCCAACAGGGACAGTCTCCTCTACTTACATGTGCAGGGAAAGAGATTGTGTTGGATTTCACAGACATGGTGAACACAGTGTAAGGCAAAAGATATTTGCTGGTTTGAGTTGTGTTGCTTTCACAGGGTGGCCAGAAGCCTGGCCAGCAGCAAAGGAGGACAGAAGGCAGTGATAAAATGTCTAATTAACCATTACATCCCCAGGCACGGCTTTCCCCGAGAAAATCAGGTTGGACAATGGAACCCACTTTAAAAACAAGGACCTGCAAACAGTGGAGGCCCACCTCGGTCTAAAACACAGGTTTGGAACAGTGTACCGCCCACAATCTCAAGGAAAAGCGGAAACAATGAACCAGAACTGGAAAACAAAATTGGCTAAGGTTTGTGCACAAACAAAATTGAATTAGGTTGATGCATTACCTCTGGCTCTGATGTCCATCAGGTGTTCAATCAACTCCAGAACGGGACTGACACCATTTGAGCTCACCACCGGACAAAGCTTTCCAGGTCCCAGAACCCACAGAGAATCCACTCCTTTTATCACTGCATGGTGTGCAGAAGTCACTACATGATGGCAACCCTAGCATTGTGCTCGGACCTGAGGCAAGCCGGGAAGACCCCCTAAAAGTGATTCAAATTAACCTCCTGACAAAACCAAACAATGAACCTGAAATTGGGACTGCCTTTTTAGATAAAAAGACGGGGGTGTACTAACTTTTGACTACTCTAAATTGACTCCTGCTGATGTGATCATGTTAGCAACAGGTTATACAGGAACCAATTTGTGATTAAACTGGTTAACTGCAACAGTGCAACAATACCAAATGTCTAATTGTGTGGCCTGCGCAGCTGGACGACCTAGAATGTATACTGAGCCCGCTCCTTTGATTCGATCTGATGTTTGGGGTTTGTGCGTTTGTGCTATGGTCAGACTTTGAGCCCATGCCATAATGGTAGGAGAACAACAACCCCTGATTGACAGCATCTCCTCACGAGTAAAGCGCAGCATTTGATTTTACCACAAATTCATCCACTTATATTGACAGCATTGGTGTTCCCCGGGGAGTTCCAGACCAATACAAACTAGTGGACCAGGTTGTTGAAGGTTTTGAGAGTATTTTCCTATGGATACCATCCAACAAACATGTAGACAGAATCAATTATATTCATTATAATGTGCTGAGCTTAAGTAATTTAACTAGAGATGCAATTGAAGGTTTGTGCTATTTTTGGAGGTCTCTGTTGCGTCTTTGTGCCAAATCACACAGCGCCTGATGGAACGGTGACCAAAGCTGGAAGGACTCAAGGCCCTGAGTAAAACCATGCAGGAGCAGTCCGGGGAGTCCGACCCCCTGGACGTAAAACGACCGTGGAACTTCAACTTTCCAGTGTTTAGTGAATAAAGTCTAATCTTTTCTGGGTGTGCCGAAATGTGAGACTGTAGGAGCCTTCCGTGATTGATGTACCAATTTACATCTGAAACGCCATACTGAAGCCTGAGATCTTCACATTTCGTTGTTTGCATTTTCTCTTTTTAAGTATTGTCTAACATTTCTTCATATTAAAGTTTATCTTATTAACTTTTGGTTCATTGAATCTATTACCTAACACTTTAGGCATTTTGCATTTTTGTAACTATTATTCGGCTTATATTTTGTTGAGATTTACAGTATTACCTTAACATTTCGCTCACTGTACATTTTATCATTCTTTAACATTTTACTAATAGATTTTTAAATTATAACTATTACTCATTTTTAACATTTTATTAATGTCACAGTTTATTAACATTCACATATTATTTGAAAAAAATGCTCATTTATAGTTCATTAACACTCACATTTTCTTCTAACAATTAAACGTCCTTTAACATTTTATTTATTTATTTTTTAATGTTATTGTTTAGCCTGTAAGAGGGACATTGTGATTTCGATCCGCCGCCTTCGGAGGCGTGGGGAGCCCTATCTGTTTTACCCCCAACAATGAAATGGCATGAAAGACAACAGCAAAGTTTGAAGACGGGTCAACATCGGTAATGAGCCTCGGGGGATGTTTCCAGATAGGGGCAATGTCTACTCAGGATGGAGAGCCCTCTTAATTTGTGTGGTCTCTTTGAGACCGAAAGGGGGAGCTGTTGAGGCGCTTACCAAGGTCAAATACACACATATGCTTCTACACACATTACACACTCATACTTTCACACAAAGGCCTTTGTATTTGTAACAGATACAGAAACTGAATCATCTCCTCACTCCCATCTCCAAGCAAATAGAGATTTAGGTGACGCAGGACATCGGATGACCACTGGGCGTGTTCTTAGATCATAAGCAACGAATCTTCCCGTTTTTAAACACATTTGTATAGACACGGGGCCGCTGGTTTTCAATTCTAGTCTGTGATGGTAAGCGTCTCTTTTTTTTTAGCGCTAAAAAAGAATAAAAAACGTAAAGTCTGATTGCTTTGTGTTGGCTGATTTGCTGCTCGTGCGCTTGCACGTTTTTGGTCTATCGGGTTTAGAATACATGATGGTTTTTTACAACACTGGTTAAAAATAAAAAAACAACAACGGCGCAGAGTGAAAACTGGATGAAAGAGGAAAGGATTCCCATATTTAACCTCCTCAGACCCCGCATCCTCATATGAGGACATTACATTTTGCTGTTCTGCACCATGATCCTTGATTTGTGCAAATTTTGACCAATTGTCCTCATCTGGGCGGCATGACCGCACCACCTATGGCCTCACAATGAAATTACACTCATTTGAAAAAAACAAAACAAACCAGCATGGCGGGGATGACGGCCAATTTCTTCTACGGCAGCTCCCGACAGAAACATGGACAAGGTAAAAATCCTAATCTAATTTTATGATTGAAAGTAGTTTATTTATGCACAATAAGTCTGTAGCTCCACCTGGCATGCTAATTTGATATATTTGAGTAATAATAGCAAGCTACAACGTCTGTAAACATGACGTACTTGTTTGAGGACATCAAGTCTAGCTTCAGTGCAAAAATGTAAAATGTTTCCAAGAGCATTTGTTTATTTCTAGTCAAAAATGTCTAATTTCTAGTGAAAATAAGTCTTATTACACTTAAAATAAATGTTAACTCTTAAAATAAGACTCATCCTCCAAAAATGGTGCAGGTTTTCCCTGTTTTCTGTCAAGATGGCTGCCATAAAAAAATGGTCCTTGCTACATCACTTTGAGATGATCTAATTGGTTTTGTTTTTAGGTGAACCTAACTGGTACAGTCATGAAGAACAGGATCCCAAAAGCAAAACAGAAGCTTCCAAGTGACAAGATCATGAAGCAGCAAGGCAGAGGTACCTCCGGTCCTCCGCATCAGTTGTCAGGGGAGATGGGAAACTGAATGTAGTGAAATGGTTTGACAACAAGCCTGTCCTGATGCTCTCTGCTGTCCACGCTAAGGAGCCAGAGGACACCTGCCAGCGGTGGTCCAAGTAGGACAAATGCTACTTAACCATCAGACGACCAAATATTGTACAGGAGTACAATGCAAAGATGGGGTGGGGTAGACTTATCAGACAGAATGATGAGTTCGCTATGACATGTTCATAATGAAGATCATAGACTTTGCACTTTTATCTGCACTTTTGTGTTTGACAGTATAAAATAAACCTTTGTACTTTGTTAACCAATGGTGTCTTCATTGTGAAAGTCTGGACAGAAAGCAGCGTAAATGTACATCCTGTGAAACACAGATGTAAATAATGACATTGATTTAATGGTCTTATCGTCACACAGATAGACCCGATGTCCTCGTATGAGGACATTTGGTTTTGAGATAACCACTTATTGTAGAAAGCTAAAATTTCATTTTTAGGCTAATTGGGTCCTTTTGATCCCAAATGGTAAAGGAAAAAATTTATGTGCAAAAACAGACCCATTGTCCTCATATGGTTTTGACATAGTTCAAGAGCACATAGAAAGCTAAAAATGTAATTTCAACTAAAATTAGGTCAGACTAATCCCAAATAGTAAGGAGACATAAGAAATGCACATCAAACAAAAGCCGAGGTCTCAGGAGGTTAAACATAGCAATTAAGGCAATGCACTAGTGGTAAACAACGCTCCATCATGAACACAGACCAAGGAGCAACAAGCAGAAATAACCAAACACTGTGACAGTTCTCACTTTTTCTCCTGCTGCATGAAGCCAGGCAGCACAGAACTATCACAGAGCAATGAGCATGCTCTGTGTGCTCTGGTTTTATTGATTCACCAATTAAATTAATATCAATGTATACAATCAATTAAAATAATGACAGCTACTTCAGCTGTTTCGTACCTCTCCAGTGCAAGATGATCTTGGGTATCCGGGTAAAATCCATCAGTCTGCGCTTATCGTCCATCTTCCTCCATCTTAACGTTGATTTCTTTCCACTCTGTGAATGTTTCTTCAGCAGGAGTTTCCTGCTGCTTGATAAACTCTCTGAGGCTGAACTGAAGACATTTTTACTGAAAACACAGAAATATTTAACTAAACTGCAAAACAGTCTTCAAGAGGAAAAGTAAAGCCAGACATTTGCTCTGTTTTTATTTTTCACGTGTTTCACTGTTGCTGTGCTGAAGAAACTGGAAGTGATTATTAGTTTGGCTTTAAATTTTCTGCTGAGTCTCTTCTTTTAAAGTCCTGGAGGGCTGATGCCCTGAAACCTTTAGCTGAGCCTCTGCTGCACCACCTGAATAGAGTAATTAAGTCATTAAGGCTCTGCAGATCTGATCCACACAAGGAGGAGGTAATTATGGTGATTTCATTGCAGTGTTTTGTACCTGTGGCTCATCTAAACACTGCAGGTCACCTTGAGGACTGGAGTTTGACTCCTGTGGTTTAGTCAGAACTCCTGCTGAAGAAACATCCACAGAGTGGAAATAAATCAACATTAAAGCTGCAAGCAGCCTCGAACGGCCCTCGCAGCCAAGCGCCGCTCCGGCCTATTGCCACCGCGGGGTACGAGCAACCGCCGCCTCACGCCAGCCACCACAGAAGCTCTCACGCAGTTTTCAGCGCCTCCGCCCGCACCGCGGAAGCTGTTGCTCAGTTTAAACTTCTCCAACTCCGGTCCAACAGAGCCTTCTTGCTCAAAAGCGTGGTTTGGATTTGGAACTCCAAAATCCAAGCAAAATGTTGAGCGTAGTCCAGTTCTGTGGCTCCAAAAAGCAGGCAAAATGTTCAGGAAAACTTCGCAGCTCCAGCTGTCGCCGGCTGACTGTTATTACGTAGCGTCGATCTGTTTTCTCATTGATGGAGTACCACTGCCTCCTGCTGGGGCAATACTGGTATTGCACTAGCAGTACCAGTATTTCTCCACAAGGTGCCAGTAGTACTCCATCAACACTGACCCCAGTGTGTTCTTACTTCGCTGTCATAAGTTTTGCTGAATGACTTTGTTTGTATTATTTCTAGCAAAAATGAATGAATGTTTGTACTTTAACCCACAAAATAAACTTATATATATATAAAAAGTTATAATAATGTATATTTAAATAATTAATAACATAACCTATGGGCTGCTGTTTTCTAGGGGGCGCTATAGAGAAATTAGGCCACGCCCACCAAATATTGTGATGGATTCCTGTCGGGGAGTTGATGGGAATCCATCCTTGTGAGTTTGGAGCAGGTGGGCCCAGAAATGTGAATTGAGAGCCAAACGTATGGCGATGGCGTTACAGGTCACTTCGCCACGCCCACGCCCACCTGCTCCATCGTAGCTGGTCGGGGTTGAAATCCTCAACACACCAACATGTTCTTCGTGTCTGGGCACAGTTTCATGTTGATGAGGTCAAAGGGGTGAGATAGCGACCGTTCAGAGTAAACATGACACTTCCTTTTCTCAGGGGGCGTGGCCTAAGTGATGTCATCATTCGACCATAGGGTATTGTAGGACACCCGATGATGATCATCACAGAAGTCTGGTGCCTCTGTGAGTTTCTGTGTAGGAGATATAGCAGTTTATTTTTTTACGGCGAGTAGTGAACTTTGACCCCTGCTAACCCCCCTTCAGCATTCTCAAAAACTCACCGTTTTGATAACTTTAGATGGGACATGCCTTATGAGCAGACTGACCGAGTTTGAAGCCGATCAATCGAAATCCCTAGGAGGAGTTCGAATCAAATAGGAGGCTGTAACGGCAAAATGGGATCAAAATTTGAACTTCAATCTAAAATGGCTGACTTCCTCTGGGGTTTAGACCGTGGCTCCAAGAGACTTTTTTGTAAGTCCTGACATGGTTACACACGTGTACAAAGTTTCGTAGTTGTGTTTAAAGCATGGCTTGGGGCTGATCATTTACAATTTTCTAGGGGGCGCTATAGAGAAATTAGGCCACACCCTGCAAATATTGTGATGGATTCCTGTCGGGAGTGGATGAAGATCCATCTTTGTGAGTTTTGAGCAGCTGCGCCCAAAAATGTGGAATTGAGAGCCAAACGTATGGCTATGGCGTTACGGGTCACTTCGCCACGCCGCCACGCCCAGCTGCTCCATCGAAGCTGGTCGGGGTTGGAATCCTCAACACACCAACATGTTTTTCTGTGTCTGGGCACAGTTTCATGTTGATGAGGTCAAAGGGGGTCAGATAGCGACAGTTCACAGTAAAACATCACACTTCCTGTTCTCAGGGGGCGTGGCCTAAGTGATGTCATCATTCGACCATATGGTATTGTAGGGCAGCGGATGATGATCAATCACAGTAACTTTGGTGCTCTGTGAGTTTCTTGTAGGAGATATAGCAGTTTATTTATTTACGCGAGTAGGTGAACTTTGACCCCTGCTAACCCCCCTTCAGCATACTCAAAACTCACCGTTTTGATAACTTTAGATGGGACATGCCTTATGAACAGACTGACCGAGTTTGAAGCCGGTCAATGGAAATCCCTAGGAGGAGTTCGATCAAATACGGAGGCTGTAAACGGCAAAAATGGTCTCAAAATTGGACCTTCAATCCAAAATGGCCGACTTCCTGTGATACTTGCACTATGACATTAATTGTAAATTTTGAGCATCTTGGGAGCTCTACAAGTGTACCAAATTTCATGTCTCTACGATGAAGAAAGTGAATAGCAAAGGGTCCTTTGAAATTTCTAGGTGGCGCTATTGAGCCATTTCTTATGGGATTTTTGCGATGACCTTAAATACAAAATTTTGAAACTCCCTTTACGGGTCTGCCAAGTTTGGTGAGTTTTTTTGAATATGATAAAGCCCCCAAAAAGCCAATTCATTTGGGTGGAAGAATAATAATAATAATAATAATTAAAGCTGCAAGCAGCCTCGAACGGCCCTCGCAGCCAAGCGCCGCTCCGGCCTTTGCCACCGCGGGGTACTAGCAACCGTCGCCTCACGTCAGCCACCACAGAGCTCTCACGCAGTTTTCAGCTCCTCCGCCCGCACCGCGAAGCTGTTGCTCAGTTTCCATCAACGCTGGCCACGTGCTAACAAGAAGTTGTTGCGCAGTTTCCGCGCCCGTCCACCAGGCGGTACGCACTGATGCGTTTGAGGCGCTCCTTGACGATGCAAAAAATGTGGTGCAGATTCATTGGTTTTAGCGAGGAAATATAGCTGGCGGATTAATGTAGGACGCGCAGTGGAGCAAAATATATTTCAATGCTGTTGTTCTCTTTAGAGGTCAACAAAGGTCATACGTATCCAATTTGGCGTCAGTCGGAAGATCCACGTGTAATTTACAGCCGATCATATGCACATGGCGAAGTACTACAGTTCGTCATTTTTCATCATTTTCAGCTGTGTTTCTAAAGCACTCTATTTCATTGTTGGAGTAACTTACTCAGAGTGGTGAATTACTGAATGGTTTGTAAGAAGTAAGAAAACGCTACATTTACTGCATGATTTAATTCAACAAAAATTATCTGAGACATTTCTATCCTTTTAGGAAATTTCATGGCAACGCTCTCACAAAGTTTTCGCGCCCATCCGCCCATGGATCTGTCATTGGTGGAGGAACACTGACACCTACTGGCGAAATACTGATATTGTTCTTCATCCTGTTTATCTGCTGTTTCATTTGTGGAGCAATACTGACCCCAAGTGGCGAATTACTGAAATGGTTTATAAACACCAAAAATAGGATCAAAATCTGAACTTCAATCTAAAATGGCCGACTTCCTCTGGAGTTTAGACCATGGCTCCAAGAGACTTTTTTGTAAGTCCTGACATGGTACACACGTGTACAAAGTTTCGTAATTGTAGGCTAAAGCATGGCTTGGGGCTGATCATTTAAAATTTTCTAGGGGGCGCTATAGAGAAATTAGGCCACACCCTACAAATATTGTGATGATTCCTGTCGGGGAGTGGATGAAGATCCATCCTTGTGAGTTTGGAGCAGCTGCGCCCAAAATGTGGAATTGAGAGCCAAACGTATGGCGATGGCGTTACAGGTCACTTCGTCACGCCGCCACGCCCAGCTGCTCCATCGAAGCTGGTCGGGGTTGAATCCTCAACACACCAACATGTCTTCTGTGTCTGGGCACAGTTTTCATGTTGATGAGGTCAAAGGGGTCAGATAGCGACCGTTCAGAGTAAAACATGACACTTCCTTTTCTCAGGGGGCGTGGCCTAGTGATGTCATCATTCGACCATACGGTATTGTAGGACACCCGATAATGTTCAATCAGTAACTTTGGTGCCTCTGTGAGTTTCTGTGTAGGAAATACAGCAGTTTATGTTTTTATGGCGAGTAGGTGAACTTTGACCCCTGCTAAGCCTCCTTCAGCATTCTCAAAAACTCACCGTTTTGATAACTTTAGATGGGACATGCCTTATGACAGACTGACCGAGTTTGAAGCCGATCAATCGAAATCCCTAGGAGAGTTCGATCAATACGGAGGCTGTAAACGGCAAAAATGGGGTCAAAATCTGAACTTCAATCTAAAATGGCCGACTTCCTGTGGGGTTTAGACCATGGCTCCAAGAGACTTTTTTGTAAGTCCTGACAAGGTACCATGTGTACAACGTTTGTAATTGTAGGTTAAAGCATGGCTTGGGGCTGATCATTTAAAGTTTCTCTAGGGGGCGCTATAGAGAAATTAGGCCACGCCCACCAAATATTGTGATGGATTCCTGTCAGGGAGTGGATGAAGATCCATCCTTGTGAGGTTGGAGCAGCTGGAACAGAAACTGTGGAATTGAGAGCAAAACGTATGGCGATGGCGTTACGGTCACTTCGCCACGCCGCCAACGCCCACCTGCTCCATCGAAGCTGGTCGGGGTTGGAATCTCAAACACACCAACATGTCTTCTGTATCTGGGCACAGTTTCATGTTGATGAGGTCAAAGGGGTCAGATAGTGAAAGTTCACAGTAAAACATTACACTTCCTGTTCTCAGGGGCGTGGCCAAAGTGATGTCATCATTCGACCATAGGGTATTGTAGGACACCCAATGTTGATCATCATAGAAACTTTGGTGCCTCTGTGAGTTTCTGTGTAGGAGATATAGCAGTTTATTTTTTTACGGCGAGTAGTGAACTTTGACCCCTGCTAACCCCCCTTCAGCATACTCAAAAACTCACCCTTTTGATAACTTTAGATGGGACCTGCCTTATGAACAGACTGACCGAGTTTGAAGCCGATCAATCGAAATCCCTAGGAGGAGTTCGATCAAATACGAAGGCTGTAAACGGCAAAAATGGCCTCAAAATTGGACCTTCAATCCAAATGGCTGTCTTCCTGTGATACTTGCACTATGACATTAATTGTAAATTTTGAGCGTCCTGGGGACCTCTACAAGTGTACCAAATTTCATGTCTCTAGGATAAAGTAAGTGAATAGCAAAGGGTCCTTTGAAAATTTCTAGGTGGCGCTATTGAGCCATTTCTTGTGGGATTTTTGTGATGACCTTAAAAATCAAAATTTTTAAACAGGCTTAAGGCCTCCGCCAAGTTGGTGAGTTTTCCAATATGATAAGGCCCCCAAAAAGCCCCCCAAAGAGGTGGGAAGAAAAATAATAATAATAATAATAAACAGTAGGAAAACAATAGGCCTTCGCAGCGCTTAGCTGCTAGGGCCTAATAAGAAACAGTACAGAAACAATAGGCCTTCGCAGCGCTTAGCTGCTCGGGCCTAACTAAGATGCAGGAAGAGATGAACGATCAGCTCAGATCAGTCTGGAAAAACACTGATGATGACAATAACTGTTTGATTACCTTGGTAACTAAGAGTGATAGCAAATTAGAGTAAATTCTCTCTGATTCATTTCCTTTTTTCCATTACTATTCATTCAGTTCCTCAGTTGACCCGAGTGAAACAGTATAATTTTTTTCAAGTCATTTTAATTAATTATTAAGTTTTATGTTTTTTTTTAAACACATTTACTAACGTTTTTTTAATATGTGGAATGTTTTTTTAAACTTTCATGTATGATGAAAACATTTTAAATCAGAAATGTGACACAGAAGCCCCTTTATGCTGCCACCTACTGACAAGAACCTGGTACTACACCTACAAAGAGCTATTTTTCTACAGTTTGTGCGACTGAATTCATTTCCATGGATTTCATATGCAGGAGTATGTTTTAAACAGTCATGTTCAATAACATGGAATCAGACCACAACAAAAAAGTTGTATTTTATAAATGTGTGTTTGAAGTCAGTTATCTATTGTGAGACGTTTTTTAATTTTATTTCAAATGTTCAAGTTGAATACATTACTCTAAACCACATGTGGCTTCATACTGATTAACTTTAAAATGAATCAACTACAACTAGAACCTCCTGTGTCGATATAATAACTGTACGTGCTTTGTTCTAATTAAACAGATCTAATCATGCTCAATAATTAAAATATGAAAGAAAATGTGGTATATTAAAGCGGAACTTTTGAATCGTTCACAGTTTCTTCAGTACAGTTCCTGTGAAACACGGGAACATTTCTGAATATATTTGTTCTTTAATAAATCACCTTAAGAAAACGAAATTGGTAGAAGAATATTTTTATTTATAATAATAATAATAATAATAATAATAATATAATAATAATATAATAATAATAATAATAATAATAATAATAATAATTTTGGTGCGGGAGAATATTTATGTAGCATCCCGTTTCACACTCTATTCCAGTAGATGGCGGTAATTCACATCAATAAGTTTCTTGCCAACCGCCATGAAAAAAAGAAGAAGAAGAAGAAGAAGGCGGGGAAGATGAAAACAGAGCACGCGGGCTCGCTTTAGCTTTTCCTTTGGAGAAGAGTTTGAGGTTCAACTAATTTTTTCCGTGTTTTCAGTGAAAATGTCTTCAGTTCAGCCTCAGAGAGTTTATCAAGCAGCAGGAAACTCCTGCTGAAGAAACATTCACAGAGTGGAAAGAAATCAACGTTAAGATGGAGGAAGAGATGGACGATCAGCGCAGACTGATGGATTTTACCCGGATACCCAAGATCATCTTGCACCGGATAGGTACGAAACAGCTTCACGGTTTACTGATTAGTGAGGTTAAAGAGAGTTTTTACAGATAAATAATCGTTGTGTTCGTAGACATATTTAAAGAATCTGCTTAAATTAAGTAAAATAGAAAATCCCCGTAGAAATGTAACCAGGGCCTGCTAAAGTGTGGTCCCAGTTTGGACCCAGCGCTCTGATGCTAAAAATTAGCATCAATACTAAGCTAAGCTGAATTAGTCAATAGCCTGTGGAAAGTCACATGCATGTTGACTAACATGGACTTCCTCCATTCAGTTTGTTAAAATTAGTGTATAATCTAAAATGAGCCAAAATGCTAATGTTAGCCTAAATGCTGCTAGTAGCATGTGGGGCATCATTACAATGTGGTCTTACATTGACTTCCTGCATTCAGGGTCCTAAACTTGGCTAATAAGTAATAAAAATAGCTAGAAGCTTATTTCAGGGAAAAGGCTGATGCTTGTGCAGCAAAGCAGAGCCCTAACCTGAGAGGAAAAGATCATGCAGGCTAATATTATTGCACTGTCTCTGAGTCGGTTTCTCTTCGCAATATTTATTAACCTATTTGTATGATTTGTTCTGTAAATTGCCATTCATATTATTTCTCAGTCTCTATCACTGAGGGATGAAGAGACTGATGTCTGGTTCTTTAGGTTCTGACGGGTCTGCGGTTCCTCTCCTGACCCACTGTGCACCCTGAATATCGCCGACACAGTTTTTTAATTCCCCTATCAAACTTCTCTGTGATTGTTTAGCCTAGAATGTGCATCTTCCAATGTTATGTTATTTGATGTTATTGTTACAGGTCAGTTTTCTAAACTACAAAGAAATCACTGTTAGGGATGCTCCAATATGAAAAATTGGATTGATATTGATATCTGATAGTAACACTGGTGTTATAGCAGATTTACCAATATTTTATTTTATATATGTTTTTAATCCGATTACTCGATTAATCATCAGAATAATTAATAGATTACTCAGTTACTGAAATATTTGTTTACAGCAACGCTACTATCCATCCAGTTTATCACTAGAAAATATTTATTGACTTTCTCTTGTATCTTGTCACATATGCTGAGCTGACAGCGCCTCTTAATGCTCATTTGTACTCAATGCATGTCAGCTATTCTGACAGAATAACGGCTCAAATTTAAGTTAGAAGGTCAGTGTTAGACCCGCCCAAAGCCGCGCCCTCCACTTTCATTGGGGAATTATTTTATGGTGACACGACAGGAAGTGGATCCAGGTGATAATAATGATCACAACAATCAAAAGCATATTTAGTAACTGTCTTGTCTGGCTGCTAAGTTTCCATTTTCATAATGTAAACATAGTAAATGACTTATTAACTAACTTGTGTCTTAAATAAACTCGTTAAATAATTTTATCATTGTACATTTTCACCTTTCATATTTAATCTTCCAAATTGTCCAATATTCATGTCAAATATTTTCCATTGGTTCATTTTGCCATTATTTTCTGCATGTGTGCGATTAACAACAATCACCCACTGCTACCAATTCTGCTGTGAATCCCAGGAAAGTAAAGGCTGAGATTTAGTTGTGCTTTTGAACGTTTGTGTTGAGTGTGTGAGCGGAGCAATGTCTGACAATATCAGCGGTTGAGATTAAAAATTACTTTATGGTTTCCCTTTAGGCATTTTATGTCACTCTTTAATGTGATATATATCTGGTGACATATAATGGGTGCACTTCCCCTGCGCCCATTACAGGCACACAGCCCGCATCACCACCAGTGTTGGTCCACAATCTCCCAGTCGGATTGCGACACCGTGTGTGGTCAGGGTACACGTCCAAAAGTCAGGTGACCTGAACATCTGACTCCTCCTCCATGTAGGCGTCTTCTTCCTCTCTCTACATGGAGGAAGAAGATTTTATGTAATATTTGTCAGGAAGCTACTAGATTAAGCTATTGCCATCTTATTTGCTCACCTGGAGATCCTTTATATCATATTTTGACTCAAGTCTAGTTCCAGTCTGGTCATTAGAATGGAGCAATGACCAGAATGAAACTAGTTCTGGTCATAGTTCCATTCTAGAACATCCAATGTTCTAGAACATAGAACGTTAACTTCTTAGTTGAGTTAATGTTCATTCTTGTAAGATTGTAATTTTCGAATAACCTAAGAAAATCCTGTTTCTATACATGAAGGCATCTAAGTGGATTTCTTGTTTGATTGACATTTAAAAAACTTTTTTTTTTTTGTCTATTTCCCAGATCTTCCACAATGTTGTGTGTGTGAAGAAGAGGAGATTCTCAATGACACAAAACCACAGAGGAACCAACTCATCTCTCATGGCTCTGCAGAAACTGAGAACCAGGATCAGGAAGGAAGCAATTCTGAACCCAGGAAAAAGAGAAAGGAAGAACATAAACCAAAGGAGAGATATGAGAAAACCAAACAGCAAAAGACAGAACTGATGCTGAAAAACAAAAACCGCAGAAGAAAACTCATAGAGGGCAAAAATATATTCTTGTAAAATTTGTGATAAAACCTTTTCTCTAAACAGTAACTTGAAGAGACACATGAGAATTCACACAGGAGTAAAACCTTTCACTTGTTCAACCTGTGGAAAGAGTTTCAATGAAAGAGGGACTTTAACTAAACATATGAGAATTCACACAGGTGAGAAGCCTTTCACTTGTTCAACCTGTGGAAAGAGTTTCAATGAAAGAGGACTTTAACTAAACATATGAGAATTCATACAGGTGAGAAGCCTTTCACATGTGGGACCTGTGGAAAGAGTTTCAGGATGAAACAACAATTACTTAAACACATAAAGATTCATATGGGTGTGAAACAGTGACGTGCGGTGAGGCTTTACGATGTATAAATACAGACACCATGTATGTTATTGGTTACTCAGAAATTTTGCTCATGCATACAACGCTGGAGGGCAGAAAGACCGTTCTTTTACACGTCATCCATAGCTGTAGTAACCAGGTGAAACTTAGAAATGTAGGTATTGTTTCGTGTTATGATCCACAGCAAAGGGAGAAACCTAAACCACTTTCTCACTCTGCATCACCCAAGCTACATGCAGACTCGTTGCAATAGCAACTGATAACAATGCCATGTTTTAGGATTTAACATAAAAAAATAAAGAATTTTGGTCACAGAACAGAACATTGAGTTTTTTGCAGTAGTTTGTTTTAGTCTTAGTGTCTTATTAATAAATCATTGCTGTGGTAGATTAGCTAACATTTCTACTTTACTGAATTCTTTAGACATACAGACTGTGGCCCACAAAAATGCACATTTCATTAAAAAACTAAACAAAAACATGTTTTTTCCCATCTTACCTTTACTTATAAATTAAATCCATGCCAATTCTGCACAAAAATCCATTCATCCAAAGCCAAGTCGATGCTCTGAATGTCTTGTACTAAGATAGACTTGAGGTCCATTTTTGTCTACCAGCTTTGTTTTTCTAAAATCAGTTTTTTGTTTTATTTCTCAGTCACATTTGTACTTAAGGTTCCCATCAGTGTCCCATTAGATACTGAAGTTAAAGGGGGAATGTCTTCAGGAAGGTTTAATTTCTGTGGATTTCAGGTGTCTTGCAGTTCTGTGTCATGTAGTTATTGAGTTCAGCTTTTACATTGTTGACTTTTACATGTATGACTTGAAATAAAGTATTTTACATTTTAAAGCAGTGTATTATTCTTTTTTCCCATAAATTGCTGGGTTTCAGATGATGTAGCACCGATGCCTTACCATGGAGGTGGGGGTCAGAAAGTAAATGCAGCACATTTAGGCATTTTGACTTAAACATCAAAATGTCTTAAGTCTGTGCCATGTGTGGTTGTTCCAACCATTCTAAAAGAGAGAAAGAAAAACTTTATCTTTGTGTTTTGAAGGTAGTCGGTCACAAGGAAGTTAATTTAGAAAAACTCACCTAACAAAGAGAAAAGTGGATCAACAATCTACAGCTAAAACCAGGAGGTGCAGGAAGTAATAATGCCGGAGTTTGCAGAGCCACTTTTCTAACATCATTTAAATTGTATTTTCAGATATTTTATTGGATGGTAACTTAAAGACAAGCATTCATATGCAGGCACATGCAGAGGGGTCTGGAGAGGGCTTGAGCCCTGCCCCTTTTACCCTTGATGCCCCCAGAGCCCTTTTTGGGTTTATTTTTGTTTTCAACTTGAGTCTTTTGTGTCAGGAGGCCTTCTTGTGCCTCTAAATATAACACCTAGCAAAACTAATGAGTCTGGCTGCCCTTGGTCTAATTATGAGGATTCCCAGTCCTTCTGCCTCCACATTGTTCAGACACCGGGTCCGTGGCGAGGAAGAGCGGGGCTGAACTGTGACCTCTAACGGTCAAATTTTGGGCAATAATTAATTTTTTCTAACGTACACTTGTGAATAAAACATAGGTCTGATGTTGAAGTTATAAAACCAGTTTCTTTTATATTCTGTAATAATGTCTGGAGGGCCCCTACCAGCAGCTACTGGGTTCTCTTTGTTTACCTTGATATCTCAGCCTTATAATTCTAGATCTCAGAGGTGCTGAAATCAAAATTAATGACATGTGAGAAGTTAACTGTTTATATATGAAGGTTTTCCTGATTTACTTTTTGTTTCAAACAGGTTTATTTCAGTCTCTATGTTTATGTAAATCGATTCTGTCACAGTCTTTGACTAAACAGAAAATAGAAAAAGACCATCATTATTATACTTTATCATCTAAAATTATAGAAAAGTTTCAATGACTTTTTATCTGAAATTCAATCCACATCGTCAAACCATTTTGTAAGCAGAAAATTTATTTAAAACCATGTTAAAGAAATGCATCCATTTCTCCAAATCATTAAAAAAAAATATGTACAAAGGATAAAAACACAATAAAGACTCCAAAATTTCAGAAGTCTAAATCTCAAAGCATTCAAACTCATTGTTAGACGATCTCTCCCTCAGTCTCATTCAATAAAATGGAAATATAAAACTGGAAGAATAAAATTTTTAAGAATTTCAGCTAAATATCCAGATTAAAATGCTTTGTAAGCAAAACCTGCTACATTTAAGAATTTAAGTCGGTTGCAATTACTCCACTTCCAAACAGCAACTTACTGAGAATCTTGAGGTTCACATTGTGCCATCAAACCTGTGCAAGTTTCATGTGAACAGTTACATTTATTTAGAGTGAACCTTTTCTACTGAATCTACAAAATAAAAGCTTCCAACCCGTGTGAATCTTCATGTGATGACTTAAACTGGATCTGTACACAAAACATTTTCCTCACTTTTCACTAAGGGTGCAGACATGACATGGTGAGCTGGTCTAATAGTCAAACCTCACAGCGAGAAACAGAACAGTGGCTGAGGTCAATAACGTTGAGGAATCAGATCAGCTTCACATGCATGTATCTGCTGCTCACCAATGTCCCAAAATTAAGGAAATCAACATTTATTAATCAGCCAGCTGATAAATCAATGCAAGCTACTTCTCACCAGTGTGAATTCTGTTGTGAGAAGTTAAGTTGTGTTTGTGAGTGAAACCTTTTCCACAAATCCCACATGAGAAAGGTTTCTCACCTGTGTGAGATCTCATGTGAACAGTTAAACTTTTTTTATGAGGGAAACATTTTCCACAGGCCTCACATGAGAATGGCTTCTCACCAGTGTGAATTCTGATGTGAGAAGTTAATCTATGTTTGTGAGTGAAACCTTTTCCACAAATCCCACATGAGAAAGGTTTCTCACCTGTGTGAGATCTCATGTGAACCGTTAAACTTTTTTTATGAGGGAAACATTTTCCACAGGCCTCACATGAGAATGGCTTCTCACCTGTGTGAATTATGTTGTGAGAAGTTAAGTTGTTTTTTTGAGTGAAACTTCTTCCCACAAATCCCACATGAGAAAGGTTTCTCACCTGTGTGAGATCTCATGTGAACAGTTAAGCTTGCTTTTGAGAGAAACTTTTTCCACAGGTCTCACAGGAGAAAGGTTTTTCACCTGTATGAATTCTCATGTGATCATTTAAACGACTCTTGTAAGGGTAAATTTTTCCACAGGTGGAACATTTGAAAGGTTTCTTAGCCGTGTGACTTTTCATGTGATTCATCAAGGAATTATTTTGAGAAAAGGTTTCATCACAAATTTTACAAGAATATAGATTTTGGTCTGGTTGAGCTTTCATGTGCGTTTCTTGTTCCGAAGTCCCTGTTGAGTTTTTCTGCTGTTTGTTCAAAATGTCATCAGTTTCCTGTTCATCACAAGATGCTCTTCATCCTGACTGATGGAAAGTTGCTCCTCTTCCTCTTTGATCTGCAGAGGTTCTGGTTCCTCTTGTTCCTGTTTCATCTGCAGAGGTTCTGGTTCCTCTTGTTCTCGTTTCATCTGCAGAGGTTCTGGTTCCTCTTGTTCCAGTTTCATCTGCAGAGGTTCTGGTTCCTCTTGATCCCGTTTCATCTGCAGAGGTTCTGGTTCCTCTTGATCCCGTTTCATCTGCAGAGGTTCTGGTTCCTCTTGATCCCGTTTAATCTGCAGAGGTTCTGGTTCCTGTTTTTCCAGTTTTATCTGCAGAGGTTCTGGATGATTTTGATCTGAAGTGAAGTTTCTCTCCGGGTTTCTGAGCTCATTTAGATCCTCTCCTCTTTGCAAACACTGCATTGTGGGAGATCTGGACAAAAAGTCAAAATGTGAGGTCACACAAAAAATTCTTCACTTTAACAAAAACTAAAATGAAAATGTTCTTCATCGGGAGTCGTGCTGTGGTAGCGCAACCCACGATTGGAGGCCTTCAATCCTCCACACGGCCGTCACGGGTTTGATTCCCGGACCTGACAATATTTGTTGAATGTCTTTCCTTACCAGATTCCTGTCAGCCTTCTTTGTATCTGCGTATCGTTTCACTATAAATGGTTCACTTATTTGCATAAATTAAAATGCAAAATATCTAAACAGAACAAGATCTTATGAAATAGGAGCGTATCGCTGCACACATTTAATGAGCACAAGCTGCCGGTCTGTGTATCGTTTCACTATAAATGGTTCACTATTTAGCGGCACTGAAGTGAAAGTGGTGAGCAAACCTTATCAGGGGAAAGTGAGAGAAAACGGTGGATTGAAATCCACCGTGAGAGTCAGATGTGAGGATTAAGGGGTAAACTGCTGGAGAAAAAGCAGCAGGATAAGCAGCAGAGCAGAATTTAAACATGGAAGAGACGCAGCCGGATCCGGTTTGAGACCAAAACAACGAGGTGCGCCGCCTCACTGATGATATTGGAAATCAATGTGAGCCGTTGAACACAGATTCAACAGCCTGCCCCAGAGCGAGGAAGAAGGTCATGACCACGCCTGTGGATTCGGCCAGCTCCCGGGAAAACACCTTTGGTCCGTAGATCATCGGCAGGGTACCCAAGTATCCGTTAGAGAGACCAGCAGGCAGTGGAAGACCACAGGGTAAACATCATGGGGGAACAGCACAGTATGGAGATGGAGAGGTCCCGTGGCTGGTAGTTACAGAACATGAGAAGTGGACTTCAGGAAATACAGACCCACCCACACACCACTCCTCATCAACGACTCAGCAGTGGAGGTCTTCAGCACCACCAAGTTCCTGGGGGTGCACATCAACGACAACCTCAGCTGGTCTCCCCACATCTCCTCATTGGTGAAGAAGGGCCAGCAGCGCATGCACTTCCTGCGTCGGATGAAGAGAGCATCCCTCCCGCCCCCCATCCTTCAGACCTTCTACAGAGGGACCATCGAGAGCCAACTGACCAGCTACATCTCCATCTGGTCTGGGAGCTGCAGGGCCTCTGACTGGAAGTCTCTACAGAGGGTGGTGAGGACAGGGGAGAAGATCACGGGGGCTCTGCCCCTGCATCAAGGACATCGCAGAGAGGCGCTGCCTATCCCGCGCTCACCAGATCCTCTCCGACCCCACCCACCCCAACCATGGACTGTTTCCCCCCTGGCGTCTGGAAGAAGGTTCTGCAGCATCTTGTGCAGAACAACCAGACTACTGAACAGTTTCTTCCCCCGGGCCATCAGACTGCTTAACGCCACATAACACCCCTCCACACACACACACACACACACACACACACACACACACACACACACACACAACACACACACACACACACACACACACACGCACACACACATACACATACACACACACACACACCCCAAATCACCCCCCCCATGGACATGGTCAATACATGCACTTTAGTTTTTTTCACAACACTGAACCTGTGTATTCTATGGCACTTGTATTGTATTTATTTATTTATTGTGTAGTATAAGGTTTTAGCTCTGCTACACTGGTAGCCAAGTAACGACATTTCGTTGTCAAGATTCACCTTGTGTTTTTTTTTGTACAATGACAATAAAGGAAGTCTAAGTCTAAGCCGGATCCGGTTTGAGACCCAAAGAACGAGGTGCGCCGCCTCACTGACTGATATTGGAAATCAATGTGAGCCTTTAAACCAATCAGCAGGAGCAGATAAGTTATCCTGTTCAGGTCGATATTTATTACACCGATCCACTGAAACATGTAGATACACATTAGTGGTGTTTTACATCATTTCCTGATGTTTTGAAGCTGATTTTTTTAGACTCCACTGGTGTGAATAGGTTTACATGGACAACATGTAAACAACAATAACTCTTTAAAAAACTTGAATTCATATGAGCTTCAACATTTATTTTCAATTTGGGGTCAAAAGAGTATTTTTGAATTTGACTGATATTTTATCAGATGTTTTTGAGATCGATTGATGTATTTTGTTATCATCAGGAGAAAGGTCAAAGGCAGAAGATAGATTATGATAAAAAAAACACCAAGATCTGAATAATTCATCAATAACAAAAAACATCAATCAATCTCAAAAACATCTGATAAAATATTAAACATTTGAAATATCTATTGAACTCTGATCCTGAAATCTGGAATCAACTCCCTCTCTCATGGCAACTAAACAACAATATATATTGCGATAGACTTGATCAGCATCAGTAAACAAAAAATTAGATCCACACCTCAGGATGGGTTTAGAGGATCAATAAACCTATCAGTCATGCTTTTGGACTTTGGGAGGAAGCCGGAGTACCGGAGAACCCACACAAGCAAGGGGAGAACATGCAATATTCGTGCAAAAAGACTCGGCATGAAGCCCCGGAGGTCAGCCGGAGAGTATCTGATGACCTGGCGACAAGGAGATTAGAATCTGATGGTCTGGGAACTCGAGGCCTCAAGTTCCCATGGCACCGCAGTCCTGCGGGCCCAAGCTCTCCTGCCAGCATCTTCTGCCATCAGCCCCTAAGTGTCAAGCTCCCTTGACACTGCAGTCCTTTCTAATTAGAATTCAACCCAGTACTTCGCAGTACCTGCTCGGTATGTGTGCAGAATAGAATTGGAGATCCCTCCGATCAGACGTGCGATTACTGACCGCTGCTCCTGTGGCTGGTCTGAAACCGACTGGCTGTCTTCGTGGGTTTCCTCTTCAGGTGGCTGCCGGTTCTGCTGTTCTACTCTGTCCTCGTCTTTTTGGTCTGCTTTTCCTCTTCCGAGACATTTCCGCGACTTCTCAGCTTCAGGTCGGTGTTTTCCTGTTCATAGGCGGTGTTTATATTCTCCAAGGCGATGGTTTTCTGCTCCAGGGCCAAGCTTTTCAGCTGCAGGGCGGTGCTCATTTTCACCAAGGCAGCGCTTCTTTTCTCCAGAGCGAAGCTTTTCAGCTTCAGGCCGGTGTTTTCCTTCTCCAGAGAGATTTTAACCTCCTCCAAAGCGGCGTTTTTCTGACCCAGGGTGGTGTTTTCTTGCTTGAAGGTGGTGTTTATTTGTGCCAAGGCAGTGGTTTTCTGCTCCAGGGCCCGTTTTTGCTGCTCCAAGGTATTGATTTTCTCATCCAAGAAGGTGCTTTTCTGCTCCAGAGCGGTACTTTTCTGCTTCAAGGCGGTGTTTACCTTCTGCAGGGAAGTGTTTGCCTGCTCCAGCGCGGTACTTTCTTGCACCAGAGCGGTCTTTTCCTTCTCCATGGCGGTGTTCTTTAGCTCCAAGGCGATGCTTTTTTTCTCCAGAGTGCTCTTCATTTTCTCCAAGGCAGAGTTTTTCTCCTCCAAAGCTCTCTTTTCGATCTCTAAGGCTGCGTTTTTCTGACCCAGTGCAATATATTTTTTCTCCAGATCGTCATTCTTCTTCTCCAAGATGTGTTTTGTGTCTCTAACGCTGTGTTTCTCTCCTCCAAGGCAGTCTTTTCGATCTTTAAGGCAGTATATTTCTCCTCCAAGGTGGCCTGTTTCTTCTCTAGATCGGCGATATCTTCCTTTAAAGTTTTATTTGCCTCCAACTGTTTTTTCAAGTCTTCGTCTTTCTGCCGAAGGAGAGCGTCTACTTCAAGCGCAGCTTTTTTCACGTTGAGAACTTGGATGTTCAGCTCCTCATTGGCTTTCAGCAGAGACTTTCGCTCAATGGACATCATGCTGACTTGTTTCAAAATGTCATTGAGCTGCTGCGTCTGTCTCGCTATGATCCGTTGCAATTCTTGTCTTTGCAATCAGTAGACTTATTCATCTTACTGCTCTTATTCATTTTTAACTCTTTCTCTCAGGACAAATTTGAAAATCGATCAGAAAAGGTACTAACTGTACTAACACGCGAATAATACAATCCTTGTGCTTTCTCTCCAACTGCTGCAATAGCTATGACCGTAGATTCAGAAGTGATGCATTGTCTCTCCACAAAGGGTGCATCACTCTTTGTGACATCAAATTCTGTGATGTCACAAACTGATGTCACCACCTCAGAAGGACAACAAGAAAACTGCTGAAGTTTGAATAAAAACAAACTTTACGACTGAATGCAGCTCGGCTCGCTGATGCGATTCTGGAACGAACCGAACGTTAAAGATGGCGTCAAAGTGAGGACGGTTGAGAGCGGTTACCCAGACAAGGCAAGAGTAAAAAGAAGCAGTAATTCATTGCAGGAAATGCAGCAGGACGAGACGGAGAAAAGTAAAAAACCAAGAGTTTAGACTGAAAAATAGAGAAAACAGGCGCAGTGAAAGAAAATCCCAGGTGAGGAGCCAGTAAGATGGTTTTTTAAACTGGACTCCAGCCGAGTACGAACAATCCGTTTGTATATTGGCTCTGTTGAAAAACTTTAACAATAAGAAATTGGTAAAAACTTTAAATTTTGGTACAATATAGTAAAAAGTACATATTTTATTTTGCCAATGTATATATATTTATTTAACTTTCTAGAGTTTAAAATCAACACCTTCAATATCTGTAATTATTCTTGATTTGATTTAATTATAACGTTTGAATTAACATCTGTATGTATGTTCATGTTATTTGTTTGAAATAAAGTTAAAAAAACACTCTGGTTACCTAGCAACGAGTTGAGCAACTGACAGTCGCAGTTTAAAGTTTCACCACTTTTCCTCATAACTGGTTAAAAATAAAAAACAACGGCGCAGAGTGAAAACTGGATGAAAGAGGAAAGGATTCCCATATTTAAACATAGCAATTAAGGCAATGCACTAGTGGTAAACAACGCTCCATCATGAACACAGACCAAGGAGCAACAAGCAGAAATAACCAAACACTGTGACAGTTCTCACTTTTTCTCCTGCTGCATGAAGCCAGGCAGCACAGAACTATCACAGAGCAATGAGCATGCTCTGTGTGCTCTGGTTTTATTGATTCACCAATTAAATTAATATCAATGTATACAATCAATTAAAATAATGACAGCTACTGAAGCTGTTTCGTACCTATCCGCTGCAAGATGATCTTGGGTATCCGGGTAAAATCCATCAGTCTGCGCTGATCGTCCATCTCTTCCTCCATCTTAACGTTGATTTCTTTCCACTCTGTGAATGTTTCTTCAGCAGGAGTTTCCTGCTGCTTGATAAACTCTCTGAGGCTGAACTGAAGACATTTTTACTGAAAACACGGAAACATTTAACTAAACTGCAAAACAGTCTTCAAGAGGAAAAGTAAAGCCAGACATTGCTCTGTTTTTATTTTTCACGTGTTTCACTGTTGCTGTGCTGAAGAAACTGGAAGTGATTATTAGTTTGGCTTTAAATTTTCTGCTGAGTCTCTTCTTTTAAAGTCCTGGAGGGCTGATGCCTGAAACCTTTAGCTGAGCCTCTGCTGCACCACCTGAATAGAGTAATTAGGTCATTAAGGCTCTGCAGATCTGATCCACACAAGGAGGAGGTAATTATGGTGATTTCATTGCAGTGTTTTGTACCTGTGGCTCATCTAAACACTGCAGGTCACCTTGAGGACTGGAGTTTGACACCTGTGGTTTAGTCAAAACTCCTGCTGAAGAAACATCCACAGAGTGGAAATGAATCAACGTTAAGATGGAGGAAGAGATGAACGATCAGCTCAGATCAGTCTGGAAAAACACTGATGATGACAATAACTGTTTGATTACCTTGGTAACTAAGAGTGATAGCAAATTAGAGTAAATTCTTTCTGATTCATTTCCTTTTTTCCATTACTATTCATTCAGTTCCTCAGTTGATCCGAGTGAAACACAGTATAATTTTTTTCAAGTCATTTTAATTAATTATTAAGTTTTATGTTTTTTTAAACGCATTTACTAACGTTTTTTTTAAATATATGTAAAATGTTTATATTAAACTTTCAATGTATAATAAAAACATTTTAAATCAGAAATGTGACACAGAAGCCCCTTTATGCTGCCACCTACTGACAAGAACCTGGTACTACACCTTCAAAGAGCTATTTTTCTACGGTCTGTGCGACTGAATTCATTTCCATGGATTTCATATGCAGGAGTATGTTTAAACAGTCATGTTCAATAACATGGAATCAGACCAACAACAAAAAAGTTGTATTTCATAAATGTGTGTTTGAAGTCAGTTATCTATTGTGAGACGTTTTTTTTAATTTTATTTCAAATGTTCAAGTTGAATACATTACTCTAAACCACATGTGGCTTCATACTGTTTAACTTTAAAAATGAATCAGAACCTACAAACTAAAACCTCCTGTGTCGATATAATAACTGTACGTGCTTTGTTCTAATTAAACAGATCTAATCATGCTCAATAAATTAAAATATGAAAGAAAATGTGGTATATTAAAGCGGAACTTTTGAATCGTTCAGTTTCTTCAGTACAGTTCCAGTGAAACACGGGGAACATTTCTGAATATATTTTTTATTTAATAAATCACCTTAAGAAAACGAAATTGGTAGAAAGAATATTTTATTTATAATAATAATAATAATAATAATAATAATAATAATAATAATAATAATAATAATAATAATAATAATAATAATAATAATATTTGGGTGTGGGAGAATATTTATGTAGCATCCCGTTTCACACTCCATTCCAGTAGATGGCGGTAATTCACATCAATAAGTTTCTTGCCAACCGCCATGAAAAAAAGAAGAAGAAGAAGGCGGGGAAGATGAAAACAGAGCACGCGGGCTCGCTTTAGCTTTTCCTTTGTTAGACGGTCGTTTGGAGAAGAGTTTGAGGTTTAGCTAATTTTTTCCGTGTTTTCAGTAAAAATGTCTTCAGTTCAGCCTCAGAGAGTTTATCAAGCAGCAGGAAACTCCTGCTGAAGAAACATTCACAGAGTGGAAAGAAATCAACGTTAAGATGGAGGAAGAGATGGACGATCAGCGCAGACTGATGGATTTTACCCGGATACCCAAGATCATCTTGCACCGGATAGGTACGAAACAGCTTCACGGTTTACTGATTAGTCAGGTTAAAGAGAGTTTTTACAGATAAATAATCGTTCTGTTCGTAGACATATTTAAAGAATCTGCTTAAATTAAGTAAAAATAGAAAATCCCTGGAGAAATGTAACCAGGGCCTGCTAAAGTGTGGCCCCAGTTTGGACCCAGCGCTCTGATTCTAACAATTAGCATCAATGCTAAGCTAAGCTGAATTATAGTCAATAACCTGTGGAAAGTCACAAGCATGTTGACTAATATGGACTTCCTCCATTCAGTTTGTTAAAATTAGTGTATAATCTAAAATGAGCCTAAATGCTAATGTTAGCCTAAATGCTGCTAGTAGCATGTGGGGCATCATTACAATGTGGTCTTACATTGACTTCCTGCATTCAGGGTCCTAAACATGGCTAATAAGTAATAAAAATAGCTAGAAGCTTATTGCAGGGAAAAGTCTGATGCTTGTGCAGCAAAGCAGAGCCCTAACCTGAGAGGAAAAGATCATGCAGGCTAATATTATTGCACTGTCTCTGAGTCGGTTTCTCTTCGCAATATTTATTAACCTATTTGTATGATTTGTTCTGTAAATTGCCATTCATATTATTTCTCAGTCTCTATCACTGAGGGATGAAGAGACTGATGTCTGGTTCTTTAGGTTCTGACGGGTCTGCGGTTCCTCTCCTGACCCACTGTGCACCCTGAATATCGCCGACACAGTTTTTTAATTCCCCTATCAAACTTCTCTGTGATTGTTTAGCCTAGAATGTGCATCTTCCAATGTTATGTTATTTGATGTTATTGTTACAGGTCAGTTTTCTAAACTACAAAGAAATGACTGTTAGGGATGCTCCAATATGAAAAATTGGATTGATATTGATATCTGATAGTAACACTGGTGTTATAGCAGATTTACCAATATTTTATTTTATATACGTTTTTAATCCGATTACTTGATTAATCATAAGAATAATTAATAGATTACTCAGTTACTGAAATATTTGTTTACAGCAACGCTACTATCCATCCAGTTATCACTAGAAAATATTTATTGACTTTCTCTTTATCTTGTCACATATGCTGAGCTGACAGCGCCTCTTAATGCTCATTTGTACTCAATGCATGTCAGCTATTCTGACAGAATAACGGCTCAAATTTAAGTTAAAGAAGGTCAGTGTTAGACCCGCCCAAAGCCCCGCCCTCCACTTTCATTGGGGAATTATTTTATGGTGACCTGACAGGAACTGCAACCAGGTGATAATAATGATCACAACAATCAAAAGCATATTTAGTAACTGTCTTGTCTGGCTGCTAAATTTCCATTTTCATAATGTAAACTTAGTAAATGACTTATTAACTAACTTGTGTCTTAAATAAACTCGTTAAATAATTTTATCATTGTACATTTTCACCTTTCATATTTAATCTTCCAAATTGTCCAATATTCATGTCAAATATTTTCAATTGGTTCATTTTGCCATTATTTTCTGCATGTGTGCGATTAACAACAATCACCCAATGCTACCAATTCTGCTGTGAATCCCAGGAAAGTAAAGGCTGAGATTTAGTTGTGCTTTTGAACGTTTGTGTTGAGTGTGTGAGCGGAGCAATGTCTGACAATATCAGCGGGTGAGATTAAAAATTACTTTATGGTTTCCCTTTAGGCATTTTATGTCACTCTTTAATGTGATATATATCTGGTGACATATAATGGGTGCACTTCCCCTGCGCCCATTACAGGCACACAGCCCGCATCACCACCAGTGTTGGTCCACAATCTCCCAGTCGGATTGCGACACCGTGTGTGGTCAGGGTACATGTCCAAAAGTCAGGTGACCTGAACATCTGACTCCTCCTCCATGTAGGCGTCTTCTTCCTCTCTCTACATGGAGGAAGAAGATTTTATGTAATATTTGTCAGGAAGCTACTAGATTAAGCGATTGCCATCTTATTTGCTCACCTGGAGATCCTTAATATCATATTTTGACTCAAGAATAGTTCCAGTCTGGTCATTAGAATGGAGCAATGACCAGAATGAAACTAGTTCTGGTCATAGTTCCATTCTAGAACATCCAATGTTCTAGAACATAGAACATTAACTTCTTAGTTGAGTTAATGTTCATTCTTGTAAGATTGTAATTTTAGAATAACCTAAGAAAATCCTGTTTCGATACATGAAGGCATCAAAGTGGATTTCTTGTTTGATTGACATTTAAAAAACTTTTTTTTTTTTGTCTATTTCCCAGATCTTCCATGTTGTGTGTGTGAAGAAGAGGAGATTCTCAATGACACAAAACCACAGAGGAACCAACTCATCTCTCATGGCTCTGCAGAAACTGAGAACCAGGATCAGGAAGGAAGCAATTCTGAAGACCCAGGAAAAAGAGAAAGGAAGAACAGAAACCAAAGGAGAGATATGAGAAAACCAAACAGCAGAAAGACAGAACTGATGCTGAGAAACAAAAACCGCAGAAGAAAACTCACAAAGGGCAAAAAATATATTCTTGTAAAATTTGTGATAAAACCTTTTCTGGAAACAGTAACTTGAAGACACACATGAGAATTCACACAGGAGTAAAACCTTTCACTTGTTCAACCTGTGGAAAGAGTTTCAATGAAAGAGGGACTTTAACTAAACATATGAGAATTCACACAGGTGAGAAGCCTTTCACTTGTGGGACCTGTGGAAAGAGTTTCAATGTAAAAACGGCTTTAACTCAGCATATGAGAATTCACACAGGTGAGAAGCCTTTCACTTGTTCAACCTGTGGAAAGAGTTTCAGTGTAAAAGCGAATTTAACTGCGCATATGAGAATTCATACAGGTGAGAAGCCTTTCTCATGTGGGACTTGTGGAAAGAGTTACAGACAAAAACGACTTTAACTAGGCATATGAGAATTCACACAGGTGAGAAGCCTTTCATTTGTTCAACCTGTGGAAAGAGTTTCAGTGACAGAGTTACTTTAACTCGGCATATGAGAAGTCACACAGGTGAGAAGCCTTTCTGGTGTGAGACCTGTGGAAAGAGTTTCAGTGTCAGAGGGACTTTAACTCGGCATATGAGAATTCATACAGGTGAGAAGCCTTTCTCATGTGGGACCTGTGGAAAGAGTTTCAGGATGAAACAACAATTACTTAAACACATAAAGATTCATATGGATGCAAAACAGTGACGTGCGGTGAGGCTTTACGATGTATAAATACAGACACCATGTATGTTATTGGTTACTCAGAAATTTTGCTCATGCATACAACGCTGGAGGGCAGAAAGACCGTTCTTTACACGTCATCCATAGCTGTAGTAACCAGGTGAAACTTAGAAATGTAGGTATTGTTTCGTGTTATGATCCACAGCAAAGGGAGAAACCTAAACCACTTTCTCACTCTGCATCACCCAAGCTACATGCAGACTCGTTGCAATAGCAACTGATAACAATGCCATGTTTTAGGATTTAACATAAAAAAAGAAAGAATTTTGGTCACAGAACAGAACATTGAGTTTTTTGCAGTAGTTTGTTTTAGTCTTAGTGTTTTATTAATAAATCATTGCTGTGGTAGATTAGCTAACATTTCTACTTTACTGAATTCTTTAGACATACAGACTGTGGCCCACAAAATGCACATTTCTTTAAAAAAAACTAAACAAAAACATGTTTTTTCCCATCTTACCTTTACTTATAAATTAAATCCATGCCAATTCTGCACAAAAATATTCATTCATCCAAAGCCAAGTCGATGCTCTGAATGTCTTGTACTAAATTAGACTTGAGGTCCATTTTTGTCTACCAGCTTTGTTTTTCTAAAATCAGTTTTTTGTTTTATTTCTCAGTCACATTTGTACTTAAGGTTCCCATCAGTGTCCCATTAGATACTGAAGTTAAAGAGGGGAATGTCTTCAGGAAGGTTTAATTTCTGTGGATTTCAGGTGTCTTGCAGTTCTGTGTCATGTAGTTATTGAGTTCAGCTTTTACATTGTTGACTTTTACATGTATGACTTGAAATAAAGTATTTTACATTTTAAAGCAGTGTATTATTCTTTTTCCCATAAATTGCTGGGTTTCAGATGATGTAGCACCGATGCCTTACCATGGAGGTGGGGGTCAGAAAGTCAATGCAGCACATTTAGGCATTTTGACTTAAACATCAAAATGTCTTAAGTCTGTGCCATGTGTGGTTGTTCCAACCATTCTAATAGAGAGAAAGAAAAACTTTATCTTTGTGTTTTGAAGGTAGTCGGTCACAAGGAAGTTAATTTAGAATAAACTCACCTAACAAATAGAAAAGTGGATTAACAATCTACAGCTAAAACCAGGAGGTGCAGGAAGTAATAATGCCGGAGTTTGCAGAGCCACTTTTCTAACATCGTTTAAATTGTATTTTCAGATATTTTATTGGATGGTAACTTAGAAAGACAAGCATTCATATGCAGGCACATGCAGAGGGGGTCTGGAGAGGGCTTGAGCCCTGCCCCTTTTACCCTTGATGCCCCCAGAGCCCTTTTTGAGTTTATTTTGTTTTCAACTTGAGTCTTTTGTGTCAGGAGGCCTTCTTGTGCCTCTAAATATAACACCTAGCAAAACTAATGAGTCTGGCTGCCCTTGGTCTAATTATGAGGATTCCCAGTCCTTCTGCCTCCACGTTGTTCAGACACCGGGTCCGTGGCGAGGAAGAGCGGGGCTGAACTGTGACCTCTAGCGGTCAAATTTTGGGCAATAATTAATTTTTCTAACGTACACTTGTGAATAAAAACGTAGGTCTGATGTTGAAGTTATAAAACCAGTTTCTATTTATATTCTGTAATAATGTCTGGAGGGCCCCTACCAGCAGCTACTGGGTTCTCTTTGTTTACCTTGATATCTCAGCCTTATAATTCTAGATCTCAGAGGTGCTGAAATCAAATTAATGACATGTGAGAAGTTAACTGTTTATATATGAAGGTTTTCCTGATTTACTTTTTGTTTTAAAAAAAGGTTTTATTTCAGTCTCTATGTTTATGTAAATCGATTCTGTCACAGTCTTTGAGTAAACAGAAAAATAGAAAAAGACCATCATTATGATACTTTATCATCTAAAATTATAGAAAAAGTTTCAATGATTTTTTTATCTGAAATTCAATCCACATCATCAAACCATTTTGTAAGGAGAAAATTTATTTAAAACCATGTCAAAGAAATGCATCCGTTTCTCCAAATCATTAAAATAAAAATATGTACAAAGGATAAAAACACAATAAAGACTCCAAAATTTCAGAAGTCTAAATCTCAAAGCATTCAAACTCATTGTTTGTTAGACAATCTCTCCCTCAGTCTCATTCAATAAAATGGAAATATAAAACTGGAAGAATAAAATTTTTACGAATTTCAGCTAAATATCCAGATTAAAATGCTTTGTAAGCAAACCTGCTACATTTAAGAATTTAAGTCGGTTGCAATTACTCCACTTCCAAACAGCAACTTACTGAGAATCTTGAGGTTCACATTGTGCCATCAAACCTGTGCAAGTTCTCATGTGAACAGTTACATTTATTTAGAGTGAACCTTTTTCTACTGAATCTACAAAATAAAAGCTTCCAACCCGTGTGAATCTTCATGTGATGACTTAAACTGGATCTATACACAAAACATTTTCCTCGCTTTTCACTAAGGGTGCGGACATGACATGGTGAGCTGGTCTAATAGTCAAACCTCACAGCGGAGAACAGAACAGTGGCTGAGGTCAATAACATTGAAGAATCAGATCAGCTTCACATGCATGTATCTGCTGCTCACCAATGTCCCAAAATTTAGAAAATCAACATTTATTAATCAGCCAGCTGATAAATCAATGCAAGCTACTTCTCACCAGTGTGAATTCTGTTGTGAGAAGTTAAGCACTGTTTTTGAGTGAAACTTTTTCCACAAATCCCACATGAGAAAGGTTTCTCACCTGTGTGAGATCTCATGTGAACAGTTAAACTTTTTTTATGAGGGAAACATTTTCCACAGGACTCACATGAGAATGGCTTCTCACCTGTGTGAATTCTGTTGTGAGAAGTTAAGTTGTGTTTTTGAGTGAAACTTTTTCCACAAATCCCACATGAGAAAGGTTTCTCACCTGTGTGAGATCTAATGTGAACAGTTAAACTTTGCATTTGAGTGAAACTTTTTCCACAGGTCTCACATGAGAAAAGTTTCTCACCCGTGTGAATTCTGATGTGATTAACTAATTTATGTTTACTCCGGAAACTTTTCCCACAGGTCTCACATGAGAAAGGTTTCTCACCCGTGTGAATTCTGATGTGATTAACTAACCGAGATTTCCTCTGGAAACTTTTTCCACAAGTCTCACAGGAGAAAGGTTTTTCACCTGTATGAATTCTCATGTGATCATTTAAACGACTCTTGTAAGGGTAAATTTTTCCACAGGTGGAACATTTGAAAGGTTTCTTAGCCGTGTGACTTTTCATGTGATTCATCAAGGAATTATTTGAGAAAAGGTTTCATCACAAATTTTACAAGAATATAGATTTTGGTCTGGTTGAGCTTTCATGTTCGTTTCTTGTTCCGAAGTCCCTGTTGAGTTTTCTGCTGTTTGTTCAAAATGTCATCAGTTTCCTGTTTCATCACAAGATGCTCTTCATCCTGACTGATGGAAAGTTGCTCCTCTTCCTCTTTGATCTGCAGAGGTTCTGGTTCCTCTTGTTCTCGTTTCATCTGCAGAGGTTCTGGTTCCTCTTGTTCTCGTTTCATCTGCAGAGGTTCTGGTTCCTCTTGTTCCAGTTTTATCTGCAGAGGTTCTGGTTCCTCTTGTTCCAGTTTTATCTGCAGAGGTTCTGGTTCCTCTTGATCCCGTTTCATCTGCAGAGGTTCTGGTTCCTCTTGATCCCGTTTCATCTGCAGAGGTTCTGGTTCCTGTTGTTCCAGTTTCATCTGCAGAGGTTCTGGATGATCTTGATCTGAAGTGAAGTTTCTCTCCGGGTTTCTGAGCTCATTTAGATCCTCCTCCTCTTTGCACACACTGCATTGTGGGAGATCTGGACAAAAAAGTCAAAATATGAGGTCACACAATGAACCCTTCAGTTTAACAAAAACTAAAATGAAAATGTTCTTCATCAGGGTCGTGTTGTGGTAGCGCAACCCACGATTGGAGGCCTTCAATCCTCCACACGGCCGTCACGGGTTTGATTCCCGGACCAGACAATATTTGTTAAATGTCTTTCCTTACTACATTCCTGTCAGCCTTCTTTGTATCTGTGTATCGTTTCACTATAAATGGTTCACTTATTGCATAAATTAAAATGCAAAATATCTAAACAGAACAAGATCTTATGAAATAGGAGCGTATCGCTGCACACATTTAATGAGCACAAGCTGCCGGTCTGTGTATCGTTTCACTATAAATGGTTCACTATTTAGCGGCACTGAAGTGAAAGTGCTGAGCAAACCTTATCAGGGGGAAAGTGAGAGAAAACTGTGGATTGAAATCCACCGTGAGAGTCAGATGTGAGGATTAAGGGGTAAACTGCTGGAGAAAAAGCAGCAGGATAAAGCAGAGCAGAATTTAAACATGGAAGAGACGCAGCCGGATCCAGTTTGAGACCCAAAGAACGAGGTGCGCCGCCTCACTGACTGATATTGGAAATCAATGTGAGCCTTTAAACCAATCAGCAGGAGCAGATAAGTTATCCTGTTCAGGTCGATATTTATTACACCGATCCACTGAAACATGTAGATACACATTAGTGGTGTTTTACATCATTTCCTGATGTTTTGAAGCTGATTTTTTTTAGACTCTACTGGTGTGAATAGGTTTACATGGACAAAATGTAAACAAAAATAACTCTTTAAAAAACTTGAATTCATATGAGCTTCAACATTTATTTTCAATTTGGGGTCAAAAGAGTATTTTTGAACTAAACAACAATATATATTGTGTTGAGGCGCTTACCAAGGTCAAATACACACATATGCTTCTACACACATTACACTCTCATACTTTCACACAAAGGCCTTTGTATTTGTAACAGATACAGAAACTGAATCATCTCCTCACTCCCATCTCCAAGCAAATAGAGATTTAGGTGACGCAGGACATCGGATGACCACTGGGCGTGTTCTTAGATCATAAGCAACGAATCTTCCCGTTTTTAAACACATTCTGTATAGACACGGGGCCGCTGGTTTTCAATTCTAGTCTGTGATGGTAAGCGTCTCTTTTTTTAGCGCTAAAAAAGAATAAAAAACGTAAAGTCTGATTGCTTTGTGTTGGCTGATTTGCTGCTCGTGCGCTTGCACGTTTTTGGTCTATCGGGTTTAGAATACATGATGGTTTTTTACAACACTGGTTAAAAATAAAAAAAAACAACAACGGCGCAGAGTGAAAACTGGATGAAAGAGGAAAGGATTCCCATATTTAACCTCCTCAGACCCCGCATCCTCATATGAGGACATTACATTTTGCTGTTCTGCACCATGATCCTTAATTTGTGCGAATTTTGACCAATTGTCCTCATCTGGGCGGCATGACCGCACCACCTAGTGGCCTCACAATGAAATTACACTCATTTGAAAAAAACAAAACAAACCAGCATGGCGGGGATGACGGCCAATTTCTTCTACGGCAGCTCCCGACAGAAACATGGACAAGGTAAAAATCCTAATCTAATTTTATGATTGAAACTAGTTTATTTATGCACAATAATGTCTGTAGCTCCACCTGGCATGCTAATTTGATATATTTGAGTAATATTAGCAAGCTACAACGTCTGTAAACATGACGTACTTGTTTGAGGACATCAAGTCTAGCTTCAGTGCAAAAATGTAAAATGTTTCCAAGAGCATTTGTGTTTATTTCTAGTCAAAATGTCTAATTCCTAGTGAAAATAAGTCTTATTACACTTAAAATAAATCTTATTACTCTTAAAATAAGACTCATCCTCCAAAAATGGTGCAGGTTTTCCCTGTTTTCTGTCAAGATGGCTGCCATAAAAAAATGGTCCTTGCTACATCACTTTGAGATGATCTAATTGGTTTTGTTTTTAGGTGAACCTAACTGGTACAGTCATGAAGAACAGGATCCCAAAAGCAAACAGAAGCTTCCAAGTGACAAGATCATGAAGCAGCAAGGCAGATGTACCTCCAGTCCTCCGCATCAGTTGTCAGGGGAGATGGGAAACTGAATGTAGTGAAATGGTTTGACAACAAGCCTGTCCTGATGCTCTCTGCTGTCCACGCTAAGGAGCCAGAGGACACCTGCCAGCGGTGGTCCAAGTAGGACAAATGCTACTTAACCATCAGACGACCAAATATTGTACAGGAGTACAATGCAAAGATGGGTGGGGTAGACTTATCAGACAGAATGATGAGTTCGCTATGACATGTTCATAATGAAGATCATAGACTTTGCTTTTATCTGCACTTTTGTGTTTGACAGTATAAAATAAACCTTTGTACTTTGTTAACCAATGGTGTCTTCATTGTGAAAGTCTGGACAGAAAGCAGCGTAAATGTACATCCTGTGAAACACAGATGTAAATGAAATAATGATTGAATGGTCTTATCGTCACACAGATAGACCCGATGTCCTCGTATGAGGACATTTGGTTTTGAGATAACCACTTATTGTAGAAAGCTAAATTTCATTTTTAGGCTAATTGGGTCCTTTTGATCCCAAATGGTAAAGGAAAAAATTTATATGCAAAAACAGACCCATTGTCCTCATATGGTTTTGACATAGTTCAAGAGCACATAGAAAGCCAAAATGTAATTTCAACTAAAATTAGGTCAGACTAATCCCAAATAGTAAGGAGACATAAGAAATGCACATCAAACAAAATCCCAGGTCTCAGGAGGTTAAACATAGCAATTAAGGCAATGCACTAGTGGTAAACAACGCTCCATCATGAACACAGACCAAGGAGCAACAAGCAGAAATAACCAAACACTGTGACAGTTCTCACTTTTTCTCCTGCTGCATGAAGCCAGGCAGCACAGAACTATCACAGAGCAATGAGCATGCTCTGTGTGCTCTGGTTTTATTGATTCACCAATTAAATTAATATCAATGTATACAATCAATTAAAATAATGACAGCTACTGCAGCTGTTTCGTACCTATCCGCTGCAAGATGATCTTGGGTATCCGGGTAAAATCCATCAGTCTGCGCTGATCGTCCATCTCTTCCTCCATCTTAACGTTGATTTCTTTCCACTCTGTGAATGTTTCTTCAGCAGGAGTTTCCTGCTGCTTGATAAACTCTCTGAGGCTGAACTGAAGACATTTTTACATTAAACACAGAAATATTTAACTAAACTGCAAAACAGTCTTCAAGAGGAAAAGTAAAGCCAGACATTTGCTCTGTTTTTATTTTCACGTGTTTCACTGTTGCTGTGCTGAAGAAACTGGAAGTGATTATTAGTTTGGCTTTAAATTTTCTGCTGAGTCTCTTCTTTTAAAGTCCTGGAGGGCTGATGCCCTGAAACCTTTAGCTGAGCCTCTGCTGCACCACCTGAATAGAGTAATTAGGTCATTAAGGCTCTGCAGATCTGATCCACACAAGGAGGAGGTAATTATGGTGATTTCATTGCAGTGTTTTGTACCTGTGGCTCATCTAAACACTGCAGGTCACCTTGAGGACTGGAGTTTGACTCCTGTGGTTTAGTCAGAACTCCTGCTGAAGAAACATCCACAGAGTGGAAATGAATCAACGTTAAGATGGAGGAAGAGATGAACGATCAGCTCAGATCAGTCTGGAAAAACACTGATGATGACAATAACTGTTTGATTACCTTGGTAACTAAGAGTGATAGCAAATTAGAGTAAATTCTTTCTGATTCATTTCCTTTTTTCCATTACTATTCATTCAGTTCCTCAGTTGACCCGAGTGAAACACAGTATAATTTTTTTCAAGTCATTTTAATTAATTATTAAGTTTTATGTTTTTTTAAACACATTTACTAACGTTTTTTTAAAATATATGTAAAATGTTTATATTAAACTTTCAATGTATAATAAAAACATTATAAATCAGAAATGTGACACAGAAGCCCCTTTATGCTGCCACCTACTGACAAGAACCTGGTACTACACCTACAAAGAGCTATTTTTCTACAGTTTGTGCGACTGAATTCATTTCCATGGATTTCATATGCAGGAGTATGTTTAAACAGTCATGTTCAATAACATGGAATCAGACCAACAACAAAAAAGTTGTATTTCATAAATGTGTGTTTGAAGTCAGTTATCTATTGTGAGACGTTTTTTAATTTTATTTCAAATGTTCAAGTTAAATACATTACTCTAAACCACATGTGGCTTCATACTGTTTAACTTTAAAAATGAATCAGAACCTACAAACTAAAACCTCATGTGTCGATATAATAACTGTACGTGCTTTGTTCTAATTAAACAGATCTAATCATGCTCAATAAATTAAAATATGAAAGAAAATGTGGTATATTAAAGCGGAACTTTTGAATCGTTCACAGTTTCTTCAGTACAGTTCCAGTGAAACACGGGGAAGATTTCTGAATATATTTTTTATTTAATAAATCACCTTAAGAAAACGAAATTGGTAGAAAGAATATTTTATTTATAATAATAATAATAATAATAATAATAATAATAATAATAATAATAATAATAATAATAATAATAATAATTTTTTGGGTGTGGGAGAATATTTATGTAGCATCCCGTTTCACACTCCATTCCAGTAGATGGCGGTAATTCACATCAATAAGTTTCTTGCCAACCGCCATGAAAAAAAAAAGAAGAAGAAGAAGAAGAAGAAGAAGAAGATTTTTTTTTTGATTTTTACCAAAACATTTATTTACAATAATAATAAAACAATTTCCTTTTTTGTTGTTTTACAATAATCCTATGTCATACATTACAAAAACAAATACATTATAATAAAACATCAGTATAAATTAGTTCATTATTTTCTGAAATGATGCACAACACTTTGTCACATCCCCATAACTCTAAAAACCCCTGCACATTCCCAGTGGCTCTGTGGAAAGCAAACTCCAACTTCAGCCTCGCCTTGATGTTTACCTTCCACAGAGCCACAACATCAACTTGAGGTCCATCCTGCATCTTGTCTCTTCGAGTTATATATATAGCTAATTTTGCCTCGGCTAATAAATAATTTAAAAGCCTTGACTTAAAACTAGTCGCTTTACTATGACGTACTCCGTTAATAAATAGTGCATCGGTAAAAATCATTTTAAAAAGACTAAAAACAGTCGATAAAAAACTAAAAAAGACTATCAAACGTGTGCAATCTATAAAAACATGAAAAACACTCTCTGACAACCTACAAAATGGACACTCATTTATAAAACCAGGACTAATCACCGATAAAAATGCGTTGGTGGCTATAGCGCCATGGAGTATCCTCCACTGGAGGTCGCCAATCTTTTTTCTAATCGGCGGTTTGTACATTGTCCTCCAGTGGATTGGTTGTCCTTTCAGTCTTTCAACCCACACGCTGACGTCCCTCTTTCGAAGCGTTCTCTTGTTTAGAATTTTCACACAGTTTTTATATAAAGTCTTTGATGCCACTTTGCACAAATCCATTTCTGAGTCCATGGTCTTTAGCAGAGGACCGCTGTCCTCTTCAAAGCTTGGACTCAGAAGAACCTTAGGAAAAGGATCTGTTTCTTTTGGCAGGCATTCTCCATCCTTGTATGCCTGCAATAAACTCTTCTCTTTTCCAGTCAATCTTTCTTTATTCTCATCAGGACACGTTCCATCATTCTTGTAGACCTTACTTTCAGTGCGGCAGCGACCTTCTGGGCATCGCCAAAGTCTGCTCCTGACGCTCAAATCAGCCTCTTTAAGGTCACCATTCCGGCTCTAGACAGCGTCTCTGTTAGCCCAGGAACGTGTCCTCTTCAACATCCAGTCTTGCTCCGTACACCAAGGGTTCTTCTAATAGCCAATGCAGAGAATCAGTCATTTCCGCTCTACGCAATCTAAAAAGAGCACATGATTTAAAAACGCTCTGATAAAATTGCGGAGTTCCTTTAAACCTTAGAAGACTAAAATTTGTTAAAAACAGAGCAGCATCCAATCCCAAGGAATTCACGCGTCTTAGAATGCAAACTGGCTACATCCTTCCACACAGGAGATCCTATCAGGTACTTTTGTAAAAACTGTATCCTAAACACAGTGACTCTACTGGCCAGGTGGACAAGGCCCTGGCCCCCCTCTTCTCTGGATAAAAACAACACCGACTGTGGCACCCAGTGACGATTGTTCCAGAAAAAATTAACCATTTCCGTCTGTATTCTTGTCAGCAGCCCTGACGGTGGATCTAGTACAATGAGCTTGTGCCAGAGTTGTGATGCGACCAGATTATTAAGCACTAACACTCTTCCTCTGTACGACATTTTTCATGCAACCATTTCCATTTCGCAAGTTTGTTTGATATTTTTTGTTCTAGGTTTTCCCAGTTTTTTTCAACAAAACTTTTCTCGCCTAAATACACGCCTAGATATTTTAGGCCATCTTTTCTCCAGGTCATGCCTTTGGGGAGAGCCGGGAGTCCGTCGGGCCACTCGCCAACACCCAGGGCTTCACTTTTTCTCCAATTTACTTTGGCGGCAGACAGCATGGAGAACTTTCTTATGATTTCTGTTAAAACGCTGACGTCTCTTTGATCTTTAATAAAAACCACGAGATCGTCAGCATAGGCAGATAAAACCAATTTGTCTTTAAAACCGGGTAAAACCAAGCCGTGAATGTCTGATCGCATCTTCTTTAAAAGGGGTTCCAGGGAGAGTGCATAGAGCATTCCCGAGAGCGCGCAGCCCTGTCGAACGCCTCTACACACTCTAAAAGGAGCACACAGGCTGCCATTGATCTTCAGCACACTCTCAATGTCACCGTACAACACCTGGATCTTGGCGATAAGACCCTCGCTGAACCCAAACCTCCTCATTACTTTCCAGAGGAAGTCGTGTTCAACGCGGTCAAAAGCCTTTTCTTGATCTAATGAAATCAAGCCTGTCTGTAGACCCAATGAACCGGAGACTTCCAAAATATCCCGAATTAGGTAGACATTGTCCACCATGGACCTGCCGGGGACGCAATAGGTCTGATCCCGGTGGATGACCTGCTCCATGGCTTTCCCTAGCCTAGTGGTCAGGGCCTTGGAGAGGATTTTATAATCTGTACAAAGGAGGGACACGGGGCGCCAGTTCTTAATCTCTTGCAAGTTTCCCTTCTTAGGCAGCAGGGTGATAACTGCCCTGCGGCAAGACAAGGGGAGCGAACCGGTAGACAGACTCTCGTTGAATACGTCGAGCACGTCTTGGGCCAGAAGCTCCCAATAGGCCTTGTAGAACTCGACCGTGAGCCCGTCAACGCCTGGAGACTTCCGACCCTTCATGCCAAGGAGGGCTGTGTGTAGTTCCTGCAGGCTCAGAGGCCGTTCCAACTCCAGGTTGGTCTCCGCAGAGACCTGAGGTAGTTCCTCACAGAACTCCTCCAACAGTTCGTCGTTCTCTCTGTGTTCGCTGCGGAACAGAGAACGGTAAAATTCCACAGCCCTCCTCCTTATCTGCCCCGGTTCGCTCAAATGCTGCCCGTGTCCGACAGCAAGGAGTGGATCATTTTCCTCTGTCCGTGTTTCCTCTCCAGGCTGAAGAAAAAGCCAGAGGGAGCATCCATCTCTGTGATGTCCTGTATCCGGGATCTGACCAATGCGCCTTGGACTTTATTTTCCAGCAGGTTTGCTAAAGTTAGCTTTTTAGATTTGAGAGCTTCAAAATACTCTCGATTTCCTGTGGAGTCACTAAGTCGTTCTAATTCCACTATACTCGTCTCCAGATCTCTGATAGATCCGGCAATGTCACGAGTGACATTGACAGTGTGCTGTTGACTCAGCAGTTTTATTTGAACCTTCCATAGTCCCACCACTGTCTAAGAGAGCTAAAATCAGCTTTCCTTTCCCTAAAACCAGTCCAAAAATAAGTTAAAACCTCCTTAAAGCTCTGATCATAAGTTAAGCAAATTAAAATGCCAGTACGCGCTTCTAGGTAAAATGTTTCTGATAAAAACACTACCTAAAAGCAACGAATGGTCTGTAAAAGCCACTGGTAAAATCTGGCATGTTTTAAACACGTTAAATGGTGTTTAAAACAATAAAAACGATCTAAACGAGCTAAAGAGATTTTACTATCAACAATGTGGACCATGTATACTGCCTGGCGCCTGCATGCATCCTCCTCCATACGTCACCAGGCCATGAGACGAGACCAGTTGCTTCAAGACCCGTTGGGCCGCCGGATGTGGCTCTGCGTGATTGCGATCTAAAAACTCGTTCTCAGTACAATTAAAATCCCCACCTATAAACATAATTCTCGGTCCCGCAATCACCCAGCCTCTCCCCAATTTTCTCATAAAAACATTCTTCTCTGCATTGGCTATCGAGCATAGATATTAATAAAAACATGTTTAAAAATCAAATTTTGTCTTTACTAAAAGACATCTCCCTTGCACCACATGTTCAATTTCTATAGAAAGTGGGGTGAAGCTTTTGAAAAAAGAAACCCACCCCTGCACTCTTGGAGGTGCCATGACTTAAAATCACCTCTCCCTCCCACTCCTTGCCCCAGTCCTGTTTCTATTGTACAATCACTATGTGTCTCCTGTAGATAGACATATCAATTTTCTTTTGTTTCATCATCTGATAAATCAATGCCCGTTTTTTCAGCCTCCCTCCCCCCATTTAGATTCAAGGATGCTATTTTAAATGAATCCATCTTAGGTAAAAGCTAAAACAAACACCGAAACATTAAAATATATTAAAAAACTACTGTACATCATAAAAATTGTTTTCTGGCTTTAGACATTATTTTCTTTAACCTAAAAATTTCTGTGTCTGTGAAACCTGAGTCCTCTTTATGTCTAATGTGATGCCTTGCGGAAAAATAGAAAGTCTTAAATTTGGGAAATAGCTCTCAAGTTTTTCCCTCTGAGACCTTTTGTTTGTTTTAAAAAGGTTCTAAATGTTTCAACCGGGTATCTCGGTTCTCTACTCGTCTGAGATACGGAAGCTTCACTGTATCTGAGAAATAACTCTCTTCATCACTGCTGTCCGATACCTCTCTCTTCTCCACAACCGACTACTTTCCTTCTTACTGGCCTGCACAGCAGCCACCACATTTTTCCTCTTGCTGCGCCGTTTCACCGGGACACAAGCTTCCAGCTCCATTTCCTCCTCCACCTCACCTGTTTCTCCCTCCACTCCAGCCACTATAAACGACTCCACACCGTCTTTTCTTTGTACCTGTTTCTCCCCTGAACCTCTCCCCCCTCGCTCTGATCTCCACACACTCGATGCTCCTCATCACCCCTCACATCCTCCTGTTCTTTCTGCACACCAGCACTCTCCTTCCCTACACTTCCACCCACAACCACCATTCAGCCCATCACCACACACCACCGTGCTCTCATCCTCTCCTATACTCGCACCATTACCACCGTCCTCCACCGCCTCTTTAACAATGTTTCCTGTCACATCCTCCTCTACCACCGCTGGTTCCCCCGCAGCGGCAGTCGCGCCAGCAGCAGCAGCAGCAGCAGCGGCGGATTCTCCGCCGCAACATTAGCAGTGTCTCCCTCCACAACATCCTCCTCACTATTTGTTTTTTTACCCTGCTCAGCGGCAACAGGCTGCTGCTTTTCCGAGTTCCGGCTTGGCCAGTTCTGCCTATCAGGGCACATCTTTTGATGTGGCCCTCCTGCCCACAACCAAAACATTTCATCTGCCCTGATGTGGCAAACAAAACTAGTCAAAATCATCCACTCTAACGTGGAAGCAAATTCATTTCCTCATCCTTTCTGTTCAGTATCATAATAACTGTCTACTGGTGAGAACAACATGTTTCAATAGCGGTGATTTACACCCGGAAAGGACTTTTTTTCACCGGCGACACCACCTTTCCTGTCTCGACAGTTCTTTAATCAAAAATTCATCACTGATGAAAGGAGGTACGTTTGACACATTATCTTAGTGGATGGTAACGTGAGCGGTGAAACTTGTAAAAACAACCCATTCACCGAAACACCCTTTTCCACCACCTGCTGTGCTGTTCCACCTTCTCCACAACAACACCACTGCCCCATTCATACGTGCAGCCGACTTTTATTCCCGTGCCCAATGATCTCACCCACCGCCAAACAACTTCCTCCACGCTGCACGGAGAACCAGCACCCACCTTGATGCCGTTCTTCCGTGTCAGCGTGGAAAAGACCCACCACAACACCCACCATTGTTGCCGTCAGACGCCGGCAAGCCAGGCACGCCCGACGGCCACACCCCAAACAAACGAACAAAAAAACCCTTAAAACGTGATAAAACTAAACACAAGAAAAAACAATTAAACAAGTAAACCAAACACCCAGAAAAACAGTAAGAAAAGATAAAGAAAAGATATACAATCACTCTTGCTTTCACTCTTCCTCCGCTCCTCCTCACACACCCTCCTCTCACTCGAAGAAGAAGAAGAAGAAGAAGAAGAAGAAGAAGAAGAAGATTTTACCAATACATTTATTATAACAATAAATATATATACAATTCACCACATTTTGTCTCACATCAATAAAAGAAACACATTATGATAATATTTTGTATAGATTAATTCATTGCTCTCTGAAATGATGCACAGTACGTTGTCACATCCCCACAAGTCCAAAAAACCTCTGTAAGTTCCCGGTGGCTCTGTGGAAAGCAAACTCCAACCTCAACCTCGCCTTGATGTTTACTTTCCACAGAGCCACAGCATCCAGTTGAGGTCCAGCCTGCAGTTTGTCTCGCCGAGTGATGTAGACAGCTAGTTTAGCTTCAGCTAATAAATAATTTAAAAGGCGTGATTTAAAACTAGTAGCCTTGCTGTGATGTACACCATTAATAAATACTGAATTGGTAAAAAGCATTTTAAAAAGACTAAAAATGGTGGATAAAAAACTAAAAAAATCCAGTTAAACGTGCACAATCTATAAAAACATGAAAAACACTCTCTGACAAACTGCAAAAGGGACACTCATTTACAAAACCAGGACTGATGACCGATAAAAATGCATTTGTGGCGATAGCGCCGTGGAGTATCCTCCACTGGAGGTCACCAGTCCTTTTTTTATTGGCGGTTTGTATAGAGTCCTCCAGTGTATCGGTTGTCCTTTCAGCTTCTCAGCCCACACGCTGACAGCCCTCTTCTCAAGTGTTTTCCTGTTTAGGATTTTTACACAGTTTTTTGTACAGTGTCTTTGGAAAAACTTTGCACAGATCCATTTCTGAGTCCGTGTTCTTTAAAAGAGGACCGCTGTCCTCTTCAAAACCTGGGCTCAGTAGCACTCTTGGGAAAGGATCTGTGTCTCTCGGCAGGCATTCTCCCTCTTTATATGACTGCAGGAGCCTCCTCTCCTCTGCAGTCAGTTTCTCCTTCACTTTCCTCAGAACACGCTCTATCGTTCTGGCAGACTGTACTTTGATTGCAGCGGCAACCTCCTGGGCGCCACCAAAATCCACTCCAGAGACTTGGATCAGCCGCTTCAGCGTCACCATGCCGGCTCTAGTCAACTTCTCCGACAGTCCTAGGAGCGTGTCCTCTCCGACATCCAGTCTCGCTCCGCAGATCAGCGGCTCTTCTAAAAGCCAATGCAGAGAATCAGTCGTTTCCGATCTTCGCAATTTAAAAAGAGCGCACGATTTAAAAAACGCTCTGATAAAATTGCGGAATTTCCTTTAACTTTAAAAGACTAACATTTGTTAAAAACAGAGCAGCATCCAACCCCAGAAAGTTCACACGTCTCAAAATACAGCTGGCCACATCTCTCCATACAGGAGATCTTATCAAATATTTTTGTAAAAACTGTATTCTAAAAACAACGACCCTACTCACCAGGTGGACAAGGCCCTGGCCCCCCTCTTCTCTGGGTAAAAACAACACCGATTGCGGCACCCAGTGACGACTGTTTCCAAAAGAAATTTACCATTTCTGTTTGGATTTTGACCAACAGTCTTGATGGCGGGTCTAATACGACAAGTTTATGCCATAATTGTGAGGCGACCAGATTGTTTAGCACCAACACTCTTCCTCGGTAGGACATCTTGTCATGTAGCCATTTCCATTTGGCAAGTTTGTTTTTTATCTTTTGTTCTATGTTTTCCCAATTCTTTTCAACAAAACTCTTTCTGCCTAAATAGACGCCGAGATATTTAAAACCATCCTTCCTCCAGGTCATACCTTTGGGGAGAGCTGGAAGTCCATTGAGCCACTCGCCAACGGCCAGGGCCTCGCTCTTTCCCCAATTCACTTTGGCGGCAGACAATATGGAGAATTTTTTTATAATCTCGGTTAAAACGCTGACGTCTCTTTGGTCTTTGATAAAAACCACAAGATCGTCAGCATAGGCGGATAAAACCAACTTGTTGTTAAAACCAGGTAAAACCATGCCATTAAGTTCTAAGCGCATTTTTTGTAGAAGGGGTTCCAGGGAGAGTGCATAGAGCATCCCCGAGAGCGCACAGCCCTGCCGGACGCCTCTACACACCCTAAAAGGAGCACACAGGCTACCATTGATCTTCAGCACACTCTCAATGTCACTTTACAGCACCTGGATCTTAGCGATAAGACCCTCGCTGAACCCAAACCTCCTCATTACTTTCCAGAGGAAGTCGTGTTCAACGCGGTCAAAAGCCTTTTCTTGATCTAATGAGATCAAGCCCGTCTGCAAACCCAATGAACCGGAGACTTCCAAAATATCCCGAATTAGGTAGATATTATCTACCATAGACCTGCCGGGGACGCAATAGGTCTGATCCCGGTGGATGACCTGCTCCATGGCTTTCCTTACCCTCGTGGCCAGGGCCTTGGAGAGGATCTTATAGTCGGTACAGAGGAGAGACACGGGGCGCCAGTTCTTTATATCCTGCAGGTTGCCCTTTTTGGGCAGCAGGGTGATGACTGCCCTGCGGCAGGATAGGGGGAGCGAACCGGTAGCCAGACTCTCATTGCACACCTCAAGCACGTCCTGGGCCAGAAGATCCCAGTAGGCCTTGTAAAACTCAACCGTGAGCCCATCAACGCCCGGGGACTTCTGGCCCTGCATGCCTAGGAGGGCTGTGTGGAGCTCCTGCACGCCCAGAGGGCGCTCCAACTCGATGTTGGTCTCCGCGGAGACCTGAGGTAGTTCCTCACAGAACTCCTCTAGCAGTTCATCGTTCTCCCTGTGTTCACTTTGGAACAGAGAACGGTAAAACTCCACAGCCCTCCTCCTTATCTGCCCCGGTTCGCTCAAATGCTGCCCCGTGTCCGACAGCAAGGAGTGGATCATTTTCCTCTGTCCGTGTTTCCTCTCCAGGCTGAAGAAAAAGCCAGAGGGAGCATCCATCTCTGTGATGTCCTGTATCCGGGATCTGACCAACGCGCCTTGTACTTTGTTTTCCAGCAGGTTTGCTAAAGTTAGCTTTTTAGATTTGAGAGCTTCAAAATACTCTCGATTTCCTGTGGAGTCACTAAGTCGTTCTAATTCCACTATACTCATCTCCAGATCTCTGATAGATCCGGCAATGTCACGAGTGACATTGACAGTGTGCTGTTGACTCAGCAGTTTTATTTGAACCTTTCCATAGTCCCACCACTGTCTAATAGAGCTAAAATCAGCCTTCGTTTTTCTAAAACCAGTCCAAAAATAAGTCAAAACCTCTTTAAAACTCTGATCGTCAATCAAAGCAGAATTAAAATGCCAGTACGCGCTTCTAGGTAAAATGTTTCTGATAAAAACACTACCTAAAAGCAAAGAATGGTCCGTAAAAGCCACTGGTAAAATCTGGCATGTTTTAAACACATTAAAATGGTGTTTAAAACAATAAAAACGATCTAAACGAGCCAAAGAGATTTTACCTTCCTTGATGTGGGACCATGTAAACTGCCTGGAGCCTGCATGCATCCTCCTCCATACGTCCACCAGGCCGTGAGACGAGACCAGCTGCTTCAAGACGTGTTGGGCCGCCGGGTGCGGCTCTGCGTGATTACGATCTAAAAACTCGTTTTCTGTGCAATTAAAATCTCCACCTATAAAAACATAATCTTCAGACCCGCAATCACCCAGCCTCTCCCCAATTTTTTTATAAAAACGTTTCTTCTCTGCATTGGCGATTGGAGCATAGATGTTAATAAAAACCATGTTAAAAAAATCGAACTTTGTCTTTACTAAAAGACACCTTCCTTGTATAACGTGTTCGATTTCGATAGAAAGTGGGGTAAAAGCTTTAGAAAAAACAAAGCCTACCCCTGCACTCTTGGAGGTGCCGTGACTCAAAATCACCTCCCCCCTCCACTCTCTACCCCAGTCCGTTTCGATCAAGTGATCGCTGTGCGTTTCTTGTAGGAAAATAACATCAATTCTTTTTTGATTCAACATCTGATACACTAAAGCACGTTTTTTAGCCTCCCTCGCCCCGTTAAGATTCAAAGATGCAATTTTAAAAGAATCCATAATGAGTAAAAGGCTAAAAGCAACGTACAAAAAACCAATAAGAAATATTAAAAAGCTACTGTGTATCATAAAAGCTGTTTTCTGACTTTGGTCATTATTTTCTTTAATCTAAAAACTTCTGTATCTGTAAAACCTGACACTTCTTTGTGTTTTACATAATGCCTCGCAGAGGAACAAAATATACTTAAATCTGGGAAGAAACTTTCAATTTTTATTCCTCTTAATCCTTTAGTTTGTTTTAAAAAGGTTCTGAATATTTCCACTGGGTATCTTGGTTCTTTGATAACTTGTGACACAGAGGCCTCACTGGTGTCGGAAAACCAGCTCTCTTCATCGCTGCTCTCTGACATTTCTTTCCTCTCCCCAGCTAACTTGCTGGCCTGTTTACTAGCCTGCTCAGCAGTCACCACATTTCTTCTCTTGCTACGTCTCTTTGTTGGAGTACAAACCTCTAAATCCATCTCCTCCTCTGCCTCACCCATATCCCTCCCTGTTCCACCTCCTATAACTGACTTTTCACTATTTTGTCCTTTAACCTGTCCATCCGCCTGCACCTCTCCTCTCTCCCCTTATCTCCACATACTAGATGCTCCACATCATCCTTCACCCCCTCCTGCCCTTCCTGCACATCACCTCCCTCGCCCTCTACATTCTCGCCTACACCACCAATCATCCCACCACCATTCACCACCGTGCTCTCATCCTCTCCAACACACACACTTCTACCACTGTCCTCCACTGACTCCTCAACAATGGCTTCTGCCAACACCTCCTCCACTACCTCCAGCTCCCCCGCCACCGCAGCGGCAGGTTCCCCCGCCACCGCAGCGGCAGGTTCCCCCGCCACCGCAGCGGCAGGTTCCCCCGCCACCGCAGCGGCAGGTTCCCCCGCACCGGCAGCGGCAGGTTCCCCCGCCACCGCAGCGGCAGGTTCCCCCGCCCCCGCCCCCCCGCCCCCGCCACCCCCCGCCCCCCCGCGCCCCCCGCCACCGCCCCCCCCGCCACCGCCCCCCCCCGCCAATGCCCAGCAGCAGCAGACTGCTGCTGAGCTGAGTCCGGCCTAGCCGGCTCTGCCTTATCAGGGCACATCTTTATAACGTGGCCCTCCTGTCCACATCCAAAACACCTCATTTGACCCGATGTGGCAAACAGCACATAATCAAAATCGTCCACTCTAACATGAAAACGTAAGTTCATTTCTTCATCTTTTCTATTCAGAATCATGAAAAGTTGTCTCCGGTGGGAGACAACATGTTTCAGTAGTGGTGATTTACACCCGGAAGGGATTTTCTTTACTGGCGACACCACTTTGCCGTGTCTTGATAGTTCTTTAATCAAGAACTCGTCGCTAATGAATGGAGGAACATTTGACAACATTACCTTAGTGGCTGGTAACGTGAGAGGTGAGACTTGTAAAAACAAACCGTTCACCGTGACACCCTTTTCCACCACCTGTTGTGCATGTTCCACTCGCTCAACAAACAACACCACTGCCCCATTCATACGTGCAGCCGACCTTATGTTCCCGTGTCCAATCATCTCACCCACCGCCAAACAAACTTCCTCCACGCTGCACGGAGAGCCGGCACCCACCTTGATGCCGTTCTTCCGTGTCAGCGTGGAAAAAGACCCACCACCGCTAACACCCACCATTGTTGCCGTCAGACGCCGGCAAGCCAGGCACGCCCGACGGCCACACCCCAAACAAACGAACAAAAACCCCTTAAAACGTGATAAAACTAAACACAAGAAAAAACAATTAAACAAGTAAACCAAACACCCAGAAAAACAGTAAGAAAAAGATAAAGAAAAGATATTCAAGCACTCTTGCTTTCACTCTTCCTCCGCTCCTCCTCACACACCCTCCTCTCACTCGAAGAAGAGAAAAAAATAAGAAGAAGAAGAAGAAGAAGAAGAAGAAGAAGAGAAGAAGAAGAAGAAGAAGAAGAAGAAGAAGAAGAAGAAGAAGAAGGCGGGGAAGATGAAAACAGAGCACGCGGGCTCGCTTTAACTTTTCCTTTGGAGAAGAGTTTGAGGTTCAACTAATTTTTTCCGTGTTTTCAGTGAAAATGTCTTCAGTTCAGCCTCAGAGAGTTTATCAAGCAGCAGGAAACTCCTGCTGAAGAAACATTCACAGAGTGGAAAGAAATCAACGTTAAGATGGAGGAAGAGATGGACGATCAGCGCAGACTGATGGATTTTACCCGGATACCCAAGATCATCTTGCACCGGATAGGTAAGAAACAGCTTCACGGTTTACTGATTAGTCAGGTTAAAGAGAGTTTTTACAGATAAATAATCGTTCTGTTCGTAGACATATTTAAAGAATCTGCTTAAATTAAGTAAAAATAGAAAATCCCTGGAGAAATGTAACCAGGGCCTGCTAAAGTGTGGCCCCAGTTTAGACCCAGCGCTCTGATTCTAACAATTAGCATCAATGCTCAGCTAAACTGAATTATAGTCAATAGCCTGTGGAAAGTCACAAGCATGTTGACTAACATGGACTTCCTCCATTCAGTTTGTTAAAATTAGTGTATAATCTAAAATGAGCCAAAATGCTAATGTTAGCCTAAATGCTGCTAGTAGCATGTGGGGCATCATTACAATGTGGTCTTACATTGACTTCCTGCATTCAGGGTCCTAAACATGGCTAATAAGTAATAAAAATAGCTAGAAGCTTATTTCAGGGAAAAGGCTGATGCTTGTGCAGCAAAGCAGAGCCCTAACCTGAGAGGAAAAGATCATGCAGGCTAATATTATTGCACTGTCTCTGAGTCGGTTTCTCTTCGCAATATTTATTAACCTATTTGTATGATTTGTTCTGTAAATTGCCATTCATATTATTTCTCAGTCTCTATCACTGAGGGATGAAGAGACTGATGTCTGGTTCTTTAGGTTCTGACGGGTCTGCGGTTCCTCTCCTGACCCACTGTGCACCCTGAATATCGCCGACACAGTTTTTTAATTCCCCTATCAAACTTCTCTGTGATTGTTTAGCCTAGAATGTGCATCTTCCAATGTTATGTTATTTGATGTTATTGTTACAGGTCAGTTTTCTAAACTACAAAGAAATGACTGTTAGGGATGCTCCAATATGAAAAATTGGATTGATATTGATATCTGATAGTAACACTGGTGTTATAGCAGATTTACCATATTTTATTTTATATACGTTTTTAATCCGATTACTTGATTAATCATAAGAATAATTAATAGATTACTCAATTACTGAAATAGTTGTTTACAGCAACGCTACTATCCATCCAGTTATCACTAGAAAATATTTATTGACTTTCTCTTTTATCTTGTCACATATGCTGAGCTGACAGCGCCTCTTAATGCTCATTTGTACTCAATGCATGTCAGCTATTCTGACAGAATAACTGCTCAAATTTAAGTTAAAGAAGGTCAGTGTTAGACCCGCCCAAAGCCCGCCCTCCACTTTCATTGGGGAATTATTTTATGGTGACACGACAGGAAGTGGATCCAGGTGATAATAATGATCACAACAATCAAAAGCATATTTAATAATTGTCTTGTCTGGCTGCTAAGTTTCCATTTTCATAATGTAAACTTAGTAAATGACTTATTAACTAACTTGTGTCTTAAATAAACTCGTTAAATAATTTTATCATTGTACATTTTCACCTTTCATATTTAATCTTCCAAATTGTCCAATATTCATGTCAAATATTTTCAATTGGTTCATTTTGCCATTATTTTCTGCATGTGTGCGATTAACAACAATCACCCAATGCTACCAATTCTGCTGTGAATCCCAGGAAAGTAAAGGCTGAGATTTAGTTGTGCTTTTGAACGTTTGTGTTGAGTGTGTGAGCGGAGCAATGTCTGACAATATCAGCGGGTGAGATTAAAAATTACTTTATGGTTTCCCTTTAGGCATTTTATGTCACTCTTTAATGTGATATATATCTGGTGACATATAATGGGTGCACTTCCCCTGCGCCCATTACAAGCACACAGCCCGCATCACCACCAGCGTTGGTCCACAATCTCCCAGTCGGATTGCGACACCGTGTGTGTGGTCAGGGTACACGTCCAAAAGTCAGGTGACCTGAACATCTGACTCCTCCTCCATGTAGGTGTCTTCTTCCTCTCTCTACATGGAGGAAGAAGATTTTATGTAATATTTGTCAGGAAGCTACTAGATTAAGCTATTGCCATCTTATTTGCTCACCTGGAGATCCTTAATATCATATTTTGACTCAAGAATAGTTCCAGTCTGGTCATTAGAATGGAGCTATGACCAGAATGAAACTAGTTCTGGTCATAGTTCCATTCTAGAACATCCAATGTTCTAGAACATAGAACATTAACTTCTTAGTTGAGTTAATGTTCATTCTTGTAAGATTGTAATTTTAGAATAACCTAAGAAAATCCTGTTTCGATACATGAAGGCATCAAAGTGGATTTCTTGTTTGATTGACATTTAAAAAACTTTTTTTTTTTGTCTATTTCCCAGATCTTCCACAATGTTGTGTGTGAAGAAGAGGAGATTCTCAATGACACAAAACCACAGAGGAACCAACTCATCTCTCATGGCTCTGCAGAAACTGAGAACCAGAATCAGGAAGGAAGCAATTCTGAAGACCCAGGAAAAAAGAGAAAGGAAGAACAGAAACCAAAGGAGAGATATGAGAAAACCAAACAGCAGAAAGACAGAACTGATGCTGAAAAACAAAAACCGCAGCAGAAAACTCACAAAGGGCAAAAAATACATTCTTGTAAAATTTGTGATAAAACCTTTTCTGGAAACAGTAACTTGAAGACACACATGAGAATTCACACAGGAGTAAAACCTTTCACTTGTTCAACCTGTGGAAAGAGTTTCAATGAAAGAGGGACTTTAACTAAACATATGAGAATTCACACAGGTGAGAAGCCTTTCACTTGTTCAACCTGTGGAAAGAGTTTCAGTGACAGAGGGACTTTAACTTGGCATATGAGAATTCACACAGGTGAGAAGCCTTTCTCATGTGAGACCTGTGGAAAGAGTTTCAATGTAAAAACGGCTTTAACTCAGCATATGATAATTCACACAGGTGAAAATCCTTTCTCATGTGGGACTTGTGGAAAGAGTTACAGACAAAAAACGACTTTAACTAAGCATATGAGAATTCACACAGGTGAGAAGCCTTTCACTTGTTCAACCTGTGGAAAGAGTTTCAGTGTAAAAGCGAATTTAACTGCGCATATGAGAATTCATACAGGTGAGAAGCCTTTCTCATGTGGGACTTGTGGAAAGAGTTACAGACAAAAAACGACTTTAACTAGGCATATGAGAATTCACACAGGTGAGAAGCCTTTCATTTGTTCAACCTGTGGAAAGAGTTTCAGTGACAGAGTTACTTTAACTCGGCATATGAGAAGTCACACAGGTGAGAAGCCTTTCTGGTGTGAGACCTGTGGAAAGAGTTTCAGTGTCAGAGGGACTTTAACTCGGCATATGAGAATTCATACAGGTGAGAAGCCTTTCTCATGTGGGACCTGTGGAAAGAGTTTCAGGATGAAACAACAATTACTTAAACACATAAAGATTCATATGGATGCAAAACAGTGACGTGCGGTGAGGCTTTACGATGTATAAATACAGACACCATGTATGTTATTGGTTACTCAGAAATTTTGCTCATGCATACAACGCTGGAGGGCAGAAAGACCGTTCTTTTACACGTCATCCATAGCTGTAGTAACCAGGTGAAACTTAGAAATGTAGGTATTGTTTCGTGTTATGATCCACAGCAAAGGGAGAAACCTAAACCACTTTCTCACTCTGCATCACCCAAGCTACATGCAGACTCGTTGCAATAGCAACTGATAACAATGCCATGTTTTAGGATTTAACATAAAAAAATAAAGAATTTTGGTCACAGAACAGAACATTGAGTTTTTTGCAGTAGTTTGTTTTAGTCTTAGTGTTTTATTAATAAATCATTGCTGTGGTAGATTAGCTAACATTTCTACTTTACTGAATTCTTTAGACATACAGACTGTGGCCCACAAAATGCACATTTCATTAAAAAACTAAACAAAAACATGTTTTTTCCCATCTTACCTTTACTTATAAATTAAATCCATAACAATTCTGCACAAAAATATCCATTCATCCAAAGCCAAGTCGATGCTCTGAATGTCTTGTACTAAATTAGACTTGAGGTCCATTTTTGTCTACCAGCTTTGTTTTTCTAAAATCAGTTTTTTGTTTTATTTCTCAGTCACATTTGTACTTAAGGTTCCCATCAGTGTCCCATTAGATACTGAAGTTAAAGAGGGGAATGTCTTCAGGAAGGTTTAATTTCTGTGGATTTCAGGTGTCTTGCAGTTATGTGTCATGTAGTTATTGAGTTCAGCTTTTACATTGTTGACTTTTACATGTATGACTTGAAATAAAGTATTTTACATTTTAAAGCAGTGTTATTCTTTTTTCCCATAAATTGCTGGGTTTCAGATGATGGAGCACCGATGCCTTACCATGGAGGGGGGGTCAGAAAGTAAATGCAGCACATTTAGGCATTTTGACTTAAACATCAAAATGTCTTAAGTCTGTGCCATGTGTGGTTGTTCCAACCATTCTAATAGAGAGAAAGAAAAACTTTATCTTTGTGTTTTGAAGGTAGTCGGTCACAAGGAAGTTAATTTAGAAAAAACTCACCTAACAAAGAGAAAAGTGGATCAACAATCTACAGCTAAAACCAGGAGGTGCAGGAAGTAATAATGCCGGAGTTTGCAGAGCCACTTTTCTAACATCGTTTAAATTGTATTTTCAGATATTTTATTGGATGGTAACTTAGAAAGACAAGCATTCATATGCAGGCACATGCAGAGGGGGTCTGGAGAGGGCTTGAGCCCTGCCCCTTTTACCCTTGATGCCCCCAGAGCCCTTTTTGGGTTTATTTTTGTTTTCAACTTGAGTCTTTTGTGTCAGGAGGCCTTCTTGTGCCTCTAAATATAACACCTAGCAAAACTAATGAGTCTGGCTGCCCTTGGTCTAATTATGAGGATTCCCAGTCCTTCTGCCTCCACGTTGTTCAGACACCGGGTCCGTGGCGAGGAAGAGCGGGGCTGAACTGTGACCTCTAACGGTCAACTTTTGGGCAATAATTAATTTTTCTAACGTACACTTGTGAATAAAAACATAGGTCTGATGTTGAAGTTATAAAACCAGTTTCTATTTATATTTTGTAATAATGTCTGGAGGGCCCCTACCAGCAGCTACTGGGTTCTCTTTGTTTACCTTGATATCTCAGCCTTATAATTCTAGATCTCAGAGGTGCTGAAATCAAATTAATGACATGTGAGAAGTTAACTGTTTATATATGAAGGTTTTTCTGATTTACTTTTTGTTTCAAACAGGTTTTATTTCAGTCTCTATGTTTATGTAAATCGATTCTGTCACAGTCTTGACTAAACAGAAAAATAGAAAAAGACCATCATTATGATACTTTATCATCTAAAATTATAGAAAAAGTTTCAATGATTTTTTTTATCTGAAATTCAATCCACATCATCAAACCATTTTGTAAGGAGAAAATTTATTTAAAACCATGTCAAAGAAATGCATCCATTTCTCCAAATCATTAAAATAAAAATATGTACAAAGGATAAAAAACACAATAAAGACTCCAAAATTTCAGAAGTCTAAATCTCAAAGCATTCAAAACTCATTGTTTGTTAGACAATCTCTCCCTCAGTCTCATTCAATAAAATGGAAATATAAAACTGGCAGAATAAAATTTTTAAGAATTTCAGCTAAATATCCAGATTAAAATGCTTTGTAAGCAAAACCTGCTACATTTAAGAATTTAAGTCGGTTGCAATTACTCCACTTCCAAACAGCAACTTACTGAGAATCTTGAGGTTCACATTGTGCCATCAAACCTGTGCAAGTTCTCATTTGAACAGTTACATTTATTTAGAGTGAACCTTTTTCTACTGAATCTACAAAATAAAAGCTTCCAACCCGTGTGAATCTTCATGTGATGACTTAAACTGGATCTATACACAAAACATTTTCCTCGCTTTTCACTAAGGGTGCAGACATGACATGGTGAGCTGGTCTAATAGTCAAACCTCACAGCGGAGAACAGAACAGTGGCTGAGGTCAATAACGTTGAGGAATCAGATCAGCTTCACATGCATGTATCTGCTGCTCACCAATGTCCCAAAATTAAGGAAATCAACATTTATGAATCAGCCAGATGATAAATCAATGCACAGCTACTTCTCACCTGTGTGAATTCTGTTGTGAGAAGTTAAGTTCTGTTTTTGACTGAAACCTTTTTCACAAATCCCACATGAGAAAGGCTTCTCACCAGTGTGAATTCTCCTGTGACGTTTTAAACTTTTTTTATAAGGGAAACTTTTTCCACAAATCCCACATGAGAAAGGTTTCTCACCTGTGTGAGATCTCATGTGATGAACTAATTGATATCCAGTCAAACAATTTCTTCCACAAGTGCCACAAGTGATAACCTTCTCACCCGTGTGAGATCTCATGTGAAGAGTTAAACTTTCCTTTCGAGTGAAACTTTTTCCACAGTTCTCACATGAGAACGGTATCTCACCCATGTGAGATCTCATGTGATGAACTAATTGATATCCAGTCAAACAATTTCTTCCACAAGTGATAACCTTCTCACCTGTGTGAGATCTCATGTGAAGAGTTAAACTATGCTTTTGAGTGAAACTTTTTCCACAGGTCTCACATGAGAAAGGTTTCTCACCCGTGTGAACTCTGATGTGAATAGCTAACTGAGGTTTCCTCCGGAAACGTTTCCCACAGGTCTCACAAAAGAACGGTTTCTCACCTGTATGAATCTCAATATGAGCAAGTAAATGAGATTTAAACAAAAAACTTTTCCCACAGATTGTGCAGGTGTAACGTTTCTCACCCGAATGAATTCTCTTGTGTCTTTTTAAAGAGTCGTTTAGACGGAAACCTTTTCCACAAGCTGGACAAGTGAACGGTTTTTCACCTGTATGAATTCTCATGTGATCAATTAAACGACTCTTTAGGGTAACGTTTTCCACAGGTGGAACATTTGAAAGGTTTCTTAGCCATGTGAGTTTTCTTGTGATTCATCAAGGAACTATTTTGAGAAAGGTTTTTATCACAAATTTGACAAGAATATAGATTTTGGTCTGGCTGAGCTTTCATGTGCGTTTCTTGTTCTGAAGTCTCTGTTGAGTTTTTCTGCTGTTTGTTCAAAATGTCATCAGTTTCCTGTTCATCACAAGATGCTCTTCATCCTGACTGATGCAAAGTTGCTCCTCTTCCTCTTTGATCTGCAGAAGTTCTGGTTCTTTTCGGTCCAGTTTCATCTGCAGAGGTTCTGGTTCCTCTTGATCCTGTTTTATCTGCAGAGGTTCTGGTTCCTCTTGTTCCAGTTTCATCTGCAGAGGTTCTGGTTCCTCTTGTTCCAGTTTATCTGCAGAGGTTCTGGTTCCTCTTGATCCAGTTTCATCTGCAGAGGTTCTGGTTCCTCTTGTTCCAGTTTCATCTGCAGAGGTTCTGGTTCTGGTTCCTCTTGTTCCTGTTTCATCTGCAGAGGTTCTGGTTCATCTTGATCCAGTTTCATCTGCAGAGGTTCTGGTTCCTCTTGTTCCAGTTTTATCTGCAGAGGTTCTGGTTCCTCTTGTTCCAGTTTTATCTGCAGAGGTTCTGGATGATCTTGATCCAGTTTCATCTGCAGAGGTTCTGGTTCCTCTTGTTCCAGTTTATCTGCAGAGGTTCTGGTTCCTCTTGATCCAGTTTCATCTGCAGAGGTTCTGGTTCCTCTTGTTCCAGTTTTATCTGCAGAGGTTCTGGATGATCTTGATCTGAAGTGAAGTTTCTCTCCGGGTTTCTGAGCTCATTTAGATCCTCCCCCTCTTTGCACACACTGCATTGTGGGAGATCTGGACAAAAAAGTCAAAATGTGAGGTCACACAATGAACTCTTCAGTTTAATTAACTAAAACTAAAATGAAAATATTCCTCAGCAGGGGTCGTGCTGTGGTAGCACAACCCACGATTGGAGGCCTTCAATCCTCCACACGGCCGTCACGGGTTTGATTTCCGGATCCGACTTTATTTGCCGCATGTCTTTCCTTACTACATTCCTGTCAGCCTTCTTTCTTATAAGGGACACTAGAGCCCACAGAAACCCCAGGAGAGGAAATGTATATATATCAATCAGCAAACATTATAAAATGAAATCTCTTCCATCGTCTTTCAGAGAGATTGTTATTTACCTTATTTAGAATAAACAATGTCTGCATGTGGTTAATAAATTTACCGTCAATTAAACCTTAGTGCCGTCAAATATGCAGTCTGGCTAGCTGACGTTAACTCCCCTTCAAGATTCGCTTCTCACCAACAGGGACGTTACACCTTCTGTGACCACTGCACATTGTGACTGTAGGAGGCGCTGTTGCAGGTTTTCATCATACTTTGCTATTCTTATGGACACAGAATATGATGGCGCTTATCAAATAATGGTCCCACACTGTAACTTACAGTAAAGTACTAAATATTTAAACTGAACCATCTCTATTAACTCTGCTTGCTAAGTCAATATCTGACCATTAGTCTTATGACATTTCTTTTAGTTAAATGAAACGGCCCTTTAAATAGCTTTACATAGTGTTATAGTCAAGACCATCTAAGCAGAGACCAAGACCAGCCGCCACATGACTATAAAATGTGAAATATTAGCAAAAGTGCTAATCAAATTGGTCTGAAAGATCCACATTCCCATAAAAACAAATCAATTTAACCAATATTATCAATTCAAACTCTTTGTTCTACTTTGCTCTGTGCTACAATCCATGGAAGTCTCATGCCAACCCTAAAAGTTAACGCCCTGGGCGGTTGCCCATATTGCTCATATCAGAAACCACCACTGTCTGCACTATTAAACATAGCAATTAAGGCAATGCACTAGTGGTAAACAACGCTCCATCATGAACACAGACCAAGGAGCAACAAGCAGAAATAACCAAACACTGTGACAGTTCTCACTTTTTCTCCTGCTGCATGAAGCCAGGCAGCACAGAACTATCACAGAGCAATGAGCATGCTCTGTGTGCTCTGGTTTTATTGATTCACCAATTAAATTAATATCAATGTATACAAACAATTAAAATAATGACAGCTACTGCAGCTGTTTCGTACCTATCCGCTGCAAGATGATCTTGGGTATCCGGGTAAAATCCATCAGTCTGCGCTGATCGTCCATCTCTTCCTCCATCTTAACGTTGATTTCTTTCCACTCTGTGAATGTTTCTTCAGCAGGAGTTTCCTGCTGCTTGATAAACTCTCTGAGGCTGAACTAAAGACACTTTTACATTAAACACAGAAATATTTAACTAAACTGCAAAACAGTCTTCAAGAGGAAAAGTAAAGCCAGACATTTGCTCTGTTTTTATTTTTCACGTGTTTCACTGTTGCTGTGCTGAAGAAACTGGAAGTGATTATTAGTTTGGCTTTAAATTTTCTGCTGAGTCTCTTCTTTTAAAGTCCTGGAGGGCTGATGCCCTGAAACTTTAGCTGAGCCTCTGCTGCACCACCTGAATAGAGTAATTAGGTCATTAAGGCTCTGCAGATCTGATCCACACAAGGAGGAGGTAATTATGGTGATTTCATTGCAGTGTTTTGTACCTGTGGCTCATCTAAACACTGCAGGTCACCTTGAGGACTGGAGTTTGACTCTGTGGTTTAGTCAGATCTCCTGCTGAAGAAACATCCAAAGAGTGGAAATAAATCAACGTCAAGATGGAGGAAGAGATGAACGATCAGCTCAGATCAGTCTGGAAAAACACTGATGATGACAATAACTGTTTGATTACCTTGGTAACTAAGAGTGATAGCAAATTAGAGTAAATTCTTTCTGATTCATTTCCTTTTTTCCATTACTATTCATTCAGTTCCTCAGTTGACCCGAGTGAAACACAGTATAATTTTTTCAAGTCTTTTTAATTAATTATTAAGTTTTATGTTTTTTTAACACATTTACCATTTTTTTTTAATATGTGGAATATTTTTTTAAACTTTCAATGTATGATGAAAACATTATAAATCAGAAATATGACACAGAAGCACCTTTATGCTGCCACCTACTGACAAGAACCTGGTACTACACCTTCAAAGAGCTATTTTTCTACAGTTTGTGCGACTGAATTCATTTCCATGGATTTCATATGCAGGAGTATGTTTAAACAGTCATGTTCAATAACATGGAATCAGACCAACAACAAAAAAGTTGTATTTCATAAATGTGTGTGTAACCTGGTTGAATTTGTCTGTTGTTATAATCGTGTAACATAGTTGAAATGATTCAGTTTAAATTCTGCTAGTATGGGTTTTATGGATGTCCTGTAATGAGTGTTTTTTTTGGCGCCCCTACTGGTTGCCTATAAAAGGAGGAAGAACTGCAGATTCCACACAGTCTGTCAGGAACTCCACTGTGGTAGGTCATCAAGTCCAGTTCCTTTCTGAACAGTAGTGGTGGTTGTGCTCTGAGACTAACGTGGAGTTTTGTTGCAGTACCCAGAGTTGGCGAACCAGTAGGGAGGCTTACTGTGTTTTTGTTATTGTTGACACTCATTACAGGTAATTATATTATGTTAAATGTCAGAAATTTATGTTGTCAGTTATTTTTCAGTTAAGTTTGTCAGTGTGTTTATTATGTTGTCAGTTTGTTGTATTTGCCTGTCTGTCAGTTTGTTTGTTCTCTGTTTCAGTTGGAAGTTACTGTTAAATAGTTAATTAGTTAAATTTGACTGCTGCCTATGTTTATTTTTCTGATTTTATTGATTTATAAGAGAAATATTGTATAAATTTTATTTGAAAGTTTTGTTATCAATGAAAATCCACTATACGATCACTGTTATAAAAATGCATTTGTAATGATTATTGTAGGACACAGTCTGTCAGGAACTCCACTGTGTACCCAGAGTTGGCGAACCAGTAGGGAGGCTTACTGTGTTTTTGTTATTGTTGACACTCATTACAGAAATTTACCCAACTGGTCTCCGCTGTGTGCTGTGTATTGGGGAGGAAGTCACAATTGCTCAAAATGTTTTTCTTTGGTTATTGTATGGGTTCCTACCTGACTGAAAATCTCTTATTGTTTTAACTGCGTTACTTTAAGAACAGAAGCCTCTCCCCTTTTGTTTCTTCCTCTGTGGTATTGTCTTTAAAATGTTTGTGTCCCTTAGACCCTATCCTTTTGTCATGTTGTCCTGTGGGAGAGGTGTGTATTATTTATTTTGTATCTAAATACATCCAGTTTATTTATAAATTTATTAAGTTAATTTCTGTTATGTACTTTTGTTTATGTAGGGCTTGGAGCGGGCAGCCGGTAACACGGTTATTTTCTATCTGTTATTCTTGTCAGAATAAACCCTTTTAAAGGTGAACCACGGCCTGATCATTTAAAACCAGAACAACGCAGATCGGATCCGGTTACATGTGTTTGAAGTCAGTTATCTATTGTGAGACGTTTTTTAATTTTATTTCAAATGTTCAAGTTGAATACATTACTCTAAACCACATGTGGCTTCATACTGTTTAACTTTAAAAATGAATCAGAACCTACAAACTAAACCTCCTGTGTCGATATAATAACTGTACGTGCTTTGTTCTAATTAAACAGATCTAATCATGCTCAATAAATTAAAATATGAAAGAAAATGTGGTATATTAAAGCGGGACTTTTGAATCGTTCACAGTTTCTTCAGTACAGTTCCAGTGAAACACGGGGAACATTTCTGAATATATTTGTTATTTAATAAATCACCTTAAGAAAACGAAATTGGTAGAAAGAATATTTTTTATAATAATAATAATAATAATAATAATAATAATAATAATAATAATAATAATAATAATAATTTTGGTGCGGGAGAATATTTATGTAGCATCCCGTTTCACACTCCATTCCAGTAGATGGCGGTAATTCACATCAATAAGTTTCTTGCCAACCGCCATGAAAAAAAGAAGAAGAAGAAGAAGAAGAAGAAGAAGAAGAAGAAGAAGAAGAAGATTTTTGATTTTTACCAATACATTTATTAAACAAATATATATACACAATTCACAATGTTTCTCTTTACATCAATAAAATCATTATAATAGTATTTTTTTATAAATTAGTTCGTTTCTCTCTGAGATGATGCATAGTGCGTTATCGCATCCCCACAAATCCAAAAACTTTTTCCAAATTCCCGGTGGCCCTGTGGAAAGCAAACTCCAATCTCAATCTCGCCTTTATGTTCACTTTCCACAGGGTCACAGCATCCAACTGAGGTCATCCTGCATCCTATCTCTTCGAGTGATATAAATAGCTAGTTTAGCTTCAGCCAATAAATAGTTTAAAAGCCGAGATCTAAAACTAGTTGCTTTACTATGAGGTACACGTTAATAATACTGCATTGGTAAAAAGCATTTTAAAAAGACTAAAAACAGTCGATAGAAAACTAAAAAAACCAGTTAAACGTGTACAATCTATAAAAACATGAAAAACACTCTCTGATAAGGTGCAAAAAGGACACCATTTACAATATTATGATTGATAACCGATAAAAAGCATTTGTGGCAATGGCGCCGTGGAGCACCTCCACTGGAGGTCACCAGTCCTTTTTTTAATTGGCAGTTTATATAGCGTCCTCCATTGTATCGGCTGTCCTTTTAGCTTATCAGCCCACACGCTGACAGCTCTCCCCTGGAGTGTTTTCCTGTTTAGGATTTTTACACAGTTTTTGTACAGGTCTTTGGCATTACCTTGCACAGGTCCATTTCCGAGTCGTGTTCTTTAAAAGGGGACCACTGTCCTCTTCAAAGCCCGGACTCAGGAGTACCTTTGGGAATGGATCCGTGTCTCTTGGTAGGCATTCCTTCTCTTTGTATGACTGCAGTAAATCCTTCTCCTCTGCAGCCAGTCTCTCCTTTACTTTCCCCAGGACACGTTCCATTGTTCTGGTGGACTTCATTTTGACTGCAGCGGCAACCCCCTGGGCGTCTCCAAAATCCGCTCCAGAAAATTGGATCAGCCGCTTTAAAGTCACCAGTCCAGCTCTGCTCAAAGTCTCTGATAGTCCTAGGAACGTGTCTTTTTCGACGTCTAATCTTGCTCCGCAGACCAATGGTTCTTCTAAAAGCCAATGCAGAGAGTCATTCGTTTCCGATCTACGCAATTTAAAAAGAGCACACGATTTAAAAACGCTCTGATAAAATTGCGGAATCTCCCTTAACTTTAAAAGACTAAAATTTGTTAAAAACAGAGCAGCATCCAACTCCAATAAATTCACACGTCTCAAAATGCAGCTGGCCACATCCTCATACAGGAGATCCTGTCAAATTTTCTGTAAAAACTGCAATCTAAAAACAACCACTCTACTAGCCAGGTGGACAAGGCCCTGGCCCCCCTCCTCTCTAGGTAAAAACAACACTGATTGCGGTACCCAGTGATGGTTATTCCAAAAGAAATTCACCATTTCTGTTTGGATTTAGCCAACAGCCTTGATGGCGGGTCTAACACAACAAGTTTATGCCATAGTTGTGAGGCAACCAGGTTATTTAACACCAGCACTCTTCCTCGATAAGACATTTTGCCGTGTAGCCATTTCCATTTGGCAAGTTTATTTGTTATCTTTTGTTCTATGTTTCCCCAGTTCTTTTCTTCAAAATCCTTTCCGCCTAAAAAAACACCAAGATATTTCAAGCCATCTTTCCTCCAAGTCATGCCCTTGGGGAGAGCCGGGAGTCCTTCAGCCCACTTGCCAACAGCCAGGGCCTCGCTCTTTTCCCAATTCACCTTGGCGGCAGACAACATGGAGAATTTCTGTATGATCTCGGTTAAAGCGCTGACGTCTCTTTGATCTTTAATAAAAACCACGAGATCGTCAGCATAGGCGGATAAAACCAATTTGTTGTTAAAACCAGGTAAAACCATGCCATGGATCTCTGAGCGCATTTTTGCAGGAGGGGTTCCAGGGAGAGTGCGTAGAGCATCCCCGAGAGCGCGCAGCCCTGTCGGACACCTCTACACACCCTAAAAGGAGCACACAGGCTACCGTTGATCTTCAGCACACTCTCAATGTCACTGTACAATACCTGGATCTTGGCGATAAAACCCTTGCTGAACCCGAACTTCCCCATAATTTTCCAGAGGAAGCCGTGTTCAACGCGGTCAAAAGCCTTTTCTTGATCTAGTGAAATCAAGCCAGTTTGTAAACCCAATGAACCGGAGACTTCCAAAACATCCCGAATTAGGTAGATATTATCTACCATAGACCTGCCGGGGACGCAATAGGTCTGATCCCGGTGGATGACCTGCTCCATGGCTCTTCCTAACCTCGTGGCCAGGGCCTTGGAGAGGATTTTATAGTCGGTGCAGAGAAGGGACACAGGGCGCCAGTTCTTTATATCCTGCAGGTTTCCTTTCTTGGGCAGCAGGGCGATGACCGCCCTACGACAGGACAAGGGGAGCGAACCAGTGGCCAGACTTTCATTACACACCTCAAGCATGTCCTGGGCCAGAAGATCCCAGTAGGTCTTGAAAAACTCCACCGTGAGCCCATCAACACCCGGGGACTTCTGGCCCTGCATGCCCAGGAGGGCTGTGTGGAGTTCTTGCATGCTCAGAGGGCGCTCCAACTCGCTGTTGGTCTCCTCAGAGACCTGAGGCAGTTCCTCACAGAACTCCTCCATCAGTTCGTCGTTCTCCCTGTTCTCGCTTTGGAACAGTGAACGGTAGAAATCGACAGCCCTCCTCCTTATCTGCCCTGGTTCGCTCAGATGCTGCCCCGTGTCCGACAGCAACGAGTGGATCATTTTCCTCTGCCCGTGCTTCCTCTCCAGGCCAAAGAAAAAGCCAGAGGGAGCATCCATCTCTGCGATGTCTTGCATCCGGGATCTGACCAACGCGCCTTGGACTTTATTCTCCAGCAGGTTGGCCAAAGTTAGCCTTTTTGATTTGAGAGCTTCAATATGCTCTCGATTTCCTGTGGCGTCACTAAGTCGTTCCAATTCCACTATGCTTATCTCCAGATCTCTGATAGATCCGGCAATGTCACAAGTGACATTGACAGTGTGCTGTTGACTCAGCAGTTTGATCTGGACCTTTCCATAGTCCCACCACTGTCTGATGGAGATAAAATCAGCCTTCGTTTGTCTAAAACCGTTCCAAAAATAAGTTAAAACCTCTTTAAAACTCTGATCGTAAGTCAAAGCAGAATTAAAATGCCAGTACGCGCTTCTAGGTAAAATGTTTCTGATAAAAACACTACCTAAAAGCAACGAATGATCCGTAAAAGCCACGGGTAAAATCTGGCATGTTTTAAACACGTTTAAAATGGTGTTTAAAACAATAAAAACGATCTAAACGAGCTAAAGAGATTTTACCTTCCTTAATGTGGGACCATGTGTACTGCCTGGAGCCTGCGTGCATCCTCCTCCATACGTCCACCAGGCCATGAGACGAGACCAGCTGCTTCAAGACATGTTGGGCTATCGGGTGCGGCTCTGCATGATTGCGGTCTAAAAACTCGTTCTCAGTGCAATTAAAATCCCCACCTATGAAAACATAATCTTCTGGCCCGCAATCACCTAGTCTTTCCCCAATTTTTTCATAAAAACGTTTCTTCTCTGCATTGGTAGTCGGAGCATAAATATTAATAAAAACCATGCTAAAAAAATCAAATTTTGTCTTTATTAAAAGACACCTCCCTTTTATAACGTGTTCGGTTTCAATAGCAATAGGGGTAAAAGCTTTAGAAAAAAGAAAGCCTACCCCTGCACTCATAGATGTGCCATGACTTAATATGACCTCTCCCTTCCACTCTCTGCGCCATTCCGTTTCTAATATGTGATCACTGTGTGTCTCTTGCAGAAAAATTACATCAATTTTCTTTTGTTTTAACATTTGATAAATTAATGCCCGTTTTTCAACCTCTCTGGCCCCATTTAAATTCAAAGATGCTATTTTAAAAGACTCCATCTTGTGTAAAAAACTAAAACCAACCCACCAAAACACTACAATAAATAATAAATAATCACTATACATCATTAAAATTGTTTTCTAACTTTTGACATTATCTTTTTTAACCTGTAAATTTCTGTGTCCGTAAAATCTGATTCTTCTTTGTGTCTGATGTGGTGTCTGGCAGAGAAATAAAACGTTCTTAAATTAGGGAAATATTTTTCTAATTTTACCCCCTTTAACCCTTTTGTTTGCCTTAAAAAGGTTGTAAAGGCTTCTGCTGGGTATCTCGGTTCTTTGTCCATTTTTGATACAGAGGCTTCGCTGGCGTCAGAGAACCAGCTCTCTGTATCACTGCTGTCTGACACCTCCCTCCTCTCTACAGTCAACTTGCTAGCTTGTTTGCTAGCTTTTGCAGCAGCCACTACATTCTGCCTTTTGCTGCGTCTCTTTGCCGGGACACTGGCTTCAAAGTCCATGTCTTCCTCTACTTCACCCGTTTCTCTCTCTGCTCCATCCCCTACCACCGACTCTACACTGCCTTTCCTTTTGCTTTGTCCTTCTGCCTGAGCTTCTCTTCCCTCACCTTCATACACTCGACACTCCTCATCGCCCCTCACATCTTCCAGATCTCTTTCCACACCGTCATTCACCTGCTCCACACTCTCACTCACACCACCATTCACCCCATCACCACACACCGCTATGCTCTCACCTTTTCCGACATTCCCACTCTTATCTCCGTCCTCCACTGACCCTTCATCAACATTCTCCGGTTCCCCCGCCGCAGCAGCGGGTTCCCCCGCCGCAGCAGCGGGTTCCCCCGCCGCAGCAGCAATAGCGGCCTCGCCATCTTGCCCAGCAGGGGGCTGCTTTTCCTCCGATACCGAAGCGGCTAGCCCGGCCCTGTCGGGACACATTTTTATAATGTGTCCCTCTTGTCCACAACCAAAGCACTTCATATTTGAAGTGGTTGCAAAAAGCACGTAGTCGAAGTCATCTAGTCTCACATGAAAACGTAAGTTTAGTTCCTCATCTTTTTTGTTTAGAAGCATGAACAGTTGTCTTCTATGAGAAACTACATGCTTCAATAAAGGTGATTTACACCCTGATGGTACCTTCTTAACAGGTGAAACCACCTTACCATGCCTCGATAGCTCCTTTACTAGAAATTCATCGCTAATGAACGGCGGTACATTCGATAGTGTCACCTTTTTTGCTGGTAGCGTTAACGGTGACACTTGCAGAAATAAGCCGTTGACGGACACGCCCGCCTCCACCAACTGTTGAGCTTGTTCGACTTTTTCCACAAATAAAACCACCGCCCCATTCATCCGTGCAGCCGACCGAATAGACCCGTGCCCAATCACCTCTCCAACGCTAAACAAACTTCCTCCACGCTGCACGGAGAGCCGGCACCCACCTTGATGCCGTTCTTCCGTGTCAGCGTGGAGAAAGACCCACCACCAACACCCACCATTGTTGCCGTCAGACGCCGGCAAGCCAGGCACGCCCGACGGCCACACCCCAAACAAACGAACAAAAAAACCCCTTAAAACGTGATACAACTAACACAAAATTACAATTAAACAAATAAAACTAGACACCCAGTGAAAAGACAGTAAGAAAAGATAAAGATATACAAACACGCTCTCTTTCACTCTCCTTCCGCTCTTCCTCACACACCCTCCTCTCACAAGAAGAAGAAGAAGAAGAAGAAGAAGAAGAAGAAGAAGAAGAAGAAGAAGAAGAAGAAGAAGAAGAAGAAGATTTTTTGATTTTTACCAAAACATTTATTTACAATAATAATAAAACAATTTCCTTTTTTTTGTTGTTTTACAATAATCCTATGTCAAACAAATACATTATAATAAAACATCAGTATAAATTAGTTCATTATTTTCTGAAATGATGCACAACACTTTGTCACATCCCCATAACTCTAAAAAACCCTGCACATTCCCAGTGGCTCTGTGGAAAGCAAACTCCAACTTCAGCCTCGCCTTGATGTTTACCTTCCACAGAGCCACACATCAACTTGAGGTCCATCCTGCATCTTGTCTCTTCGAGTTATATATATAGCTAATTTTGCCTCGGCTAATAAATAATTTAAAAGCCTTGACTTAAAACTAGTCGCTTTTCTATGACGTACTCCGTTAATAAATAGTGCATCGGTAAAAATCATTTTAAAAAGACTAAAAACAGTCGATAAAAAACTAAAAAAGACTATCAAACGTGTGCAATCTATAAAAACATGAAAAACACTCTCTGACAACCTACAAAATGGACACTCATTTATAAAACCAGGACTAATCACCGATAAAAATGCGTTGGTGGCTATAGCGCCATGGAGTATCCTCCACTGGAGGTCGCCAATCTTTTTTCTAATCGGCGGTTTGTACATTGTCCTCCAGTGGATTGGTTGTCCTTTCAGTCTTTCAACCCACACGCTGACGTCCCTCTTTCGAAGCGTTCTCTTGTTTAGAATTTTCACACAGTTTTATATAAAGTCTTTGGTGCCACTTTGCACAAATCCATTTCTGAGTCCATGGTCTTTAGCAGAGGACCGCTGTCCTCTTCAAAGCTTGGACTCAGAAGAACCTTAGGAAAAGGATCTGTTTCTTTTGGCAGGCATTCTCCATCCTTGTATGCCTGCAATAAACTCTTCTCTTTTCCAGTCAATCTTTCTCTTATTCTCATCAGGACACGTTCCATCATTCTTGTAGACCTTACTTTCAGTGCGGCAGCGACCTTCTGGGCATCGCCAAAGTCTGCTCCTGACGCTCGAATCAGCCTCTTTGAGGTCACCATTCCGGCTCTAGACAGCGTCTCTGTTAGCCCCAGGAACGTGTCCTCTTCAACATCCAGTCTTGCTCCGTACACCAAGGGTTCTTCTAATAGCCAATGCAGAGAATCAGTCATTTCCGCTCTACGCAATCTAAAAAGAGCACATGATTTAAAAACGCTCTGATAAAATTGCGGAGTTCCTTTAAACCTTAGAAGACTAAAATTTGTTAAAAACAGAGCAGCATCCAATCCCAAGGAATTCACGCGTCTTAGAATGCAACTGGCTACATCCTTCCACACAGGAGATCCTATCAGGTACTTTTGTAAAAACTGTATCCTAAACACAGTGACTCTACTGGCCAGGTGGACAAGGCCCTGGCCCCCCTCTTCTCTGGATAAAAACAGCACCGACTGTGGCACCCAGTGACGATTGTTCCAGAAAAAATTAACCATTTCCGTCTGTATTCTTGTCAGCAGCCCTGACGGTGGATCTAGTACAATGAGCTTGTGCCAGAGTTGTGATGCGACCAGATTATTAAGCACTAACACTCTTCCTCTGTACAACATTTTTTCATGCAACCATTTCCATTTCGCAAGTTTGTTTGATATTTTTTGTTCTAGGTTTTCCCAGTTTTTTTCAACAAAACTTTTCTCGCCTAAATACACGCCTAGATATTTTAGGCCATCTTTTCTCCAGGTCATGCCTTTGGGGAGAGCCGGGAGTCCGTCGGGCCACTCGCCAACAGCCAGGGCTTCACTTTTTCCCCAATTTACTTTGGCGGCAGACAGCATGGAGAACTTTCTTATGATTTCTGTTAAACCGCTGACGTCTCTTTGATCTTTAATAAAAACCACGAGATCGTCAGCATAGGCAGATAAAACCAATTTGTCTTTAAAACCGGGTAAAACCAAGCCGTGAATGTCTGATCGCATCTTCTTTAAAAGGGGTTCCAGGGAGAGTGCATAGAGCATTCCCGAGAGCGCGCAGCCCTGTCGAACGCCTCTACACACTCTAAAAGGAGCACACAGGCTGCCATTGATCTTCAGCACACTCTCAATGTCACCGTACAACACCTGGATCTTGGCGATAAGACCCTCGCTGAACCCAAACCTCCTCATTACTTTCCAGAGGAAGTCGTGTTCAACGCGGTCAAAAGCCTTTTCTTGATCTAATGAAATCAAGCCTGTCTGTAGACCCAATGAACCGGAGACTTCCAAAATATCCCGAATTAGGTAGACATTGTCCACCATGGACCTGCCGGGGACGCAATAGGTCTGATCCTGGTGGATGACCTGCTCCATGGCTTTCCCTAGCCTAGTGGCCAGGGCCTTGGAGAGGATTTATAATCTGTACAAAGGAGGGACACGGGGCGCCAGTTCTTAATCTCTTGCAAGTTTCCCTTCTTAGGCAGCAGGGTGATAACTGCCCTGCGGCAAGACAAGGGGAGCGAACCGGTAGACAGACTCTCGTTGAATACGTCGAGCACGTCTTGGGCCAGAAGCTCCCAATAGGCCTTGTAGAACTCGACCGTGAGCCCGTCAACGCCTGGAGACTTCCGACCCTTCATGCCAAGGAGGGCTGTGTGTAGTTCCTGCAGGCTCAGAGGCCGTTCCAACTCCAGGTTGGTCTCCGCAGAGACCTGAGGTAGTTCCTCACAGAACTCCTCCAACAGTTCGCGTTCCCTCTGTGTAAACTTAGTAAATGACTTATTAACTAACTTGTGTCTTAAATAAACTCGTTAAATAATTTTATCATTGTACATTTTCACCTTTCATATTTAATCTTCCAAATTGTCCAATATTTATGTCAAATATTTTCAATTGGTTCATTTTCATAATTATTTTCTGCATGTGTGCGATTAACAACAATCACCCACTGCTACCAATTCTGCTGTGAATCCCAGGAAAGTAAAGGCTGAGATTTAGTTGTGCTTTTGAACGTTTTGTTGAGTGTGTGAGCGGAGCAATGTCTGACAATATCAGCGGGTGAGATTAAAAATTACTTTATGGTTTCCCTTTAGGCATTTTATGTCACTCTTTAATGTGATATATATCTGGTGACATATAATGGGTGCACTTCCCCTGCGCCCATTACAGGCACACAGCCCGCATCACCACCAGCGTTGGTCCACAATCTCCCAGTCGGATTGCGACACCGTGTGTGTGGTCAGGGTACACGTCCAAAAGTCAGGTGACCTGAACATCTGACTCCTCCTCCATGTAGGCGTCTTCTTCCTCTCTCTACATGGAGGAAGAAGATTTTATGTAATATTTGTCAGGAAGCTACTAGATTAAGCGATTGCCATCTTATTTGCTCACCTGGAGATCCTTTATATCATATTTTGACTCAAGTCTAGTTCCAGTCTGGTCATTAGAAAGGAGCAATGACCAGAATGAAACTAGTTCTGGTCATAGTTCCATTCTAGAACATCCAATGTTCTAGAACATAGAACGTTAACTTCTTAGTTGAGTTAATGTTCATTCTTGTAAGATTGTAATTTTCGAATAACCTAAGAAAATTCTGTTTCTATACATGAAGGCATCAAAGTGGATTTCTTGTTTGATTGACATTTAAAAAACTTTTTTTTGTCTATTTCCCAGATCTTCCACAATGTTGTGTGTGTGAAGAAGAGGAGATTCTCAATGACACAAAACCACAGAGGAACCAACTCATCTCTCATGGCTCTGCAGAAACTGAGAACCAGGATCAGGAAGGAAGCAATTCTGAAGACCCAGGAAAAAAGAGAACGGAAGAACAGAAACCAAAGGAGAGATATGAGAAAACCAAACAGCAGAAAGACAGAACTGATGCTGAGAAACAAAAACCGCAGAAGAAAACTCACAAAGGGCAAAAAATATATTCTTGTAAAATTTGTGATAAAACCTTTTCTCTAAACAGTAATTTGAAGAGACACATGAGAACTCACACAGGAGTAAAACCTTTCACTTGTTCAACCTGTGGAAAGAGTTTCAGTGAAGGAGGGACTTTAACTCGGCATATGAGAATTCATACAGGTGAGAAGCCTTTCACTTGTTCAACCTGTGGAAAGAGTTTCAGTGTAAAAACAAATTTAACTAGGCATATGAGAATTCACACAGCTGAGAAGCCTTTCTCATGTGGGACTTGTGGAAAGAGTTTCATTGTTAAAGGGATTTTAACTCGGCATATGAGAATTCATACAGGTGAGAAGCCTTTCTCATGTGGGACCTGTGGAAAGAGTTTCAGGATGAAACAACAATTACTTAAACACATAAAGATTCATATGGATGCAAAACAGTGACGTGCGGTGAGGCTTTACGATGTATAAATACAGACACCATGTATGTTATTGGTTACTCAGAAATTTTGCTCATGCATACAACGCTGGAGGGCAGAAAGACCGTTCTTTTACACGTCATCCATAGCTGTAGTAACCAGGTGAAACTTAGAAATGTAGGTATTGTTTCGTGTTATGATCCACAGCAAAGGGAGAAACCTAAACCACTTTCTCACTCTGCATCACCCAAGCTACATGCAGACTCGTTGCAATAGCAACTGATAACAATGCCATGTTTTAGGATTTAACATAAAAAAAGAAAGAATTTTGGTCACAGAACAGAACATTGAGTTTTTTGCAGTAGTTTGTTTAGTCTTAGTTTTATTAATAAATCATTGCTGTGGTAGATTAGCTAACATTTCTACTTTACTGAATCTTTAGACATACAGACTGTGGCCCACAAAATGCACATTTCATTAAAAAACTAAACAAAAACATGTTTTTTCCCATCTTACCTTTACTTATAAATTAAATCCATGCCAATTCTGCACAAAAATATCCGTTCATCCAAAGCCAAGTCGATGCTCTGAATGTCTTGTACTAAGATAGACTTGAGGTCCATTTTTGTCTACCAGCTTTGTTTTTCTAAAATCAGTTTTTTGTTTTATTTCTCAGTCACATTTGTACTTAAGGTTCCATCAGTGTCCCATTAGATACTGAAGTTAAAGAGGGGAATGTCTTCAGGAAGGTTTAATTTCTGTGGATTTCAGGTGTCTTGCAGTTCTGTGTCATGTAGTTATTGAGTTCAGCTTTTACATTGTTGACTTTACATGTATGACTTGAAATAAAGTATTTTACATTTTAAAGCAGTGTATTATTCTTTTTTCCCATAAATTGCTGGGTTTCAGATGATGTAGCACCGATGCCTTACCATGGAGGTGGGGGTCAGAAAGTCAATGCAGCACATTTAGGCATTTTGACTTAAACATCAAAATGTCTTAAGTCTGTGCCATGTGTGGTTGTTCCAACCATTCTAAAAGAGAGAAAGAAAAACTTTATCTTTGTGTTTGAAGGTAGTCGGTCACAAGGAAGTTAATTTAGAAAAAAACACCTAAAAAATAGAAAAGTGGATCAACAATCTACAGCTAAAACCAGGAGGTGCAGGAAGTAATTATGCCGGAGTTTGCAGAGCCATTTTTCTAACATCGTTTAAATTGTATTTTCAGATATTTTATTGGATGGTAACTTAGAGAGACAAGCATTCATATGCAGGCACATGCAGAGGGGGTCTGGAGAGGCTTGAGCCCTGCCCCTTTTACCCTTGATGCCCCAGAGCCCTTTTTGGGTTTATTTTTGTTTCAACTTGAGTCTTTTGTGTCAGGAGGCCTTCTTGTGCCTCTAAATATAACACCTAGCAAAACTAATGAGTCTGGCTGCCCTTGGTCTAATTATGAGGATTCCCAGTCCTTCTGCCTCCACGTTGTTCAGACACCGGGTCCGTGGCGAGGAAGAGCGGGGCTGAACTGTGACCTCTAACGGTCAACTTTTGGGCAATAATTAATTTTTTCTAACGTACACTTGTGAATAAAAACGTAGGTCTGATATTGAAGTTATAAAACCAGTTCTATTTACATTTTGTAATGATGTCTGGAGGGCCCCTACCAGCAGCTACTGGGTTCTCTTTGTTTACCTTGATATCTCAGCCTTATAATTCTAGATCTCAGAGGTGCTGAAATCAATTAATGACATGTGAGAAGTTAACTGTTTATATATGAAGGTTTTCCTGATTTACTTTTGTTTCAAACAGGTTTTATTTCAGTCTCTATGTTATGTAAATCGATTCTGTCACAGTCTTTGACTAAACAGAAAAATAGAAAAAGACCATCATTATTATACTTTATCATCTAAAATTATAGAAAAAGTTTCAATGATTTTCTATCTGAAATTCAATCCACATCATCAAACCATTTTGTAAGGAGAAAATTTATTTAAAACCATGTCAAAGAAATGCATCCATTTCTCCAAATCATTAAAATAAAAATATGTACAAAGGATAAAAACACATAAAGACTCCAAAATTTCAGAAGTCTAAATCTCAAAGCATTCAAACTCATTGTTAGACGATCTCTCCCTCAGTCTCATTCAATAAAATGGAAATATAAAACTGGAAGAATAAAATTAATTTTTTAGAATTTCAGCTAAATATCCAGATTAAAATGCTTTGTAAGCAAAACCTGCTACATTTAAGAATTTAAGTCGGTTGCAATTACTCCACTTCCAAACAGCAACTTACTGAGAATCTTGAGGTTCACATTGTGCCATCAAACCTGTGCAAGTTCTCATGTGAACAGTTACATTTGTTTTCAGTGAACCTTTTTCTAATGAAATCTACAAAATAAAAGCTTCCAACCCGTGTGAATCTTCATGTGATGACTTAAACTGGATCTGTACACAAAACATTTTCCTCACTTTTCACTAAGGGTGCAGACATGACATGGTGAGCTGGTCTGATAGTCAAACCTCACAGCGGAGAACAGAACAGTGGCTGAGGTCAATAACATTGAGGAATCAGATCAGCTTCACATGCATGTATCTGCTGCTCACCAATGTCCCAAAATTTAGAAAATCAACATTTATTAATCAGCCAGCTGAAAAATCAATGCACAGCTACTTCTCACCAGTGTGAATTCTGTTGTGAGATGTTAAGTGCTGTTTTTGAGTGAAACGTTTTCCACAGATCACACATGAGAAAGGCTTCTCACCAGTGTGAGATCTCCTGTGACGATTTAAACTTTTTTTATAAGGGAAACTTTTCCCACAAATCACACATGAGAAAGGTTTCTCACCTGTGTGAGATCTCATGTGATGAACTAATTGATATCTAGTCAACCAATTTCTCCAAGTGCCACAAGTGATAACCTTCTCACCCGTGTGACATCTCATGTGAACAGTTAAACTTTGCTTTCGAGTGAAACTTTTTCCACAGGTCTCACATGAGAAAGGTTCTCACCCGTGTGAACTCTGATGTGAATAGCTAACTGAGGTTTCCTCCGGAAACGTTTCTCACAGGTCTCACAAGAGAATGGTTTCTCACCTGTATGAATCTCAATATGAGCAAGTAAATGAGATTTAAACGAAAACTTTTCCCACAGGTTGTGCAGGTGTAAGGTTTCTCACCCGAATGAATTCTCTTGTGTCTGTTTAAAGAGTCGTTTAGACGGAAACCTTTTCCACAAGCTGGACAAGTGAATGGTTTTTCACCTGTATGAATTCTCATGTGATCAATTAAACGACTCTCTTTAGGGTAACTTTTTCCACAGGTGGAACATTTGAAAGGTTTCTTAGCCATGTGAGTTTTCTTGTGATTCATCAAGGAACTATTTTGAGAAAAGTTTTTATCACAAATTTGACAAGAATATAGATTTTGGTCTGGTTGAGCTTTCATGTGCGTTTCTTGTTCTGAAGTCTCTGTTGAGTTTTTCTGCTGTTTGTTCAAAATGTCATCAGTTTCCTGTTTCATCACAAGATGCTCTTCATCCTGACTGATGGAAAGTTGCTCCTCTTCCTCTTTGATCTGCAGAGGTTCTGGTTCCTCTTGATCCACTTTCATCTGCAGAGGTTCTGGTTCCTCTTGATCCTGTTTCATCTGCAGAGGTTCTGGTTCCTCTTGTTCCAGTTTCATCTGCAGAGGTTCTGGTTCCTCTTGTTCCAGTTTCATCTGCAGAGGTTCTGGTTCCTCTTGTTCCAGTTTTATCTGCAGAGGGTCTGGATGATCTTGATCTGAAGTGAAGTTTCTCTCGGGTTTCTGAGCTCATTTAGATCCTCCTCCTCTTTGCACACACTGCATTGTGGGAGATCTGGACAAAAAAGTCAAAATATGAGGTCACACAATGAACCTTCAGTTTAACAAAAACTAAAATGAAAATGTTCTTCATCAGGAGTCGTGCTGTGGTAGCGCAACCCACGATTGGAGCCCTTCAGTCCTCCACGGCCGTCACGGGTTTGATTCCCGGACCAGACAATATTTGTTGAATGTCTTTCCTTAGCAGATTCCTGTCAGCCTTCTTTGTATCTGTGTATTGTTTCACTATAAATGGTTCACTTATTGCATAAATTAAAATGCAAAAAATCTAAACAGAACAAGATCTTATGAAATAGGAGCGTATCGCTGCACACATTTAATGAGCACAAGCTGCCGGTCTGTGTATCGTTTCACTATAAATGGTTCACTATTTAGCGGCACTGAAGTGAAAGTGCTGAGCAAACCTTATCAGGGGGAAAGTGAGAGAAAACGGTGGATTGAAATCCACGTGAGAGTCAGATGTGAGGATTAAGGGGTAAACTGCTGGAGAAAAAGCAGCAGGATAAAGCAGAGCAGAATTTAAACATGGAAGAGACGCAGCCGGATCCAGTTTGAGACCCAAAGAACGAGGTGCGCCTCAATGACTGATATTGGAAATCAATGTGAGCCTTTAAACCAATCAGCAGGAGCAGATAAGTTATCCTGTTCAGGTCGATATTTATTACACCGATCCACTGAAACATGTAGATACACATTAGTGGTGTTTTACATCATTTCCTGATGTTTTGAAGCTGATTTTTTTAGACTCTACTGGTGTGAATAGGTTTACATGGACAACATGTAAACAACAATAACTCTTTAAAAACTTGAATTCATATGAGCTTCAACATTTATTTTCAATTTGGGGTCAAAAGAGTATTTTTGAATTTGACTGATATTTTATCAGATGTTTTTGAGATTGATTGATGTATTTTGTTATCATCAGGAGAAAGGTCAAAGGCAGAAGAGATAGATTATGATAAAAAAACACAAAGATCTGAATAATTCATCAATAACAAAAAACATCAATCAATCTCAAAAACATCTGATAAAATATTAAACATTTGAAATATCTATTGAACTCTGATCCTGAAATCTGGAATCAACTCATGGCAACTAAACAACAATATATATCGCGATAGACTTGATCAGCATCAGTAAACAAAACATTAGATCCACACCTCAGGATGGGTTTAGAGGAATCAATAAACCCATCAGTCATGCTTTTGGACTTTGGGAGGAAGCCGGAGTACCCGGAGAGAACCCACACAAGCTAGGGGAGAACATGCAATATTCGTGCAAAAAGACTCGGCATGAAGCCCCGGAGGTCAGCCGGAGAGTATCTGATGACCTGGCGACAAGGAGATTAGAATCTGATGGTCTGGGAACTCGAGGCCTCAAGTTCCCATGGCACCGCAGTCCTGCGGGCCCAAGCTCTCCTGCCAGCATCTTCTGCCATCAGCCCTAAGTGTCAAGCTCCCTTGACACTGCAGTCCTTTCTAATTAGAATTCAACCCAGTACTTCGCAGTACCTGCTCGGTATGTGTGCAGAATAGAATTGGAGATCCCTCCGATCAGACGTGCGATTACTGACCGCTGCTCCTGTGGCTGGTCTGAAACCGACTGGCTGTCTTCGTGGGTTTCCTCTTCAGGTGGCTGCGGTTCTGCTGTTCTACTCTGTCCCTCGTCTTTTTGGTCTGCTTTTCCTCTTCCGAGACATTTCCGCGACTTCTCAGCTTCAGGTCGGTGTTTTCCTGTTCATAGGCGGGTTTATATTCTCCAAGGCGATGGTTTTCTGCTCCAGGGCCAAGCTTTTCAGCTGCAGGGCGGTGCTCATTTTCACCAAGGCAGCGCTTCTTTTCTCCAGAGCGAAGCTTTTCAGCTTCAGGCCGGTGTTTTCCTTCTCCAGAGAGATTTTAACCTCCTCCAAAGCGGTGTTTTTCTGCCCCAGGGTGGTGTTTTCTTGCTTGAAGGTGGTATTTATTTGTGCCAAGGCAGTGGTTTTCTGCTCCAGGGCCCGTTTTTGCTGCTCCAAGGTATTGATTTTCTCATCCAAGAAGGTGCTTTTCTGCTCCAGAGCGGTGCTTTTCTGCTTCAAGGCGGTGTTTACCTTCTGCAGGGAAGTGTTTGCCTGCTCCAGCGCGGTACTTTCTTGCACCAGAGCGGTCTTTTCCTTCTCCATGGCGGTGTTCTTTAGCTCCAAGGCGATGCTTTTTTTCTCCAGAGTGCTCTTCATTTCTCCAAGGCAGAGTTTTTCTCCTCCAAAGCTCTCTCTTTCGATCTCTAAGGCTACGTTTTTCTGACCCATTGCAATATATTTTTTCTCCAGATCGTCTTCTTCTTCTCCAAGATGGTGTTTTGTGTCTCTAAAGCTGCGTTCTCTCCTCCAAGGCAGTCTTTTCGATCTTTAAGGCAGTATATTTCTCCTCCAAGGTGGCCTGTTTCTTCTCTAGATCGGCGATATCTTCCTTTAAAGTTTTATTTGCCTCCAACTGTTTTTTCAAGTCGTCGTCTTTCTGCCGAAGGAGAGCGTCTACTTCAAGCGCAGCTTTTTTCACGTTGAGAACTTGGATGTTCAGCTCCTCATTGGCTTTCAGCAGAGACTTTCGCTCGATGGACATCATGCTGACTTGTTTCAAAATGTCATTGAGCTGCTGCGTCTGTCTCGCTATGATTCGTTGCAATTCCTTGTCTTTGCAATCAGTAGACTTATTCATCTTACTGCTCTTATTCATTTTTAAATCTTTCTCTCAGGACAAATTTGAAAATCGATCAGAAAAGGTACTAACTGTACTAACACGCGAATAATACAATCCTTGTGCTTTCTCTCCAACTGCTGCAATAGCTATGACCGTAGATTCAGAAGTGATGCATTGTCTCTCCACAAAGGGTGCATCACTTTTGTGACATCAAATTCTGTGATGTCACAAACTGATGTCACCACCTCAGAAGGACAACAAGAAAACTGCTGAAGTTTGAATAAAAACAAACTTTACGACTGAATGCAGCTCGGCTCGCTGATGCGATTCTGGAACGAACCGAACGTTAAAGATGGCGTCAAAGTGAGGACGGTTGAGAGCGGTTACCCAGACAAGGCAAGAGTAAAAAGAAACAGTAATTCATTGCAGGAAATGCAGCCGGACGAGACGAGAAAAGTAAAAAACCAAGAGTTTAGACTGAAAAATAGAGAAAACAGGCGCAGTGAAAGAAAATCCCAGGTGAGGAGCCAGTAAGATGGTTTTTAAACTGGACTCCAGCCGAGTACGAACAATCCGTTTGTATATTGGCTCTGTTGAAAAACTTTAACAATAAGAAATTGGTAAAAACTTTAACTTTTGGTACAATATAGTAAAAAGTACATATTTTATTTTGCCAATGTATATATATTTATTTAACTTTCTAGAGTTTAAAATCAACACCTTCAATATCTGTAATTATTCTTGATTTGATTTAATTATAACGTTTGAATTAACATCTGTATGTATGTTCATGTTATTTGTTTGAAATAAAGTTAAAAAAACACTCTGGTTACCTAGCAACGAGATCCGTTGAGCAACTGACAGTCGCAGTTTAAAGTTTCACCACTTTTCCTCATAACTGGTTAAAAATAAAAAACAACGGCGCAGAGTGAAACTGGATGAAAGAGGAAAGGATTCCCATATTTAAACATAGCAATTAAGGCAATGCACTAGTGGTAAACAACGCTCCATCATGAACACAGACCAAGGAGCAACAAGCAGAAATAACCAAACACTGTGACAGTTCTCACTTTTTCTCCTGCTGCATGAAGCCAGGCAGCACAGAACTATCACAGAGCAATGAGCATGCTCTGTGTGCTCTGGTTTTATTGATTCACCAATTAAATTAATATCAATGTATACAATCAATTAAAATAATGACAGCTACTGCAGCTGTTTCGTACCTATCCGCTGCAAGATGATCTTGGGTATCCGGGTAAAATCCATCAGTCTGCGCTGATCGTCCATCTCTTCCTCCATCTTAACGTTGATTTCTTTCCACTCTGTGAATGTTTCTTCAGCAGGAGTTTCCTGCTGCTTGATAAACTCTGAGGCTGAACTGAAGACATTTTTACTGAAAACACAGAAATATTTAACTAAACTCCAAAACAGTCTTTAAGAGGAAAAGTAAAGCCAGACATTTGCTCTGTTTTTATGTTTTACGTGTTTCACTGTTGCTGTGCTGAAGAACCTGGAAGTGATTATTAGTTTGGCTTTAAATTTTCTGCTGAGTCTCTTCTTTTAAAGTCCTGGAGGGCTGATGCCCTGAAACCTTTAGCTGAGCCTCTGCTGCACCACCTGAATAGAGTAATTAGGTCATTAAGGCTCTGCAGATCTGATCCACACAAGGAGGAGGTAATTATGGTGATTCATTGCAGTGTTTTGTACCTGTGGCTCATCTAAACACTGCAGGTCACCTTGAGGACTGGAGTTTGACCTGTGGTTTAGTCAGAACTCCTGCTGAAGAAACATCCACAGAGTGGAAATAAATCAACATTAAGATGGAGGAAGAGATGAACGATCAGCTCAGATCAGTCTGGAAAAACACTGATGATGACAATAACTGTTTGATTACCTTGGTAACTAAGAGTGATAGCAAATTAGAGTAAATTCTTTCTGATTCATTTCCTTTTTTCCATTACTATTCATTCAGTTCCTCAGTTGATCCGAGTGAAACACAGTATAATTTTTTTCAAGTCATTTTAATTAATTATTAAGTTTTATGTTTTTTTAAACACATTTACTAAAGGTTTTTTTTAATATGTGGAATGTTTTTTTAAACTTTCAATGTATAATAAGCATTTTAAATCAGAAATGTGACACAGAAGCCCCTTATGCTGCCACCTACTGACAAGAACCTGGTACTACACCTACAAAGAGCTATTTTTCTACAGTTTGTGCGACTGAATTCATTTCCATGGATTTCATATGCAGGAGTATGTTTAAACAGTCATGTTCAATAACATGGAATCAGACCAACAACAAAACAAGTTGTATTTCATAAATGTGTGTTTGAAGTCAGTTATCTATTGTGAGACGTTTTTTTAATTTTATTTCAAATGTTCAAGTTGAATACATTACTCTAAACCACATGTGGCTTCATACTGTTTAACTTTAAAAATGAATCAGAACCTACAAACTAAAACCTCCTGTGTCGATATAATAACTGTACGTGCTTTGTTCTAATTAAACAGATCTAATCATGCTCAATAAATTAAAATATGAAAGAAAATGTGGTATATTAAAGCGGAACTTTTGAATCGTTCACAGTTTCTTCAGTACAGTTCCAGTGAAACACGGGGAACATTTCTGAATATATTTTTTATTTAATAAATCACCTTAAGAAAACGAAATTGGTAGAAAGAATATTTTATTTATAATAATAATAATAATAATAATAATAATAATAATAATAATAATAATAATAATAATAATAATAATAATTTGGGTGCGGGAGAATATTTATGTAGCATCCCGTTTCACACTCCATTCAGTAGATGGCGGTAATTCACATCAATAAGTTTCTTGCCAACCGCCATGAAAAAAAGAAGAAGAAGAAGAAGGCGGGAAGATGAAAACAGAGCACGCGGGCTCGCTTTAGCTTTCCTTTGTTAGACGGTCGTTTGAAGAAGAGTTTGAGGTTCAACTAATTTTTTCCGTGTTTTCAGTGAAAATGTATTCAGTTCAGCCTCAGAGAGTTTATCAAGCAGCAGGAAACTCCTGCTGAAGAAACATTCACAGAGTGGAAAGAAATCAACGTTAAGATGGAGGAAGAGATGGACGATCAGCGCAGACTGATGGATTTTACCCGGATACCCAAGATCATCTTGCACCGGATAGGTACGAAACAGCTTCACGGTTTACTGATTAGTGAGGTTAAAGAGAGTTTTTACAGATAAATAATCGTTCTGTTCGTAGACATATTTAAAGAATCTGCTTAAATTAAGTAAAAATAGAAAAATCCCTGGAGAAATGTAACCGGGGCCTGCTAAAGTGTGGCCCCAGTTTGGACCCAGCGCTCTGATGCTAACAATTAGCATCAATGCTCAGCTAAACTGAATTATAGTCAATAGCCTGTGGAAAGTCACAAGCATGTTGACTAACATGGACTTCCTCCATTCAGTTTGTTAAAATTAGTGTATAATCTAAAATGAGCCAAAATGCTAATGTTAGCCTAAATGCTGCTAGTAGCATGTGGGGCATCATTACAATGTGGTCTTACATTGACTTCCTGCATTCAGGGTCCTAAACATGGCTAATAAGTAATAAAAATAGCTAGAAGCTTATTGCAGGGAAAAGGCTGATGCTTGTGCAGCAAAGCAGAGCCCTAACCTGAGAGGAAAAGATCATGCAGGCTAATATTATTGCACTGTCTCTGAGTCGGTTTCTCTTCGCAATATTTATTAACTATTTGTATGATTTGTTCTGTAAATTACCATTCATATTATTTCTCAGTCTCTATCACTGAGGGATGAAGAGACTGATGTCTGGTTCTTTAGGTTCTGACGGGTCTGCGGTTCCTCTCCTGACCCACTGTGCACCCTGAATATCGCCGACACAGTTTTTTAATTCCCTATCAAACTTCTCTGTGATTGTTTAGCCTAGAATGTGCATCTTCCAATGTTATGTTATTTGATGTTATTGTTACAGGTCAGTTTTCTAAACTACAAAGAAATGACTGTTAGGGATGCTCCAATATGAAAAACTGGATTGATATTGATATCTGATAGTAACACTGGTGTTATAGCAGATTTACCAATATTTTATTTTATATACGTTTTTAATCCGATTACTTGATTAATCATCAGAATAATTAATAGATTACTCAGTTACTGAAATATTTGTTTACAGCAACGCTACTATCCATCCAGTTATCACTAGAAAATATTTATTGACTTTCTCTTTTATCTTGTCACATATGCTGAGCTGACAGCGCCTCTTAATGCTCATTTGTACTCAATGCATGTCAGCTATTCTGACAGAATAACGGCTCAAATTTAAGTTAAAGAAGGTCAGTGTTAGACCTGCCCAAAGCCCGCCCTCCACTTTCATTGGGGAATTATTTTATGGTGACACGACAGGAACTGCAACCAGGTGATAATAATGATCACAACAATCAAAAGCATATTTAGTAACTGTCTTGTCTGGCTGCTAAGTTTCCATTTTCATAATGTAAACTTAGTAAATGACTTATTAACTAACTTGTGTCTTAAATAAACTCGTTAAAATAATTTTATCATTGTACATTTTCACCTTTCATATTAATCTTCCAAATTGTCCAATATTCATGCTGGTAACTATAATTTCCTGAGGGAGTCTTCCCAAGGATCAATAAAGTCAAGTCTAAGTCTAAGACTCTCTAAGTCTAAATATTTTCCATTGGTTCATTTTGCCATTATTTTCTGCATGTGTGCGATTAACAACAATCACCACTGCTACCAATTCTGCTGTGAATCCCAGGAAAGTAAAGGCTGAGATTTAGTTGTGCTTTGAACGTTTGTGTTGAGTGTGTGAGCGGAGCAATGTCTGACAATATCAGCGGGTGAGATTAAAAATTACTTTATGGTTTCCCTTTAGGCATTTATGTCACTCTTTAATGTGATATATATCTGGTGACATATAATGGGTGCACTTCCCTGCGCCCATTACAGGCACACAGCCCGCATCACCACCAGCGTTGGTCCACAATCTCCCAGTCGGATTGCGACACCGTGTGTGTGGTCAGGGTACACGTCCAAAAGTCAGGTGACCTGAACATCTGACTCCTCCTCCATGTAGGCGTCTTCTTCCTCTCTCTACATGGAGGAAGAAGATTTTATGTAATATTTGTCAGGAAGCTACTAGATTAAGCTATTGCCATCTTATTTGCTCACCTGGAGATCCTTTATATCATATTTTGACTCAGTCTAGTTCCAGTCTGGTCATTAGAATGGAGCTATGACCAGAATGAAACTAGTTCTGATCATAGTTCCATTCTAGAACATCCAATGTTCTAGAACATAGAACGTTAACTTCTTAGTTGAGTTAATGTTCATTCTTGTAAGATTGTAATTTTCGAATAACCTAAGAAAATCCTGTTTCGATACATGAAGGCATCAAAGTGGATTTCTTGTTTGATTGACATTTAAAAAACTTTTTTTTTGTCTATTTCCCAGATCTTCCACAATGTTGTGTGTGTGAAGAAGAGGAGATTCTCAATGACACAAAACCACAGAGGAACCAACAAATCTCTCATGGCACTGCAGAAACTGAGAACCAGAATCAGGAAGGAAGCAATTCTGAAGACCCAGGAAAAAAGAGAAAGGAAGAACAGAAACCAAAGGAGAGATATGAGAAAACCAAACAGCAGAAAGACAAACTGATGCTGAGAAACAAAAACCGCAGAAGAAAACTCATAGAGGGCAAAACATATATTCTTGTAAAATTTCTGATAAAACCTTTTCTCTAAACAGTAATTTGAAGAGACACATGAGAACTCACACAGGAGTAAAACCTTTCACTTGTTCAACCTGTGGAAAGAGTTTCAGTGACAGAGAGACTTTAACTCAGCATATGAGAATTCACACAGGTGAGAAGCCTTTCTCATGTGGGACCTGTGGAAAGAGTTTCAGTGTAAAATCGAATTTAACTAGGCATATGAGAATTCACACAGGTGAGAGGCCTTTCACTTGTTCAACCTGTGGAAAGAGTTTCAATGAAAGAGGGACTTTAACTGAGCATATGAGAATTCACACAGGTGAGAACCTTTCACTTGTTCAACCTGTGGAAAGAGTTTCAGTGTAAAAGCGAATTTAACTGCGCATATGAGAATTCATACAGGTGAGAAGCCTTTCTCATGTGGGACTTGTGGAAAGAGTTACAGACAAAAAAAGACTTTAACTAGCATATGAGAATTCACACAGGTGAGAAGCCTTTCATGTTCAACTGTGGAAAGAGTTTCAGTGACAGAGTTACTTTAACTCGGCATATGAGAAGTCACACAGGTGAGAAGCCTTTCTGGTTGAACCTGTGGAAAGAGTTTCAGTGTCAGAGGGACTTTAACTCGGCATATGAGAATTCATACAGGTGAGAAGCCTTTCTCATGTGGGACCTGTGGAAAGAGTTTCAGGATGAAACAACAATTACTTAAACACATAAAGATTCATATGGATGTGAAACAGTGACGTGCGGTGAGGCTTTACGATGTATAAATACAGACACCATGTATGTTATTGGTTACTCAGAAATTTTGCTCATGCATACAACGCTGGAGGGCAGAAAGACCGTTCTTTTACACGTCATCCATAGCTGTAGTAACCAGGTGAAACTTAGAAATGTAGGTATTGTTTCGTGTTATGATCCACAGCAAAGGGAGAAACCTAAACCACTTTCTCACTCTGCATCACCCAAGCTACATGCAGACTCGTTGCAATAGCAACTGATAACAATGCCATGTTTTAGGATTTAACATAAAAAAATAAAGAATTTTGGTCACAGAACAGAACATTGAGTTTTTTGCAGTAGTTTGTTTTAGTCTTAGTGTTTTATTAATAAATCATTGCTGTGGTAGATTAGCTAACATTTCTACTTTACTGAATTCTTTAGACATACAGACTGTGGCCCACAAAATGCACATTTCATTAAAAAACTAAACAAAAACATGTTTTTTCCCATCTTACCTTTACTTATAAATTAAATCCATGCCAATTCTGCACAAAAATATCCATTCATCCAAAGCCAAGTCGATGCTCTGAATGTCTTGTACTAAATTAGACTTGAGGTCCATTTTTGTCTACCAGCTTTGTTTTTCTAAAATCAGTTTTTTGTTTTATTTCTCAGTCACATTTGTACTTAAGGTTCCCATCAGTGTCCCATTAGATACTGAAGTTAAAGAGGGGAATGTCTTCAGGAAGGTTTAATTTCTGTAGATTTCAGGTGTCTTGCAGTTCTGTGTCATGTAGTTATTGAGTTCAGCTTTTACATTGTTGACTTTTACATGTATGACTTGAAATAAAGTATTTTACATTTTAAAGCAGTGTATTATTCTTTTTTCCCATAAATTGCTGGGTTTCAGATGATGTAGCACCGATGCCTTACCATGGAGGTGGGGGTCAGAAAGTAAATGCAGCACATTTAGGCATTTTGACTTAAGCATCAAAATGTCTTAAGTCTGTGCCATGTGTGGTTGTTCCAACCATCTAATAGAGAGAAAGAAAAACTTTATCTTTGTGTTTTGAAGGTAGTCGGTCACAAGGAAGTTAATTTAGAAAAACTCACCTAACAAAGAGAAAAGTGGATCAACAATCTACAGCTAAAACCAGGAGGTGCAGGAAGTAATAATGCCGGAGTTTGCAGAGCCACTTTTCTAACATCGTTTAAATTGTATTTTCAGATATTTTATTGGATGGTAACTTAGAAAGACAAGCATTCATATGCAGGCACATGCAGAGGGGGTCTGGAGAGGGCTTGAGCCCTGCCCCTTTTGCCCTTGATGCCCCAGAGCCCTTTTTGAGTTTATTTTTGTTTTCAACTTGAGTCTTTTGTGTCAGGAGGCCTTCTTGTGCCTCTAAATATAACACCTAGCAAAACTAATGAGTCTGGCTGCCCTTGGTCTAATTATGAGGATTCCCAGTCCTTCTGCCTCCACGTTGTTCAGACACCGGGTCCGTGGCGAGGAAGAGCGGGGCTGAACTGTGACCTCTAACGGTCAAATTTTGGGCAATAATTAATTTTTTCTAACGTACACTTGTGAATAAAAATGTAGGTCTGATGTTGAAGTTATAAAACCAGTTTCTATTTATATTCTGTAATAATGTCTGGAGGGCCCCTACCAGCAGCTACTGGGTTCTCTTTGTTTACCTTGATATCTCAGCCTTATAATTCTAGATCTCAGAGGTGCTGAAATCAAATTAATGACATGTGAGAAGTTAACTGTTTATACATGAAGGTTTTCCTGATTTACTATTTGTTTCAAACAGGTTTTATTTCAGTCTCTATGTTTATGTAAATCGATTCTGTCACAGTCTTTGACTAAACAGAAAAATAGAAAAAGACCATCATTATGATACTTTATCATCTAAAATTATAAAAAGTTTCAATGATTTTTTTATCTGAAATTCAATCCACATCGTCAAGCCATTTTGTAAGCAGAAAATTTATTTAAAACCATGTCAAAGAAATGCATCCATTTCTCCAAATCATTAAAATAAAAATATGTACAAAGGATAAAAACACAATAAAGACTCCAAAATTTCAGAAGTCTAAATCTCAAAGCATTCAAACTCATTGTTTGTTAGACAATCTCTCCCTCAGTCTCATTCAATAAAATGGAAATATAAAACTGGCAGAATAAAATTAATTTTTTAGAATTTCAGCTAAATATCCAAATTAAAATGCTTTGTAAGCAAAACCTGCTACATTTAAGAATTTAAGTCGGTTGCAATTACTCCACTTCCAAACAGCAACTTACTGAGAATCTTGAGGTTCACATTGTGCCATCAAACCTGTGCAAGTTCTCATGTGAACAGTTACATTTGTTTTGAGTGAACCTTTTTCTACCGAATCTACAAAATAAAAGCTTCCAACCCGTGTGAATCTTCATGTGATGACTTAAACTGGATCTATACACAAAACATTTTCCTCGCTTTTCACTAAGGGTGCAGACATGACATGGTGAGCTGGTCTAATAGTCAAACCTCACAGCGGAGAACAGAACAGTGGCTGAGGTCAATAACGTTGAGGAATCAGATCAGCTTCACATGCATGTATCTGCTGCTCACCAATGTCCCAAAATTAAGGAAATCAACATTTATTAATCAGCCAGCTGATAAATCAATGCACAGCTACTTCTCACCAGTGTGAATTCTGTTGTGAGAAGTTAAGTGCTGTTTTTGAGTAAAACTTTTTCCACAAATCCCACATGAGAAAGGCTTCTCACCAGTGTGAATTCTCCTGTGACGTTCTAAACTTTTTTTATAAGGGAAACTTTTCCACAAATCACACATGAGAAAGGCTTCTCACCTGTGTGAATTCTGTTGTGAGAAGTTAAGTGTTGTTTTTGACTGAAACCCTTTTCACAAATCCCACATGAGAAAGGTTTCTCACCTGTGTGAACTCTGATGTGAATAGCTAACAGAGGTTTCCTCCGGAAACGTTTCCCACAGGTCTCACAAGAGAAAGGTTTCTCACCTGTATGAATCTCAATATGAGCAAGTAAATGAGATTTAAACAAAAAACTTTTCCCACAGGTTGTGCAGGTGTAAGGTTTCTCACCCGAATGAATTCTCTTGTGTCTGTTTAAAGAGTCGTTTAGACGGAAACCTTTTCCACAAGCTGGACAAGTGAATGGTTTTTCACCTGTATGAATTCTCATGTGATCAATTAAACGACTCTCTTTAGGGTAACGTTTTCCACAGGTGGAACATTTGAAAGGTTTCTTAGCCATGTGAATTTTCTTGTGATTCATCAAGGAATTACTTTGAGAAAAGGTTTCATCACAAATTTGACAAGAATATAGATTTTGGTCTGGTTGAGCTTTCATGTGTGTTTCTTGTTCTGAAGTCTCTGTTGAGTTTTTCTGCTGTTTGTTCAAAATGTCATCAGTTTCCTGTTTCATCACTAGATGCTCTTCATCCTGACTAATGCAAAGTTGCTCCTCTTCCTCTTTGATCTGCCGAGGTTCTGGTTCCTCTTGTTCCTGTTTTATCTGCAGAGGTTCTGGTTCTGGTTCCTCTTGTTCCAGTTTCATCTGCAGAGGTTCTGGTTCTGGTTCCTCTTGTTCCAGTTTCATCTGCAGAGGCTCTGGTTCTGGTTCCTCTTGTTCCCGTTTGATCTGCAGAGGTTCTGGTTCCTCTTGATCCAGTTTCATCTGCAGAGGTTCTGGTTCCTCTTGATCCAGTTTCATCTGCAGAGGTTCTGGTTCTGGTTCCTCTTGTTCCAGTTTTATCTGCAGAGGTTCTGGTTCCTCTTGTTCCAGTTTCATCTGCAGAGGTTCTGGTTCCTCTTGTTCCAGTTTCATCTGCAGAGGTTCTGGTTCCTCTTGTTCCAGTTTCATCTGCAGAGGTTCTGGATGATCTTGATCTGAAGTGAAGTTTCTCTCTGTGTTTCTTATCTCATTTACATCCTCCTCCTCTTTGCACACACTGCATTGTGGGAAATCTGGAAAAAAAAGTCAAAATATGAGGTCACACAATGAACTCTTCAGTTTAACAAAAACTGAAATGAAAATATTCCTCATCAGGGGGCGTGCTGTAGTAGCGCAACCAACGATTCGAGGCCTTCAGTCCTCCACACGGCCGTCACGGGTTTGATTTCCGGACCCGACAATATTTGCCGCATGTCTTTCCTTACTACATTCCTGTCAGCCTTCTTTCTTATAAGGGACACTAGAGCCCACAGAAACCCCCAGGAGAGGAAAATGTAAAGATATTCTCAGCAAACATTATAAAATGAAATCTCTTCCATCGTCTTTCAGAGAGATTGTTATTTACCTTATTTAGAATAAACAATGTCTGCATGTGGTTAATAATTTTACCAGCAATTAAACTTAATGCTGTCAAATGTGCCAACATTTGGAAATATGCAGTCTGGCTAGCTGACGTTAACCCCTTCAAGATTCGCTTCTCGCCAACAGGGACGTTACACCATATTCTGTGACCACTGCACATTGTGACTGTAGGAGGCGCTGTTGCAGGTTTACATCATACTTTGCTATTCTTATGGACACAGAATGTGATGGCGCTTATCAAATAATGGTCCCACACTGTAACTTACAGTAAAGTACTAAATATTTAAACTGAACTGTTTCTATTAACTCTGCTTGCTAAGTCAATATCTGACCAGTAGTCTTATGACATTTCTTTTTAGTTAAATGAAACGGCCCTTTAAATAGCTTTACATAGTGTTATAGTCAAGACCATCTAAGCAGAGACCAAGACCAGCCGCCACATGACAATAAAATGTGAAATATTAGCAAAAGTGCTAATCAAATTGGTCTGAAAGATCCACATTCCCATAAAAACAAATCAATTTAACCAATATTATCAATTCAAACTCTTTGTTCTACTTTGCTCTGTGCTACAATCCATGGAAGTCTCATGCCAACCCTCAAAGTTAACGCCCTGGGCGGTTGCCCATATTGCTCATATCAGAAACCACCACTGTCTGCACTATTAAACATAGCAATTAAGGCAATGCACTAGTGGTAAACAACGCTCCATCATGAACACAGACCAAGGAGCAACAAGCAGAAATAACCAAACACTGTGACAGTTCTCACTTTTTCTCCTGCTACATGAAGCCAGGCAGCACAGAACTATCACAGAGCAATGAGCATGCTCTGTGTGCTCTGGTTTTATTGATTCACCAATTAAATTAATATCAATGTATACAATCAATTAAAATAATGACAGCTACTGCAGCTGTTTCGTACCTATCCGGTGCAAGATGATCTTGGGTATCCGGGTAAAATCCATCAGTCTGCGCTGATCGTCCATCTCTTCCTCCATCTTAACGTTGATTTCTTTCCACTCTGTGAATGTTTCTTCAGCAGGAGTTTCCTGCTGCTTGATAAACTCTCTGAGGCTGAACTGAAGACATTTTCACTGAAAACACGGAAACATTTAACTAAACTGCAAAACAGTCTTTAAGAGGAAAAGTAAAGCCAGACATTTGCTCTGTTTTTATGTTTCACGAGTTTCACTGTTGCTGTGCTGAAGAAACTGGAAGTGATTATTAGTTTGGCTTTAAATTTTCTGCTGAGTCTCTTCTTTTAAAGTCCTGGAGGGCTGATGCCCTGAAACCTTTAGCTGAGCCTCTGCTGCAACCACCTGAATAGAGTAATTAGGTCATTAAGGCTCTGCAGATCTGATCCACACAAGGAGGAGGTAATTATGGTGATTTCATTGCAGTGTTTTGTACCTGTGGCTCATCTAAACACTGCAGGTCACCTTGAGGACTGGAGTTTGACACTTGTGTTTTAGTCAGAACTCCTGCTGAAGAAACATCCACAGAGTGGAAATAAATCAACATTAAGATGGAGGAAGAGATGAACGATCAGCTCAGATCAGTCTGGAAAAACACTGATGATGACAATAACTGTTTGATTACCTTGGTAACTAAGAGTGATAGCAAATTAGAGTAAATTCTCTCTGATTCATTTCCTTTTTTCCATTACTATTCATTCAGTTCCTCAGTTGATCCGAGTGAAACACAGTATAATTTTTTCAAGTCTTTTTAATTAATTATTAAGTTTTATGTTTTTTTAACACATTTACTAATTTTTTTTTTAATATGTGGAATATTTTTTTAAACTTTCAATGTATGATGAAAACATTATAAATCAGAAATATGACACAGAAGCCCCTTTATGCTGCCACCTACTGACAAGAACCTGGTACTACACCTTCAAAGAGCAATTTTTCTACAGTTTGTGCGACTGAATTCATTTCCATGGATTTCATATGCAGGAGTATGTTTAAACAGTCATGTTCAATAACATGAAATCAGACCAACAACAAAAAAGTTGTATTTCATAAATGTGTGTGTAACCTGGTTGAATTTGTCTGTTGTTATAATTGTGTAACATAGTTGAAATGATTCAGTTTAAATTCTGCTAATATGGGTTTTATGGTTGTCCTGTGATGAGTGTTTTTTTGGCGCCCCCTACTGGTTGCCTATAAAAGGAGGAAGAACTGCAGATTCCACACAGTCTGTCAGGAACTCCACTGTGGTAGGTCATCAAGTCCAGTTCCTTTCTGAACAGTAGTGGTGGTTGTGCTCTGAGACTAACGTGGAGTTTTGTTGCAGTACCCAGAGTTGGCGAACCAGTAGGGAGGCTTACTGTGTTTTTGTTATTGTTGACACTCATTACAGGTAATTATATTATGTTAAATGTCAGAAATTTATGTTGTCAGTTATTTTTCAGTTAAGTTTGTCAGTGTGTTTATTATTTATCAGTTTGTTGTATTTGCCTGTCTGTCAGTTTTTGTTCTCTGTTTCAGTTGGAAGTTACTGTTAAATAGTTAATTAGTTAAATTTGACTGCTGCCTATGTTTATTTTTCTGATTTTATTGATTTATAAGAGAAATATTGTATGAATTTTATTTGAAAGTTTTGTTATCAATGAAAATCCACTATACGATCACCTGTTATAAAAATGCATTTGTAATGATTATTGTAGGACACAGTCTGTCAGGAACTCCACTGTGTACCCAGAGTTGGCGAACCAGTAGGGAGGGCTTACTGTGTTTTTGTTATTGTTGACACTCATTACAGAAATTTACCCAACTGGTCTCCGCTGTGTGCTGTGTATTGGGGAGGAAGTCACAATTGCTCAAAATGTTTTTCTTGGTTATTTGTATGGGTTCCTACCTGACTGAAAATCTCTGTTATTGTTTTAACTGTGTTACTTTAAGAACAGAAGCCCCTCCCCTTTTGTTTCTTCCTCTGTGGTATTGTCTTTAAAATGTTTGTGTCCCTTAGACCCTACCCTTTTGTCATGTTGTCCTGTGGGAGAGGTGTGTATTATTTATTTTGTATCTAAATACATCCAGTTTATTTATAAATTTATTAAGTTAATTTCTGTTATGTACTTTTGTTTATGTAGGGCTTGGAGCGGGCAGCCGGTAACACGGTTATTTTCTATCTGTTTTTGTTAGATATTTTTTAACATTATCATTTTGTTGTTACTTTAGTTTATATTCAGTCTAAAGTATTATTGTGATTTAGTATAAACTGACCTGGAGGTTACAACTGTCTTCATGCGAGATAGTAAAACTTTATGGTTCTCAGACCCTAAAGTTTTCTCTGGTGTTTATCTACCCGGTCTTAGGTGACAGTTTGACCCAGAGCTGAACTGGGCTCAGATTGTAAATTAGATATCACACCTGGAACTGAGTTGTTGGTCTGTTTGTGTTAAATGTTTTACGACCTCTGTTGTTTGATGCTTTGACAATAAAGAGGGAGCTCACGTGAAAGCAGATCAGAACTCTCTTTTGACCAGCCCGGAGGAGCTGTTGATCGGGATATCTCCTTCTGCAGAAGCCTGACCATTTAATTCATATACGTTGTCTGTGGTTATTTTATTGTAGGTTCAAGGAAAATACCTAACAGTTTTTCTTGTCAGGTATGTTGTATAGAAAAGTTTATTTGCATATTTAACATGTGTGAACTATGATCCCGCCCTTTGGTCATGTTGTCCTGTGGGAGAGGGCTTGGAGCGGGCAGCCTGTAACACGGTTATTTTCTATCTGTTATTCTTGTCAGAATAAACCCTTTTAAAGGTGAACCACGGCCTGATCATTTAAAACCAGAACAACGCAGATCGGATCCGGTTACATGTGTTTGAAGTCAGTTATCTATTGTGAGACGTTTTTTAATTTTATTTCAAATGTTCAAGTTGAATACATTACTCTAAACCACATGTGGCTTCATACTGTTTAACTTTAAAAATGAATCAGAACCTACAAACTAAAACCTCCTGTCGATATAATAACGGTACGTGCTTTGTTCTAATTAAACAGATCTAATCATGCTCAATAAATTAAAATATGAAAGAAAATGTGGTATATTAAGGCGGGACTTTTGAATCGTTCACAGTTTCTTCAGTACAGTTCCAGTGAAACACGAGGAAGATTTCTGAATATATTTGTTCTTTAATAAATCACCTTAAGAAAACGAAATTGGTAGAAAGAATATTTTATTTATAATAATAATAATAATAATAATAATAATAATAATAATAATAATAATAATAATAATTTGGGTGCGGGAGAATATTTATGTAGCATCCCGTTTCACACTCCATTCCAGTAGATGGCGGTAATTCACATCAATAAGTTTCTTGCCAACCGCCATGAAAAAAAGAAGAAGAAGAAGGCGGGGAAGATGAAAACAGAGCACGCGGGCTCGCTTTAGCTTTTCCTTTGTTAGACGGTTATTTGGAGAAGAGTTTGATGTTCAACTAATTTTTTCCGTGTTTTCAGTAAAAATGTCTTCAGTTCAGCCTCAGAGAGTTTATCAAGCAGCAGGAAACTCCTGCTGAAGAAACATTCACAGAGTGGAAAGAAATCAACGTTAAGATGGAGGAAGAGATGGACAGCGCAGGCTGATGGATTTTACCCGGATACTGTTAAGAATTAAAAAGATGAAGAACTTGATCTTAGCTCGTTAATTAATTCTTAGTCCCGAATTCCTGTGTCTGTGTAAGTGTGCAGAGAGAAAAGAGCAATCATACGACGTCAGACTTCAGATATTCAGAGTTTTATCCAGAGAAAATCAATCCAAGAAGAACTTTACAATAAGCCTCTCACCTAGAGCAAAAGTCCAAGATATTACAAAACAGAGACAAAGAACTGAGTAAAAAAGACAACAGATTAACAGAAGATGCATCCTCCGGGAAAACTCTCACTCAGCACAAAGAGATTTCAACTTCTGCTGTAAACCAAATCATTTTATAGAATGCGTAATCTCATCATTTAAATATATGCATTAGGAGGTGTGTTCTTTTCCTTTGTGTGGGCTGTCTCAATGTTAATTTACCTCCTGCTAAAGAGCCCCAAAAGCAGATATACGGCCCAGCCCTTCTCGTATCAGTCGCTGTCCAGTTTGATATATGATTGCAGCTGCAGCGCTATCTGTGCCTCAAAATGTTTCCACAAGAAAGTAGTTTGTATTTTTAACCAAGCTTGCACACAATGTAATGCTAAATAATGACTATAAGTTTGGATCTAATAAGTAACTATTTAAAAACATTCTTAAAGAAATATAGTTAATTCTAATATAGATAAAATTATTTATAAAAAGTTTTAAGATCCTAGTGAACTTTTGAACCATGCTAAGGAATTGTTAATTGCCTGGCATATAGGCTCCTTATCTCAAGAGATCCAAGGAGTCTAGGCCTATGTTTTCTGTTTCTTCTGTCTGATCCTCCTTTTAAGAATTTATCTGAATTTATCTTTAAGAAATATTTACCAATATTTTATATATGTTTTTATCTGTTTCAGAGATTGAGCCGTTGTTTTTAGTTTCATCTAAATTTATATGAACCTAGAGTGTACTTTAACTTCTATGTTATATTTTATATGTGTCAAAGCTATCCTGTGCAGTATTGTGCTAATTTAAAATATTATTTCAACAATACCCAAGATCTTGCACCGGATAGGTACGAAACAGCTTCACGGTTTACTGATTAGTGAGGTTAAAGAGAGTTTTTACAGATAAATAATTGTTGTGTTTGTAAACGTATTTAAAGTAAATTAAGTAAAAATAGAAAATCCGTGGAGAAATGTAACGGGGGCCTGCTAAAGTGTGGCCACAGTTTGAACCCAGCGCTCTGATGCTAACAATTAGCATCAGTGCTAAGCTAAGCTGAATTATAGTCAATAGCCTGTGGAAAGTCACAAGCATGTTGACTAACATGGATTTGCTCCATTCAGTTTGTTAAAATTAGTGTATAATCTAAAATGAGCCAAAATGCTAATGTTAGCCTAAATGCTGCTAGTAGCATGTGGGGCATCATTACAATGTTGTCTTACATTGACTTCCTGCATTCAGGGTCCTAAACATGGCTAATAAGTAATAAAAATAGCTAGAAGCTTATTGCAGGGAAAAGTCTGATGCTTGTGCAGCAAAGCAGAGCCCTAACCTGAGAGGAAAAGATCATGCAGGCTAATATTATTGCACTGTCTCTGAGTCGGTTTCTCTTCGCAATATTTATTAACCTATTTGTATGATTTGTTCTGTAAATTGCCATTCATATTATTTCTCAGTCTTATCACTGAGGATGAAGAGACTGATGTCTGGTTCTTTAGGTTCTGACGGGTCTGCGGTTCCTCTCCTGACCCACTGTGCACCCTGAATATCGCCGACACAGTTTTTTAATTCCCCTATCAAACTTCTCTGTGATTGTTTAGCCTAGAATGTGCATCTTCCAATGTTATGTTATTTGATGTTATTGTTACAGGTCAGTTTTCTAAACTACAAAGAAATGACTGTTAGGGATGCTCCAATATGAAAAATTGGATTGATATTGATATCTGATAGTAACACTGGTGTTATAGCAGATTTACCAATATTTTATATATGTTTTTAATCCGATTACTTGATTAATCATAAGAATAATTAATAGATTACTCAGTTACTGAAATATTTGTTTACAGCAACGCTACTATCCATCCAGTTATCACTAGAAAATATTTATTGACTTTCTCTTGTATCTTGTCACATATGCTGAGCTGACAGCGCCTCTTAATGCTCATTTGTACTCAATGCATGTCAGCTATTCTGACAGAATAACGGCTCAAATTTAAGTTAAAGAAGGTCAGTGTTAGACCCGCCCAAAGCCCCGCCCTCCACTTTCATTGGGGAATTATTTTATGGTGACACGACAGGAAGTGGAACCAGGTGATAATAATGATCACAACAATCAAAAGCATATTTAGTAATTGTCTTGTCTGGCTGCTAAGTTTCCATTTTCATAATGTAAACTTAGTAAATGACTTATTAACTAAATTGTGTCTTAAATAAACTCGTTAAATAATTTTATCATTGTACATTTCACCTTTCATATTTAATCTTCCAAATTGTCCAATATTCATGTCAAATATTTTCCATTGGTTCATTTTGCCATTATTTTCTGCATGTGTGCGATTAACAACAATCACCCACTGCTACCAATTCTGCTGTGAATCCCAGGAAAGTAAAGGCTGAGATTTAGTTGTGCTTTTGAACGTTTGTGTTGAGTGTGTGAGCGGAGCAATGTCTGACAATATCAGCGGGTGAGATTAAAAATTACTTTATGGTTTCCCTTTAGGCATTTTATGTCACTCTTTAATGTGATATATATCTGGTGACATATAATGGGTGCACTTCCCCTGCGCCCATTACAGGCACACAGCCCGCATCACCACCAGCGTTGGTCCACAATCTCCCAGTCGGATTGCGACACCGTGTGTGTGGTCAGGGTACACGTCCAAAAGTCAGGTGACCTGAACATCTGACTCCTCCTCCATGTAGGCGTCTTCTTCCTGTCTCTACATGGAGGAAGAAGATTTTATGTAATATTTGTCAGGAAGCTACTAGATGAAGCGATTGCCATCTTATTTGCTCACCTGGAGATCCTTTATATCATATTTTGACTCAAGTCTAGTTCCAGTCTGGTCATTAGAATGGAGCTATGACCAGAATGAAACTAGTTCTGGTCATAGTTCCATTCTAGAACATCCAATGTTCTAGAACATAGAACGTTAACTTCTTAGTTGAGTTAATGTTCATTCTTGTAAGATTGTAATTTTCGAATAACCTAAGAAAATCCTGTTTCTATACATGAAGGCATCAAAGTGGATTTCTTGTTTGATTGACATTTAAAAAACTTTTTTTTGTCTATTTCCCAGATCTTCCACAATGTTGTGTGTGAAGAAGAGGAGATTCTCAATGACACAAAACCACAGAGGAACCAACTCATCTCTCATGGCTCTGCAGAAACTGAGAACCAGAATCAGGAAGGAAGCATTCTGAAGACCCAGGAAAAAAGAGAAAGGAAGAACAGAAACCAAAGGAGATATGAGAAAACCAAACAGCAGAAAGACAGAACTGATGCTGAAAAACAAAAACCGCAGAAGAAAACTCACAAAGGGCAAAAAATACATTCTTGTAAAATTTGTGATAAAACCTTTTCTGGAAACAGTAACTTGAAGACACACATGAGAATTCACACAGGAGTAAAACCTTTCACTTGTTCAACCTGTGGAAAGAGTTTCAATGAAAGAGGGACTTTAACTAAACATATGAGAATTCACACAGGTGAGAAGCCTTTCACTTGTGGGACCTGTGGAAAGAGTTTCAATGTAAAAACGGCTTTAACTCAGCATATGATAATTCACACAGGTGAAAATCCTTTCTCATGTGGGACTTGTGGAAAGAGTTACAGACAAAAAACGACTTTAACTAGGCATATGAGAATTCACACAGGTGAGAAGCCTTTCACTTGTTCAACCTGTGGAAAGAGTTTCAGTGTAAAAGCGAATTTAACTGCGCATATGAGAATTCATACAGGTGAGAAGCCTTTCTCATGTGGGACCTGTGGAAAGAGTTTCAATGACAAAAAGGCTTCAACTCAGCATATGAGAATTCACACAGGTGAAAAGCCTTTCTCATGTGGGACTTGTGGAAAGAGTTACAGACAAAAAACGACTTTAACTAGGCATATGAGAATTCACACAGGTGAGAAGCCTTTCATTTGTTCAACCTGTGGAAAGAGTTTCAGTGACAGAGTTACTTTAACTCGGCATATGAGAAGTCACACAGGTGAGAAGCCTTTCTGGTGTGAGACCTGTGGAAAAGTTTCAGTGTCAGAGGGACTTTAACTCGGCATATGAGAATTCATACAGGTGAGAAGCCTTTCTCATGTGGGACCTGTGGAAAGAGTTTCAGGATGAAACAACAATTACTTAAACACATAAAGATTCATATGGATGCAAAACAGTGACGTGCGGTGAGGCTTTACGATGTATAAATACAGACACCATGTATGTTATTGGTTACTCAGAAATTTTGCTCATGCACAACGCTGGAGGGCAGAAAGACCGTTCTTTTACACGTCATCCATAGCTGTAGTAACCAGGTGAAACTTAGAAATGTAGGTATTGTTTCGTGTTATGATCCACAGCAAAGGGAGAAACCTAAACCACTTTCTCACTCTGCATCACCCAAGCTACATGCAGACTCGTTGCAATAGCAACTGATAACAATGCCATGTTTTAGGATTAACATAAAAAATAAAGAATTTTGGTCACAGAACAGAACATTGAGTTTTTTGCAGTAGTTTGTTTTAGTCTTAGTGTTTTATTAATAAATCATTGCTGTGGTAGATTAGCTAACATTTCTACTTACTGAATTCTTTAGACATACAGACTGTGGCCACAAAATGCACATTTCTTTAAAAAAAACTAAACAAAAACATGTTTTTTCCCATCTTACCTTTACTTATAAATTAAATCCATAACAATTCTGCACAAAAATATCCATTCATCCAAAGCCAAGTCGATGCTCTGAATGTCTTGTACTAAATTACTTGAGGTCCATTTTTGTCTACCAGCTTTGTTTTTCTAAAATCAGTTTTTTGTTTTATTTCTCAGTCACATTTGTACTTAAGGTTCCCATCAGTGTCCCATTAGATACAGAAGTTAAAGAGGGGAATGTCTTCAGGAAGGTTTAATTTCTGTGGATTTCAGGTGTCTTGCAGTTCTGTGTCATGTAGTTATTGAGTTCAGCTTTTACATTGTTGACTTTTACATGTATGACTTGAAATAAAGTATTTTACATTTTAAAGCAGTGTATTATTCTTTTTTCCCATAAATTGCTGGGTTTCACATGATGTAGCACCGATGCCTTACCATGGAGGTGGGGGTCAGAAAGTAAATGCAGCACATTTAGGCATTTTGACTTAAACATCAAAATGTCTTAAGTCTGTGCCATGTGTGGTTGTTCCAACCATTCTAATAGAGAGAAAGAAAAACTTTATCTTTGTGTTTTGAAGGTAGTCGGTCACAAGGAAGTTAATTTAGAAAAAACTCACCTAACAAAGAGAAAAGTGGATCAACAATCTACAGCTAAAACCAGGAGGTGCAGGAAGTAATAATGCCGGAGTTTGCAGAGCCACTTTCTAACATCATTTAAATTGTATTTTCAGATATTTTAGTGGATGGTAACTTAGAAAGACAAGCATTCATATGCAGGCACATGCAGAGGGGGTCTGGAGAGGGCTTGAGCCCTGCCCCTTTTACCCTTGATGCCCCAGAGGCCTTTTGAGTTTATTTTTGTTTTCAACTTGAGTCTTTTGTGTCAGGAGGCCTTCTTGTGCCTCTAAATATAACACCTAGCAAAACTAATGAGTCTGGCTGCCCTTGGTCTAATTATGAGGATTCCCAGTCCTTCTGCCTCCACGTTGTTCAGACACCGGGTCCGTGGCGAGGAAGAGCGGGGCTGAACTGTGACCTCTATCGGTCAACTTTTGGGCAATAATTAATTTTTCTAACGTACACTTGTGAATAAAAACATAGGTCTGATGTTGAAGTTATAAAACCAGTTTCTATTTATATTTTGTAATAATGTCTGGAGGGCCCCTACCAGCAGCTACTGGGTTCTCTTTGTTTACCTTGATATCTCAGCCTTATAATTCTAGATCTCAGAGGTGCTGAAATCAAATTAATGACATGTGAGAAGTTAACTGTTTATACATGAAGGTTTTCCTGATTTACTATTTGTTTCAAACAGGTTTTATTTCAGTCTCTATGTTTATGTAAATCGATTCTGTCACAGTCTTTGACTAAACAGAAAAATAGAAAAAGACCATCATTATGATACTTTATCATCTAAAATTATAGAAAAGTTTCAATGATTTTTTTATCTGAAATTCAATCCACATCGTCAAGCCATTTTGTAAGCAGAAAATTTATTTAAAACCATGTCAAAGAAATGCATCCATTTCTCCAAATCATTAAAATAAAAATATGTACAAAGGATAAAAACACAATAAAGACTCCAAAATTTCAGAAGTCTAAATCTCAAAGCATTCAAACTCATTGTTTGTTAGACAATCTCTCCCTCAGTCTCATTCAATAAAATGGAAATATAAAACTGGAAGAATAAAATTTTTAAGAATTTCAGCTAAATATCCAGATTAAAATGCTTTGTAAGCAAAACCTGCTACATTTAAGAATTTAAGTCGGTTGCAATTACTCCACTTCCAAACAGCAACTTACTGAGAATCTTGAGGTTCACATTGTGCCATCAAACCTCTGCGAGTTCTCATGTGAACAGTTACATTTGTTTTGAGTGAACCTTTTTCTACTGAATCTACAAAATAAAAGCTTACAACCCGTGTGAATCTTCATGTGATGACTTAAACTGGATCTATACACAAAACATTTTCCTCGCTTTTCACTAAGGGTGCAGACATGACATGGTGAGCTGGTCTATAGTCAAACCTCACAGCGGAGAACAGAACAGTGGCTGAGGTCAATAACATTGAAGAATCAGATCAGCTTCACATGCATGTATCTGCTGCTCACCAATGTCCCAAAATTAAGGAAATCAACATTTATTAATCAGCCAGCTGATAAATCAATGCACAGCTACTTCTCACCAGTGTGAATTCTGTTGTGAGATGTTAAGTTGTGTTTGTGAGTGAAACCTTTTCCACAAATCCCACATGAGAAAGGTTTCTCACCTGTGTGAGATCTCATGTGAACAGTTAAACTTTTTTTATGAGGAAAACATTTTCCACAGGCCTCACATGAGAATGGCTTCTCACCAGTGTGAATTCTCATGTGAGAAGTTAAGCTCTGTTTGTGAGTGAAAACTTTTCCACAAATCCCACATGAGAAAGGTTTCTCACCTGTGTGAGATCTCATGTGAACCGTTAAACTTTTTTTATGAGGGAAACATTTTCCACAGGCCTCACATGAGAATAGCTTCTCACCTGTGTGAATTCTGTTGTGAGAAGTTAAGTTGTTTTTTTGAGTGAAACTTCTTCCACAAATCCCACATGAGAAAGGTTCTCACCTGTGTGAGATCTCATGTGAACAGTTAAGCTTTGCTTTTGAGAGAAACTTTTTCCACAGGTCTCACATGAGAAAGGTTTCTCACCCGTGTGAATTCTGATGTGATTAACTAATTTATATTTCCTCCGGAAACTTTTCCCACAGGTCTCACAAGGAAAAGGTTTCTCACCTGTATGAATCTCAATATGAGCAAGTAAACGAGATTTAGACAAAAAACTTTTCCCACAGGTTGTGCAGGTGTAAGGTTTCTCACCCAAGTGAATTTTCTTGTGTCTGTTTAAATTGCTGTTTAGACGAAAACGTTTTCCACAGGCTGGACAAGTGAACGGTTTTCACCTGTATGAATTCTCATGTGATCAATTAAACGACTCTTGTGAGGGTAACGTTTTCCACAGGTGGAACATGTCAAAAGTTTCTTAGCCGTGTGAGTTTTCTTGTGATTCATGAAGGAATTATTTTGAGAAAAGTTTCATCACAAATTTGACAAGAATATAGATTTTGGTCTGGTTGAGCTTTCATGTGCGTTTCTTGTTCTGAAGTCTCTGTTGAGTTTTTCTGCTGTTTGTTCAAAATGTCATCAGTTTCCTGTTTCATCACAAGATGATCTTCATCCTGACTAATGCAAAGTTGCTCCTCTTCCTCTTTGATCTGCCGAGGTTCTGGTTCCTCTTGTTCCAGTTTTATCTGCAGAGGTTCTGGTTCCTCTTGTTCCAGTTTTATCTGCAGAGGTTCTGGTTCCTCTTGTTCCAGTTTTATCTGCAGAGGTTCTGGTTCTGGTTCCTCTTGTTCCAGTTTCATCTGCAGAGGTTCTGGTTCTGGTTCCTCTTGTTCCAGTTTCATCTGCAGAGGTTCTGGTTCCTCTTGATCCAGTTTCATCTGCAGAGGTTCTGTTTCTGGTTCCTCTTGTTCCAGTTTTATCTGCAGGTTTCTGGTTCCTCTTGTTCCTGTTTCATCTGCAGAGGTTCTGGTTCCTCTTGATCCAGTTTCATCTGCAGAGGTTCTGGTTCCTCTTGTTCCAGTTTTATCTGCAGAGGTTCTGGTTCTGGTTCCTCTTGTTCCAGTTTCATCTGCAGAGGTTCTGGTTCTGGTTCCTCTTGTTCCAGTTTCATCTGCAGAGGTTCTGTTTCTGGTTCCTCTTGTTCCAGTTTTATCTGCAGAGGTTCTGGTTCCTCTTGATCCAGTTTTATCTGCAGAGGTTCTGGATGATCTTGATCTGAAGTGAAGTTTCTCTCCGTGTTTCTTATCTCATTTAGATCCTCCTCCTCTTTGCACACACTGCATTGTGGGAAATCTGGAAAAAAAAGTCAAAATGTGACGTCACACAATGAACCCTTCAGTTTAATTAAAAACTAAAATGAAAATATTCCTCATCAGGGGGCGTGCTGTAGTAGCGTAACCCACGTTTGGAGGCCTTCAATCCTCCACACGGCCGTTCCGGGTTTGATTTCCGGACCAGACGATATTTGCCGCATGTCTTTCCTTACTACATTCCTGTCAGCCTTCTTTCTTATAAGGGACACTAGAGCCCACAGAAACCCCCAGGAGGGGAAAATGTAATTCTCAGCAAACATTACAAAATGAAATCTCTTCCATCGTCTTTCAGAGAGATTGTTATTTACCTTATTTAGAATAAACAATGTCTGCATGTGGTTAATAATTTTACCAGCAATTAAACTTAATGCCGTCAAATGTGCCAACATTTGGAAATATGCAGTCTGGCTAGCTGACGTTAACTCCCCTTCAAGATTCGCTTCTCGCCAACAGGGACGTTGCACCATATTCTGTGACCACTGCACATTGTGACTGTAGGAGGCGCTGTTGCAGGTTTACATCATACTTTGCTATTCTTATGGACACAGAATATGAAGGCGCTTATCAAATAATGGTCCCACACTGTAACTTACAGTAAAGTACTAAATATTTAAACTGAACCATCTCTATTAACTCTGCTTGCTAAGTCAATATCTGACCATTAGTATTATGACATTTCTTTTTAGTTAAATGAAACGGCCCTTTAAATAGCTTTACATAGTGTTATAGTCAAGACCATCTAAGCAGAGACCAAGACCAGCCGCCACATGACTATAAAATGTGAAATATTAGCAAAAGTGCTAATCAAATTGGTCTGAAAGATCCACATTCCCATAAAAACAAATCAATTTAACCAATATTATCAATTCACACTCTTTGTTCTACTTTGCTCTGTGCTACAATCCATGGAAGTCTCATGCCAACCCTAAAAGTTAACGCCCTGGGCGGTTGCCCATATTGCTCATATCAGAAACCACCATTGTCTGCACTATTAAACATAGCAATTAAGGCAATGCACTAGTGGTAAACAACGCTCCATCATGAACACAGACCAAGGAGCAACAAGCAGAAATAACCAAACACTGTGACAGTTCTCACTTTTTCTCCTGCTGCATGAAGCCAGGCAGCACAGAACTATCACAGAGCAATGAGCATGCTCTGTGTGCTCTGGTTTTATTGATTCACCAATTAAATTAATATCAATGTATACAATCAATTAAAATAATGACAGCTACTGCAGCTGTTTCGTACCTATCCGCTGCAAGATGATCTTGGGTATCCGGGTAAAATCCATCAGTCTGCGCTGATCGTCCATCTCTTCCTCCATCTTAACGTTGATTTCTTTCCACTCTGTGAATGTTTCTTCAGCAGGAGTTTCCTGCTGCTTGATAAACTCTCTGAGGCTGAACTGAAGACATTTTTACATTAAACACAGAAATATTTAACTAAACTGCAAAACAGTCTTCAAGAGGAAAAGTAAAGCCAGACATTTGCTCTGTTTTTATTTTTCACGTGTTTCACTGTTGCTGTGCTGAAGAAACTGGAAGTGATTATTAGTTTGGCTTTAAATTTTCTGCTGAGTCTCTTCTTTTAAAGTCCTGGAGGGCTGATGCCCTGAAACCTTTAGCTGAGCCTCTGCTGCACCACCTGAATAGAGTAATTAGGTCATTAAGGCTCTGCAGATCTGATCCACACAAGGAGGAGGTAATTATGGTGATTTCATTGCAGTGTTTTGTACCTGTGGCTCATCTAAACACTGCAGGTCACCTTGAGGACTGGAGTTTGACACCTGTGGTTTAGTTACAATAGATCAGTCTGGAGAAAAACACTGATGATGTTTTGTTGTTCTTGCAATAACTAATAAAGTCCTGATTCAGTGAAAGTCACATATATATTGTCTATTTTTATAAAGATATTTCAGATAAGTATGAAGTTAACCAGGATGCTTTTATTGTTCTGTTGGTTTAAATTTAAAGCCTTTAGTTAATATTTAGAGGTAGATTTATTTAACCTCCCTAATTTTACTTTAATAAATTGCTGCACTTTTAGCTGCTGTTCAATCTGCCAGGTTTCTGCAACCTGGATCTCTGGATACTCAAGAGGCTCTTTGGCTCATTTATTATATCAAACTATAAAATATTGATCTGTTGTTTTGTTTCATTCTTTTTTAAGTGTCGTCATGAAACCGATCACATTGGCCCTTGTGGTAAATTTGGCCTCTAAACCAAACTCCTTATGGTATCAATATTTTCAGAAATTCTCTTTAAAATACCAGAATATTCACATAACTGTTATACTTTTGTCAGTCTGAGGAGACACTGAATATTGAATTAGGTGTTATGATCAGTTACTCAGTAATTCACCAAATACTTCAAAAGAAAATACAGAGGAAGAACATTGTTCCAGCAGGAATATTAAATAAATAGAATGATAAACCCTGACCTTTACTATTATATAAGATCAAAATATAGTTTATGTTCCATGACTCCTTCACTTCTAACTCACCAGTTTAAGTACTGAAGGTTGTTTAAAATGATTAATTGTACTTGCTTTGAATTTTAAAGTTTTGATTATTTAGGTTCATTCTTTGTTAAATTATGGCTCATTTTGTTTTATCTCTTATTAGTATAAATATAGAACTCAGTCTGTTAAGTGTTGAATGAAAAGAATATCGACTTTATTAGAATGTATGCAACGTTGAGGAAGAGATGATCTCTGTGGACTGCTGCTGTTTATGTATATGAAGGTTTTCCTGATTTACTTTTTGTTTTAAACAGGTTTTATTCCAGCCTCTATAATTATGTAAATCTAGTCTTTCACACAGTTTTCTACTAAACAGAAAAAAGAAAAGGATCATCATTATAATAGTTTATTTTCTAAAATTATATAAATAGTTTCAATCTGAAATTCAATTCATATCATCAATACATTTTCTAAGCAGGAAAATTAAAACCATGTCAAAGAAATGCATCCATTTCTCCAAATCATTGAAATAAAATAAATTAGTACAAAGGATAAAAGCACAATAAAGTTTCCAACATTTTAGAAGTCTAAATCTCAAATCATTTAAAGTCATCGTTTCTTTAGAGACAATCTCTCCCTCAGTCTGATTAAATAAAATAGAAATATAAAACTGCCAGAATAAAATCCAAGTCGGTTGCAATTACTCCACTTCCAAACAGCAACTTACTGAGAATCTTGAGGTTCACATTGTGCCATCAAACCTGTGCAAGTTCTCATGTGAACAGTTACATTTATTTAGAGTGAACCTTTTTCTACTGAATCTACAAAATAAAAGCTTCCAACCCGTGTGAATCTTCATGTGATGACTTAAACTGGATCTATACACAAAACATTTTCCTCACTTTTCACTAAGGGTGCAGACATGACATGGTGAGCTGGTCTAATAGTCAAACCTCACAGCGGAGAACAGAACAGTGGCTGAGGTCAATAACATTGAGGAATCAGATCAGCTTCACATGCATGTATCTGCTGCTCACCAATGTCCCAAAATTTAGAAAATCAACATTTATTAATCAGCCAGCTGATAAATCAATGCACAGCTACTTCTCACCTGTGTGAATTCTGTTGTGAGAAGTTAAGTGCTGTTTTTGAGTGAAACTTTTTCCACAGATCACACATGAGAAAGGCTTCTCACCTGTGTGAGATCTCCTGTGACGATTTAAACTTTTTTTATAAGGGAAACTTTTCCCACAAATCACACATGAGAAAGGCTTCTCACCTGTGTGAATTCTGTTGTGAGAAGTTAAGTTCTGTTTTTGAGTGAAACTTTTTCCACAAATCCCACATGAGAAAGGTTTCTCACCTGTGTGAGATCTCATGTGATGAACTAATTGATATCTAGTCAAACAATTTCTTCCACAAGTGCCACAAGTTATAACCTTCTCACCCGTGTGACATCTCATGTGAACAGTTAAACTTTCCTTTCGAGTGAAACTTTTTCCACAAATCACACATGAGAAAGGTTTCTCACCTGTGTGAGATCTCATGTGATGAACTAATTGATATCTAGTCAAACAATTTCTTCCACAAGTGCCACAAGTGATAACCTTCTCACCCGTGTGACATCTCATGTGAACAGTTAAACTTTGCTTTCGAGTGAAACTTTTTCCACAGGTCTCACATGAGAAAGGTTTCTCACCCGTGTGAACTCTGATGTGAATAGCTAACTGAGGTTTCCTCCGGAAACGTTTCTCACAGGTCTCACAAGAGAATGGTTTCTCACCTGTATGAATCTCAATATGAGCAAGTAATTGAGATTTAAACGAAAAACTTTTCCCACAGGTTGTGCAGGTGTAAGGTTTCTCACCCGAATGAATTCTCTTGTGTCTGTTTAAAGAGTCGTTAGACGGAAACCTTTTCCACAAGCTGGACAAGTGAACGGTTTTCACCTGTATGAATTCTCTTGTGATCAATTAAACGACTCTCTTTAGGGTAACGTTTTCCACAGGTGGAACATTTGAAAGGTTTCTTAGCCATGTGAGTTTCTTGTGATTCATCAAGGAACTATTTTGAGAAAAGTTTTTATCACAAATTTGACAAGAATATAGATTTTGGTCTGGTTGAGCTTTCATGTGCGTTTCTTGTTCTGAAGTCTCTGTTGAGTTTTTCTGCTGTTGTTCAAAATGTCATCAGTTTCCTGTTTCATCACAAGATGCTCTTCATCCTGACTGATGGAAAGTTGCTCCTCTTCCTCTTTGATCTGCAGAAGTTCTGGTCCTTTTTGGTCCAGTTTCATCTGCAGAGGTTCTGGTTCCTCTTGTTCCTGTTTTATCTGCAGAGGTTCTGGTTCCTCTTGTTCCAATTTCATCTGCAGAGGTTCTGGTTCCTCTTGTTCCAGTTTTATCTGCAGAGGTTCTGGATGATCTTGATCTGAAGTGAAGTTTCTCTCCGTGTTTCTGAGCTCATTTAGATCCTCCTCCTCTTTGCACACACTGCATTGTGGGAAATCTGGAAAAAAAAGTCAAAATGTGAGGTCACACAATGAACCCATCAGTTTAACAAAAACTAAAATGAAAATATTCTTGATCAGGGGGCGTGCTGTGGTAGCGTAACCCACGTTTGGAGGCCTTCAATCCTCCACACGGCCGTTCCGGGTTTGATTACCGGACCAGACGATATTTGCCGCATGTCTTTCCTTACGACATTCCTGTCAGCCTTCTCTTATAAGGGACACTAGAGCCCACAGAAACCCCAGGAGAGGAAAATGTAATTCTCAGCAAAACATTCCAAAATAAAATCTCTTCCATCGTCTTTCAGAGAGATTGTTATTTACCTTATTTAGAATAAACAATGTCTGCATGTGGTTAATAATTTTACCAGCAATTAAACTTAATGCCGTCAAATGTGCCAACATTTGGAAATATGCAGTCTGGCTAGCTGACGTTAACTCCCCTTCAAGATTCGCTTCTCGCCAACAGGGACGTTACACCATATTCTGTGACCACTGCACATTGTGACTGTAGGAGGCGCTGTTGCAGGTTTACATCATACTTTGCTATTCTTATGGACACAGAATATGATGGCGCTTATCAAATAATGGTCCCACACTGTAACTTACAGTAAAGTACTAAATATTTAAACTGAACCGTCTCTATTAACTCTGCTTGCTAAGTCAATATCTGACCATTAGTATTATGACATTTCTTTTTAGTTAAATGAAACGGCCCTTTAAATAGCTTTACATAGTGTTATAGTCAAGACCATCTAAGCAGAGACCAAGACCAGCCGCCACATGACAATAAAATGTGAAATATTAGCAAAAGTGCTAATCAAATTGGTCTGAAAGATCCACCCATAAAAACAAATCAATTTAACCAATATTATAAATTCACACTCTTTGTTCTACTTTGCTCTGTGCTACAATCCATGGAAGTCTCATGCCAACCCTAAAAGTTAACGCCCTGGCGGTTGCCCATATTTCTCATATCAGAAACCACCACTGTCTGCACTATTAAACATAGCAATTAAGGCAATGCACTAGTGGTAAACAACGCTCCATCATGAACACAGACCAAGGAGCAACAAGCAGAAATAACCAAACACTGTGACAGTTCTCACTTTTTCTCCTGCTGCATGAAGCCAGGCAGCACAGAACTATCACAGAGCAATGAGCATGCTCTGTGTGCTCTGGTTTTATTGATTCACCAATTAAATTAATATCAATGTATACAATCAATTAAAATAATGACAGCTACTGCAGCTGTTTCGTACCTATCCGGTGCAAGATGATCTTGGGTATCCGGGTAAAATCCATCAGTCTGCGCTGATCGTCCATCTCTTCCTCCATCTTAACGTTGATTTCTTTCCACTCTGTGAATGTTTCTTCAGCAGGAGTTTCCTGCTGCTTGATAAACTCTCTGAGGCTGAACTGAAGACATTTTTACATTAAACACAGAATATTTAACTAAACTGCAAAACAGTCTTCAAGAGGAAAAGTAAAGCCAGACATTTGCTCTGTTTTTATGTTTCACGTGTTTCACTGTTGCTGTGCTGAAGAAACTGGAAGTGATTATTAGTTTGGCTTTAAATTTTCTGCTGAGTCTCTTCTTTTAAAGTCCTGGAGGGCTGATGCCCTGAAACCTTTAGCTGAGCCTCTGCTGCACCACCTGAATAGAGTAATTAGGTCATTAAGGCTCTGCAGATCTGATCCACACAAGGAGGAGGTAATTATGGTGATTTCATTGCAGTGTTTTGTACCTGTGGCTCATCTAAACACTGCAGGTCACCTTGAGGACTGGAGTTTGACTCCTGTGGTTTAGTTACAATAGATCAGTCTGGAGAAAACACTGATGATGTTTTGTTCTTCTTGCAATAACTAATAAAATCCTGATTCTGTGAAAGTCACATATATATTTTCTATTTTATAAAGATATTTCAGATAAGTATGAAGTTAACCAGGATGCTTTTATTGTTCTGTTGGTTTAAATATAAAGCATTTTGTTAATATTTAGAGGTAGATTTATTTAACCTTCCTAATTTTACTTTAATAAATTTTTGCACTTTTAGCTGCTGTTCAATCTGCCAGGTTTCTGCAACCTGGATCTCTGGAGACTCAAGAGGCTCTTGGCTCATTAATTATATCAAATTATTAAATATTGATCTGTTGTTTGTTTCATTCTTTTTAAGTGTCGTCATGAAACCGATCACATTGGCCCTTGTGGTAAATTTGGCCTCTAAACCAAACTCCTTATTGGTATCAATATTTTCAGAAATTCTCTTTAAAATACCAGAATATTCACATAACTGTTATACTTTTGTCAGTCTGAGGAGACACTGAATATTGAATTAGGTGTTATGATCAGTTACTCAGTAATTCACCAAATACTTCAAAAGAAAATACAGAGGAAGAACATTGTTCCAGCAGGAATATTAAATAAATAGAATGATAAACCCTGACCTTTACTATTATATAAGATCAAAATATAGTTTATGTTCCATGACTCCTTCACTTCTAACTCACCAGTTTAAGTACTGAAGGTTGTTTAAAATGATTAATTATACTTGCTTTGAATTTTAAAGTTTTGATTATTTAGGTTCATTCTTTGTTAAATTATGGCTCATTTTGTTTTATCTCTTATTAGTATAAATATAGAACTCAGTCTGTTAAGTGTTGAATGAAAAGAATATCGACTTTATTAGAATGTATGCAACGTTGAGGAAGAGATGATCTCTGTGGACTGCTGCTGTTTATGTATATGAAGGTTTTCCTGATTTACTTTTTGTTTTAAACAGGTTTTATTCCAGCCTCTATAATTATGTAAATCTAGTCTTTCACACAGTTTTCTACTAAACAGGAAAAAAGAAAAGGATCATCATTATAATAGTTTATTTTCTAAATTTATATAAAAAGTTTCAATCTGAAATTCAATTTATATCATCAATACATTTTCTAAGCAGGAAAATTATTAAAACCATGTCAAAAAATGCATCCATTTCTCCAAATCATTGAAATAAAATAAATTATTACAAAGAATAAAAACACAATAAAGTTTCCAACATTTTAGAAGTCTAAATCTCAAATCATTTAAAGTCATCGTTTCTTTAGAGACAATCTCTCCCTCAGTCTGATTAAATAAAATAGAAATATAAAACTGCCAGAATAAAATCCAAGTCGGTTTCAATTAATCCACTTCCAAACAGCAACTTACTGAGAATCTTGAGGTTCACATTGTGCCATCAAACCTGTGCGAGTTCTCATGTGAACAGTTACATTTGTTTTGAGTGAACCTTTCTAATGAATCTACAAAATAAAAGCTTCCAACCCGTGTGAATCTTCATGTGATGACTTAAACTGGATCTATACACAAAACATTTTCATCACTTTTCACTAAGGGTGCAGACATGACATGGTGAGCTGGTCTAATAGTCAAACCTCACAGCGGAGAACAGAACAGTGGCTGAGGTCAATAACATCGAGGAATCAGATCAGCTTCACATGCATGTATCTGCTGCTCACCAATGTCCCAAAATTAAGGAAATCAACATTTATTAATCAGCCAGCTGATAAATCAATGCACAGCTACTTCTCACCTGTGTGAATTCTGTTGTGAGAAGTTAAGTTCTGTTTTTGAGTGAAACTTTTTCCACAAATCCCACATGAGAAAGGTTTCTCACCTGTGTGACATCTCATGTGAACAGTTAAACTTTGCTTTTGAGTGAAACTTCTTCCACAGGTCTCACATGAGAAAGGTTTCTCACCTGTATGAATCGTCATATGAGCAAGTAACTGACATTAGACACAACATTTTTTCCACAGATTGTGCATGTGTAAGATTTTCACCAAAGAAAATTCTCTTGTGTCTGTTTAAAGAGGCGTTTAGACGGAAACATTTTCCACAAGCTGGACAAGTGAACGGTTTTTTCACCTGTATGAATTCTCATGTGATCATTTAAACGACTCTTGTAAGGTAACGTTTTCCACAGGTGGAACATTTGAAAGGTTTCTTAGCCGTGTGTGTTTTCTTGTGATTCATCAAGGAATTATTTCGAGAAAAGGTTTTATCACAAATTTGACAAGAATATAGATTTTGGTCTGGTTGAGCTTTCATGTGCGTTCTTGTTCTGAAGTCTCTGTTGAGTTTTTCTGCTGTTTGTTCAAAATGTCATCAGTTTCCTGTTTCATCACAAGATGCTCTTCATCCTGACTGATGGAAAGTTGCTCCTCTTCCTCTTTGATCTGCACAGGTTCTGGTTCCTCTTGATCCCATTTTATCTGTAGAGGTTCTGGTTCCTCTTGATCCACTTTCATCTGCAGAGGTTCTGGTTCCTCTTGTTCCAGTTTTATCTGCAGAGGTTCTGGTTCCTCTTGATCCAGTTTTATCTGCAGAGGTTCTGGATGATCTTGATCTGAAGTGAAGTTTCTCTCCGGGTTTCTGAGCTCATTTAGATCCTCCTCCTCTTTGCAAACACTGCATTGTGGGAGATCTGGACAAAAAAGTCAAAATGTGAGGTCACACAATAAATTCTTCACTTTAACAAAAACTAAAATGAAAATGTTCTTCATCAGGAGTCGTGCTGTGGTAGCGCAACCCACGTTTGGAGGCCTTCAATCCTCCACACGGCCGTCACGGGTTTGATTCCCGGACCAGACAATATTTGTTGAATGTCTTTCCTTACCAGATTCCTGTCAGCCTTCTTTGTATCTGTGTATCGTTCACTATAAATGGTTCACTTATTTGCATAAATTAAAATGCAAAATATCTAAACAGAACAAGATCTTATGAAATAGGAGCGTATCGCTGCACACATTTAATGAGCACAAGCTGCCGGTCTGTGTATCGTTTCACTATAAATGGTTCACTATTTAGCGGCACTGAAGTGAAAGTGCTGAGCAAACCTTATCAGGGGGAAAGTGAGAGAAAACGGTGGATTGAAATCCACCGTGAGAGTCAGATGTGAGGATTAAGGGGTAAACTGCTGGAGAAAAAGCAGCAGGATAAAGCAGAGCAGAATTTAAACATGGAAGAGACGCAGCCGGATCCGGTTTGAGACCAAAACAACGAGGTGCACCGCCTCACTGACTGATATTGGAAATCAATGTGAGCCGTTGAACACAGATTCAACAGCCAGCCCCAGAGCGAGGAAGAAGGTCATGACCACGCCTGTGGATTCGGCCAGCTCCCGGGAAAACACCTTCGGTCCGTAGATCATCGGCAGGGTACCCAAGTATCTGTTAGAGAGACCCAGCAGGTAGTGGAAGACCACAGGGTAAACATCATGGGGGAACAGCACAGTATGGAGATGGTCCCGTGGCTGGTAGTTACAGAACATGAGAAGTGGACTTCAGGAAATCCAGACCCACCCACACACACTCCTCATCAACGACTCAGCAGTGGAGGTCTTCAGCAGCACCAAGTTCCTGGGGGTGCACATCAACGACAACCTCAGCTGGTCTCCCCACATCTCCTCACTGGTGAAGAAGGGCCAGCAGCGCATGCACTTCCTGCGTCGGATGAAGAGAGCATCCCTCCCGCCCCCATCCTTCAGACCTTCTACAGAGGGACCATCGAGAGCCAACTGACCAGCTACATCTCCATCTGGTCTGGGAGCTGCAGGGCCTCTGACTGGAAGTCTCTACAGAGGGTGGTGAGGACAGGGGAGAAGATCACGGGGGCTCTGCTCCCCTGCATCAAGGACATCGCAGAGAGGCGCTGCCTATCCCGCGCTCACCAGATCCTCTCCGACCCCACCCACCCCAACCATGGACTGTTTCCCCCTGGCGTCTGGAAGAAGGTTCTGCAGCATCTTGTGCAGAACAACCAGACTACTGAACAGTTTCTTCCCCCGGGCCATCAGACTGCTTAACGCCACATAACACCCCTCCACACACACACACACACACACACACACACACACACACACACACACGCACACACACACACACACACACACACACACACACACACACCAAATCACCCCCCATGGACATGGTCAATACATGCACTTTAGTTTTTTTCACAACACTGAACCTGTGTATTCTATGGCACTTGTATTGTATTTATTTATTTATTGTGTAGTATAAGGTTTTAGCTCTGCTACACTGGTAGCCAAGTAACGACATTTCGTTTTCAAGATTCACCTTGTTTTTTTTTTTTTGTACAATGACAATAAAGGAAGTCTAAGTCTAAGCCGGATCCGGTTTGAGACCCAAAGAACGAGGTGCGCCGCCTCACTGACTGATATTGGAAATCAATGTGAGCCTTTAAACCATCAGCAGGAGCAGATAAGTTATCCTGTTCAGGTCGATATTTATTACACCGATCCACTGAAACATGTAGATACACATTAGTGGTGTTTTACATCATTTCCTGATGTTTTGAAGCTGATTTTTTTAGACTCTACTGGTGTGAATAGGTTTACATGGACAACATGTAAACAACAATAACTCTTTAAAAACTTGAATTCATATGAGCTTCAACATTTAATTTCACTTTGGGGTCAAAAGAGTATTTTTGAATTTGACTGATATTTTATCAGATGTTTTGAGATCGATTGATGTATTTTGTTAACATCAGGAGAAAGGTCAAAGGCAGAAGAGATAGATTATGATAAAAAAAACACTAAAAGATCTGAATAATTCATCAATAACAAAATACATCAATCAGTCCAAAACATCTGATAAAATATTAAACATTTGGAATATCTATTGAACTCTGATCCTGAAATCTGGAATCAACTCCCTCTCTCATGGCAACTAAACAACAATATATATCGCGATAGACTTGATCAGCATCAGTAAACAAAACATTAGATCCACACCTCAGGATGGGTTTAGAGGAATCAATAAACCTATCAGTCATGCTTTTGGACTTTGGGAGGAAGCCGGAGTACCCGGAGAGAACCCACACAAGCTAGGGGAGAACATGCAATATTCGTGCAAAAAGACTCGGCATGAAGCCCCGGAGGTCAGCCGGAGAGTATCTGATGACCTGGCGACAAGGAGATTAGAATCTGATGGTCTGGGAACTCGAGGCCTCAAGTTCCCATGGCACCGCAGTCCTGCGGGCCCAAGCTTCCTGCCAGCATCTTCTGCCATCAGCCCCCTAAGTGTCAAGCTCCCTTGACACTGCAGTCCTTTCTAATTAGAATTCAACCCAGTACTTCGCAGTACCTGCTCGGTATGTGTGCAGAATAGAATTGGAGATCCCTCCGATCAGACGTGCGATTACTGACCGCTGCTCCTGTGGCTGGTCTGAAACCGACTGGCTGTCTTCGTGGGTTTCCTCTTCAGGTGGCTGCCGGTTCTGCTGTTCTACTCTGTCCCTCGTCTTTTTGGTCTGCTTTTCCTCTTCCGAGACATTTCCGCGACTTCTCAGCTTCAGGTCGGTGTTTTCCTGTTCATAGGCGGTGTTTATATTCTCCAAGGCGATGGTTTTCTGCTCCAGGGCCAAGCTTTTCAGCTGCAGGGCGGTGCTCATTTTCACCAAGGCAGCGCTTCTTTTCTCCAGAGCGAAGCTTTTCAGCTTCAGGCCGGTGTTTCCTTCTCCAGAGAGATTTTAACCTCCTCCAAAGCGGTGTTTTTCTGACCCAGGGTGGTGTTTTCTTGCTTGAAGGTGGTGTTTATTTGTGCCAAGGCAGTGGTTTTCTGCTCCAGGGCCCGTTTTTGCTGCTCCAAGGTATTGATTTTCTCATCCAAGAAGGTGCTTTTCTGCTCCAGAGCGGTGCTTTTCTGCTTCAAGGCGGTGTTTACCTTCTGCAGGGAAGTGTTTGCCTGCTCCAGCGCGGTACTTTCTTGCACCAGAGCGGTCTTTCCTTCTCCATGGCGGTGTTCTTTAGCTCCAAGGCGATGCTTTTTTTCTCCAGAGTGCTCTTCATTTTCTCCAAGGCAGAGTTTTTCTCCTCCAAAGCTCTCTTTTCGATCTCTAAGGCTGCGTTTTTCTGACCCATTGCAATATATTTTTTCTCCAGATCGTCATTCTTCTTCTCCAAGATGGTGTTTTGTGTCTCTAACGCTGTGTTTTCTCTCCTCCAAGGCAGTCTTTTCGATCTTTAAGGCAGTATATTTTCCTCCAAGGTGGCCTGTTTCTTCTCTAGATCGGCGATATCTTCCTTTAAAGTTTTATTTCCCTCCAACTGTTTTTTCAAGTCTTCGTCTTTCTGCCGAAGGAGAGCGTCTACTTCAAGTGCAGCTTTTTTCACGTTGAGAACTTGGATGTTCAGCTCCTCATTGGCTTCAGCAGAGACTTTCGCTCGATGGACATCATGCTGACTTGTTTCAAAATGTCATTGAGCTGCTGCGTCTGTCTCGCTATGATCCGTTGCAATTCCTTGTCTTTGCAATCAGTAGACTTATTCATCTTACTGCTCTTATTCATTTTTAACTCTTTTCTCAGGACAAATTTGAAAATCGATCAGAAAAGGTACTAACTGTACTAACACGCGAATAATACAATCCTTGTGCTTTCTCTCCAACTGCTGCAATAGCTATGACCGTAGATTCAGAAGTGATGCATTGTCTCTCCACAAAGGGTGCATCACTCTTTGTGACATCAAATTCTGTGATGTCACAAACTGATGTCACCACCTCAGAAGGACAACAAGAAACTGCTGAAGTTTGAATAAAAACAAACTTTACGACTGAATGCAGCTCGGCTCGCTGATGCGATTCTGGAACGAACCGAACGTTAAAGATGGCGTCAAAGTGAGGACGGTTGAGAGCGGTTACCCAGACAAGGCAAGAGTAAAAAGAAACAGTAATTCATTGCAGGAAATGCAGCCGGACGAGACGGAGAAAAGTAAAAAAACCAAGAGTTTAGACTGAAAAATAGAGAAAACAGGCGCAGTGAAAGAAAATCCCAGGTGAGGAGCCAGTAAGATGGTTTTTTAAACTGGACTCCAGCCGAGTACGAACAATCCGTTTGTATATTGGCTCTGTTGAAAAACTTTAACAATAAGAAATTGGTAAAAACTTTAACTTTTGGTACAATATAGTAAAAAGTACATATTTTATTTTGCCAATGTATATATATTTATTTAACTTTCTAGAGTTTAAAATCAACACCTTCAATATCTGTAATTATTCTTGATTTGATTTAATTATAACGTTTGAATTAACATCTGTATGTATGTTCATGTTATTTGTTTGAAATAAAGTTAAAAAAAACACTCTGGTTACCTAGCAACGAGATCCGTTGAGCAACTGACAGTCGCAGTTTAAAGTTTCACCACTTTTCCTCATAACTGGTTAAAAATAAAAAACAACGGCGCAGAGTGAAAACTGGATGAAAGAGGAAAGGATTCCCATATTTAAACATAGCAATTAAGGCAATGCACTAGTGGTAAACAACGCTCCATCATGAACACAGACCAAGGAGCAAACAAGCAGAAATAACCAAACACTGTGACAGTTCTCACTTTTTCTCCTGCTGCATGAAGCCAGGCAGCACAGAACTATCACAGAGCAATGAGCATGCTCTGTGTGCTCTGGTTTTATTGATTCACCAATTAAATTAATATCAATGTATACAATCAATTAAAATAATGACAGCTACTGCAGCTGTTTCGTACCTATCCGGTGCAAGATGATCTTGGGTATCCGGGTAAAATCCATCAGTCTGCGCTGATCGTCCATCTCTTCCTCCATCTTAACGTTGATTTCTTTCCACTCTGTGAATGTTTCTTCAGCAGGAGTTTCCTGCTGCTTGATAAAATCTCTGAGGCTGAACTGAAGACATTTTTACTGAAAACACAGAAATATTTAACTAAACTGCAAAATAGTCTTCAAGAGGAAAAGTAAAGCCAGACATTTGCTCTGTTTTTATTTTTCACGTGTTTCACTGTTGCTGTGCTGAAGAAACTGGAAGTGATTATTAGTTTGGCTTTAAATTTTCTGCTGAGTCTCTTCTTTTAAAGTCCTGGAGGGCTGATGCCCTGAAACCTTTAGCTGAGCCTCTGCTGCACCACCTGAATAGAGTAATTAGGTCATTAAGGCTCTGCAGATCTGATCCACACAAGGAGGAGGTAATTATGGTGATTTCATTGCAGTGTTTTGTACCTGTGGCTCATCTAAACACTGCAGGTCACCTTGAGGACTGGAGTTTGACACCTGTGGTTTAGTCAGAACTCCTGCTGAAGAAACATCCACAGAGTTGAAATGAATCAACGTCAAGATGGAGGAAGAGATGAACGATCAGCTCAGATCAGTCTGGAAAAACACTGATGATGACAATAACTGATTGATTACCTTGGTAACTAAGAGTGATAGCAAATTAGAGTAAATTCTTTCTGATTCATTTCCTTTTTTCCATTACTATTCATTCAGTTCCTCAGTTGACCCGAGTGAAACACAGTATAATTTTTTTCAAGTCATTTTAATTAATTATTAAGTTTTATGTTTTTTTAAACGCATTTACTAACGTTTTTTTAAAATATATGTAAAATGTTTATATTAAACTTTCAATGTATAATAAAAGCATTAAATCAGAAATGTGACACAGAAGCCCCTTTATGCTTTAAAAATGAATCAGAACCTACAAATTAAAACCTCCTGTGTCGATATAATAACTGTACGTGCTTTGTTCTAATTAAACAGATCTAATCATGCTCAATAAATCAAAATATGAAAGAAAATGTGGTATATTAAAGCGGAACTTTTGAATCGTTCACAGTTTCTTCAGTACAGTTCCAGTGAAACACGGGGAACATTTCTGAATATATTTTTTATTTAATAAATCACCTTAAGAAAACAAAAATTGGTAGAAAGAATATTTTATTTATAATAATAATAATAATAATAATAATAATAATTTGGGTGTGGAGAATATTTATGTAGCATCCCGTTTCACACTCCATTCCAGTAGATGGCGGTAATTCACATCAATAAGTTTCTTGCCAACCGCCATGAAAAAAAGAAGAAGAAGAGAAGAAGAAGAAGAAGAAGAAGAAGAAGAAGAAGAAGAAGAAGAAGAAGATTTTTGATTTTTACCAATACATTTATTAAACAAATATATATACACAATTCACAATGTTTCTCTTTACATCAATAAAATCATTATAATAGTATTTTTTTATAAATTAGTTCGTTTCTCTCTGAGATGATGCATAGTGCGTTATCGCATCCCCACAAATCCAAAAACTTTTCCAAATTCCCGGTGGCCCTGTGGAAAGCAAACTCCAATCTCAATCTCGCCTTTATGTTCACTTTCCACAGGGTCACAGCATCCAACTGAGGTCCATCCTGCATCCTATCTCTTCGAGTGATATAAATAGCTAGTTTAGCTTCAGCCAATAAATAGTTTAAAAGCCGAGATCTAAAACTAGTTGCTTTACTATGAGGTACACCGTTAATAAATACTGCATTGGTAAAAAGCATTTTAAAAAGACTAAAAACAGTCGATAGAAAACTAAAAAAACCAGTTAAACGTGTACAATCTATAAAAACATGAAAAATACTCTCTGATAAGGTGCAAAAAGGACACTCACTTACAATATTATGATTGATGACCGATAAAAAAGCATTTGTGGCAATGGCGCCGTGGAGCACCCTCCACTGGAGGCACCAGTCCTTTTTTTAATTGGCAGTTTATATAGCGTCCTCCATTGTATCGGCTGTCCTTTTAGCTTATCAGCCCACACGCTGACAGCTCTCCCCTGGAGTGTTTTCCTGTTTAGGATTTTTACACAGTTTTTGTACAGTGTCTTTGGCATTACCTTGCACAGGTCCATTTCCGAGTCCGTGTTCTTTAAAAGGGGACCACTGTCCTCTTCAAAGCCCGGACTCAGGAGTACCTTTGGGAATGGATCCGTGTCTCTTGGTAGGCATTCCTTCTCTTTGTATGACTGCAGTAAATCCTTCTCCTCTGCAGCCCAGTCTCTCCTTTACTTTCCCCAGGACACGTTCCATTGTTCTGGTGGACTTCATTTGACTGCAGCGGCAACCCCCTGGGCGTCTCCAAAATCCGCTCCAGAAAATTGGATCAGCCGCTTTAAAGTCACCAGTCCAGCTCTGCTCAAAGTCTCTGATAGTCCTAGGAACGTGTCTTTTTCGACGTCTAATCTTGCTCCGCAGACCAATGGTTCTTCTAAAAGCCAATGCAGAGAGTCATTCGTTTCCGATCTACGCAATTTAAAAAGAGCACACGATTTAAAAACGCTCTGATAAAATTGCGGAATCTCCCTTAACTTTAAAAGACTAAAATTTGTTAAAAACAGAGCAGCATCCAACTCCAATAAATTCACACGTCTCAAAATGCAGCTGGCCACATCTCTCCATACAGGAGATCCTGTCAAATATTTCTGTAAAAACTGCAATCTAAAAACAACCACTCTACTAGCCAGGTGGACAAGGCCCTGGCCCCCCTCCTCTCTAGGTAAAAACAACACTGATTGCGGTACCCAGTGATGGTTATTCCAAAAGAAATTCACCATTTCTGTTTGGATTTTAGCCAACAGCCTTGATGGCGGGTCTAACACAACAAGTTTATGCCATAGTTGTGAGGCAACCAGGTTATTTAACACCAGCACTCTTCTCGATAAGACATTTTGCCGTGTAGCCATTTCCATTTGGCAAGTTTATTTGTTATCTTTTGTTCTATGTCCCCAGTTCTTTTCTTCAAAATCCTTTCCGCCTAAAAAAACACCAAGATATTTCAAGCCATCTTTCCTCCAAGTCATGCCCTTGGGGAGAGCCGGGAGTCCTTCAGCCCACTTGCCAACAGCCAGGGCCTCGCTCTTTCCCCAATTCACCTTGGCGGCAGACAGCATGGAGAATTTCTGTATGATCTTGGTTAAAGCGCTGACGTCTCTTTGATCTTTATAAAAACCACGAGATCGTCAGCATAGGCGGATAAAACCAATTTGTTGTTAAAACCAGGTAAAACCATGCCATGGATCTCTGAGCGCATTTTTTGCAGGAGGGGTTCCAGGGAGAGTGCGTAGAGCATCCCCGAGAGCGCACAGCCCTGTCGGACACCTCTACACACCCTAAAAGGAGCACACAGGCTACCGTTGATCTTCAGCACACTCTCAATGTCACTGTACAATACCTGGATCTTGGCGATAAAACCCTCGCTGAACCCGAACCCCATAATTTTCCAGAGGAAGCCGTGTTCAACGCGGTCAAAAGCCTTTTCTTGATCTAGTGAAATCAAGCCAGTTTGTAAACCCAATGAACCGGAGACTTCCAAAACATCCCGAATTAGGTAGATATTATCTACCATAGACCTGCCGGGGACGCAATAGGTCTGATCCCGGTGGATGACCTGCTCCATGGCTCTTCCTAACCTTGTGGCTAGGGCCTTGGAGAGGATTTTATAGTCGGTGCAGAGAAGGGACACGGGGGCCAGTTCTTTATATCCTGCAGGTTTCCTTTCTTGGGCAGCAGGGCGATGACCGCCCTACGACAGGACAAGGGGAGCGAACCAGTGGCCAGACTTTCATTACACACCTCAAGCATGTCCTGGGCCAGAAGATCCCAGTAGGTCTTGAAAAACTCCACCGTGAGCCCATCAACACCCGGGGACTTCTGGCCCTGCATGCCCAGGAGGGCTGTGTGGAGTTCTTGCACGCTCAGAGGGCGCTCCAACTCGCTGTTGGTCTCCTCAGAGACCTGAGGCAGTTCCTCACAGAACTCCTCCATCAGTTCGTCGTTCTCCCTGTTCTCGCTTGGAACAGTGAACGGTAGAAATCGACAGCCCTCCTCCTTATCTGCCCTGGTTCGCTCAGATGCTGCCCCGTGTCCGACAGCAACGAGTGGATCATTTTCCTCTGCCCGTGCTTCCTCTCCAGGCCAAAGAAAAAGCCAGAGGGAGCATCCATCTCTGCGATGTCTTGCATCCGGGATCTGACCAACGCGCCTTGGACTTTATTCTCCAGCAGGTTGGCCAAAGTTAGCCTTTTTGATTTGAGAGCTTCAATATGCTCTCGATTTCCTGTGGCGTCACTAAGTCGTTCTAGCTCCACTATGCTCATCTCCAGATCTCTGATAGATCCGGCAATGTCACAAGTGACATTGACAGTGTGCTGTTGACTCAGCAGTTTGATCTGGACCTTTCCATAGTCCCACCACTGTCTGATGGAGATAAAATCAGCCTTCGTTTGTCTAAAACCGTTCCAAAAATAAGTTAAAACCCTTTAAAACTCTGATCGTAAGTCAAAGCAGAATTAAAATGCCAGTACGCGCTTCTAGGTAAAATGTTTCTGATAAAAACACTACCTAAAAGCAACGAATGATCCGTAAAAGCCACGGGTAAAATCTGGCATGTTTTAAACACGTTAAAATGGTGTTTAAAACAATAAAAACGATCTAAACGAGCTAAAGAGATTTTACCTTCCTTAATGTGGGACCATGTGTACTGCCTGGAGCCTGCATGCATCCTCCTCCATACGTCCACCAGGCCATGAGACGAGACCAGCTGCTTCAAGACATGTTGGGCTATCGGGTGCGGCTCTGCATGATTGCGGTCTAAAAACTCGTTCTCAGTGCAATTAAAATCCCCACCTATGAAAACATAATCTTCTGGCCCGCAATCACCTAGTCTTTCCCCAATTTTTTCATAAAAACGTTTCTTCTCTGCATTGGTAGTCGGAGCATAAATATTAATAAAAACCATGCTAAAAAAATCAAATTTTGTCTTTATTAAAAGACACCTCCCTTTTATAACGTGTTCGGTTTCAATAGCAATAGGGGTAAAAGCTTTAGAAAAAAGAAAGCCTACCCCTGCACTCATAGATGTGCCATGACTTAATATGACCTCTCCCTTCCACTCTCTGCGCCATTCCGTTTCTAATATGTGATCACGTGTGTCTCTTGCAGAAAAATTACATCAATTTTCTTTTGTTTTAACATTTGATAAATTAATGCCCGTTTTTCAACCTCTCTGGCCCCATTTAAATTCAAAGATGCTATTTTAAAAGACTCCATCTTGTGTAAAAAACTAAAACCAACCCACCAAAACACTACAATAAATAATAAATAATCACTATACATCATTAAAATTGTTTTCTAACTTTGACATTATCTTTTTAACCTGTAAATTTCTGTGTCCGTAAAATCTGATTCTTCTTTGTGTCTGATGTGATGTCTGGCAGAGAAATAAAACGTTCTTAAATTAGGGAAATATTTTTCTAATTTTACCCCCTTTAACCCTTTTGTTTGCCTTAAAAAGGTTGTAAAGGCTTCTGCTGGGTATCTCGGTTCTTTGTCCATTTTTGATACAGAGGCTTCGCTGGCGTCAGAGAACCAGCTCTCTGTATCACTGCTGTCTGACACCTCCCTCCTCTCTACAGTCAACTTGCTAGCTTGTTTGCTAGCTTTTGCAGCAGCCACTACATTTCTGCCTTTTGCTGCGTCTCTTTGCCGGGACACTGGCTTCAAAGTCCATGTCTTCCTCTACTTCACCCGTTTCTCTCTCTGCTCCATCCCCTACCACCGACTCTACACTGCCTTTCCTTTTGCTTTGTCCTTCTGCCTGAGCTTCTCTTCCCTCACCTTCATACACTCGACACTCCTCATCGCCCCTCACATCTTCCAGATCTCTTTCCACACCGTCATTCACCTGCTCCACACTCTCACTCACACCATTCACCCCATCACCCACACACCGCCATGCTCTCACCTTTTCCGACATTCCCACTCTTATCTCCGTCCTCCACTGACCCTTCATCAACATTCTCCGGTTCCCCCGCCGCAGCAGCGGGTTCCCCGCCGCAGTAGCGGGTTCCCCCGCCGCAGTAGCGGGTTCCCCCGCCGCAGTAGCGGGTTCCCCCGCCGCAGCAGCGGGTTCCCCCGCCGCAGCAGCAGCAGCGGGTTCCCCCGCCGCAGCAGCAATAGCGGCCTCGCCATCTTGCCCAGCAGGGGGCTGCTTTTCCTCCGATACCGAAGCGGCTAGCCCGGCCCTGTCGGGACACATTTTTATAATGTGTCCCTCTTGTCCACAACCAAAGCACTTCATATTTGAAGTGGTTGCAAAAAGCACGTAGTCGAAGTCATCTAGTCTCACATGAAACCGTAAGTTTAGTTCCTCATCTTTTTTGTTTAGAAGCATGAACAGTTGTCTTCTATGAGAAACTACATGCTTCAATAAAGGTGATTTACACCCTGATGGTACCTTCTTAACAGGTGAAACCACCTTACCATGCCTCGATAGCTCCTTTACTAGAAATTCATCGCTAATGAACGGCGGTACATTCGATAGTGTCACCTTTTTTGCTGGTAGCGTTAACGGTGACACTTGCAGAAATAAGCCGTTGACGGACACGCCCGCCTCCACCAACTGTTGAGCTTGTTCGACTTTTTCCACAAATAAAACCACCGCCCCATTCATCCGTGCAGCCGACCGAATAGACCCGTGCCCAATCACCTCTCCAACCGCTAAACAAACTTCCTCCACGCTGCACGGAGAGCCGGCACCCACCTTGATGCCGTTCTTCCGTGTCAGCGTGGAGAAAGACCCACCACCAACACCCACCATTGTTGCCGTCAGACGCCGGCAAGCCAGGCACGCCGACGGCCACACCCCAAACAAACGAACAAAAAAACCCTAAAACGTGATACAACTAACACAAAATTAAATTAAACAAAATAAAACTAGACACCCAGTGAAAAAGACAGTAAGAAAAGATAAAGATATACAAACACGCTCTCTTTCACTCTCCTTCCGCTCTTCCTCACACCCTCCTCTCACACGAAGAAGAAGAAGAAGAGGAGAAGAAGAAGAAGAGAAGAAGAAGAAGAAGAAGAAGAAGATTTTGATTTTTACCAAATACATTTATTAAACAATAATATGTACACAATTCCAATGTTTCTCTTTACATCAATAAAATCATTATAATAGTATTTTTTTATAAATTAGTTCGTTTCTCTCTGAGATGATGCATAGTGCGTTATCGCATCCCCACAAATCCAAAAACTTTTCCAAATTCCCGGTGGCCCTGTGGAAAGCAAACCAATCTCAATCTCGCCTTTATGTTCACTTTCCACAGGGTCACAGCATCCAACTGAGGTCCATCCTGCATCCTATCTCTTCGAGTGATATAAATAGCTAGTTTAGCTTCAGCAATAAATAGTTTAAAAAGCCGAGATCTAAAACTAGTTGCTTTACTATGAGTACACCGTTAATAAATACTGCATGGTAAAAAGCATTTAAAAAGACTAAAAAACAGTCGATAAAAAACTAAAAAAACCAGTTAAACGTGTACAATCTATAAAAACATGAAAAACACTCTCTGATAAGGTGCAAAAAGGACACTCATTTACAATATTATGATTGATGACCGATAAAAAAGCATTTGTGGCAATGGCGCCGTGGAGCACCCTCCACTGGAGGTCACCAGTCCTTTTTTTAATTGGCAGTTTATATAGCGTCCTCCATTGTATCGGCTGTCCTTTTAGCTTATCAGCCCACACGCTGACAGCTCTCCCCTGGAGTGTTTTCCTGTTTAGGATTTTTACACAGTTTTTGTACAGTGTCTTTGGCATTACCTTGCACAGGTCCATTTCCGAGTCCGTGTTCTTTAAAAGGGGACCACTGTCCTCTTCAAAGCCCGGACTCAGGAGTACCTTTGGGAATGGATCCGTGTCTTGGTAGGCATTCCTTCTCTTTGTATGACTGCAGTAAATCCTTCTCCTCTGCAGCCAGTCTCTCCTTTACTTTCCCCAGGACACGTTCCATTGTTCTGGTGGACTTCATTTTGACTGCAGCGGCAACCCCCTGGGCGTTTCCAAAATCCGCTCCAGAAAATTGGATCAGCCGCTTTAAAGTCACCAGTCCAGCTCTGCTCAAAGTCTCTGATAGTCCTAGGAACGTGTCTTTTTCGACGTCTAATCTTGCTCCGCAGACCAATGGTTCTTCTAAAAGCCAATGCAGAGAGTCATTCGTTTCCGATCTACGCAATTTAAAAAGAGCACACGATTTAAAAACGCTCTGATAAAACTGCGGAATCTCCCTTAACTTTAAAAGACTAAAATTTGTTAAAAACAGAGCAGCATCCAACTCCAATAAATTCACACGTCTCAAAATGCAGCTGGCCACATCTCTCCATACAGGAGATCCTGTCAAATATTTCTGTAAAAAAAATGCAATCTAAAAACAACCACTCTACTAGCCAGGTGGACAAGGCCCTGGCCCCCCTCCTCTTTAGGTAAAAACAACACTGATTGCGGTACCCAGTGATGGTTATTCCAAAAGAAATTCACCATTTCTGTTTGGATTTTAGCCAACAGCCTTGATGGCGGGTCTAACACAACAAGTTTATGCCATAGTTGTGAGGCAACCAGGTTATTTAACACCAGCACTCTTCCTCGATAAGACATTTTGCCGTGTAGCCATTTCCATTTGGCAAGTTTATTTGTTATCTTTTGTTCTATGTTTCCCAGTTCTTTTCTTCAAAATCCTTTCCGCTAAAAAAAACACCAAGAGATTTCAAGCCATCTTTCCTCCAAGTCATGCCCTTGGGGAGAGCCGGGAGTCCTTCAGCCCACTTGCCAACAGCCAGGGCCTCGCTCTTTTCCCAATTCACCTTGGCGGCAGACAACATGGAGAATTCTGTATGATCTCGGTTAAAGCGCTGACGTCTCTTTGATCTTTAATAAAAACCACGAGATCGTCAGCATAGGCGGATAAAACCAATTTGTTGTTAAAACCAGGTAAAACCATGCCATGGATCTCTGAGCGCATTTTTTGCAGGAGGGGTTCCAGGGAGAGTGCGTAGAGCATCCCCGAGAGCGCAGCCCTGTCGGACACCTCTACACACCCTAAAAGGAGCACACAGGCTACCGTTGATCTTCAGCACACTCTCAATGTCACTGTACAATACCTGGATCTTGGCGATAAAACCCTCGCTGAACCCGAACTTCCCCATAATTTTCCAGAGGAAGCCGTGTTCAACGCGGTCAAAAGCCTTTTCTTGATCTAGTGAAATCAAGCCAGTTTGTAAACCCAATGAACCGGAGACTTCCAAAACATCCCGAATTAGGTAGATATTATCTACCATAGACCTGCCGGGGACGCAATAGGTCTGATCCGGTGGATGACCTGCTCCATGGCTCTTCCTAACCTCGTGGCTAGGGCCTTGGAGAGGATTTTATAGTCGGTGCAGAGAAGGGACACGGGGCGCCAGTTCTTTATATCCTGCAGGTTTCCTTTCTTGGGCAGCAGGGCGATGACCGCCCTACGACAGGACAAGGGGAGCGAACCAGTGGCCAGACTTTCATTACACACCTCAAGCATGTCCTGGGCCAGAAGATCCCAGTAGGTCTTGAAAAAACTCCACCGTGAGCCCATCAACACCCGGGGACTTCTGGCCCTGCATGCCCAGGAGGGCTGTGTGGAGTTCTTGCATGCTCAGAGGGCGCTCCAATTCGCTGTTGGTCTCCTCAGAGACCTGAGGCAGTTCCTCACAGAACTCCTCCATCAGTTCGTCGTTCTCCCTGTTCTCGCTTTGGAACAGTGAACGGTAGAAATCGACAGCCCTCCTCCTTATCTGCCCCGGTTCGCTCAGATGCGCCCCGTGTCCGACAGCAACGAGTGGATCATTTTCCTCTGCCCGTGCTTCCTCTCCAGGCAAAGAAAAAGCCAGAGGGAGCATCCATCTCTGCGATGTCTTGCATCCGGGATCTGACCAACGCGCCTTGGACTTTATTCTCCAGCAGGTTGGCCAAAGTTAGCCTTTTGATTGAGAGCTTCAATATGCTCTCGATTTCCTGTGGCGTCACTAAGTCGTTCTAGCTCCACTATGCTCATCTCCAGATCTCTGATAGATCCGGCAATGTCACAAGTGACATTGACAGTGTGCTGTTGACTCAGCAGTTTGATCTGGACCTTTCCATAGTCCCACCACTGTCTGATGGAGATAAAATCAGCCTTCGTTTGTCTAAAACCGTTCCAAAAATAAGTTAAAACCTCTTTAAAACTCTGATCGTAAGTCAAAGCAGAATTAAAATGCCAGTACGCACTTCTGGGTAAAATGTTTCTGATAAAAAACATACCTAAAAGCAACGAATGATCCGTAAAAGCCACGGGTAAAATCTGGCATGTTTTAAAACACGTTAAAATGGTGTTTAAAACAATAAAAACGATCTAAACGAGCTAAAGAGATTTTACCCTTCCTTAATATGGGACCATGTGTACTGCCTGGAGCCTGCATGCATCCTCCTCCATACGTCCACCAGGCCATGAGACGAGACCAGCTGCTTCAAGACATGTTGGGCTATCGGGTGCGGCTCTGCATGATTGCGGTCTAAAAACTCGTTCTCAGTGCAATTAAAATCCCCACCTATGAAAACATAATCTTCTGGCCCGCAATCACCTAGTCTTTCCCCAATTTTTTCATAAAAACGTTCTTCTCTGCATTGGTAGTCGGAGCATAAATATTAATAAAAACCATGCTAAAAAAATCAAATTTTGTCTTTATTAAAAGACACCTCCCTTTTATAACGTGTTCGGTTTCAATAGCAATAGGGGTAAAAGCTTTAGAAAAAAGAAAGCCTACCCCTGCACTCATAGATGTGCCATGACTTAATATGACCTCTCCCTTCCACTCTCTGCGCCATTCCGTTTCTAATATGTGATCACTGTGTGTCTCTTGCAGAAAAATTACATCAATTTTCTTTTGTTTTAACATTTGATAAATTAATGCCCGTTTTTCAACCTCTCTGGCCCCATTTAAATTCAAAGATGCTATTTTAAAGACTCCATCTTGTGTAAAAAACTAAAACCAACCCACCAAAACACTACAATAAATAGTAAATAATCACTATACATCATTAAAATTGTTTTCTAACTTTTGACATTATCTTTTTTAACTGTAAATTTCTGTGTCCGTAAAATCTGATTCTTCTTTGTGTCTGATGTGATGTCTGGCAGAGAAATAAAACGTTCTTAAATTAGGGAAATATTTTTCTAATTTTACCCCTTTAACCCTTTGTTTGCCTTAAAAGGTTGTAAAGGCTTCTGCTGGGTATCTCGGTTCTTTGTCCATTTTTGATACAGAGGCTTCGCTGGCGTCAGAGAACCAGCTCTCTGTATCACTGCTGTCTGACACCTCCCTCCTCTCTACAGTCAACTTGCTAGCTTGTTGCTAGCTTTTGCAGCAGCCACTACATTCTGCCTTTTGCTGCGTCTCTTTGCCGGGACACTGGCTTCAAAGTCCATGTCTTCCTCTACTTCACCCGTTTCTCTCTCTGCTCCATCCCCTACCACCGACTCTACACTGCCTTTCCTTTTGCTTTGTCCTTCTGCTGAGCTTCTCTTCCCTCACCTTCATACACTCGACACTCCTCATCGCCCTCACATCTTCCAGATCTCTTTCCACACCGTCATTCACCTGCTCCACACTCTCACTCACACCACCATTCACCCCATCACCACACACCGCTATGCTCTCACCTTTTCCGACATTCCCACTCTTATCTCCGTCCTCCACTGACCCTTCATCAACATTCTCCGGTTCCCCGCCGCAGCAGCGGGTTCCCCCGCCGCAGCAGCGGGTTCCCCGCCGCAGCAGCGGGTTCCCCCGCCGCAGCAGCAATAGCGGCCTCGCCATCTTGCCCAGCAGGGGGCTGCTTTTCCTCCGATACCGAAGCGGCTAGCCCGGCCCTGTCGGGACACATTTTTATAATGTGTCCCTCTTGTCCACAACCAAAGCACTTCATATTTGAAGTGGTTGCAAAAAGCACGTAGTCGAAGTCATCTAGTCTCACATGAAAACGTAAGTTTAGTTCCTCATCTTTTTTGTTTAGTAGCATGAACAGTTGTCTTCTATGAGAAACTACATGCTTCAATAAAGGTGATTTACACCCTGATGGTACCTTCTTAACAGGTGAAACCACCTTACCATGCCTCGATAGCTCCTTTACTAGAAATTCATCGCTAATGAACGGCGGTACATTCGATAATGTCACCTTTTTTGCTGGTAGCGTTAACGGTGACACTTGCAGAAATAAGCCGTTGACGGACACGCCCGCCTCCACCAACTGTTGAGCTTGTTCGACTTTTTCCACAAATAAAACCACCGCCCCATTCATCCGTGCAGCCGACCGAATAGACCCGTGCCCAATCACCTCTCCAACCGCTAAACAAACTTCCTCCACGCTGCACGGAGAGCCGGCACCCACCTTGATGCCGTTTTCCGTGTCAGCGTGGAGAGAAAGACCCACCACCAACACCCACATTGTTGCCGTCAGACGCCGGCAAGCCAGGCACGCCCGACGGCCACACCCCAAACAAACGAACAAAAAACCCCTTAAAACGTGATACAACTAACACAAAATTACAATTAAACAAATAAAACTAGACACCCAGTGAAAAGACAGTAAGAAAAGATAAAGATATACAAACACGCTCTCTTTCACTCTCCTTCCGCTCTTCCTCACACACCCTCCTCTCACAAGAAGAAGAAGAAGAAGAAGAAGAAGAAGAAGAAGGCGGGGAAGATGAAAACAGAGCACGCGGGCTCGCTTTAGCTTTTCCTTTGTTAGACGGTCGTTTGAGAAGAGTTTGAGGTTTAGCTAATTTTTTCCGTGTTTTCAGTGAAAATGTCTTCAGTTCAGCCTCAGAGAGTTTATCAAGCAGCAGGAAACTCCTGCTGAAGAAACATTCACAGAGTGGAAAGAAATCAACGTTAAGATGGAGGAAGAGATGGACGATCAGCGCAGAATGATGGATTTTACCCGGATACCCAAGATCATCTTGCACCGGATAGGTACGAAACAGCTTCACGGTTTACTGATTAGTCAGGTTAAGAGAGTTTTTTACAGATAAATAATCGTTGTGTTCGTAGACATATTTAAGAATCTGCTTAAATTAAGTAAAAATAGAAAATCCCCGTAGAAATGTAACCGGGGCCTGCTAAAGTGTGGCCCCAGTTTGAACCCAGCGCTCTGATGCTAACAATTAGCATCAGTGCTAAGGTAAGCTGAATTATAGTCAATAACCTGTGGAAAGTCACAAGCATGTTGACTAACATGGACTTCCTCCATTCAGTTTGTTAAAATTAGTGTATAATCTAAAATGAGCCAAAATGCTAATGTTAGCCTAAATGCTGCTAGTAGCATGTGGGGCATCATTACAATGTGGTCTTACATTGACTTCCTGCATTCAGGTCCTAAACATGGCTAATAAGTAATAAAAATAGCTAGAAGCTTATTTCAGGGAAAGGCTGATGCTTGTGCAGCAAAGCAGAGCCCTAACCTGAGAGGAAAAGATCATGCAGGCTAATATTATTGCACTGTCTCTGAGTCGGTTTCTCTTCGCAATATTTATTAACCTATTTGTATGATTTGTTCTGTAAATTGCCATTCATATTATTTCTCAGTCTCTATCACTGAGGATGAAGAGACTGATGTCTGGTTCTTTAGGTTCTGACGGGTCTGCGGTTCCTCTCCTGACCACTGTGCACCCTGAATATCGCCGACACAGTTTTTTAATTCCCCTATCAAACTTCTCTGTGATTGTTTAGCCTAGAATGTGCATCTTCCAATGTTATGTTATTTGATTTTATTGTTACAGGTCAGTTTTCTAAACTACAAAGAAATCACTGTTAGGGATGCTCCAATATGAAAAATTGGATTGATATTGATATCTGATAGTAACACTGGTGTTATAGCAGATTTACCAATATTTTATTTTATATACGTTTTTAATCCGATTACTTGATTAATCATAAGAATAATTAATAGATTACTCAGTTACTGAAATATTTGTTTACAGCAACGCTACTATCCATCCAGTTATCACTAGAAAATATTTATGACTTTCTCTTTTATCTTGTCACATATGCTGAGCTGACAGCGCCTCTTAATGCTCATTTGTACTCAATGCATGTCAGCTATTCTGACAGAATAAGGCTCAAATTTAAGTTAAAGAAGGTCAGTGTTAGACCTGCCCAAAGCCCCGCCCTCCACTTTCATTGGGGAATTATTTTATGGTGACCTGACAGGAACTGCAACCAGGTGATAATAATGATCACAACAATCAAAAGCATATTTAGTAACTGTCTTGTCTGGCTGCTAAATTTCCATTTTCATAATGTAAACTTAGTAAATGACTTATTAACTAACTTGTGTCTTAAATAAACTCGTTAAATAATTTTATCATTGTACATTTTCACCTTTCATATTTAATCTTCCAAATTGTCCAATATTCATGTCAAATATTTTCCATTGGTTCATTTTGCCATTATTTTCTGCATGTGTGCGATTAACAACAATCACCCAATGCTACCAATTCTGCTGTGAATCCCAGGAAGTAAAGGCTGAGATTTAGTTGTGCTTTTGAACGTTTGTGTTGAGTGTGTGAGCGGAGCAATGTCTGACAATATCAGCGGGTGAGATTAAAAATTACTTTATGGTTTCCCTTTAGGCATTTTATGTCACTCTTTAATGTGATATATATCTGGTGACATATAATGGGTGCACTTCCCCTGCGCCCATTACAGGCACACAGCCCGCATCACCACCAGCGTTGGTCCACAATCTCCCAGTCGGATTGCGACACCGTGTGTGTGGTCAGGGTACATGTCCAAAAGTCAGGTGACCTGAACATCTGACTCCTCCTCCATGTAGGCGTCTTCTTCCTCTCTACATGGAGGAAGAAGATTTTATGTAATATTTGTCAGGAAGCTACTAGATTAAGCGATTGCCATCTTATTTGCTCACCTGGAGATCCTTAATATCATATTTTGACTCAAGAATAGTTCCAGTCTGGTCATTAGAATGGAGCTATGACCAGAATGAAACTAGTTCTGGTCATAGTTCCATTCTAGAACATCCAATGTTCTAGAACATAGAACATTAACTTCTTAGTTGAGTTAATGTTCATTCTTGTAAGATTGTAATTTTAGAAGAACCTAAGAAAATCCTGTTTCGATACATGAAGGCATCAAAGTGGATTTCTTGTTTGATTGACATTTAAAAAACTTTTTTTTTTTTTTTGTCTATTTCCCAGATCTTCCACAATGTTGTGTGTGTGAAGAAGAGGAGATTCTCAATGACACAAAACCACAGAGGAACCAACTCATCTCTCATGGCTCTGCAGAAACTGAGAACCAGAATCAGGAAGGAAGCAATTCTGAAAACCAGGAAAAAAGAGAAAGGAAGAACAGAAACCAAAGGAGAGATATGAGAAAACCAAACAGCAGAAAGACAGAACTGATGCTGAAAAACAAAAACCGCAGAAGAAAACTCACAGAGGGCAAAAATATATTCTTGTAAAATTTGTGATAAAACCTTTTCTGGAAACAGTAACTTGAAGACACACATGAGAATTCACACAGGAGTAAAACCTTTCACTGTTCAACCTGTGGAAAGAGTTTCAATGAAAGAGGGACTTTAACTAAACATATGAGAATTCACACAGGTGAGAAGCCTTCACTTGTGGGACCTGTGGAAAGAGTTTCATGTAAAAACGGCTTTAACTCAGCATATGATAATTCACACAGGTGAAAATCCTTTCTCATGTGGGACTTGTGGAAAGAGTTACAGACAAAAACGACTTTTAACTAGGCATATGAGAATTCACACAGGTGAGAAGCCTTTCACTTGTTCAACCTGTGGAAAGAGTTTCAGTGTAAAAGCGATTTAACTGCGCATATGAGAATTCATACAGGTGAGAAGCCTTTCTCATGTGGGACTTGTGGAAAGAGTTACAGACAAAAAACGACTTTAACTAGGCATATGAGAATTCACACAGGTGAGAAGCCTTTCACTTGTTCAACTGTGGAAAGAGTTTCAGTGACAGAGTTACTTTAACTCGGCATATGAGAAGTCACACAGGTGAGAAGCCTTTCTGGTGTGAGACCTGTGGAAAGAGTTTCAGTGTCAGAGGGACTTTAACTCGGCATATGAGAATTCATACAGGTGAGAAGCCTTTCTCATGTGGGACCTGTGGAAAGAGTTTCAGGATGAAACAACAATTACTTAAACACATAAAGATTCATATGGATGCAAAACAGTGACGTGCGGTGAGGCTTTACGATGTATAAATACAGACACCATGTATGTTATTGGTTACTCAGAAATTTTGCTCATGCATACAACGCTGGAGGGCAGAAAGACCGTTCTTTTACACGTCATCCATAGCTGTAGTAACCAGGTGAAACTTAGAAATGTAGGTATTGTTTCGTGTTTATGATCCACAGCAAAGGGAGAAACCTAAACACTTTCTCACTCTGCATCACCCAAGCTACATGCAGACTCGTTGCAATAGCAACTGATAACAATGCATGTTTTAGGATTTAACATAAAAAAAGAAAGAATTTTGGTCACAGAACAGAACATTGAGTTTTTTGCAGTAGTTTGTTTTAGTCTTAGTGTTTATTAATAAAATCATTGCTGTGGTAGATTAGCTAACATTTCTACTTTACTGAATTCTTTAGACATACAGACTGTGGTCCACAAAATGCACATTTCATTAAAAAACTAAACAAAAACATGTTTTTTCCCATCTTACCTTTACTTATAAATTAAATCCATAACAATTCTGCACAAAAATATCCATTCATCCAAAGCCAAGTCGATGCTCTGAATGTCTTGTACTAAATTAGACTTGAGGTCCATTTTTGTCTACCAGCTTTGTTTTTCTAAAATCAGTTTTTTGTTTTATTTCTCAGTCACATTTGTACTTAAGGTTCCCATCAGTGTCCCATTAGATACTGAAGTTAAAGAGGGGAATGTCTTCAGGAAGGTTTAATTTCTGTGGATTTCAGGTGTCTTGCAGTTCTGTGTCATGTAGTTATTGAGTTCAGCTTTTACATTGTTGACTTTTACAAGTATGACTTGAAATAAAGTATTTTACATTTAAAGCAGTGTATTATTCTTTTTTCCCATAAATTGCTGGGTTTCAGATGATGTAGCACCGATGCCTTACCATGGAGGTGGGGGTCAGAAAGTAAATGCAGCACATTTAGGCATTTTGACTTAAACATCAAAATGTCTTAAGTCTGTGCCATGTGTGGTTGTTCCAACCATTCTAAAAGAGAGAAAGAAAAACTTTATCTTTGTGTTTTGAAGGTAGTCGGTCACAAGGAAGTTAATTTAGAAAAAAACACCTAAAAAATAGAAAAGTGGATCAACAATCTACAGCTAAAACCAGGAGGTGCAGGAAGTAATAATGCGGGAGTTTGCAGAGCCACTTTTCTAACATCGTTTAAATTGTATTTTCAGATATTTTATTGGATGGTACTTAGAAAGACAACATTCATATGCAGGCACATGCAGAGGGGGTCTGGAGAGGGCTTGAGCCCTGCCCCTTTTACCCTTGATGCCCCCAGAGCCCTTTTTGAGTTTATTTTTGTTTTCAACTTGAGTCTTTTGTGTCAGGAGGCCTTCTTGTGCCTCTAAATATAACACCTAGCAAAACTAATGAGTCTGGCTGCCCTTGGTCTAATTATGAGGATTCCCAGTCCTTCTGCCTCCACGTTGTTCAGACACCGGGTCCGTGGCGAGGAAGAGCGGGGCTGAACTGTGACCTCTAACAGTCAAATTTTGGGCAATAATTTTTTTTTTCTAACGTACACTTGTGAATAAAAACGTAGGTCTGATGTTGAAGTTATAAAACCAGTTTCTATTTATATTCTGTAATAATGTCTGGAGGGCCCCTACCAGCAGCTACTGGGTTCTCTTTGTTTACCTTGATATCTCAGCCTTATAATTCTAGATCTCAGAGGTGCTGAAATCAAATTAATGACATGTGAGAAGTTAACTGTTTATATATGAAGGTTTTCCTGATTTACTATTTGTTTCAAACAGGTTTTATTTCAGTCTCTATGTTTATGTAAATCGATTCTGTCACAGTCTTTGACTAAACAGAAAAATAGAAAAAGACCATCATTATGATACTTTATCATCTAAAATTATAGAAAAAGTTTCAATGATTTTTTTTATCTGAAATTCAATCCACATCATCAAACCATTTTGTAAGGAGAAATTTTATTTAAAACCATGTCAAAGAAATGCATCCATTTCTCCAAATCATTAAAATAAAATATGTACAAAGGATAAAAACACAATAAAGACTCCAAAATTTCAGAAGTCTAAATCTCAAAGCATTCAAACTCATTGTTTGTTAGACAATCTCTCCTCAGTCTCATTCAATAAAATGGAAATATAAAACTGGAAGAATAAATTTTTTTACGAATTTCAGCTAAATATCCAGATTAAAATGCTTTGTAAGCAAAACCTGCTACATTTAAGAATTTAAGTCGGTTGCAATTACTCCACTTCCAAACAGCAACTTACTGAGAATCTTGAGGTTCACATTGTGCCATCAAACCTGTGCGAGTTCTCATGTGAACAGTTACATTTATTTAGAGTGAACCTTTTTCTACTGAATCTACAAAATAAAAGCTTCCAACCCGTGTGAATCTTCATGTGATGACTTAAACTGGATCTATACACAAAACATTTTCCTCGCTTTTCACTAAGGGTGCAGACATGACATGGTGAGCTGGTCTAATAGTCAAACCTCACAGCGGAGAACAGAACAGTGGCTGAGGTCAATAACGTTGAGGAATCAGATCAGCTTCACATGCATGTATCTGCTGCTCACCAATGTCCCAAAATTAAGGAAATCAACATTTATTAATCAGCCAGCTGATAGATTAATGCAAGCTACATCTCACCAGTGTATTCTGTTGTGAGATGTTAAGTGCTGTTTTTGATTGAAACGTTTTCCACATATCCCACATGAGAAAGGCTTCTCACCTGTGTGAGATCTCCTGTGACGATTTAAACTTTTTTTATAAGGAAACTTTTCCACAATCACACATGAGAAAGGCTTCTCACCTGTGTGAATTCTGTTGTGAGAAGTTAGTACTGTTTTTGACTGAAACCTTTTTCACAAATCCCACATGAGAAAGGCTTCTCACCAGTGTGAATTCTCCTGTGACGTTTTAAACTTTTTGTATAAGGGAAACTTTTCCCACAAATCCCACATGAGAAAGGCTTCTCACCTGTGTGAATTCTGTTGTGAGAAGTTAAGTTCTGTTTATGAGTGAAACTTTTTCCACAAATCCCACATGAGAAAGGTTTCTCACCTGTGTGAGATCTCATGTGATGAACTAATTGATATCTAGTCAAACAATTTCTTCCACAAGTGCCACAAGTTATAACCTTCTCACCCGTGTGATCTCATGTGAACAGTTAAACTTTCCTTTCGAGTGAAACTTTTTCCACAGGCCTCACATGAGAACGGTTTCTCACCCGTGTGAGATCTCATGTGAACAGTTAAACTTTGCTTTCGAGTGAAACTTTTTCCACAGGTCTCACATGAGAAAGGTTTCTCACCTGTGTGAACTCTGATGTGAATAGCTAACTGAGGTTTCCTCCGGAAACGTTTCTCACAGGTCACAAGAGAATGGTTTCTCACCTGTATGAATCTCAATATGAGCAAGTAAATGAGATTTAAACGAAAAACTTTTCCACAGGTTGTGCAGGTGTAAGGTTTCTCACCCGAATGAATTCTCTTGTGTCTGTTTAAAGAGTCGTTTAGACGGAAACCTTTTCCACAAGCTGGACAAGTCAACGGTTTTCACCTGTATGAATTCTCATGTGATCATTTAAACGACTCTCTTTAGGGTAACGTTTTCCACAGGTGGAACATTTGAAAGGTTTCTTAGCCATGTGAGTTTTCTTGTGATTTTTCAAAGAATTATTTCTAGAAAAGGTTTTATCACAAATTTGACAAGAATATAGATTTTGGTCTGGCTGAGCTTTCATGTGCGTTTCTTGTTCCGAAGTCTCTGTTGAGTTTTCTGCTGTTTGTTCAAAATGTCATCAGTTTCCTGTTTCATCACAAGATGCTCTTCATCCTGACTGATGGAAAGTTGCTCCTCTTCCTCTTTGATCTGCAGAAGTTCTGGTTCCTCTTGTTCCAGTTTCATCTGCAGAGGTTCTGGTTCCTCTTGTTCTTGTTTCATCTGCAGAGGTTCTGGTTCCTCTTGTTCCAGTTTCATCTGCAGAGGTTCTGGTTCCTCTTGTTCCTGTTTCATCTGCAGAGGTTCTGGTTCCTCTTGATCCAGTTTCATCTGCAGAGGTTCTGGTTCATCTTGTTCCAGTTTCATCTGCAGAAGTTCTGGTTCCTCTTGTTCCAGTTTTATCTGCAGAGGTTCTGGTTCCTGTTGTTCCCATTTCATCTGCAGAGGTTCTGGTTCCTCATGATCCAGTTTCATCTGCAGAGGTTCTGGTTCCTCTTGTTCCAGTTTCATCTGCAGAGATTCTGGTTCCTGTTGTTCCCATTTCATCTGCAGAGGTTCTGGTTCCTCTTGTTCTTGTTTTATCTGCAGAGGTTCTGGTTCCTCTTGTTCCAGTTTCATTTGTAGAGATTCTGGTTCCTGTTGTTCCCATTTCATCTGCAGAGGTTCTGGTTCCTCTTGTTCCCGTTTGATCTGCAGAGGTTCTGGTTCCTCTTGTTCCAGTTTCATCTGCAGAGGTTCTGGTTCCTCTTGATCCAGTTTTATCTGCAGAGGTTCTGGTTCCTCTTGTTCCAGTTTCATCTGCAGAGGTTCTGGTTCCTCTTGATCCAGTTTCATCTGCAGAGGTTCTGGATGATCTTGATCTGAAGTGAAGTTTCTCTCTGGGTTTCTGAGCTCATTTAGATCCTCCTCCTCTTTGCACACACTGCATTGTGGGAAATCTGGAAAAAAAAGTCAAAATATGAGGTCACACAATGAACCCTTCAGTTTAATTAAAAACTAAAATAAAAATATTCTTCATCAGGGGGCGTGCTGTAGTAGCGCAACCCACGATTGGAGGCCTTCAATCCTCCACACGGCCGTCACGGGTTTGATTTCCGGACCAGACGATATTTGCCGCATGTCTTTCCTTACTACATTCCTGTCAGCCTTCTTTCTTATAAGGGACACTAGAGCCCACAGAAACCCCCAGGAGGGGAAAATGTAAAGATATTCTCAGCAAAACATTACAAAATGAAATCTCTTCCATCGTCTTTCAGAGAGATTGTTATTTACCTTATTTAGAATAAACAATGTCTGCATGTGGTTAATAATTTTACCAGGAATTAAACTTTAGTGCCGTCAAATTTGCCAACATTTGGAAATATGCAGTCTGGCTAGCTGACGTTAACTCCCCTTCAAGATTCGCTTCTCGCCAACAGGGACGTTACACCATATTCTGTGACCACTGCACATTGTGACTGTAGGAGGCGCTGTTGCAGGTTTACATCATACTTTGCTATTCTTATGGACACAGAATATGATGGCGCTTATCAAATAATGGTCCCACACTGTAACTTACAGTAAAGTACTAAATATTTTAAACTGAACCGTCTCTATTAACTCTGCTTGCTAAGTCAATATCTGACCATTAGTCTTATGACATTTCTTTTTAGTTAAATGAAACGGCCCTTTAAATAGCTTTACATAGTGTTATAGTCAAGACCATCTAAGCAGAGACCAAGACCAGCCGCCACATGACAATAAAATGTGAAATATTAGCAAAAGTGCTAATCAAATTGGTCTGAAAGATCCACATTCCCATAAAAACAAATCAATTTAACCAATATTATCAATTCAAACTCTTTGTTCTTACTTTGCTCTGTGCTACAATCCATGGAAGTCTCATGCCAACCCTAAAAGTTAACGCCCTGGGCGGATGCCCATATTGCTCATATCAGAAACCACCACTGTCTGCACTATTAAACATAGCAATTAAGGCAATGCACTAGTGGTAAACAACGCTCCATCATGAACACAGACCAAGGAGCAACAAGCAGAAATAACCAAACACTGTGACAGTTCTCACTTTTTCTCCTGCTGCATGAAGCCAGGCAGCACAGAACTATCACAGAGCAATGAGCATGCTCTGTGTGCTCTGGTTTTATTGATTCACCAAATAAATTAATATCAATGTATACAATCAATTAAAATAATGACAGCTACTGCAGCTGTTTCGTACCTATCCGGTGCAAGATGATCTTGGTATCCGGGTAAAATCCATCAGTCTGCGCTGATCGTCCATCTCTTCCTCCATCTAACGTTGATTTCTTTCCATCTGTGAATGTTTCTTCAGCAGGATTTCCTGCTGCTTGATAAACTCTCTGAGGCTGAACTGAAGACATTTTTACTGAAACACAGAAAACATTTAACTAAACTGCAAAACAGTCTTCAGAGGAAAAGTAAACCAGACATTTGCTCTGTTTTTATGTTTCACGAGTTTCATGTTGCTGTGCTGAAGAAACTGGAAGTGATTATTAGTTTGGCTTTAAATTTTCTGCTGAGTCTCTTCTTTTAAAGTCCTGGAGGCTGATGCCCTGAAAACCTTTAGCTGAGCCTCTGCTGCACCACCTGAATAGAGTAATTAGGTCATTAAGGCTCTGCAGATCTGATCCACACAAGGAGGAGGTAATTATGGTGATTTCATTGCTGTGTTTTGTACCTGTGGCTCATCTAAACACTGCAGGTCACCTTGAGGACTGGAGTTTGACACTGTGGTTTAGTCAGAACTCCTGCTGAGAAACATCCACAGAGTGGAAATAAATCAACGTCAAGATGGAGGAAGAGATGAACGATCAGCTCAGATCAGTCTGGAAAACACTGATGATGACAATAACTGTTTGATTACCTTGGTAACTAAGAGTGATAGCAAATTAGAGTAAATTCTTTCTGATTCATTTCCTTTTTTCCATTACTATTCATTCAGTTCCTCAGTTGACCCGAGTGAAACACAGTATAATTTTTTCAAGTCTTTTTAATTAATTATTAAGTTTTATGTTTTTTTAACACATTTACTAACGTTTTTTTTTAATATGTGGAATGTTTTTTTAAACTTTCAAAGTATGATAAAAACATTTTAAATCAGAAATATGTCACAGAAGCCCCTTTATGCTGCCACCTACTGACAAGAACCTGGTACTACACCTTCAGAGCTATTTTTCTACAGTTTGTGCGACTGAATTCATTTCAATGGATTTCATATGCAGGAGTATGTTTAAACAGTCATGTTCAATAACATGGAATCAGACCAACAACAAAAAAGTTGTATTTCATAAATGTGTGTGTTTCCTGGTTGAATTTATCTGTTGTTATAATCGTGTAACATAGTTGAAATGTTTAAATTCTGCTAGTATGGGTTTTATGGTTGTCCTGTGATGAGTGTTTTTTTTTGGCGCCCCCTACTGGTTGCCTATAAAAGGAGGAAGAAACTGCAGATTCCACACAGTCTGTCAGGAACTCCACTGTGGTAGGTCATCAAGTCCAGTTCCTTTCTGAACAGTAGTGGTGGTTGTGCTCTGAGACTAACGTGGAGTTTTGTTGCAGTACCCAGAGTTGGCGAACCAGTAGGGAGGCTTACTGTGTTTTTGTTATTGTTGACACTCATTACAGGTAATTATATTATGTTAAATGTCAGAAATTTATGTTGTCAGTTATTTTTCAGTTAAGTTTGTCAGTGTGTTTATTATGTTGTCAGTTTGTTGTATTTGCCTGTCTGTCAGTTTGTTTGTTCTCTGTTTCAGTTGGAAGTTACTGTTAAATAGTTAATTAGTTAAATTTGACTGCTGCCTATGTTTATTTTTCTGATTTTATTGATTTATAAGAGAAATATTGTATAAATTTTATTTGAAAGTTTTTGTTATCAATGAAAATCCACTATACGATCACCTGTTATAAAATGCATTTGTAATGATTATTGTAGGACACAGTCTGTCAGGAACTCCACTGTGTACCCAGAGTTGGCGAACAGTAGGGAGGCTTACTGTGTTTTTGTTATTGTTGACACTCATTACAGAAATTTACCCAACTGGTCTCCGCTGTGTGCTGTGTATTGGGGAGGAAGTCACAATTGCTCAAATGTTTTTCTTTGGTTATTTGTATGGGTTCCTACCTGACTGAAAATCTCTTATTGTTTTTAACTGTGTTACTTTAAGAACAGAAGCCCCTCCCTTTTGTTTCTTCCTCTGTGGTATTGTCTTTAAAATGTTTGTGTCCCTTAGACCCTATCCTTTTGTCATGTTGTCCTGTGGAGAGGTGTGTATTATTTATTTTGTATCTAATACATCCAGTTTATTTATAATTTATTAAGTTAATTTCTGTTATGTACTTTTGTTTATGTAGGGCTTGGAGCGGGCAGCCTGTAACACGGTTATTTTCTATCTGTTATTCTTGTCAGAATAAACCCTTTTAAAGGTGAACCACGGCCTGATCATTTAAAACCAGAACAATGCAGATCGGATACGGTTACATGTGTTTGAAGTCAGTTATCTATTGTGAGACGTTTTTTTAATTTTATTTCAAATGTTCAAGTTGAATACATTACTCTAAACCACATGTGGCTTCATACTGTTTAACTTTAAAAATGAATCAGAACCTACAAACTAAAACCTCCTGTGTCGATATAATAACTGTACGTGCTTTGTTCTAATTAAACAGATCTAATCATGCTCAATAAATTAAAATATGAAAGAAAATGTGGTATATTAAAGCGGGACTTTTGAATCGTTCACAGTTTCTTCAGTACAGTTCCAGTGAAACACGGGGAACATTTCTGAATATATTTGTTATTTTATAAATCACCTTAAGAAAACGAAATTGGTAGAAAGAATATTTTATTAATAATAATAATAATAATAATAATAATAACAATTGGGTGCGGGAGAATATTTATGTAGCATCCCGTTTCACACTCCATTCCAGTAGATGGCGGTAATTCACATCAATAAGTTTCTTGCCAACCGCCATAAAAAAAAGAAGAAGAAGAAGAAGAAGAAGGCGGGAAAGATGAAAACAGAGCACGCGGGCTCGCTTTAGCTTTTCCTTTGTTAGACGGTTGTTTGAAGAAGAGTTTGAGGTTCAACTAATTTTTTCCGTGTTTTCAGTGAAAATGTCTTCAGTTCAGCCTCAGAGAGTTTATCAAGCAGCAGGAAACTCCTGCTGAAGAAACATTCACAGAGTGGAAAGAAATCAACGTTAAGATGGAGGAAGAGATGGACGATCAGCGCAGACTGATGGATTTTACCCGGATACCCAAGATCATCTTGCACCGGATAGGTACGAAACAGCTTCACGGTTTACTGATTAGTGAGGTTAAAGAGAGTTTTTACAGATAAATAATCGTTGTGTTTGTAAACGTATTTAAAGTAAATTAAGTAAAAATAGAAAATCCCCGTAGAAATGTAACCAGGGCCTGCTAAAGTGTGGCCCCAGTTTGGACCCAGCGCTCTGATGCTAACAATTAGCATCAATACTAAGCTAAGCTGAATTATAGTCAATAGCCTGTGGAAAGTCACAAGCATGTTGACTAACATGGATTTGCTCCATTCAGTTTGTTAAAATTAGTGTATAATCTAAATGAGCCAAATGCTAATGTTAGCCTAAATGCTGTTAGTAGCATGTGGGGCATCATTACAATGTGGTCTTACATTGACTTCCTGCATTCAGGGTCCTAAACTTGGCTAATAAGTAATAAAAATAGCTAGAAGCTTATTGCAGGGAAAAGGCTGATGCTTGTGCAGCAAAGCAGAGCCCTAACCTGAGAGGAAAAGATCATGCAGGCTAATATTATTGCACTGTCTCTGAGTCGGTTTCTCTTCGCAATATTTATTAACCTATTTGTATGATTTGTTCTGTAAATTGCCATTCATATTATTTTTCAGTCTCTATCACTGAGTGATGAAGAGACTGATGTCTGGTTCTTTAGGTTCTGACGGGTCTGCGGTTCCTCTCCTGACCCACTGTGCACCCTGAATATCGCCGACACAGTTTTTTTAATTCCCCTATCAAACTTCTCTGTGATTGTTTAGCCTAGAATGTGCATCTTCCAATGTTATGTTATTTGATGTTATTGTTACAGGTTAGTTTTCTAAACTACAAAGAAATGACTGTTAGGGATGCTCCAATATGAAAAATTGGATTGATATTGATATCTGATAGTAACACTGGTGTTATAGCAGATTTACCAATATTTTATTTTATATACATTTTTAATCCGATTAGTTGATTAATCATAAGAATAATTAATAGATTACTCAATTACTGAAATAGTTGTTTACAGCAACGCTACTATCCATACAGTTATCACTAGAAAATATTTATTGACTTTCTCTTGTATCTTGTCACATATGCTGAGCTGACAGCGCCTCTTAATGCTCATTTGTACTCAATGCATGTCAGCTATTCTGACAGAATAACGGCTCAAATTTAAGTTAAAGAAGGTCAGTGTTAGACCCGCCCAAAGCCGCGCCCTCCACTTTCATTGGGGAATTATTTTATGGTGACCTGACAGGAACTGCAACCAGGTGATAATAATGATCACAACAATCAAAAGCATATTTAGTAATTGTCTTGTCTGGCTGCTAAGTTTCCATTTTCATAATGTAAACTTAGTAATGACTTATTAACTAACTGTGTCTTAAATAAACTCGTTAAATAATTTTATCATTGTACATTTTCACCTTTCATATTTAATCTTCCAAATTGTCCAATATTCATGTCAAATATTTTCAATTGGTTCATTTTGCCATTATTTTCTGCATGTGTGCGATTAACAACAATCAACCACTGCTACCAATTCTGCTGTGAATCCCAGGAAAGTAAGGCTGAGATTTAGTTGTGCTTTTGAACGTTTGTGTTGAGTGTGTGAGCGGAGCAATGTCTGACAATATCAGCGGGTGAGATTAAAAATTACTTTATGGTTTCCCTTTAGGCATTTTATGTCACTCTTTAATGTGATATATATCTGGTGACATATAATGGGTGCACTTCCCCTGCGCCCATTACAGGCACACAGCCCGCATCACCACCAGCGTTGTCCACAATCTCCCAGTCGGATTGCGACACCGTGTGTGTGGTCAGGGTACATGTCCAAAAGTCAGGTGACCTGAACATCTGACTCCTCCTCCATGTAGGCGTCTTCTTCCTCTCTCTCTACATGGAGGAAGAAGATTTTATGTAATATTTGTCAGGAAGCTACTAGATTAAGCTATTGCCATCTTATTTGGTCACCTGGAGATCCTTTATATCATATTTTGACTCAAGTCTAGTTCCAGTCTGGTCATTAGAATGGAGCTATGACCAGAATGAAACTAGTTCTGGTCATAGTTCCATTCTAGAACATCCAATGTTCTAGAACATAGAACGTTAACTTCTTAGTTGAGTTAATGTTCATTCTTGTAAGATTGTAATTTCCAATAACCTAAGAAAATCCTGTTTCTATACATGAAGGCATCAAAGTGGATTTCTTCTTTGATTGACATTTAAAAAACTTTTTTTTTTTTTGTCTATTTCCCAGATCTTCCACAATGTTGTGTGTGTGAAGAAGAGGAGATTCTCAATGACACAAAACCACAGAGGAACCAACTCATCTTTCATGGCTCTGCAGAAACTGAGAACCAGGATCAGGAAGGAAGCATTCTGAAGACCCAGGAAAAAAGAGAAAGGAAGAACATAAACCAAAGGAGAGATATGAGAAAACCAAACAGCAGAAAGACAGAACTGATGCTGAGAAACAAAAACCACAGAAGAAAACTCACAGAGGGCAAAAAATATATTCTTGTAAAATTTCTGATAAAACCTTTTCTCTAAACAGTAATTTGAAGAGACACATGAGAACTCACACAGGAGTAAAACCTTTCACTTGTTCAACCTGTGGGAAAAGTTACAGTCAAAACATGGTTTAATCTGTCATATGAGAATTCACACAGGTGAGAAGCCTTTCACTTGTTGGACCTGTGGAAAGAGTTTCAGACAAAGACTGACTTTAACTCAGCATATGAGAATTCATACAGGTGAGAGGCCTTTCACTTGTTCAACCTGTGGAAAGAGTTTCAGTGACAGAGGGACTTTAACTCGGCATATGAGAATTCACACTGGTGAGAAGCCTTTCTCATGTGGGACCTGTGGAAAGAGTTTCAGGATGAAACAACAATTACTTAGACACATAAAGATTCATATGGGTGTGAAACAGTGACGTGCGGTGAGGCTTTACGATGTATAAATACAGACACCATGTATGTTATTGGTTACTCAGAAATTTTGCTCATGCATACAACGCTGGAGGGCAGAAAGACCGTTCTTTTACACGTCATCCATAGCTGTAGTAACCAGGTGAAACCTAGAAATGTAGGTATTGTTTCGTGTTATGATCCACAGCAAAGGGAGAAACCTAAACCACTTTCTCACTCTGCATCACCCAAGCTACATGCAGACTCGTTGCAATAGCAACTGATAACAATGCCATGTTTTAGGATTTAACAAAAAAAAAAAAAAAGAATTTTGGTCACTGAATAGAACATTGAGTTTTTTGCAGTAGTTTGTTTTAGTCTTAGTGTTTTATTAATAAATCATTGCTGTGGTAGATTAGCTAACATTTCTACTTTACTGAATTCTTTAGACATACAGACTGTGGCCCACAAAATGCACATTTCATTAAAAAAACTAAAAAACATGTTTTTTCCCATCTTACCTTTACTTATAAATTAAATCCATGCCAATTCTGCACAAAAATATCCATTCATCCAAAGCCAAGTCGATGCTCTGAATGTCTTGTACTAAGATAGACTTGAGGTCCATTTTTGTCTACCAGCTTTGTTTTTCTAAAATCAGTTTTTTGTTTTATTTATCAGTCAGATTTGTACTTATGGTTCTCATCAGTGTCCCATTAGATACTGAAGTTAAAGAGGGGTATGTCTTCAGGAAGTTTTAATTTCTGTAGATTTCAGGTGTCTTGCAGTTCTGTCATGTAGTTATTGAGTTCAGCTTTTACATTGTTGACTTTTACATGTATGACTTGAAATAAAGTATTTTACATTTTAAAGCAGTGTATTATTCTTTTTTCCCATAAATTGCTGGGTTTCACATGATGGAGCACCGATGCCTTACCATGGAGGTGGGGGTCAGAAAGTAAATGCAGCACATTTAGGCATTTTGACTTAAGCATCAAAATGTCTTAAGTCTGTGCCATGTGTGGTTGTTCCAACCATTCTAATAGAGAGAAAGAAAAACTTTATCTTTGTGTTTTGAAGGTAGTCGGTCACAAGGAAGTTAATTTAGAAAAAACTCACCTAAAAAATAGAAAAGTGGATCAACAATCTACAGCTAAAACCAGGAGGTGCAGGAAGTAATAATGCGGGAGTTTGCAGAGCCACTTTTCTAACATCGTTTAAATTGTATTTTCAGATATTTTATTGGATGGAACTTAGAAAGACAAGCATTCATATGCAGGCACATGCAGAGGGGGTCTGGAGAGGGCTTGAGCCCTGCCCCCTTTACCCTTGATGCCCCAGAGCCCTTTTTGGGTTTATTTTTGTTTTCAACTTGAGTCTTTTGTGTCAGGAGGCCTTCTTGTGCCTCTAAATATAACACCTAGCAAAACTAATGAGTCTGGCTGCCCTTGGTCTAATTATGAGGATTCCCAGTCCTTCTGCCTCCACGTTGTTCAGACACCGGGTCCGTGGCGAGGAAGAGCGGGGCTGAACTGTGACCTCTAACGGTCAACTTTTGGGCAATATTTTTTTTTTCTAGCGTACACTTGTGAATAAAAACATAGGTCTGATGTTGAAGTTATAAAACCAGTTTCTATTTATATTTTGTAATAATGTCTGGAGGGCCCCTACCAGCAGCTACTGGTTCTTTGTTTACCTTGATATCTCAGCCTTATAATTCTAGATCTCAGAGGTGCTGAAATCAAATTAATGACATGTGAGAAGTTAACTGTTTATATATGAAGGTTTTCCTGATTTACTTTTTGTTTCAAACAGGTTTTATTTCAGTCTCTATGTAAATCGATTCTGTCACAGTCTTTGACTAAACAGAAAAATAGAAAAAGACCATCATTATGATACTTTATCATCTAAAATTATAGAAAAAGTTTCAATGATTTTTTTTATCTGAAATTCAATCCACATCATCAAACCATTTTGTAAGGAGAAAATTTATTTAAAACCATGTCAAAGAAATGCATCCATTTCTCCAAATCATTAAAATAAAATATGTACAAAGGATAAAAACACAATAAAGACTCCAAAATTTCAGAAGTCTAAATCTCAAAGCATTCAAACTCATTGTTTGTTAGACAATCTCTCCCTCAGTCTCATTCAATAAAATGGAAATATAAAACTGGCAGAATAAAATTTTTAAGAATTTCAGCTAAATATCCAGATTAAAATGCTTTGTAAGCAAAACCTGCTACATTTAAGAATTTAAGTCGGTTGCAATTACTCCACTTCCAAACAGCAACTTACTGAGAATCTTGAGGTTCACATTGTGCCATCAAACCTGTGCAAGTTCTCATGTGAACAGTTACATTTGTTTTGAGTGAACCTTTTTCTAATGAATCTACAAAATAAAAGCTTCCAACCCGTGTGAATCTCCATGTGATGACTTAAACTGGATCTATACACAAAACATTTTCCTCGCTTTTCACTAAGGGTGCAGACATGACATGGTGAGCTGGTCTAATAGTCAAACCTCACAGCGGAGAACAGAACAGTGGCTGAGGTCAATAACATCGAGGAATCAGATCAGCTTCACATGCATGTATCTGCTGCTCACCAATGTCCCAAAATTTAGAAAATCAACATTTATTAATCAGCCAGCTGATAAATCAATGCACAGCTACTTCTCACCTGTGTGAATTCTGTTGTGAGAAGTTAAGTTGTGTTTGTGAGTGAAACCTTTTCCACAAATCCCACATGAGAAAGGTTTCTCACCTGTGTGAGATCTCATGTGAACAGTTAAACTGTTTTTATGAGGGAAACATTTTCCACAGGCCTCACATGAGAATGGCTTCTCACCTGTGTGAATTCTGTTGTGAGAAGTTAAGTTGTGTTGTGAGTGAAACCTTTTCCACAAATCCCACATGAGAAAGGTTTCTCACCTGTGTGAGATCTCATGTGAACAGTTAAACTGTTTTTATGAGGGAAACATTTTCCGCAGGCCTCACATGAGAATGGCTTCTCACCTGTGTGAATTCTGTTGTGAGAAGTTAAGTTGTTTTTTTGAGTGAAACTTCTTCCACAAATCCCACATGAGAAAGGTTTCTCACCTGTGTGAGATCTCATGTGAACAGTTAAATTTTGCTTTTGAGAGAAACTTTTTCCACAGGTCTCACATGAGAAAGGTTTCTCACCTGTGTGAGATTTCATGTGAAGAGTTAAATTTTGCTTTTGAGTGAAACTTTTTCCACAGGTCTCACATGAGAAAGGTTTCTCACCGGTGTGAACTCTGATGTGATTAACTAACTTAGATTTCTTCTGAAAACATTTTCCACAAGTTTCACAAGAGAAACGATTCTCACCTGTATGAATCGTCATATGAGCAAGTAACTGACATTTAGACACAAAATTTTTTCCACAGATTGGGCATGTGTAAGATTTCTCAACAAAGAAAATTCTCTTGTGTCTGTTTAAAGAGTCGTTTAGATGGAAACATTTTCCACAAGCTGCACAAGTGAACGGTTTTTCAACTGTATGAGTTCTCATGTGATCATTTAAACGACTCTTTGAGGGTAACATTTTCCACAGGTGGAACATTTAAAATGTTTCTTAGCCTTATGAGTTTTCTTGTGATTCATCAAAGAATTATTTCTAGAAAAGGTTTATCACAAATTTGACAAGAATATAGATTTTGGTCTGGTTGAGCTTTCATGTGCGTTTCTTGTTCTGAAGTCTCTGTTGAGTTTTTCTGCTGTTTGTTCAAAATGTCATCAGTTTCCTGTTTCATCACAAGATGAACTTCATCCTGACTGATGGAAAGTTGCTCCTCTTCCTCTTTGATCTGCAGAGGTTCTGGTTCCTCTTGTTCCAGTTTTATCTGCAGAGGTTCTGGATCCTCTTGATCCAGTTTCATCTGCAGGGGTTCTGGTTCCTCTTGATCCAGTTTCATCTGCAGAGGTTCTGGTTCCTCTTGTTCAGTTTTATCTGCAGAGGTTCTGGTTCCTCTTGATCCAGTTTCATCTGCAGAGGTTCTGGTTCCTCTTGTTCCAGTTTCATATGCAGAGGTTCTGGTTCCTCTTGTTCCAGTTTTATCTGCAGAGGTTCTGGTTCCTCTTGTTCCAGTTATCTGCAGAGGTTCTGGATGATCTTGATCTGAAGTGAAGTTTCTCTCTGGGTTTCTGAGCTCATTAGATCTCCTCCTCTTTGCACACACTGCTTGTGGGAGATCTGGACAAAAAAGTCAAAATGTGAGGTCACACAATGAACTCTTCAGTTTAACAAAAACTGAAATGAAAATATTCCTCAGCAGGGGGCGTGCTGTGGTAGCGCAACCCACGATTGGAGGCCTTCAATCTCCACACGGCCGTCACGGGTTTGATTTCCGGACCAGACAATATTTGCCGCATGTCTTTCCTTACTACATTCCTGTCAGCCTTCTTTCTTATAAGGGACACTAGAGCCCACAGAAACCCCCAGGAGAGGAAAATGTAAAGATATTCTCAGCAAAACATTACAAAATGAAATCTCTTCCATTGTCTTTCAGAGAGATTGTTATTTACCTTATTTAGAATAAACAACGTCTGCATGTGGTTAATAATTTTACCAGCAATTAAACTTAATGCCGTCAAATGTGCCAACATTTGGAAATATGCAGTCTGGCTAGCTGACGTTAACTCCCCTTCAAGATTCGCTTCTCACCAACAGGGACGTTACACCATATTCTGTGACCACTGCACATTGTGACTGTAGGAGGCGCTGTTGCAGGTTTACATCATACTTTGCTATTCTTATGGACACAGAATATGATGGCGCTTATCAAATAATGGTCCCACACTGTAACTTACAGTAAAGTACTAAATATTTAAACTGAACCGTCTCTATTAACTCTGCTTGCTAAGTCAATATCTGACCATTAGTCTTATGACATTTCTTTTTAGTTAAATGAAACGGCCCTTTAAATAGCTTTACATAGTGTTATAGTCAAGACCATCTAAGCAGAGACCAAGACCAGCCGCCACATGACAATAAAAGTGAAATATTAGCAAAAGTGCTAATCAAATTGGTCTGAAAGATCCACATTCCCATAAAAACAAATCAATTTAACCAATATTATCAATTCAAACTCTTTGTTCTACTTTGCTCTGTGCTACAATCCATGGAAGTCTCATGCCAACCCTAAAAGTTAACGCCTGGGCGGTTGCCCATATTTCTCATATCAGAAACCACCACTGTCTGCACTATTAACATAGCAATTAAGGCAATGCACTAGTGGTAAACAACGCTCCATCATGAACACAGACCAAGGAGCAACAAGCAGAAATAACCAAACACTGTGACAGTTCTCACTTTTTCTCCTGCTGCATGAAGCCAGGCAGCACAGAACTATCACAGAGCAATGAGCATGCTCTGTGTGCTCTGGTTTTATTGATTCACCAATTAAATTAATATCAATGTATACAATCAATTAAAATAATGACAGCTACTGCAGCTGTTCGTACCTATCCGCTGCAAGATGATCTTGGGTATCCGGGTAAAATCCATCAGTCTGCACTGATCGTCCATCTCTTCCTCCATCTTAACGTTGATTTCTTTCCACTCTGTGAATGTTTCTTCAGCAGGAGTTTCTGCTGCTTGATAAACTCTCTGAGGCTGAACTGAAGACATTTTCACTGAAAACACAGAAACATTTAACTAAACTGCAAAAGAGTCTTTAAGAGGAAAAGTAAAGCCAGACATTTGCTCTGTTTTATTTTTTACGTGTTTCACTGTTGCTGTGCTGAAGAAACTGGAAGTGATTATTAGTTTGGCTTTAAATTTTCTGCTGAGTCTCTTCTTTTAAAGTCCTGGAGGGCTGATGCCCTGAAACCTTTAGCTGAGCCTCTGCTGCACCACCTGAATAGAGTAATTAGTCATTAAGGCTCTGCAGATCTGATCCACACAAGGAGGAGGTAATTATGGTGATTTCATTGCAGTGTTTTGTACCTGTGGCTCATCTAAACACTGCAGGTCACCTTGAGGACTGGAGTTTGACACCTGTGGTTTAGTCAGAACTCCTGCTGAAGAAACATCCACAGAGTGGAAATGAATCAACGTTAAGATGGAGGAAGAGATGAACGATCAGCTCAGATCAGTCTGGAAAAACACTGATGATGACAATAACTGTTTGATTACCTTGGTAACTAAGAGTGATAGCAAATTAGAGTAAATTCTTTCTGATTCATTTCCTTTTTTCCATTACTATTCATTCAGTTCCTCAGTTGACTCGAGTGAAACACAGTATAATTTTTTTCAAGTAATTTTAATTAATTATTAAGTTTTATGTTTTTTTAAACGCATTTACTAACGTTTTTTAAAATATATGTAAAATGTTTATATTAAACTTTCAATGTATAATAAAAACATTTTAAATCAGAAATGTGACACAGAAGCCCCTTTATGCTGCCACCTACTGACAAGAACCTGGTACTACACCTACAAAAGCTATTTTTCTACGGTCTGTGCGACTGAATTCATTTCAATTGATTTAATATGCAGGAGTATGTTTAAACAGTCATGTTCAATAACATGGAATCAGACCAACAACAAAAAAGTTGTATTTCATAAATGTGTGTTTGAAGTCAGTTATCTATTGTGAGACGTTTTTTTAATTTTATTTCAAATGTTCAAGTTGAATACATTACTCTAAACCACATGTGGCTTCATACTGTTTAACTTTAAAAATGATCAGAACCTACAAACTAAAACCTCATGTGTCGATATAATAACTGTACGTGCTTTGTTCTAATTAAACAGATCTAATCATGCTCAATAAAATATGAAAGAAAATGTGGTATATTAAAGCGGAACTTTTGAATCGTTCAGTTTCTTCAGTACAGTTCCAGTGAAACACGGGGAAGATTTCTGAATATATTTGTTCTTTAATAAATCACCTTAAGAAAACAAAATTGGTAGAAAGAATATTTATTTATAATAATAATAATAATAATAATAATAATAATAATAATAATAATAATAATAATAATAATTTTGGGTGCGGGAGAATATTTATGTAGCATCCCGTTTCACACTCCATTCCAGTAGATGGCGGTAATTCACATCAATAAGTTTCTTGCCAACCGCCATGAAAAGAAGAAGAAGAAGAAGAAGAAGAAGAAGAAGAAGAAGAAGAAGAGATTTTTTGATTTTTACCAAAACATTTATTTACAATAATAATAAAACAATTTCCTTTTTTTGATGTTTTACAATAATCCTATGTCAAACAAATACATTATAATAAAACATCAGTATAAATTAGTTCATTATTTCTGAAATGATGCACAACACTTTGTCACATCCCATAACTCTAAAAACCCCTGCACATTCCCAGTGGCTCTGTGGAAAGCAAACTCCAACTTCAGCCTCGCCTTGATGTTTACTTCCACAGAGCCACAACATCAACTGAGGTCCATCCTGCATCTTGTCTCTTCGAGTATATATATAGCTATTTTGCCTCGGCTAATAATAATTTAAAAGCCTTGACTTAAACTAGTGCTTTACTATGACGTACTCCGTTAATAAATAGTGCATCGGTAAAAATCATTTTAAAAGACTAAAAACAGTCGATAAAAACTAAAAAGACTATCAAACGTGTGCAATCTATAAAAACATGAAAAACTCTCTGACAACCTACAAAATGGACACTCATTTATAAAACCAGGACTAATCACCGATAAAAATGCGTTGGTGGCTATAGCGCCATGGAGTATCCTCCACTGAGGTCGCCAATCTTTTTTCTAATCGGCGGTTTGTACATTGTCCTCCAGTGGATTGGTTGTCCTTTCAGTCTTTCAACCCACACGCTGACGTCCCTCTTCGAAGCGTTCTCTTGTTTAGAATTTTCACACAGTTTTATATAAAGTCTTTGGTGCCACTTTGCACAAATCCATTTCTGAGTCCATGGTCTTTAGCAGAGGACCGCTGTCCTCTTCAAAGCTTGGACTCAGAAGAACCTTAGGAAAAGGATCTGTTTCTTTTGGCAGGCATTCTCCATTCTTGTATGCCTGCAATAAACTCTTCTCTTTTCCAGTCAATCTTTCTCTTATTCTCATCAGGACACGTTCCATCATTCTTGTAGACCTTACTTTCAGTGCGGCAGCGACCTTCTGGGCATCGCCAAAGTCTGCTCCTGACGCTCGAATCAGCCTCTTTAAGGTCACCATTCCGGCTCTAGACAGCGTCTCTGTAGCCCCAGGAACGTGTCTCTTCAACATCCAGTCTTGCTCCGTACACCAAGGGTTCTTCTAATAGCCAATGCAGAGAATCAGTCATTTCCGCTCTACGCAATCTAAAAGAGCACATGATTTAAAAACGCTCTGATAAAATTGCGGAGTTCCTTTAAACCTTAGAAGACTAAAATTTGTTAAAAACAGAGCAGCATCCAATCCCAAGGAATTCACGCGTCTTAGAATGCAACTGGCTACATCCTTCCACACAGGAGATCCTATCAGGTACTTTTGTAAAAACTGTATCCTAAACACAGTGACTCTACTGGCCAGGTGGACAAGGCCCTGGCCCCCCTTCTCTGGATAAAAACAGCACCGACTGTGGCACCCAGTGACGATTGTTCCAGAAAAAATTAACCATTTCCGTCTGTATTCTTGCCAGCAGCCCTGACGGTGGATCTAGTACAATGAGCTTGTGCCAGAGTTGTGATGCGACCAGATTATTAAGCACTAACACTCTTCCTCTGTACGACATTTTTTCATGCAACCATTTCCATTTCGCAAGTTTGTTTGATATTTTTGTTCTAGGTTTTCCCAGTTTTTTTCAACAAAACTTTTCTCGCCTAAATACACGCCTAGATATTTTAGGCCATCTTTTCTCCAGGTCATGCCTTTGGGGAGAGCCGGGAGTCCGTCGGGCCACTCGCCAACAGCCAGGGCTTCACTTTTTCCCCAATTTACTTTGGCGGCAGACAGCATGGAGAACTTTCTTATGATTTCTGTTAAAACGCTGACGTCTTTTGATCTTTAATAAAAACCACGAGATCGTCAGCATAGGCAGATAAAACCAATTTGTCTTTAAAACCGGGTAAACCAAGCCGTGAATGTCTGATCGCATCTTCTTTAAAAGGGGTTCCAGGGAGAGTGCATAGAGCATTCCCGAGAGCGCGCAGCCCTGTCGAACGCCTCTACACACTCTAAAAGGAGCACACAGGCTGCCATTGATCTTCAGCACACTCTCAATGTCACCGTACAACACCTGGATCTTGGCGATAAGACCCTCGCTGAACCCAAACCTCCTCATTACTTTCCAGAGGAAGTCGTGTTCAACGCGGTCAAAAGCCTTTTCTTGATCTAATGAAATCAAGCCTGTCTGTAGACCCAATGAACCGGAGACTTCCAAAATATCCCGAATTAGGTAGATTGTCCACCATGGACCTGCCGGGACGCAATAGGTCTGATCCCGGTGGATGACCTGCTCCATGGCTTTCCCTAGCCTAGTGGCCAGGGCCTTGGAGAGGATTTTATAATCTGTACAAAGGAGGGACACGGGGCGCCAGTTCTTAATCTCTTGCAAGTTTCCCTTCTTAGGCAGCAGGGTGATAACTGCCCTGCGGCAAGACAAGGGGAGCGAACCGGTAGACAGACTCTCGTTGAATACGTCGAGCACGTCTTGGGCCAGAAGCTCCCATAGGCCTTGTAGAACTCGACCGTGAGCCCGTCAACGCCTGGAGACTTCCGACCCTTCATGCCAAGGAGGGCTGTGTGTAGTTCCTGCAGGCTCAGAGGCCGTTCCAACTCCAGGTTGGTCTCCGCAGAGACCTGAGGTAGTTCCTCACAGAACTCCTCCAACAGTTCGTCGTTCTCTCTGTGTTCGCTGCGGAACAGAGAACGGTAAAATTCCACAGCCCTCCTCCTTATCTGCCCCGGTTCGCTCAATGCTGCCCCGTGTCCGACAGCAAGCAGTGCATCATTTTCCTCTGTCCCTGTTTCCTCTCCAGGCTGAAGAAAAAGCCCGAGGGAGCATCCATCTCTGTGATGTCCTGTATCCGGGATCTGACCAATGCGCCTTGGACTTTATTTTCCAGCAGGTTTGCTAAAGTTAGCTTTTTAGATTGAGAGCTTCAAAATACTCTCGATTTCCTGTGGAGTCACTAAGTCGTTCTAATTCCACTATACTCATCTCCAGATCTCTGATAGATCCGGCAATGTCACGAGTGACATTGACAGTGTGCTGTTGACTCAGCAGTTTTATTTGAACCTTTCCATAGTCCCACCACTGTCTAAGAGAGCTAAAATCAGCTTTCCTTTCCCTAAAACCAGTCCAAAAATAAGTTAAAACCTCCTTAAAGCTCTGATCATAAGTTAAAGCAGAATTAAAATGCCAGTACGCTTCTAGGTAAAATGTTTCTGATAAAAACACTACCTAAAAGCAATGAATGGTCTGTAAAAGCCACTGGTAAAATCTGGCATGTTTTAAACACGTTAAAATGGTGTTTAAAACAATAAAAACGATCTAAACGAGCTAAAAGAGATTTTACTATCAACAATGTGGGACCATGTGTACTGCCTGGCGCCTGCATGCATCCTCCTCCATACGTCCACCAGGCCATGAGACGAGACCAGTTGCTTCAAGACCCGTTGGGCCGCCGGATGTGGCTCTGCGTGATTGCGATCTAAAAACTCGTTCTCAGTACAATTAAAATCCCCACCTATAAAAACATAATTCGGTCCCGCAATCACCCAGCCTCTCCCCAATTTTCTCATAAAAACATTTCTTCTCTGCATTGGCTATCGGAGCATAGATATTAATAAAAACATGTTTAAACAATCAAATTTTGTCTTTACTAAAAGACATCTCCCTTGCACCACATGTTCAATTTCTATAGAAAGTGGGGTGAAAGCTTTTGAAAAAAGAAAACCCACCCCTGCACTCTTGGAGGTGCCATGACTTAAAATCACCTCTCCCTCCCACTCCTTGCCCCAGTCTGTTTCTATTGTACAATCACTATGTGTCTCCTGTAGATAGACGATATCAATTTTCTTTTGTTTCATCATCTGATAAATCAATGCCCGTTTTTCAGCCTCCCTCCCCCCATTTAGATTCAAGGATGCTATTTTAAATGAATCCATCTTAGGTAAAAGGCTAAAACAAACACACCAAAACATTAAAATAGATATTAAAAAACTACTGTACATCATAAAATTGTTTTCTGGCTTTAGACATTATTTTCTTTAACCTAAAAATTTCTGTGTCTGTGAAACCTGAGTCCTCTTTATGTCTAATGTGATGCCTTGCGGAAAAATAGAAAAGTCTTAAATTTGGGAAATAGCTCTCAAGTTTATCCCTCTGAGACCTTTTGTTTGTTTTAAAAAGGTTCTAAATGTTTCAACCGGGTATCTCGGTTCTCTACTCGTCTGAGATACGGAAGCTTCACTGGTATCTGAGAAATAACTCTCTTCATCACTGCTGTCCGATACTTCTCTTCTCCACAACCGACTTACTTTCCTTTCTTACTGGCCTGCACAGCAGCCACCACATTTTTCCTCTTGCTGCGCCGTTTCACCGGGACACAAGCTTCCAGCTCCATTTCCTCCTCCACCTCACCTGTTTCTCCCTCCCTCCAGCCACTATAAACGACTCCACGTCTTTTCTTTGTACCGTTTCTCCCCTGAACCTCTCCCCCCTCGCTCTGATCTCCACACACTCGATGCTCCTCATCACCCCTCACATCCTCCTGTTCTTTCTGCACACCATCACTCTCCTTCCCTACACTTCCACCCACACCACCATTCAGCCCATCACCACACACCACCGTGCTCTCATCCTCTCCTATACTCGCACCATTACCACCGTCCTCCACCGCCTCTTTAACAATGTTTCCTGTCACATCCTCCTCTACCACCGCTGGTTCCCCCGCAGCGGCAGCGGCAGTCGCGCCAGCAGCAGCAGCGGCGGGTTCTCCCGCCGCAACATTAGCAGTGTCTCCCTCCACAACATCCTCCTCACTATTTGTTTTTTTACCCTGCTCAGCGGCAACAGGCTGCTGCTTTTCCGAGTCCGGCTTGGCCAGTTCTGCCTATCAGGGCAAATCTTTATGATGTGGCCCTCCTGCCCCACAACCAAAACATTTCATCTGCCCTGATGTGGCAAACAAAACATAGTCAAAATCATCCACTCTAACGTGGAAACGCAAATTCATTTCCTCATACCTTTCTGTTCAGTATCATAAATAACTGTTACGGTGAGAAACAACATGTTTCAATAGCGTGATTTACACCCGGAAAGGACTTTTTTCACCGGCGACACCACCTTTCCGTGTCTCGACAGTTCTTTAATCAAAAATTCATCACTGATGAAAGGAGGTACGTTGACAACATTATCTTAGTGGATGGTAACGTGAGCGGTGAAACTTGTAAAAAACAACCCATTCACGAAACACCCTTTTCCACCACCTGCTGTGCATGTTCCACCTTCTCCACAAACAACACCACTGCCCATTCATACGTGCAGCCGACTTTATATTCCGTGCCAATGATCTCACCCACCGCCAAACAAACTTCCTCCACGCTGCACGGAGAACCAGCACCCACCTTGATGCCGTTCTCCGTGTCAGCGTGGAAAAAGACCACCACCGACAACACCCACCATTGCTGCCGTCAGACGCCGGCAAGCCAGGCACGCCCGACGGCCACACCCCAAACAAACGAACAAAAACCCCTTAAAACGTGATAACATAACACAAGAAAAAACAATTAAACAAGGTAAACCAAACACCCGAAAACAGTAAGAAAAAGATAAAGAAAAGATATACAAATCACTCTTGCTTTCACTCTTCCTCGCTCCTCCTCACACACCCTCCTCTCACTCGAAGAAGAAGAAGATTTTGATTTTTACCAATACATTTATTAAACAAATATATATACACAATTCACAATGTTTCTCTTTACATCAATAAAATCATTATAATAGTATTTTTTTATAAATTAGTTCATTTCTCTCTGAGATGATGCATAGTGCGTTATAGCGCATCCCCACAAATCCAAAAACTTTTCCAAATTCCCGGTGGCCCTGTGGAAAGCAAACTCCAATCTCATCTCGCCTTTATGTTCACTTTCCACAGGGTCACAGCATCCAACTGAGGTCATCCTGCATCCTATCTCTTCGAGTGATATAAATAGCTAGTTTAGCTTCAGCCAATAAATAGTTTAAAAGCCGAGATCTAAAAACTAGTTGCTTTACTATGAGGTACACCGTTAATAAATACTGCATTGGTAAAAAGCATTTAAAAAGACTAAAAACAGTCGATAGAAAACTAAAAAACCAGTTAAACGTGTACAATCTATAAAAACATGAAAAACACTCTCTGATAAGGTGCAAAAAGGACACTCATTTACAATATTATGATTGATGACCGATAAAAAAGCATTTGTGGCAATGGCGCCGTGGAGCACCCTCCACTGGAGGTCACCAGTCCTTTTTTAATTGGCAGTTTATATAGCGTCCTCCATTGTATCGGCTGTCCTTTTAGCTTATCAGCCCACACGCTGACAGCTCTCCCCTGGAGTGTTTTCCTGTTTAGGATTTTTACACAGTTTTTGTACAGTGTCTTTGGCATTACCTTGCACAGGTCCATTTCCGAGTCCGTGTTCTTTAAAAGGGGACCACTGTCCTCTTCAAAGCCCGGACTCAGGAGTACCTTTGGGAATGGATCCGTGTCTCTTGGTAGGCATTCCTTCTCTTTGTATGACTGCAGTAAATCCTTCTCCTCTGCAGCCAGTCTCTCCTTTACTTTCCCAGGACACGTTCCATTGTTCTGGTGGACTTCATTTTGACTGCAGCGGCAACCCCCTGGGCGTCTCCAAAATCCGCTCCAGAAATTTGGATCAGCCGCTTTAAAGTCACCAGTCCAGCTCTGCTCAAAGTCTCTGATAGTCCTAGGAACGTGTCTTTTTCGACGTCTAATCTTGCTCCGCAGACCAATGGTTTCTTCTAAAAGCCAATGCAGAGAGTCATTCGTTTCCGATCTACGCAATTTAAAAAGAGCACACGATTTAAAAACGCTCTGATAAAATTGCGGAATCTCCCTTAACTTTAAAAGACTAAATTTGTTAAAAACAGAGCAGCATCCAACTCCAATAAATTCACACGTCTCAAAATGCAGCTGGCCACATCTCTCCATACAGGAGATCCTGTCAAATATTTCTGTAAAAACTGCAATCTAAAAACAACCACTCTACTAGCCAGGTGGACAAGGCCCTGGCCCCCCTCCTCTCTAGGTAAAAACAACACTGATTGCGGTACCCAGTGATGGTTATTCCAAAAGAAATTCACCATTTCTGTTTGGATTTTAGCCAACAGCCTTGATGGCGGGTCTAACACAACAAGTTATGCCATAGTTGTGAGGCAACCAGGTTATTTAACACCAGCACTCTTCCTCGATAAGACATTTTGCCGTGTAGCCATTTCCATTTGGCAAGTTTATTTGTTATCTTTTGTTCTATGTTTCCCCAGTTCTTTTCTTCAAAATCCTTTCCGCCTAAAAAAACACCAAGATATTTCAAGCCATCTTTCCTCCAAGTCATGCCCTTGGGGAGAGCCGGGAGTCCTTCAGCCACTTGCCAACAGCCAGGGCCTCGCTCTTTTCCCAATTCACCTTGGCGGCAGACAACATGGAGAATTTCTGTATGATCTCGGTTAAAGCGCTGACGTCTCTTTGATCTTTAATAAAACCACGAGATCGTCAGCATAGGCGGATAAAACCAATTTGTTGTTAAAACCAGGTAAAACCATGCCATGGATCTCTGAGCGCATTTTTGCAGGAGGGGTTCCAGGGAGAGTGCGTAGAGCATCCCCGAGAGCGCGCAGCCCTGTCGGACACCTCTACACACCCTAAAAGGAGCACACAGGCTACCGTTGATCTTCAGCACACTCTCAATGTCACTGTACAATACCTGGATCTTGGCGATAAAACCCTCGCTGAACCCGAACTTCCCCATAATTTTCCAGAGGAAGCCGTGTTCAACGCGGTCAAAAGCCTTTTCTTGATCTAGTGAAATCAAGCCAGTTTGTAAACCCAATGAACCGGAGACTTCCAAAACATCCGAATTAGGTAGATATTATCTACCATAGACCTGCCGGGGACGCAATAGGTCTGATCCCGGTGGATGACCTGCTCCATGGCTCTTCCTAACCTTGTGGCTAGGGCCTTGGAGAGGATTTTATAGTCGGTGCAGAGAAGGGACACGGGGCGCCAGTTCTTTATATCCTGCAGGTTTCCTTTCTTGGGCAGCAGGGCGATGACCGCCCTACGACAGGACAAGGGGAGCGAACCAGTGGCCAGACTTTCATTACACACCTCAAGCATGTCCTGGGCCAGAAGATCCCAGTAGTCTTGAAAAACTCCTCCGTGAGCCCATCAACACCCGGGGACTTCTGGCCCTGCATGCCCAGGAGGGCTGTGTGGAGTTCTTGCATGCTCAGAGGGCGCTCCAACTCGCTGTTGGTCTCCTCAGAGACCTGAGGCAGTTCCTCACAGAACTCCTCCATCAGTTCGTCGTTCTCCCTGTTCTCGCTTGGAACAGTGAACGGTAGAAATCGACAGCCCTCCTCCTTATCTGCCCTGGTTCGCTCAGATGCTGCCCCGTGTCCGACAGCAACGAGTGGATCATTTTCCTCTGCCCGTGCTTCCTCTCCAGGCCAAAGAAAAAGCCAGAGGGAGCATCCATCTCTGCGATGTCTTGCATCCGGGATCTGACCAACGCGCCTTGGACTTTATTCTCCAGCAGGTTGGCCAAGTTAGCCTTTTTGATTTGAGAGCTTCAATATGCTCTCGATTTCCTGTGGCGTCACTAAGTCGTTCTAGCTCCACTATGCTCATCTCCAGATCTCTGATAGATCCGGCAATGTCACGAGTGACATTGACAGTGTGCTGTTGACTCAGCAGTTTGATCTGGACCTTTCCATAGTCCCACCACTGTCTGATGGAGATAAAATCAGCCTTCGTTTGTCTAAAAACCGTTCCAAAAATAAGTTAAAACCTCTTTAAAACTCTGATCGTAAGTCAAAGCAGAATTAAAATGCCAGTACGCGCTTCTAGGTAAAATGTTTCTGATAAAAACACTACCTAAAAGCAACGAATGATCCGTAAAAGCCACGGGTAAAATCTGGCATGTTTTAAACACGTTAAAATGGTGTTTAAAACAATAAAAACGATCTAAACGAGCTAAAGAGATTTTACCTTCCTTAATATGGGACCATGTGTACTGCCTGGAGCCTGCATGCATCCTCCTCCATACGTCCACCAGGCCATGAGACGAGACCAGCTGCTTCAAGACATGTTGGGCTATCGGGTGCGCTCTGCATGATTGCGGTCTAAAAACTCGTTCTCAGTGCAATTAAAATCCCCACCTATGAAAACATAATCTTCTGGCCCGCAATCACCTAGTCTTTCCCCAATTTTTTCATAAAAACGTTTCTTCTCTGCATTGGTAGTCGGAGCATAAATATTAATAAAACCATGCTAAAAAAATCAAATTTTGTCTTTATTAAAAGACACCTCCCTTTTATAACGTGTTCGGTTTCAATAGCAATAGGGGTAAAGCTTTAGAAAAAAGAAAGCCTACCCCTGCACTCATAGATGTGCCATGACTTAATATGACCTCTCCCTTCCACTCTCTGCGCCATTCCGTTTCTAATATGTGATCACTGTGTGTCTCTTGCAGAAAAATTACATCAATTTTCTTTTGTTTTAACATTTGATAAATTAAAGCCCGTTTTTCAACCTCTCTGGCCCCATTTAAATTCAAAGATGCTATTTTAAAAGACTCCATCTTGTGTAAAAAACTAAAACCAACCCACCAAAACACTACAATAAATAATAAATAATCACTATACATCATTAAAATTGTTTCTAACTTTTGACATTATCTTTTTTAACCTGTAAATTTCTGTGTCCGTAAAATCTGATTCTTCTTTGTGTCTGATGTGGTGTCTGGCAGAGAAATAAAACGTTCTTAAATTAGGGAAATATTTTTCTAATTTTACCCCCTTTAACCCTTTTGTTTGCCTTAAAAAGGTTGTAAAGGCTTCTGCTGGGTATCTCGGTTCTTTGTCCATTTTTGATACAGAGGCTTCGCTGGCGTCAGAGAACCAGCTCTCTGTATCACTGCTGTCTGACACCTCCCTCCTCTCTACAGTCAACTTGCTAGCTTGTTTACTAGCTTTTGCAGCAGCCACTACATTCTGCCTTTTGCTGCGTCCAAGTCCATGTCTTCCTCTACTTCACCCGTTTCTCTCTCTGCTCCATCCCCTACCACCGACTCTACACTGCCTTTCCTTTTGCTTTGTCCTTCTGGCTGAGCTTCTCTTCCCTCACCTTCATACACTTGACACTCCTCATCGCCCCTCACATCTTCCAGATCTCTTTCCACACCGTCATTCACCTGCTCCACACTCTCACTCACACCACCATTCACCCCATCACCACACACCGCTATGCTCTCACCTTTTCCGACATTCCCACTCTTATCTCCGTCCTCCACTGACCCTTCATCAACATTCTCCGGTTCCCCCGCCGCAGCAGCGGGTTCCCCCGCCGCAGCGGCGGGTTCCCCCGCCGCAGCGGCGGGTTCCCCAGCCGCAGCAGCGGGTTCCCCCGCCGCAGCAGCAATAGCGGCCTCGCCATCTTGCCCAGCAGGGGGCTGCTTTTCCTCCGATACCGAAGCGGCTAGCCCGGCCCTGTCGGGACACATTTTTATAATGTGTCCCTCTTGTCCACAACCAAAGCACTTCATATTTGAAGTGGTTGCAAAAAGCACGTAGTCGAAGTCATCTAGTCTCACATGAAAACGTAAGTTTAGTTCTCATCTTTTTGTTTAGAAGCATGAACAGTTGTCTTCTATGAGAAACTACATGCTTCAATAAAGGTGATTTACACCCTGATGGTACCTTCTTAACAGGTGAAACCACCTTACCATGCCTCGATAGCTCCTTTACTAGAAATTCATCGCTAATGAACGGCGGTACATTCGATACTGTCACCTTTTTTGCTGGTAGCGTTAACGGTGACACTTGCAGAAATAAGCCGTTGACGGACACGCCCGCCTCCACCAACTGTTGAGCTTGTTCGACTTTTTCCACAAATAAAACCACCGCCCCATTCATCCGTGCAGCCGACCGAATAGACCCGTGCCCAATCACCTCTCCAACCGCTAAACAAACTTCCTCCACGCTGCACGGAGAGCCGGCACCCACCTTGATGCCGTTCTTCCGTGTCAGCGTGGAGAAAGACCCACCACCAACACCCACCATTGTTGCCGTCAGACGCCGGCAAGCCAGGCACGCCCGACGGCCACACCCCAAACAAACGAACAAAAAACCCCTTAAACGTGATACAACTAACACAAAATTACAATTAAACAAATAAAACTAGACACCCAGTGAAAAGACAGTAAGAAAAGATAAAGATATACAAGCACGCTCTCTTTCACTCTCCTTCCGCTCTTCCTCACACACCCTCCTCTCACACGAAGAAGAAGAAGAAGAAGAAGAAGAAGAAGAAGAAGAAGAAGAAGAAGAAGAAGAAGAAGAAGAGAGAAGAAGAAGAAGAAGAAGGCGGGGAAGATGAAAACAGAGCACGCGGGCTCGCTTTAGCTTTTCCTTTGTTAGACGGTCGTTTGGAGAAGAGTTTGAGGTTTAGCTAATTTTTTCCGTGTTTTCAGTGAAAATGTCTTCAGTTCAGCCTCAGAGAGTTTATCAAGCAGCAGGAAACTCCTGCTGAAGAAACATTCACAGAGTGGAAAGAAATCAACGTTAAGATGGAGGAAGAGATGGACGATCAGCGCAGACTGATGGATTTTACCCGGATACCCAAGATCATCTTGCACCGGATAGGTACGAAACAGCTTCACGGTTTACTGATTAGTGAGGTTAAAGAGAGTTTTTACAGATAAATAATCGTTCTGTTCGTAGACATATTTAAAGAATCTGCTTAAATTAAGTAAAAATAGAAAATCCCTGGAGAAATGTAACCAGGGCCTGCTAAAGTGGCCCCAGTTTGGACCCAGCGCTCTGATTCTAACAATTAGCATCAGTGCTAAGCTAAGCTGAATTATAGTCAATAGCCTGTGGAAAGTCACATGCATGTTGACTAATATGGACTTCCTCCATTCAGTTTGTTAAAATTAGTCTATAATCTAAAATGAGCCAAAATGCTAATGTTAGCCTAAATGCTGCTAGTAGCATGTGGGGCATCATTACAATGTTGTCTTACATTGACTTCCTGCATTCAGGGTCCTAAACATGGCTAATAAGTAATAAAAATAGCTAGAAGCTTATTGCAGGGAAAAGGCTGATGCTTGTGCAGCAAAGCAGAGCCCTAACCTGAGAGGAAAAGATCATGCAGGCTAATATTATTGCACTGTCTCTGAGTCGGTTTCTCTTCGCAATATTTATTAACCTATTTGTATGATTTGTTCTGTAAATTGCCATTCATATTATTTCTCAGTCTCTATCACTGAGGGATGAAGAGACTGATGTCTGGTTCTTTAGGTTCTGACGGGTCTGCGGTTCCTCTCCTGACCCACTGTGCACCCTGAATATCGCCGACACAGTTTTTAATTCCCCTATCAAACTTCTCTGTGATTGTTTAGCCTAGAATGTGCATCTTCCAATGTTATGTTATTTGATGTTATTGTTACAGGTCAGTTTTCTAAACTACAAAGAAATCACTGTTAGGGATGCTCCAATATGAAAAATTGGATTGATATTGATATCTGATAGTAACACTGGTGTTATAGCAGATTTACCAATATTTTATTTTATATACATTTTTAATCTGATTAGTTGATTAATCATAAGAATAATTAATAGATTACTCAATTACTGAAATAGTTGTTTACAGCAACGCTACTATCCATCCAGTTATCACTAGAAAATATTTATTGACTTTTCTTTTATCTTGTCACATATGCTGAGCTGACAGCGCCTCTTAATGCTCATTTGTACTCAATGCATGTCAGTTATTCTGACAGAATAATGGCTCAAATTTAAGTTAAAGAAGGTCAGTGTTAGACCCGCCCAAAGCCCCGCCCTCCACTTTCATTGGGGAATTATTTTATGGTGACACGACAGGAAGTGGATCCAGGTGATAATAATGATCACAACAATCAAAAGCATATTTAGTAACTGTCTTGTCTGGCTGCTAAATTTCCATTTTCATAATGTAAACTTAGTAAATGACTTATTAACTAACTTGTGTCTTAAATAAACTCGTTAAATAATTTTATCATTGTACATTTTCATCTTTCATATTTAATCTTCCAAATTGTCCAATATTCATGCTGGTAACTATAATTTCCTGAGGGAGTCTTCCCAAGGGATCAATAAAGTCAAGTCTAAGTCTAAGACTCTCTAAGTCTAAATATTTTCCATTGGTTCATTTTGCCATTATTTTCTGCATGTGTGCGATTAACAACAATCACCCACTGCTACCAATTCTGCTGTGAATCCCAGGAAAGTAAAGGCTGAGATTTAGTTGTGCTTTTGAACGTTTGTGTTGAGTGTGTGAGCGGAGCAATGTCTGACAATATCAGCGGGTGAGATTAAAAATTACTTTATGGTTTCCCTTTAGGCATTTTATGTCACTCTTTAATGTGATATATATCTGGTGACATATAATGGGTGCACTTCCCCTGCGCCCATTACAGGCACACAGCCCGCATCACCACCAGCGTTGGTCCACAATCTCCCAGTCGGATTGCGACACCGTGTGTGTGGTCAGGGTACATGTCCAAAAGTCAGGTGACCTGAACATCTGACTCCTCCTCCATGTAGGCGTCTTCTTCCTCTCTCTACATGGAGGAAGAAGATTTTATGTAATATTTGTCAGGAAGCTACTAGATTAAGCTATTGCCATCTTATTTGCTCACCTGGAGATTCTTAATATCATATTTTCACTCAGGTCTAGTTCCAGTCTGGTCATTAGAATGGAGCAATGACCAGAATGAAACTAGTTCTGGTCATAGTTCCATTCTAGAACATCCAATGTTCTAGAACATAGAACGTTAACTTCTTAGTTGAGTTAATGTTCATTCTTGTAAGATTGTAATTTTCGAATAACCTAAGAAAATCCTGTTTCGATACATGAAGGCATCAAAGTGGATTTCTTGTTTGATTGACATTTAAAAAACTTTTTTTTTTTTGTCTATTTCCCAGATCTTCCACAATGTTGTGTGTGTGAAGAAGAGGAGATTCTCAATGACACAAAACCACAGAGGAACCAACTCATCTCTCATGGCTCTGCAGAAACTGAGAACCATGATCAGGAAGGAAGCAATTCTGAAGACCCAGGAAAAAAGAGAAAGGAAGAACAGAAACCAAAGGAGAGATATGAGAAAACCAAACAGCAGAAAGACAGAACTGATGCTGAAAAACAAAAACCGCAGAAGAAAACTCACAAAGGGCAAAAATACATTCTTGTAAAATTTGTGATAAACCTTTTCTGGAAACAGTAACTTGAAGACACACATGAGAATTCACACAGGAGTAAAACCTTTCACTTGTTCAACCTGTGGAAAGAGTTTCAATGAAAGAGGGACTTTAACTAAACATATGAGAATTCACACAGGTGAGAAGCCTTTCTCATGTGGGAAGAGTTACAGACAAAAAGTGGCTTTAAACTGAGCATATGAGAATTCACACAGGTGAGAAGCCTTTCACTTGTGGGACCTGTGGAAAGAGTTTCAATGTAAAAACGGCTTTAACTCAGCATATGATAATTCACACAGGTGAAAATCCTTTCTCATGTGGGACTTGTGGAAAGAGTTACAGACAAAAAACGACTTTAACTAGGCATATGAGAATTCACACAGGTGAGAAGCCTTTCACTTGTTCAACCTGTGGAAAGAGTTTCAGTGTAAAAGCGAATTTAACTGCGCATATGAGAATTCATACAGGTGAGAAGCCTTTCTCATGTGGGACTTGTGGAAAGAGTTACAGACAAAAAACGACTTTAACTAGGCATATGAGAATTCACACAGGTGAGAAGCCTTTCATTTGTTCAACCTGTGGAAAGAGTTTCAGTGACAGAGTTACTTTTAGTTACTCGGCATATGAGAAGTCACACAGGTGAGAAGCCTTTCTGGTGTGAGACCTGTGGAAAGAGTTTCAGTGTCAGAGGGACTTTAACTCGGCATATGAGAATTCATACAGGTGAGAAGCCTTTCTCATGTGGGACCTGTGGAAAGAGTTTCAGGATGAAACAACAATTACTTAAACACATAAAGATTCATATGGATGCAAAACAGTGACGTGCGGTGAGGCTTTACGATGTATAAATACAGACACCATGTATGTTATTGGTTACTCAGAAATTTTGCTCATGCATACAACGCTGGAGGGCAGAAAGACCGTTCTTTTACACGTCATCCATAGCTGTAGTAACCAGGTGAAAACTTAGAAATGTAGGTATTGTTTCGTGTTATGATCCACAGCAAAGGGAGAAACCTAAACCACTTTCTCACTCTGCATCACCCAAGCTACATGCAGACTCGTTGCAATAGCAACTGATAACAATGCCATGTTTTAGGATTTAACATAAAAAAATAAAGAATTTTGGTCACAGAACAGAACATTGAGTTTTTTGCAGTAGTTTGTTTTAGTCTTAGTGTTTATTAATAAATCATTGCTGTGGTAGATTAGCTAACATTTCTACTTTACTGAATTCTTTAGACATACAGACTGTGGCCCACAAAATGCACATTTCATTAAAAACTAAACAAAAACATGTTTTTTTCCCCATCTTACCTTTACTTATAAATTAAATCCATGCCAATTCTGCACAAAAATATCCATTCATCCAAAGCCAAGTCGATGCTCTGAATGTCTGTACTAAGATAGACTTGAGGTCCATTTTTGTCTACCAGCTTTGTTTTTCTAAAATCAGTTTTTTGTTTATTTCTCAGTCACATTTGTACTTAAGGTTCCCATCAGTGTCCCATTAGATACTGAAGTTAAAGAGGGGAATGTCTTCAGGAAGGTTTAATTTCTGTGGATTTCAGGTGTCTTGCAGTTCTGTGTCATGTAGTTATTGAGTTCAGCTTTTACATTGTTGACTTTTACATGTATGACTTAAAATAAAGTATTTTACATTTTAAAGCAGTGTATTATTCTTTTTTCCCATAAATTGCTGGGTTTCAGATGATGTAGCACCGATGCCTTACCATGGAGGTGGGGGTCAGAAAGTAAATGCAGCACATTTAGGCATTTTGACTTAAACATAAAAATGTCTTAAGTCTGTGCCATGTGTGGTTGTTCCAACCATTCTAATAGAGAGAAAGAAAAACTTTATCTTTGTGTTTTGAAGGTAGTCGGTCACAAGGAAGTTAATTTAGAAAAAAACTCACCTAACAAAGAGAAAAGTGGATCAACAATCTACAGCTAAAACCAGGAGGTGCAGGAAGTAATAATGCCGGAGTTTGCAGAGCCACTTTTCTAACATCGTTTAAATTGTATTTTCAGATATTTTATTGGATGGTAACTTAGAAAGACAAGCATTCATATGCAGGCACATGCAGAGGGGGTCTGGAGAGGGCTTGAGCCCTGCCCCTTTTACCCTTGATGCCCCAGAGCCCTTTTTGAGTTTATTTTTGTTTTCAACTTGAGTCTTTTGTGTCAGGAGGCCTTCTTGTGCCTCTAAATATAACACCTAGCAAAACTAATGAGTCTGGCTGCCCTTGGTCTAATTATGAGGATTCCCAGTCCTTCTGCCTCCACGTTGTTCAGACACCGGGTCCGTGGCGAGGAAGAGCGGGGCTGAACTGTGACCTCTAACGGTCAAATTTTGGGCAATAATTAATTTTTCTAACGTACACTTGTGAATAAAAACATAGGTCTGATGTTGAAGTTATAAAACCAGTTTTCTATTTATATTTTGTAATAATGTCTGGAGGGCCCCTACCAGCAGCTACTGGGTTCTCTTTGTTTACCTTGATATCTCAGCCTTATAATTCTAGATCTCAGAGGTGCTGAAATCAAATTAATGACATGTGAGAAGTTAACTGTTTATATATGAAGGTTTTCCTGATTTACTTTTTGTTTCAAACAGGTTTTATTTCAGTCTCTATGTAAATCGATTCTGTCACAGTCTTTGACTAAACAGAAAAATAGAAAAAGACCATCATTATACTTTATCATCTAAAATTATAGAAAAAGTTTCAATGACTTTTTTATCTGAAATTCAATCCACATCGTCAAACCATTTTGTAAGCAGAAAATTTATTTAAAACCATGTCGAAGAAATGCATCCATTTCTCCAAATCATTAAAATAAAAAATATGTACAAAGGATAAAAACACAATAAAGACTCCAAAATTTCAGAAGTCTAAATCTCAAAGCATTCAAACTCATTGTTTGTTAGACAATCTCTCCCTCAGTCTCATTCAATAAAATGGAAATATAAAACCGGCAGAATAAAATTTTTAAGAATTTCAGCTAAATATCCAGATTAAAATGCTTTGTAAGCAAAACCTGCTACATTTAAGAATTTAAGTCGGTTGCAATTACTCCACTTCCAAACAGCAACTTACTGAGAATCTTGAGGTTCACATTGTGCCATCAAACCTGTGCGAGTTCTCATGTGAACAGTTACATTTATTTAGAGTGAACCTTTTTCTACTGAATCTACAAAATAAAAGCTTCCAACCCGTGTGAATCTTCATGTGATGACTTAAACTGGATCTATACACAAAACATTTTCCTCACTTTTCACTAAGGCTGCAGACATGACATGGTGAGCTGGTCTAATAGTCAAACCTCACAGCGGAGAACAGAACAGTGGCTGAGGTCAATAACATCGAGGAATCAGATCAGCTTCACATGCATGTATCTGCTGCTCACCAATGTCCCAAAATTAAGGAAATCAACATTTATTAATCAGCCAGCTGATAGATTAATGCACAGCTACTTCTCACCAGTGTGAATTCTGTTGTGAGATGTTAAGTGCTGTTTTTGACTGAAACTTTTTCCACATATCCCACATGAGAAAGGCTTCTCACCTGTGTGAGATCTCCTGTGACGATTTAAACTTTTTTTATAAGGGAAACTTTTCCCACAAATCACACATGAGAAAGGCTTCTCACTTGTGTGAGTTCTCATGTGATTTCGTAAATCAGACCTAAAAGCAAAACTTTTCCCACAGGTAGCACATGAGAAAGGTTTCTCCCCCGTGTGAGTTCTCATGTGACAATTTAAACTTCTTTTATAAGGGAAACATTTTCCACAGGCCCCACATGAGAAAGACTTCTCACCTGTGTGAGATCTCATGTGTTGAACTAAATGAGATTTATTCAAACAATTTCTTCCACAAGTGCCACAAGTGATAACCTTCTCACCCGTGTGAAATCTCATGTGAAGAGTTAAACTTTGCTTTTGAGTGAAACTTTTTCCACAGGTCTCACATGAGAAAGGTTTCTCACCGGTGTGAACTCTGATGTGATTAACTAACTTAGATTTCTTCTGAAAACGTTTTCCACAAGTTTCACAGAGAAACGTTTCTCACCTGTATGAATCGTCATATGAGCAAGTAACTGACATTTAGACACAAATTTTTTTCCACAGATTGGGCATGTGTAAGATTTCTCAACAAAGAAAATTCTCTTGTGTCTGTTTAAAGAGTTGTTTAGATGGAAACATTTTCCACAAGCTGCACAAGTGAACGGTTTTTCACCTGTATGAATTCTCATGTGATCATTTAAACGACTCTCTTTAGGGTAACTTTTTCCACAGGTGGAACATTTGAAAGGTTTCTTAGCCGTGTGAGTTTTCATGTGATTCATCAAAGAATTATTTCTAGAAAAGGTTTTATCACAAATTTGACAAGAATATAGATTTTGGTCTGGTTGAGCTTTCATGTGCGTTTCTTGTTCTGAAGTCTCTGTTGAGTTTTTCTGCTGTTTGTTCAAAATGTCATCAGTTTCCTGTTTCATCACAAGATGCTCTTCATCCTGACTGATGGAAAGTTGCTCCTCTTCCTCTTTGATCTGCAGAAGTTCGGGTTCCTCTTGATCCAGTTTTATCTGCAGAGGTTCTGGTTCCTCTTGATCCACTTTCATCTGTAGAGGTTCTGGTTCCTCTTGATCCAGTTTCATCTGTAGAGGTTCTGGTTCCTCTTGATCCAGTATCATCTGCAGAGGTTCTGGTTCCTCTTGTTCCAGTTTCATCTGCAGAGGTTCTGGTTCCTCTTGTTCCAGTTTCATCTGCAGAGGTTCTGGTTCCTCTTGATCCAGTATCATCTGCAGAGGTTCTGGTTCCTCTTGTTCCAGTTTCATCTGCAGAGGTTCTGGTTCCTCTTGTTCCAGTTTTATCTGCAGAGGTTCTGGTTCCTCTTTTTCCAGTTTTATCTGCAGAGGTTCTGGTTCCTCTTGTTCCAGTTTTATCTGCAGAGGTTCTGGATGATCTGGATCTGAAGTGAAGTTTCTCTCTGGGTTTCTTATCTCATTTAGATCCTCCTCCTCTTTGCACACACTGCATTGTGGGAGATCTGGACAAAAAGTCAAAATATGAGGTCACACAATGAACCCATCAGTTTAACAAAAACTGAAATGAAAATATTCTTCATCAGGGGGTGTGCTGTAGTAGCGCAACCCACGAATGGAGGCCTTCACTCCTCCACACAGCCGTCACGAGTTTGATTTCCGGACCCGACAATATTTGCCGCATGTCTTTCCTTACTACATTCCTGTCAGCCTTCTTTCTTATAAGGGACACTAGAGCCCACAGAAACCCCCAGGAGGGGAAAATGTAATTCTCAGCAAACATTTTAAAATGAAATCTCTTCCATCGTCTTTCAGAGAGATTGTTATTTACCTTATTTAGAATAAACAATGTCTGCATGTGGTTAATAAATTTACCGTCAATTAAACTTAATGCCGTCAAATGTGCCAACATTTGGAAATATGCAGCCTGGCTAGCTGACATTAACTCCCCTTCAAGATTCGCTTCTCACCAACAGGGACGTTACACCATATTCTGTGACCACTGCACATTGTGACTGTAGGAGGCGCTGTTGCAAGTTTACATCATACTTTGCTATTCTTATGGACACAGAATGTGATGGCGCTTATCAAATAATGGTCCCACACTGTAACTTACAGTAAAGTACTAAATATTTAAACTGAACCGTCTCTATTAACTCTGCTTGCTAAGTCAATATCTGACCATTAGTATTATGACATTTCTTTTTAGTTAAATGAAACGGCCCTTTAAATAGCTTTACATAGTGTTATAGTCAAGACCATCTAAGCAGAGACCAAGACCAGCCGCCACATGACAATAAAATGTGAAATATTAGCAAAAGTGCTAATCAAATTGGTCTGAAAGATCCACATTCCCATAAAAACAAATCAATTTAACCAATATTATCAATTCAAACTCTTTGTTCTACTTTGCTCTGTGCTACAATCCATGGAAGTCTCATGCCAACCCTAAAAGTTAACGCCCTGGGCGGTTGCCCATATTGCTCATATCAGAAACCACCACTGTCTGCACTATTAAACATAGCAATTAAGGCAATGCACTAGTGGTGAACAACGCTCCATCATGAACACAGACCAAGGAGCAACAAGCAGAAATAACCAAACACTGTGACAGTTCTCACTTTTTCTCCTGCTGCATGAAGCCAGGCAGCACAGAACTATCACAGAGCAATGAGCATGCTCTGTGTGCTCTGGTTTTATTGATTCACCAATTAAATTAATATCAATGTATACAAACAATTAAAATAATGACAGCTACTGCAGCTGTTTCGTACCTATCCGCTGCAAGATGATCTTGGGTATCCGGGTAAAATCCATCAGTCTGCGCTGATCGTCCATCTCTTCCTCCATCTTAACGTTGATTTCTTTCCACTCTGTGAATGTTTCTTCAGCAGGAGTTTCCTGCTGCTTGATAAACTCTCTGAGGCTGAACTGAAGACATTTTTACATTAAACACAGAAACATTTAACTAAACTGCAAAACAGTCTTCAAGAGGAAAAGTAAAGCCAGACATTTGCTCTGTTTTTATTTTTCACATGTTTCACTGTTGCTGTGCTGAAGAAACTGGAAGTGATTATTAGTTTGGCTTTAAATTTTCTGCTGAGTCTCTTCTTTTAAAGTCCTGGAGGGCTGATGCCCTGAAACCTTTAGCTGAGCCTCTGCTGCACCACCTGAATAGAGTAATTAGGTCATTAAGGCTCTGCAGATCTGATCCACACAAGGAGGAGGTAATTATGGTGATTTCATTGCAGTGTTTTGTACCTGTGGCTCATCTAAACACTGCAGGTCACCTTGAGGACTGGAGTTTGACACCTGTGGTTTAGTTACAATAGATCAGTCTGGAGAAAACACTGATGATGTTTTGTTGTTCTTGCAATAACTAATAAAATCCTGATTCTGTGAAAGTCACATATATATTTTCTATTTTTATAAAGATATTTCAGATAAGTATGAAGTTAACCAGGATGCTTTTATTGTTCTGTTGGTTTAAATTTAAAGCCTTTAGTTAATATTTAGAGGTAGATTTATTTAACCTTCCTAATTTTACTTTAATAAATTGCTGCACTTTTAGCTGCTGTTCAATCTGCAGGTTTCTGCAACCTGGATCTCTGGAGACTCAAGAGGCTCTTTGGCTCATTTATTATATCAAATTATAAAATATTGATCTGTTGTTTTGTTTCATTCTTTTTTAAGTGTCGTCATGAAACCGATCACATTGGCCCTTGTGGTAAATTTGGCCTCTAAACCAAACTCCTTATTGGTATCAATATTTTCAGAAATTCTCTTTAAAATACCAGAATATTCACATAACTGTTATACTTTTGTCAGTCTGAGGAGACACTGAATATTGAATTAGGTGTTATGATCAGTTACTCAGTAATTCACCAAATACTTCAAAGAAAATACAGAGGAAGAACATTGTTCCAGCAGGAATATTAAATAAATAGAATGATAAACCCTGACCTTTACTATTATATAAGATCAAAATATAGTTTATTTCCATGACTCCTTCACTTCTAACTCACCAGTTTAAGTACTGAAGGTTGTTTAAAATGATTAATTGTACTTGCTTTGAATTTTAAAGTTTTGATTATTTAGGTTCATTCTTTGTTAAATTATGGCTCATTTTGTTTTATCTCTTATTAGTATAAATATAGAACTCAGTCTGTTAAGTGTTGAATGAAAAGAATATCGACTTTATTAGAATGTATGCAACGTTGAGGAAGAGATGATCTCTGTGGACTGCTGCTGTTTATGTATATGAAGGTTTTCCTGATTTACTTTTTGTTTTAAACAGGTTTTATTCCAGCCTCTATAATTATGTAAATCTAGTCTTTCACACAGTTTTCTACTAAACAGGAAAAAAGAAAAATATCATCATTATAATAGTTTATTTCTAAAATTATATAAATAGTTTCAATCTGAAATTCAATTTATATCATCAATACATTTTCTAAGCAGGAAAATTATTAAAACCATGTCAAAGAAATGCATCCATTTCTCCAAATCATTGAAATAAAATAAACAAGTACAAAGAATAAAAACACAATAAAGTTTCCAACATTTTAGAAGTCTAACTCTCAAAGCATTTAAAGTCATCGTTTCTTTAGAGACAATCTCTCCCTGAGTCTGATTAAATAAAATAAAAATATAAAACTGCCAGAATAAAATCCAAGTCAGTTGCAATTACTCCACTTCCAAACAGCAACTTACTGAGAATCTTGAGGTTCACATTGTGCCATCAAACCTGTGCAAGTTCTCATGTGAACAGTTACATTTGTTTTGAGTGAACCTTTTCTACTGAATCTACAAAATAAAAGCTTCCAACCCGTGTGAATCTTCATGTGATGACTTAAACTGGATCTATACACAAAACATTTTCCTCACTTTTCACTAAGGGTGCAGACATGACATGGTGAGCTGGTCTAATAGTCAAACCTCACAGCGGAGAACAGAACAGTGGCTGAGGTCAATAACGTTGAGGAATCAGATCAGCTTCACATGCATGTATCTGCTGCTCACCCATGTCCCAAAATTAAGGAAATCAACATTTATTAATCAGCCAGCTGATAAATCAATGCACAGCTACTTCTCACCAGTGTGAATTCTGTTGTGAGAAGTTAAGTGCTGTTTTCGAGTGAAACGTTTTCCACAGATCCCACATGAGAAAGGTTTCTCACCTGAGTGAATTTTGTTGTGAGAAATTAAGTGCTGTTTTTGAGTGAAACTTTTTCCACAAATCCCACATGAGAAAGGTTTCTCACCTGTGTGAGATCTCATGTGAACAGTTAAACTTTTTTTATGAGGGAAACATTTTCCACAGGCCTCACATGAGAATGGCTTCTCACCAGTGTGAATTCTGATGTGAGAAGTTAATCTATGTTTGTGAGTGAAACCTTTTCCACAAATCCCACATGAGAAAGGCTTCTCACCTGTGTGAATTCTGTTGTGAGAAGTTAAGTTGTGTTTTTGAGTGAAACTTTTTCCACAAATCCCACATGAGAAAGGTTTCTCACCTGTGTGAATTCTGTTGTGAGAAGTTAAGTTCTGTTTGAGTGAAACTTTTTCCACAAATCCCACATGAGAAAGGTTTCTCACCCGTGTGAATTCTGATGTGATTAACTAACTTATGTTTCCTCCGGAAACTTTTTCCACAAGTCTCACAGGAGAAAGGTTTCTCACCTCTATGAATCGTCATATGAGCAAGTAAATGAGATTTAAACAAAAAACTTTTCCCACAGGTTGTGCAGGTGTAAGGTTTCTCACCGAGTGATTTCTCTTGTGTCTTTTTAAAGAGTCGTTTAGACGGAAACCTTTTCCACAATCTGGACAAGTGAACGGTTTTTCACCTGTATAAATTCTCATGTGATCCTTTAAACGACTCTTGTAAGGGTAACGTTTTCCACAGGTGGAACATTTGAAAGGTTTCTTAGCCATGTGAGTTTTCTTGTGATTCATCAAGGAACTATTTCGAGAAAAGGTTTTATCACAAATTTGACAAGAATATAGATTTTGGTCTGGTTGAGCTTTCATGTGCGTTTCTTGTTCTGAAGTCTCTGTTGAGTTTTTCTGCTGTTTGTTCAAAATGTCATCAGTTTCCTGTTTCATCACAAGATTCTCTTCATCCTGACTGATGGAAAGTTGCTCCTCTTCCTCTTTGATCTGCAGAAGTTCTGGTTCTTTTTGGTCCAGTTTCATCTGCAGAGATTCTGGTTCCTCTTGTTCCTGTTTCATCTGCAGAGGTTCTGGTTCCTCTTGATCCAGTTTCATCTGCAGAGGTTCTGGTTCTGGTTCCTCTTGTTCCAGTTTTATCTGCATAGGTTCTGGTTCCTCTTTTTCCAGTTTCATCTGCAGAGGTTCTGGTTCCTCTTGATCCAGTTTCATCTGCAGAGGTTCTGGTTCCTCTTTTTCCAGTTTCATCTGCAGAGGTTCTGGTTCCTCTTGTTCCCGTTTTATCTGCAGAGGTTCTGGTTCCTCTTTTTCCAGTTTCATCTGCAGAGGTTCTGGTTCCTCTTGTTCCAGTTTCATCTGCAGAGGTTCTGGTTCCTCTTGATCCAGTTTTATCTGCAAAGGTTCTGGTTCATCTTGTTCCAGTTTCATCTGCAGAGGTTCTGGTTCCTCTTGTTCCAGTTTTATCTGCAGAGGTTCTGGTTCCTCTTGATCCAGTTTTATCTGCAAAGGTTCTGGTTCATCTTGTTCCAGTTTTATCTGCAGAGGTTCTGGTTCCTCTTGTTCCAGTTTTATCTGCAGAGGTTCTGGATGATCTTGATATGAAGTGAAGTTTCTCTCCAGGTTTCTGAGCTCATTTAGATCCTCCTCCTCTTTGCACACACTGCATTGTGGGAAATCTGGAAAAAAAAGTCAAAATGTGAGGTCACACAATGAACCCTTCAGTTTAATTAACTAAAACTAAAATGAAAATATTCTTCATCAGGGGCGTGCTGTGGTAGCACAACCCACGTTTGGAGGCCTTCAATCCTCCACACGGCCGTCACGGGTTTGATTTCCGGACCCGACGATATTGCCGCATGTCTTTCCTTACTACATTCCTGTCAGCCTTCTTTCTTATAAGGGACACTAGAGCCCACAGAAACCCCCAGGAGGGGAAAATGTAATTCTCAGCAAACATTATAAAATGAAATCTCTTCCATCGTCTTTCAGAGAGATTGTTATTTACCTTATTTAGAATAAACAATGTCTGCATGTGGTTAATAATTTTACCAGCAATTAAACTTAATGCCGTCAAATGTGCCAACATTTGGAAATATGCAGTCTGGCTAGCTGACGTTAACTCCCTTCAAGATTCGCTTCTCACCAACAGGGACGTTACACCATATTCTGTGACCACTGCACATTGTGACTGTAGGAGGCGCTGTTGCAGGTTTACATCATACTTTGCTATTCTTATGGACACAGAATATGATGGCGCTTATCAAATAATGGTCCCACACTGTAACTTACAGTAAGTACTGAATATTTAAACTGAACCGTCTCTATTAACTCTGCTTGCTAAGTCAATATCTGACCATTAGTATTATGACATTTCTTTTAGTTAAATGAAACGGCCCTTTAATTAGCTTTACATAGTGTTATAGTCAAGACCATCTAAGCAGAGACCAAGACCAGCCGCCACATGACAATAAAATGTGAAATATTAGCAAAAGTGCTAATCAAATTGGTCTGAAAGATCCACATTCCCATAAAAACAAATCAATTTAACCAATATTATCAATTCAAACTCTTTGTTCTAGTTTGCTCTGTGCTACAATCCATGGAAGTCTCATGCCAACCCTAAAAGTTAACGCCCTGGGCGGTTGCCCATATTTCTCATATCAGAAACCACCACTGTCTGCACTATTAAACATAGCAATTAAGGCAATGCACTAGTGGTAAACAACGCTCCATCATGAACACAGACCAAGGAGCAACAAGCAGAAAAACCAAACACTGTGACAGTTCTCACTTTTTCTCCTGCTGCATGAAGCCAGGCAGCACAGAACTATCACAGAGCAATGAGCATGCTCTGTGTGCTCTGGTTTTATTGATTCACCAATTAAATTAATATCAATGTATACAATCAATTAAAATAATGACAGCTACTGCAGCTGTTTCGTACCTATCCGGTGCAAGATGATCTTGGGTATCCGGGTAAAATCCATCAGTCTGCGCTGATCGTCCATCTCTTCCTCCATCTTAACGTTGATTTCTTTCCACTCTGTGAATGTTTCTTCAGCAGGAGTTTCCTGCTGCTTGATAAACTCTCTGAGGCTGAACTGAAGACATTTTTACATTAAACACAGAAACATTTAACTAAACTGCAAAATAGTCTTCAAGAGGAAAAGTAAAGCCAGACATTTGCTCTGTTTTTATTTTTCACGTGTTTCACTGTTGCTGTGCTGAAGAAACTGGAAGTGATTATTAGTTTGGCTTTAAATTTTCTGCTGAGTCTCTTCTTTTAAAGTCCTGGAGGGCTGATGCCCTGAAACCTTTAGCTGAGCCTCTGCTGCACCACCTGAATAGAGTAATTAGGTCATTAAGGCTCTGCAGATCTGATCCACACAAGGAGGAGGTAATTATGGTGATTTCATTGCAGTGTTTTGTACCTGTGGCTCATCTAAACACTGCAGGTCACCTTGAGGACTGGAGTTTCACACCTGTGGTTTAGTCAGAACTCCTGCTGAAGAAACATCCACAGAGTGGAAATAAATCAACATTAAGATGCAGGAAGAGATGAACGATCAGCTCAGATCAGTCTGGAAAAACAATGATGATGACAATAACTGTTTGATTACCTTGGTAACTAAGAGTGATAGCAAATTAGAGTAAATTCTTTCTATTTCATTTCCTTTTTTCCATTACTATTCATTCAGTTCCTCAGTTGACCCGAGTGAAACACAGTATAATTTTTTTCAAGTCATTTTAATTAATTATTAAGTTTTAATGTTTTTTTAACACATTTACTAAAGGTTTTTTTTAATTTGTGGAATATTTTTTAAACTTTCAATGTATGATAAAAACATTTTAAATCAGAAATGTGACACAGAAGCCCCTTTATGCTGCCACCTACTGACAAGAACCTGGTACTACACCTACAAAGAGCTATTTTTCTACGGTCTGTGCGACTGAATTCATTTAAATTGATTTCATATGCAGGAGTATGTTTAAACAGTCATGTTCAATAACATGGAATCAGACCAACAACAAAAAAGTTGTATTTCAAAAATGTTTGTGTTTCCTGGTTGAATTTATCTGTTGTTATAATACTCAAAATGTTTTTCTTTGGTTATTTGTATGGGTTCCTACCTGACTGAAAATCTCTTATTGTTTTAACTGTGTTACTCTAAGAACAGAAGCTCCCCTTTTGTTTCTTCCTCTGTGGTATTGTCTTTAAAATGTTTGTGTCCCTTAGACCCTATCCTTTTGTCATGTTGTCCTGTGGGAGAGGTGTGTATTATTTATTTTGTATCTAAATCCAGTTTATTTATAAATTTATTAAGTTAATTTCTGTTATGTACTTTTGTTTATGTAGGGCTTGGAGGCGGGCAGCCTGTAACACGGTTATTTTCTATCTGTTATTCTTGTCAGAATAAACCCTTTTAAAGGTGAACCACGGCCTGATCATTTAAAACCAGACAACGCAGATCGGATCCGGTTACATGTGTTTGAAGTCAGTTATCTATTGTGAGACGTTTTTTTAATTTTATTTCAAATGTTCAAGTTGAATACATTACTCTAACAACCATGTGGCTTCATACTGTTAACTTTAAAATGAATCAGAACCTACAAACTAAAACCTCATGTGTCGATATAATAACTGTACATGCTTTGTTCTAATTAAACAGATCTAAACATGCTCAATAAATTAAAATATGAAAGAAAATGTGGTATATTAAAGCGGGACTTTTGAATCGTTCAGTTTCTTCAGTACAGTTCCAGTGAAACACGGGGAAGATTTCTGAATATATTTGTTCTTTAATAAATCACCTTAAGAAAACGAAATTGGTAGAAAGAATATTTTAATAATAATAATAATAATAATAATAATAATAATAATAATAATAATAATAATAATAATAATAATTTTGGGTGTGGGAGAATATTTATGTAGCATCCCGTTTCACACTCCATTCCAGTAGATGGCGGTAATTCACATCAATAAGTTTCTTGCCAACCGCCATGAAAAAAAGAAGAAGAGAAGAAGAAGATTTTTGATTTTTGATTTTTACCAAAACATTTATTTACAATAATAATAAAACAATTTCCTTTTTTGTTGTTTTACAATAATCCTATGTCAAACAAATACATTATAATAAAACATCAGTATAAATTAGTTCATTATTTTCTGAAATGATGCACAACACTTTGTCACATCCCCATAACTCTAAAAAACCCCTGCACATTCCCAGTGGTCTGTGGAAAGCAAACTCCAACTTCAGCCTCGCCTTGATGTTTACCTTCCACAGAGCCACAACATCAACTTGAGGTCCATCCTGCATCTTGTCTCTTCGAGTTATATATATAGCTAATTTTGCCTCGGCTAATAAATAATTTAAAAGCCTTGACTTAAGACTAGTCGCTTTACTATGACGTACTCCGTTAATAAATAGTGCATCGGTAAAAATCATTTTAAAAAGACTAAAAACAGTCGATAAAAAACTAAAAAGACTATCAAACGTGTGCAATCTATAAAAACATGAAAAACACTCTCTGACAACCTACAAAATGGACACTCATTTATAAAAACCAGGACTAATCACCGATAAAAATGCGTTGGTGGCTATAGCGCCATGGAGTATCCTCCACTGGAGGTCGCAATCTTTTTTCTAATCGGCGGTTTGTACATTGTCCTCCAGTGGATTGGTTGTCCTTTCAGTCTTTCAACCCACACGCTGACGTCCCTCTTTCGAAGCGTTCTCTTGTTTAGAATTTTCACACAGTTTCTATATAAAGTCTTTGTGCCACTTTGCACAAATCCATTTCTGAGTCCATGGTCTTTAGCAGAGGACCGCTGTCCTCTTCAAAGCTTGGACTCAGAAGAACCTTAGGAAAAGGATCTGTTTCTTTTGGCAGGCATTCTCCATTCTTGTATGCCTGCAATAAACTCTTCTCTTTCCAGTCAATCTTTCTCTTATTCTCATCAGGACACGTTCCATCATTCTTGTAGACCTTACTTTCAGTGCGGCAGCGACCTTCTGGGCATCGCCAAAGCCTGCGCCCGACGCTCGAATCAGCCTCTTTAAGGCCACCATTCTGGCTCTAGACAGCGTCTCTGTTAGCCCAGGAACGTGTCCTCTTCAACATCCAGTCTTGCTCCGTACACCAAGGGTTCTTCTAATAGCCAATGCAGAGAATCAGTCATTTCCGCTCTACGCAATCTAAAAAGAGCACATGATTTAAAAACGCTCTGATAAAATTGCGGAGTTCCTTTAAACCTTAGAAGACTAAAATTTGTTAAAAACAGAGCAGCATCCAATCCCAAGGAATTCACGCATCTTAGAATGCAACTGGCTACATCCTTCCACACAGGAGATCCTATCAGGTACTTTTGTAAAAACTGTATCCTAAACACAGTGACTCTACTGGCCAGGTGGACAAGGCCCTGGCCCCCCTCTTCTCTGGATAAAAACAGCACCGACTGTGGCACCCAGTGACGATTGTTCCAGAAAAAATTAACCATTTCCGTCTGTATTCTTGCCAGCAGCCCTGACGGTGGATCTAGTACAATGAGCTTGTGCCAGAGTTGTGATGCGACCAGATTATTAAGCACTAACACTCTTCCTCTGTACGACATTTTTTTCATGCAACCATTTCCAGTTCGCAAGTTTGTTTGATATTTTTTGTTCTAGGTTTTCCCAGTTTTTTTCAACAAAACTTTTCTCGCCTAAATACACGCCTAGATATTTTAGGCCATCTTTTCTCCAGGTCATGCCTTTGGGGAGAGCCGGGAGTCCGTCGGGCCACTCGCCAACAGCCAGGGCTTCACTTTTTCCCCAATTTACTTTGGCGGCAGACAGCATGGAGAACTTTCTTATGATTTCTGTTAAAACGCTGACGTCTCTTTGATCTTTAATAAAAACCACGAGATCGTCAGCATAGGCAGATAAAACCAATTTGTCTTTAAAACCGGGTAAAACCAAGCCGTGAATGTCTGATCGCATCTTCTTTAAAAGGGGTTCCAGGGAGAGTGCATAGAGCATTCCCGAGAGCGCGCAGCCCTGTCGAACGCCTCTACACACTCTAAAAGGAGCACACAGGCTGCCATTGATCTTCAGCACACTCTCAATGTCACCGTACAACACCTGGATCTTGGCGATAAGACCCTCGCTGAACCCAAACCTCCTCATTACTTTCCAGAGGAAGTCGTGTTCAACGCGGTCAAAAGCCTTTTCTTGATCTAATGAAATCAAGCCTGTCTGTAGACCCAATGAACCGGAGACTTCCAAAATATCCCGAATTAGGTAGATATTGTCCACCATGGACCTGCCGGGGACGCAATAGGTCTGATCCCGGTGGATGACCTGCTCCATGGCTTTCCCTAGCCTAGTGGCCAGGGCCTTGGAGAGGATTTTATAATCTGTACAAAGGAGGGACACGGGGCGCCAGTTCTTAATCTCTTGCAAGTTTCCCTTCTTAGGCAGCAGGGTGATAACTGCCCTGCGGCAAGACAAGGGAGCGAACCGGTAGACAGACTCTCGTTGAATACGTCGAGCACGTCTTGGGCCAGAAGCTCCCAATAGGCCTTGTAGAACTCGACCGTGAGCCCGTCAACGCCTGGAGACTTCCGACCCTTCATGCCAAGGAGGGCTGTGTGTAGTTCCTGCAGGCTCAGAGGCCGTTCCAACTCCAGGTTGGTCTCTGCAGAGACCTGAGGTAGTTCCTCACAGAACTCCTCCAACAGTTCGTCGTTCTCTCTGTGTTCGCTGCGGAACAGAGAACGGTAAAATTCCACAGCCCTCCTCCTTATCTGCCCCGGTTCGCTCAAATGCTGCCCGTGTCCGACAGCAAGGAGTGGATCATTTTCCTCTGTCCGTGTTTCCTCTCCAGGCTGAAGAAAAAGCCAGAGGGAGCATCCATCTCTGTGATGTCCTGTATCCGGGATCTGACCAATGCGCCTTGGACTTTATTTTCCAGCAGGTTTGCTAAAGTTAGCTTTTTAGATTTGAGAGCTTCAAAATACTCTCGATTTCCTGTGGAGTCACTAAGTCGTTCTAATTCCACTATACTCATCTCCAGATCTCTGATAGATCCGGCAATGTCACGAGTGACATTGACAGTGTGCTGTTGACTCAGCAGTTTTATTTGAACCTTTCCATAGTCCCACCACTGTCTAAGAGAGCTAAAATCAGCTTTCCTTTCCCTAAAACCAGTCCAAAAATAAGTTAAAACCTCCTTAAAGCTCTGATCATAAGTTAAAGCAGAATTAAAATGCCAGTACACGCTTCTAGGTAAAATGTTTCTGATAAAAACACTACCTAAAAGCAATGAATGGTCTGTAAAAGCCACTGGTAAATCTGGCATGTTTTAAACACGTTAAAATGGTGTTTAAAACAATAAAAACGATCTAAACGAGCTAAAGATTTTACTATCAACAATGTGGACCATGTATACTGCCTGGCGCCTGCATGCATCCTCCTCCATACGTCCACCAGGCCATGAGACGAGACCAGTTGCTTCAAGACCCGTTGGGCCGCCGGATGTGGCTCTGCGTGATTGCGATCTAAAAACTCGTTCTCAGTACAATTAAAATCCCCACCTATAAAAACATAATTCTCGGTCCCGCAATCACCCAGCCTCTCCCCAATTTTCTCATAAAAACATTTCTTCTCTGCATTGGCTATCGGAGCATAGATATTAATAAAAAACATGTTAAAACAATCAAATTTTGTCTTTACTAAAAGACATCTCCCTTGCACCACATGTTCAATTTCTATAGAAAGTGGGGTGAAAGCTTTTGAAAAAAGAAAACCCACCCCTGCACTCTTGGAGGTGCCATGACTTAAAATCACCTCTCCCTCCCACTCCTTGCCCCAGTCTGTTTCTATTGTACAATCACTATGTGTCTCCTGTAGATAGACGATATCAATTTTCTTTTGTTTCATCATCTGATAAATCAATGCCCGTTTTTCAGCCTCCCTCCCCCCATTTAGATTCAAGGATGCTATTTTAAATGAATCCATCTTAGGTAAAAGGCTAAAACAAACACACCGAAACATTAAAATAGATATTAAAAAACTACTGTACATCATAAAAATTGTTTTTCTGGCTTTAGACATTATTTTCTTTAACCTAAAAATTTCTGTGTCTGTAAAACCTGAGTCCTCTTTATGTCTAATGTGATGCCTTGCGGAAAAATAGAAAAGTCTTAAATTTGGGAAATAGCTCTCAAGTTTTATCCCTCTGAGACCTTTTGTTTGTTTTAAAAAGGTTCTAAATGTTTCAACCGGGTATCTCGGTTCTCTACTCGTCTGAGATACGGAAGCTTCACTGGTATCTGAGAAATAACTCTCTTCATCACTGCTGTCCGATACCTCTCTCTTCTCCACAACCGACTTACTTTCCTTCTTACTGGCCTGCACAGCAGCCACCACATTTTTCCTCTTGCTGCGCCGTTTCACCGGGACACAAGCTTCCAGCTCATTTCCTCCTCCACCTCACCTGTTTCTCCCTCTGCTCCAGCCACTATAAACGACTCCACACTGTCTTTTCTTTGTACCTGTCTCTCCCCCTGAACCTCTCTCCCCTCGCTCTGATCTCCACACACTCGATGCTCCTCATCACCCCTCACATCCTCCTGTTCTTTCTGCACACCATCACTCTCCTTCCCTACACTTCCACCCACACCACCATTCACCCCGTCACCACACACCACCGTGCTCTCATCCTCTCCTATTCTCGCACCATTACCACCGTCCTCCACCGCCTCTTTAACAATGTTTTCTGTCACATCCTCCTCCACCACCGCTGGTTCCCCCGCAGCGGCAGTCGCGCCAGCAGCAGCAGCGGCGGGTTCCCCCGCCGCAACATTAGCAGTGTCTCCCTCCACAACATCCTCCTCACTATTTGTTTTTTTACCCTGCTCAGCGGCAACAGGCTGCTGCTTTTCCGAGTCCGGCTTGGCCAGTTCTGCCTTATCAGGGCACATCTTTATGATGTGGCCCTCCTGCCCACAACCAAAACATTTCATCTGCCCTGATGTGGCAAACAAAACATAGTCAAAATCATCCACTCTAACGTGGAAACGCAAATTCATTTCCTCATCCTTTCTGTTCAGTATCATAAATAACTGTCTACGGTGAGAAACAACATGTTTCAATAGCGGTGATTTACACCCGGAAAGGACTTTTTTCACCGGCGACACCACCTTTCCGTGTCTCGACAGTTCTTTAATCAAAAATTCATCACTGATGAAAGGAGGTACGTTTGACAACATTATCTTAGTGGATGGTAACGTGAGCGGTGAAACTTGTAAAACAACCCATTCACCGAAACACCCTTTTCCACCACCTGCTGTGCATGTTCCACCTTCTCCACAAACAACACCACTGCCCCATTCATACGTGCAGCCGACTTTATATTCCCGTGCCCAATGATCTCACCCACCGCCAAACAAACTTCCTCCACGCTGCACGGAGAACCAGCACCCACCTTGATGCCGTTCTTCCGTGTCAGCGTGGAGAAAGACCCACACCGACAACACCCACCATTGTTGCCGTCAGACGCCGGCAAGCCAGGCACGCCCGACGGCCACACCCCAAACAAACGAACAAAAACCCCTTAAAACGTGATACAACTAACACAAAATTACAATTAAACAAATAAAACTAGACACCCAGTGAAAAGACAGTAAGAAAAGATAAAGATATACAAACACACGCTCTCTTTCACTCTCCTTCCGCTCCTCCTCACACACCCTCCTCTCACACGAAGAAGAAGAAGAAGAAGAAGAAGATTTTGATTTTTACCAATACATTTATTAAACAATAATATGTACACAATTCACAATGTTTCTCTTTACATCAATAAAATCATTATAATAGTATTTTTTATAAATTAGTTCATTTCTCTCTGAGATGATGCATAGTGCGTTATCGCATCCCCACAAATCCAAAAACTTTTCCAAATTCCCGGTGGCCCTGTGGAAAGCAAACTCCAATCTCAATCTCGCCTTTATGTTCACTTTCCACAGGGTCACAGCATCCAACTGAGGTCCATCCTGCATCCTATCTCTTCGAGTGATATAAATAGCTAGTTTAGCTTCAGCCAATAAATAGTTTAAAAGCCGAGATCTAAAACTAGTTGCTTTACTATGAGGTACACCGTTAATAAATACTGCATTGGTAAAAAGCATTTTAAAAAGACTAAAAACAGTCGATAAAAAACTAAAAAACCAGTTAAACGTGTACAATCTATAAAAACATGAAAAATACTCTCTGATAAGGTGCAAAAAGGACACTCATTTACAATATTATGATTGATGACCGATAAAAAAGCATTTGTGGCAATGGCGCCGTGGAGCACCCTCCACTGGAGGTCACCAGTCCTTTTTTTAATTGGCAGTTTATATAGCGTCCTCCATTGTATCGGCTGTCCTTTTAGCTTATCAGCCCACACGCTGACAGCTCTCCCTGGAGTGTTTTCCTGTTTAGGATTTTTACACAGTTTTTGTACAGTGTCTTTGGCATTACCTTGCACAGGTCCATTTCCGAGTCCGTGTTCTTTAAAAGGGGACCACTGTCCTCTTCAAAGCCCGGACTCAGGAGTACCTTTGGGAATGGATCCGTGTCTCTTGGTAGGCATTCCTTCTCTTTGTATGACTGCAGTAAATCCTTCTCCTCTGCAGCCAGTCTCTCCTTTACTTTCCCCAGGACACGTTCCATTGTTCTGGTGGACTTCATTTTGACTGCAGCGGCAACCCCTGGGCGTTTCCAAAATCCGCTCCAGAAAATTGGATCAGCCGCTTTAAAGTCACCAGTCCAGCTCTGCTCAAAGTCTCTGATATTCCTAGGAACGTGTCTTTTTCGACGTCTAATCTTGCTCCGCAGACCAATGGTTCTTCTAAAAGCCAATGCAGAGAGTCATTCGTTTCCGATCTACGCAATTTAAAAAGAGCACACGATTTAAAAACGCTCTGATAAAATTGCGGAATCTCCCTTAACTTTAAAAGACTAAAATTTGTTAAAAACAGAGCAGCATCCAACTCCAATAAATTCACACGTCTCAAAATGCAGCTGGCCACATCTCTCCATACAGGAGATCCTGTCAAATATTTCTGTAAAAACTGCAATCTAAAAACAACCACTCTACTAGCCAGGTGGACAAGGCCCTGGCCCCCCCTCTCTAGGTAAAAACAACACTGATTGCGGTACCCAGTGATGGTTATTCCAAAAGAAATTCACCATTTCTGTTTGGATTTTAGCCAACAGCCTTGATGGCGGGTCTAACACAACAAGTTTATGCCATAGTTGTGAGGCAACCAGGTTATTTAACACCAGCACTCTTCCTCGATAAGACATTTTGCCGTGTAGCCATTTCCATTTGGCAAGTTTATTTGTTATCTTTTGTTCTACGTTTCCCCAGTTCTTTTCTTCAAAGTCCTTTCCGCCTAAAAAAACACCAAGATATTTCAAGCCATCTTTCCTCCAAGTCATGCCCTTGGGGAGAGCCGGGAGTCCTTCAGCCCACTTGCCAACAGCCAGGGCCTCGCTCTTTTCCCAATTCACCTTGGCGGCAGACAACATGGAGAATTTCTGTATGATCTCGGTTAAAGCGCTGACGTCTCTTTGATCTTTAATAAAAACCACGAGATCGTCAGCATAGGCGGATAAAACCAATTTGTTGTTAAAACCAGGTAAAACCATGCCATGGATCTCTGAGCGCATTTTTTGCAGGAGGGGTTCCAGGGAGAGTGCGTAGAGCATCCCCGAGAGCGCGCAGCCCTGTCGGACACCTCTACACCCCTAAAAGGAGCACACAGGCTACCGTTGATCTTCAGCACACTCTCAATGTCACTGTACAATACCTGGATCTTGGCGATAAAACCCTCGCTGAACCCGAACTTCCCATAATTTTCCAGAGGAAGCCGTGTTCAACGCGGTCAAAAGCCTTTTCTTGATCTAGTGAAATCAAGCCAGTTTGTAAACCCAATGAACCGGAGACTTCCAAAACATCCCGAATTAGGTAGATATTATCTACCATAGACCTGCCGGGACGCAATAGGTCTGATCCCGGTGGATGACCTGCTCCATGGCTCTTCCTAACCTTGTGGCTAGGGCCTTGGAGAGGATTTTATAGTCGGTGCAGAGAAGGGACACGGGGCGCCAGTTCTTTATATCCTGCAGGTTTCCTTTCTTGGGCAGCAGGGCGATGACCGCCCTACGACAGGACAAGGGGAGCGAACCAGTGGCCAGACTTTCATTACACACCTCAAGCATGTCCTGGGCCAGAAGATCCCAGTAGGTCTTGAAAAACTCCACCGTAGCCCATCAACACCCGGGACTTCTGGCCCTGCATGCCCAGGAGGGCTGTGTGGAGTTCTTGCATGCTCAGAGGGCGCTCCAACTCGCTGTTGGTCTCCTCAGAGACCTGAGGCAGTTCCTCACAGAACTCCTCCATCAGTTCGTCGTTCTCCCTGTTCTCGCTTTGGAACAGTGAACGGTAGAAATCGACAGCCCTCCTCCTTATCTGCCCTGGTTCGCTCAGATGCTGCCCCGTGTCCGACAGCAACGAGTGGATCATTTTCCTCTGCCCGTGCTTCCTCTCCAGGCCAAAGAAAAAGCCAGAGGGAGCATCCATCTCTGCGATGTCTTGCATCCGGGATCTGACCAACGCGCCTTGGACTTTATTCTCCAGCAGGTTGGCCAAAGTTAGCCTTTTTGATTTGAGAGCTTCAATATGCTCTCGATTTCCTGTGGCGTCACTAAGTCGTTCTAGCTCCACTATGCTCATCTCCAGATCTCTGATAGATCCGGCAATGTCACAAGTGACATTGACAGTGTGCTGTTGACTCAGCAGTTTGATCTGGACCTTTCCATAGTCCCACCACTGTCTGATGGAGATAAAATCAGCCTTCGTTTGTCTAAAACCGTTCCAAAAATAAGTTAAAACCTCTTTAAAACTCTGATCGTAAGTCAAAGCAGAATTAAATGCCAGTACGCGCTTCTAGGTAAAATGTTTCTGATAAAAACACTACCTAAAAGCAACGAATGATCCGTAAAAGCCACGGGTAAAATCTGGCATGTTTTAAACACGTTAAAATGGTGTTTTAAAACAATAAAAACGATCTAAACGAGCTAAAGAGATTTTACCTTCCTTAATGTGGGACCATGTGTACTGCCTGGAGCCTGCATGCATCCTCCTCCATACGTCCACCAGGCCATGAGACGAGACCAGCTGCTTCAAGACATGTTGGGCTATCGGGTGCGGCTCTGCATGATTGCGGTCTAAAAACTCGTTCTCAGTGCAATTAAAATCCCCACCTATGAAAACATAATCTTCTGGCCCGCAATCACCTAGTCTTTCCCCAATTTTTTCATAAAAACGTTCTTCTCTGCATTGGTAGTCGGAGCATAAATATTAATAAAAACCATGCTAAAAAAAATCAAATTTTGTCTTTATTAAAAGACACCTCCCTTTTATAACGTGTTCTCTTTCAATAGCAATAGGGGTAAAAGCTTTAGAAAAAAAGCCTACCCCTGCACTCATAGATGTGCCATGACTTAATATGACCTCTCCCTTCCACTCTCTGCGCCATTCCGTTTCTAATATGTGATCACTGTGTGTCTCTTGCAGAAAAATTACATCAATTTTCTTTTGTTTTAACATTTGATAAATTAATGCCCGTTTTTCAACCTCTCTGGCCCCATTTAAATTCAAAGATGCTATTTTAAAAGACTCCATCTTGTGTAAAAAACTAAAACCAACCCACCAAAACACTACAATAAATAATAAATAATCACTATATATCATTAAAATTGTTTTCTAACTTTTGACATTATCTTTTTTAACCTGTAAATTTCTGTGTCCGTAAAATCTGATTCTTCTTTGTGTCTGATGTGGTGTCTGGCAGAGAAATAAAACGTTCTTAAATTAGGGAAATATTTTTCTAATTTTACCCCCTTTAACCCTTTTGTTTGCCTTAAAAAGGTTGTAAAGGCTTCTGCTGGGTATCTCGGTTCTTTGTCCATTTTTGATACAGAGGCTTCGCTGGCGTCAGAGAACCAGCTCTCTGTATCACTGCTGTCTGACACCTCCCTCCTCTCTACAGTCAACTTGCTAGCTTGTTTACTAGCTTTTGCAGCAGCCACTACATTCTGCCTTTGCTGCGTCCAAGTCCATGTCTTCCTCTACTTCACCCGTTTCTCTCTCTGCTCCATCCCCTACCACCGACTCTACACTGCCTTTCCTTTTGCTTTGTCCTTCTGGCTGAGCTTCTCTTCCCTCACCTTCATACACTTGACACTCCTCATCGCCCCTCACATCTTCCAGATCTCTTTCCACACCGTCATTCACCTGCTCCACACTCTCACTCACACCACCATTCACCCCATCACCACACACCGCTATGCTCTCACCTTTTCCGACATTCCCACTCTTATCTCCGTCCTCCACTGACCCTTCATCAACATTCTCCGGTTCCCCCGCCGCAGCAGCGGTTCCCCCGCCGCAGCGGCGGTTCCCCCGCCGCAGCGGCGGGTTCCCCAGCCGCAGCAGCGGGTTCCCCCGCCGCAGCAGCAATAGCGGCCTCGCCATCTTGCCCAGCAGGGGGCTGCTTTTCCTCCGATACCGAAGCGGCTAGCCCGGCCCTGTCGGGACACATTTTTATAATGTGTCCCTCTTGTCCACAACCAAAGCACTTCATATTTGAAGTGGTTGCAAAAAGCACGTAGTCGAAGTCATCTAGTCTCACATGAAAAACGTAAGTTTAGTTCCTCATCTTTTTTGTTTAGTAGCATGAACAGTTGTCTTCTATGAGAAAACTACATGCTTCAATAAAGGTGATTTACACCCTGATGGTACCTTCTTAACAGGTGAAACCACCTTACCATGCCTCGATAGCTCCTTTACTAGAAAATCATCGCTAATGAACGGCGGTACATTCGATAGTGTCACCTTTTTGCTGGTAGCGTTAACGGTGACACTTGCAGAAATAAGCCGTTGACGGACACGCCCGCCTCCACCAACTGTTGAGCTTGTTCGACTTTTTCCACAAATAAACCACCGCCCCATTCATCCGTGCAGCCGACCGAATAGACCCGTGCCCAATCACCTCTCCAACCGCTAAACAACTTCCTCCACGCTGCACGGAGAGCCGGCACCCACCTTGATGCCGTTCTTCCGTGTCAGCGTGGAGAAAGACCCACCACCAACACCCACCATTGTTGCCGTCAGACGCCGGCAAGCCAGGCACGCCCGACGGCCACACCCCAAACAAACGAACAAAAAAAAACCTTAAAACGTGATAAAACTAACACAAAATTACAATTAACAATAAAACTAGACACCCAGTGAAAAGCCAGTAAGAAAAGATAAAGATATACAAACACGCTCTCTTTCACTCTCCTTCCGCTCCTCCTCACACACCTCCTCTCACACGAAGAAGAAGAAGAAGAAGAAGAAGAAGAAGAAGAAGAAGAAGAAGAAAAGAAGAAGAAGAAGAAGAAGAAGAAGGCGGGGAAGATGAAAACAGAGCACGCGGGCTCGCTTTAGCTTTTCCTTTGTTAGACGGTTATTTGGAGAAGAGTTTGAGGTTCAACTAATTTTTTCCGTGTTTTCAGTGAAAGTGTCTTCAGTTCAGCCTCAGAGAGTTTATCAAGCAGCAGGAAACTCCTGCTGAAGAAACATTCACAGAGTGGAAAGAAATCAACGTTAAGATGGAGGAAGAGATGGACGATCAGCGCAGACTGATGGATTTTACCCGGATACCCAAGATCATCTTGCACCGGATAGGTACGAAACAGCTTCACGGTTTACTGATTAGTCAGGTTATAGAGAGTTTTTACAAATAAATAATCGTTGTGTTTGTAAACGTATTTAAAGTAAATTAAGTAAAATAGAAAATCCCTGGAGAAATGTAACCGGGCCTGCTAAAGTGTGGCCCCAGTTTGGACCCAGCGCTCTGATGCTAACAATTAGCATCAATGCTAAGCTAAACTGAATTATAGTCAATAGCCTGTGGAAAGTCACAAGCATGTTGACTAACATGGATTTGCTCCATTCAGTTTGTTAAAATTAGTGTATAATCTAAAATGAGCCAAAATGCTAATGTTAGCCTAAATGCTGCTAGTAGCATGTGGGGCATCATTACAATGTGGTCTTACATTGACTTCCTGCATTCAGGGTCCTAAACATGGCTAATAAGTAATAAAAATAGCTAGAAGCTTATTTCAGGGAAAAGGCTGATGCTTGTGCAGCAAAGCAGAGCCCTAACCTGAGAGGAAAAGATCATGCAGGCTAATATTATTGCACTGTCTCTGAGTCGGTTTCTCTTCGCAATATTTATTAACCTATTTTGTATGATTTGTTCTGTAAATTGCCATTCATATTATTTCTCAGTCTCTATCACTGAGGGATGAAGAGACTGATGTCTGGTTCTTTAGGTTCTGACGGGTCTGCGGTTCCTCTCCTGACCCACTGTGCACCCTGAATATCGCCGACACAGTTTTTTAATTCCCCTATCAAACTTCTCTGTGATTGTTTAGCCTAGAATGTGCATCTTCCAATGTTATGTTATTTGATGTTATTGTTACAGGTCAGTTTTCTAAACTACAAAGAAATGACTGTTAGGGATGCTCCAATATGAAAATTGGATTGATTGATATCTGATAGTAACACTGGTGTTACAGCAGATTTACCAATATTTTATTTTATATACATTTTTAATCCGATTAGTTGATTAATCATAAGAATAATTAATAGATTACTCAGTTACTGAAATATTTGTTTACAGCAACGCTACTATCCATCCAGTTATCACTAGAAAATATTTATTGACTTTCTCTTGTATCTTGTCACATATGCTGAGCTGACAGCGCCTCTTAATACTCATTTGTACTCAATGCATGTCAGCTATTCTGACACAATACGGCTCAAATTTAAGTTAAAGAAGGTCAGTGTTAGACCCGCCCAAAGCCCCGCCCTCCACTTTCATTGGGGAATTATTTTATGGTGACCTGACAGGAACTGCAACCAGGTGATAATAATGATCACAACAATCAAAAGCATTTTAGTAACTGTCTTGTCTGGCTGCTAAGTTTCCATTTTCATAATGTAAACTTAGTAAATGACTTATTAACTAAATTGTGTCTTAAATAACTCGTTAAATAATTTTATCATTGTACATTTTCACCTTTCATATTTAATCTTCCAAATTGTCCAATATTCATGTCAAATATTTTCCATTGTTCATTTTGCCATTATTTTCTGCATGTGTGCGATTAACAACAATCACCCAATGCTACCAATTCTGCTGTGAATCCCAGGAAAGTAAAGGCTGAGATTTAGTTGTGCTTTTGAACGTTTGTGTTGAGTGTGTGAGCGGAGCAATGTCTGACAATATCAGCGGGTGAGATTAAAAATTACTTTATGGTTTCCCTTTAGGCATTTTATGTCACTCTTTAATGTGATATATATCTGGTGACATATAATGGGTGCACTTCCCCTGCGCCCATTACAGGCACACTGCCCGCATCACCACCAGCGTTGGTCCACAATCTCCCAGTCGGATTGCGACACCGTGTGTGTGGTCAGGGTACATGTCCAAAAGTCAGGTGACCTGAACATCTGACTCCTCCTCCATGTAGGCGTCTTCTTCCTCTCTCTACATGGAGGAAGAAGATTTTATGTAATATTTGTCAGGAAGCTACTAGATTAAGCTATTGCCATCTTATTTGCTCACCTGGAGATCCTTTATATCATATTTTGACTCAAGTCTAGTTCCAGTCTGGTCATTAGAATGGAGCTATGACCAGAATGAAACTAGTTCTGGTCATAGTTCCATTCTAGAACATCCAATGTTCTAGAACATAGAACGTTAACTTCTTAGTTGAGTTAATGTTCATTCTTGTAAGATTGTAATTTTCGAATAACCTAAGAAAATTCTGTTTCTATACATGAAGGCATCAAAGTGGATTTCTTGTTTGACTGACATTTAAAAAACTTTTTTTTGTCTATTTCCCAGATCTTCCACAATGTTTGTGTGTGAAGAAGAGGAGATTCTCAATGACACAAAACCACAGAGGAACCAACTCATCTCTCATGGCTCTGCAGAAACTGAGAACCAGGATCAGGAAGGAAGCAATTCTGAAGACCCAGGAAAAAAGAGAAAGGAAGAACAGAAACCAAAGGAGAGATATGAGAAAACCAAACAGCAGAAAGACAGAACTGATGCTGAGAAACAAAAACTGCAGAAGAAAACTCACAAAGGGCAAAAATACATTCTTGTAAATTTGTGATAAAACCTTTTCTGGAAACAGTAACTTGAAGACACACATGAGAACTCACACAGGAGTAAAACCTTTCACTTGTTCAACCTGTGGAAAGAGTTTCAGTGTAAAAGCGAATTTAATTGCGCATATGAGAATTCACACAGGTGAGAAGCCTTTCACTTGTTCAACCTGTGGAAAGAGTTTCAGTGACAGAGAGACTTTAACTCAGCATATGAGAATTCACACAGGTGAGAAGCCTTTCTCATGTGGGACTTGTGGAAAGAGTTTCATTGTTAAAGGGATTTTAACTCAGCATATGAGAATTCACACCAGTGAGAAGCCTTTCTGGTGTGAGACCTGTGGAAAGAGTTTCAGGATGAAACAACAATTACTTAAACACATAAAGATTCATATGGATGCGAAACAGTGACGTGCGGTGAGGCTTTACGATGTATAAATACAGACACCATGTATGTTATTGGTTACTCAGAAATTTTGCTCATGCATACAACGCTGGAGGGCAGAAAGACCGTTCTTTTACACGTCATCCATTGCTGTAGTAACCAGGTTAAACTTAGAAATGTAGGTATTGTTTCGTGTTATGATCCACAGCAAAGGGAGAAACCTAAACCACTTTCTCACTCTGCATCACCCAAGCTACATGCAGACTCGTTGCAATAGCAACTGATAACAATGCCATGTTTTAGGATTTAACATAAAAATAAAGAATTTTGGTCACAGAATAGAACATTGAGTTTTTGCAGTAGTTTGTTTTAGTCTTAGTGTTTTATTAATAAATCATTGCTGTGGTAGATTAGCTAACATTTCTACTTTACTGAATTCTTTAGAAATACAGACTGTGGCCCACAAAATGCACATTTCATTAAAAAACTAAACAAAAACATGTTTTTTCCCATCTTACCTTTACTTATAAATTAAATCCATGCCAATTCTGCACAAAAATATCCATTCATCCAAAGCCAAGTCGATGCTCTGAATGTCTTGTACTAAGATAGACTTGAGGTCCATTTTTGTCTACCAGCTTTGTTTTTCTAAAATCAGTTTTTTGTTTTATTTCTCAGTCACATTTGTACTTAAGGTTCCCATCAGTGTCCCATTAGATACTGAAGTTAAAGAGGGGAATGTCTTCAGGAAGGTTTAATTTCTGTGGATTTCAGGTGTCTTGCAGTTCTGTGTCATGTAGTTATTGAGTTCAGCTTTTACATTGTTGACTTTTACATGTATGACTTGAAATAAAGTATTTTACATTTTAAAGCAGTGTATTATTCTTTTTTCCCATAAATTGCTGGGTTTCAGATGATGTAGCACCGATGCCTTACCATGGAGGTGGGGGTCAGAAAGTAAATGCAGCACATTTAGGCATTTTGACTTAAACATCAAAATGTCTTAAGTCTGTGCCATGTGTGGTTGTTCCAACCATTCTAAAAGAGAGAAAGAAAAACTTTATCTTTGTGTTTTGAAGGTAGCCGGTCACAAGGAAGTTAATTTAGAAAAAACTCACCTAACAAAGAGAAAAGTGGATCAACAATCTACAGCTAAAACCAGGAGGTGCAGGAAGTAATAATGCCGGAGTTTGCAGAGCCATTTTTCTAACATCGTTTAAATTGTATTTTCAGATATTTTATTGGATGGTAACTTAGAAAGACAAGCATTCATATGCAGGCACATGCAGAGGGGGTCTGGAGAGGGCTTGAGCCCTGCCCCTTTTAACCTTGATGCCCCCAGAGCCCTTTTTGAGTTTATTTTTGTTTTCAACTTGAGTCTTTTGTGTCAGGAGGCCTTCTTGTGCCTCTAAATATAACACCTAGCAAAACTAATGAGTCTGGCTGCCCTTGGTCTAATTATGAGGATTCCCAGTCCTTCTGCCTCCACGTTGTTCAGACACCGGGTCCGTGGCGAGGAAGAGCGGGGCTGAACTGTGACCTCTAACGGTCAAATTTTGGGCAATAATTAATTTTTTCTAACGTACACTTGTGAATAAAAACATAGGTCTGATGTTGAAGTTATAAAACCAGTTTCTATTTATATTCTGTAATAATGTCTGGAGGGCCCCTACCAGCAGCTACTGGGTTCTCTTTGTTTACCTTGATATCTCAGCCTTATAATTCTAGATCTCAGAGGTGCTGAAATCAAATTAATGACATGTGAGAAGTTAACTGTTTATATATGAAGGTTTTCCTGATTTACTTTTTGTTTCAAACAGGTTTTATTTCAGTCTCTATGTTTATGTAAATCGATTCTGTCACAGTCTTTGACTAAACAGAAAAATAGAAAAAGACCATCATTATGATACTTTATCATCTAAAATTATAGAAAAAGTTTCAATGATTTTTTTTATCTGAAATTCAATCCACATCGTCAAACCATTTTGTAAGCAGAAAATTTATTTAAAACCATGTTAAAGAAATGCATCCATTTCTCCAAATCATTAAAATAAAAATATGTACAAAGGATAAAAACACAATAAAGACTCCAAAATTTCAGAAGTCTAAATCTCAAAGCATTCAAACTCATTGTTTGTTAGACGATCTCTCCTCAGTCTCATTCAATAAAATGGAAATATAAAACTGGAAGAATAAAATTTTTAAGAATTTCAGCTAAATATCCAGATTAAAATGCTTTGTAAACAAAACTTGCTACATTTAAGAATTTAAGTCAGTTGCAATTACTCCACTTCCAAACAGCAACTTACTGAGAATCTTGAGGTTCACATTGTGCCATCAAACCTGTGCAAGTTCTCATGTGAACAGTTACATTTATTTAGAGTGAACCTTTTTCTACTGAATCTACAAAATAAAAGCTTCCAACCCGTGTGAATCTTCATGTGATGACTTAAACTGGATCTGTACACAAAACATTTTCCTCACTTTTCACTAAGGGTGCAGACATGACATGGTGAGCTGGTCTAATAGTCAAACCTCACAGCGGAGAACAGAACAGTGGCTGAGGTCAATAACGTTGAGGAATCAGATCAGCTTCACATGCATGTATCTGCTGCTCACCAATGTCCCAAAATTAAGGAAATCAACATTTATTAATCAGCCAGCTGATAAATCAATGCAAGCTACTTCTCACCTGTGTGAATTCTGTTGTGAGAAGTTAATCTATGTTTGTGAGTGAAACCTTTTCCACAAATCCCACATGAGAAAGGTTTCTCACCTGTGTGAGATCTCATGTGAAAAGTTAAACTTTTTTTATGAAACATTTTCCACAGGCCTCACATGAGAATGGCTTCTCACCAGTGTGAATTCTGATGTGAGAAGTTAATCTATGTTTGTGAGTGAAACCTTTTCCACAAATCCCACATGAGAAAGGTTTCTCACCTGTGTGAGATCTCATGTGAACCGTTAAACTTTTTTTATGAGGGAAACATTTTCCACAGGCCTCACATGAGAATGGCTTCTCACCTGTGTGAATTATGTTGTGAAAGTTAAGTTGTTTTTTTGAGTGAAACTTCTTCCACAAATCCCACATGAGAAAGGTTTCTCACCTGTGTGAGATCTCATGTGAACAGTTAAGCTTTGCTTTTGAGAGAAACTTTTTCCACAGGTCTCACAGGAGAAAGGTTTTTCACCTGTATGAATTCTCATGTGATCATTTAAACGACTCTTGTAAGGGTAAATTTTTCCACAGGTGGAACATTTGAAAGGTTTCTTAGCCGTGTGACTTTTCATGTGATTCATCAAGGAATTATTTTGAGAAAAGGTTTCATCACAAATTTTACAAGAATATAGATTTTGGTCTGGTTGAGCTTTCATGTGCGTTTCTTGTTCCGAAGTCCCTGTTGAGTTTTTCTGCTGTTTGTTCAAAATGTCATCAGTTTCCTGTTTCATCACAAGATGCTCTTCATCCTGACTGATGGAAAGTTGCTCCTCTTCCTCTTTGATCTGCAGAGGTTCTGGTTCCTCTTGTTCCTGTTTCATCTGCAGAGGTTCTGGTTCCTCTTGTTCCAGTTTCATCTGCAGAGGTTCTGGTTCCTCTTGATCCCGTTTCATCTGCAGAGGTTCTGGTTCCTCTGATCCCGTTTCATCTGCAGAGGTTCTGGTTCCTCTTGATCCCGTTTAATCTGCAGAGGTTCTGGTTCCTGTTTTCCAGTTTTATCTGCAGAGGTTCTGGATGATTTTGATCTGAAGTGAAGTTTCTCTCCGGGTTTCTGAGCTCATTTAGATCCTCCTCCTCTTTGCAAACACTGCATTGTGGGAGATCTGGACAAAAAAGTCAAAATGTGAGGTCACACAATAAATTCTTCACTTTAACAAAAACTAAAATGAAAATGTTCTTCATCAGGGGTCGTGCTGTGGTAGCGCAACCCACGATTGGAGGCCTTCAATCCTCCACATGGCCGTCACGGGTTTGATTCCCGGACCACACAATATTTGTTGAATGTCTTTCCTTACCAGATTCCTGTCAGCCTTCTTTGTATCTGTGTATCGTTTCACTATAAATGGTTCACTTATTGCATAAATTAAAATGCAAAATATCTAAACAGAACAAGATCTTATGAAATAGGAGCGTATCGCTGCACACATTTAATGAGCACAAGCTGCCGGTCTGTGTATCGTTTCACTATAAATGGTTCACTATTAGCGGCACTGAAGTGAAAGTGCTGAGCAAACCTTATCAGGGGGAAAGTGAGAGAAAACGGTGGATTGAAATCCACCGTGAGAGTCAGATGTGAGGATTAAGGGGTAAACTGCTGGAGAAAGCAGCAGGATAAAGCAGAGCAGAATTTAAACATGGAAGAGACGCAGCCGGATCCGGTTTGAGACCAAAACAACGAGGTGCGCCGCCTCACTGACTGATATTGGAAATCAATGTGAGCCTTTAAACCAATCAGCAGGAGCAGATAAGTTATCCTGTTCAGGTCGATATTTATTACACCGATCCACTGAAACATGTAGATACACGTTAGTGGTGTTTTACATCATTTCCTGATGTTTTGAAGCTGATTTTTTTAGACTCCACTGGTGTGAATAGGTTTACATGGACAAAATGTAAACAAAAATAACTCTTTAAAAAACTTGAATTCATATGAGCTTCAACATTTATTTTCAATTTGGGGTCAAAAGAGTATTTTTGCATTTGACTGATATTTTATCAGATGTTTTTGAGATTGATTGATGTATTTTGTTATCAGGAGAAAAGTCAAAGGCAGAAGAGATAGATTATGATAAAAAAACACTAAAAGATCTGAATAATTCATCAACAAAATACATCAATCAATCTCAAAAAATTTGATAAAATATTAAACATTTGGAATATCTATTGAACTCTGATCCTGAAATCTGGAATCAACTCCCTCTCTCATGGCAACTAAACAACAATATATATTGTGTTGAGGCGCTTACCAAGGTCAAATACACACATATGCTTCTACACACATTACACTCTCATACTTTCACACAAAGGCCTTTGTATTTGTAACAGATACAGAAACTGAATCATCTCCTCACTCCCATCTCCAAGCAAATAGAGATTTAGGTGACGCAGGACATCGGATGACCACTGGGCGTGTTCTTAGATCATAAGCAACGAATCTTCCCGTTTTTAAACACATTCTGTATAGACACGGGGCCGCTGGTTTTCAATTCTAGTCTGTGATGGTAAGCGTCTCTTTTTTTAGCGCTAAAAAAGAATAAAAAACGTAAAGTCTGATTGCTTTGTGTTGGCTGATTTGCTGCTCGTGCGCTTGCACGCTTTTGGTCTATCAGGTTTAGAATACATGATGGTTTTTCACAACAATTGGTAGCAGAGGATGGTTGCGTGTTGAGACACGAGCAGAGATTGGACTGGCCTTTTGGGCGCAGCCTGCCGGATAAAGTACTCTGGTGTTGGGCCCACAAAAGGTGAGGAAGCTTTTTCCTTAATACACACCATTGTACTGTTTCCCTGGGGTTGTCTAAATTCCAGTTATCAGCCGTTGTCAATATTGCTTTTCACTGAGTTGTCTAAGTTGTTATTTGATTATAGTACTGCTTTCCGCTGGTTTGTCAAAGTGTTTTCATTATTCATAGGAGCATAAGAAAAGAAAAAAAAAAAAGAAAGAAAGTAAAGGTTGATTGGCTGGAAGCAGTGGGAACTGGCCGTCCCCCCCTTCTGCCGGACGCGGCAAAGGTAAAGGCTGGGTTTTGTCTGGTTTTACCCCGGGGAGTACTGCCTCGTAAACAGAACAGTGAGCCAATCTGAGTCAGCTTGAGAAACACAAGAAGCGGTGAAAGCTGTCCAGCATAAGTTAAAAGTTAAGATAAAAGTTGAAGATAAAAGTTAGGTTAAAAGTTAAGATAAAGGTTAAGTTAAAAGTTGAAGATAAAGTTAAGTTTAAAAGTTGAAGATAAAAGTTAAGATAAAGTTAAGTTAAAAGTTAAGATAAAAAAGTTAAAAGTTAAGATAAAAGTTAAGATAAAAGTTGAAGATAAAAGTTGAAGATAAAAGTTAAGTTAAAAGTTAAGATAAAAAAGTTAAAAGTTAAGATAAAAGTTAAGATAAAAGTTGAAGATAAATGTTGAAGATAAAAGTTGAAGTTAAAAGTTAAGATAAAAGTTAAGATAAAAGTTAAGATAAAAGTTAAGATAAATGTTAAAGATAAAAGTTAAGTTTAAAAGTTGAAGATAAAAGTTAAGATAAAAGTTGAAGATAAAAGTTAAGTTAAAAGTTAAGATAAAAGTTGAAGAGAAAAGTTAAGATAAAAGTTAAGATAAAAGTTAAGATAAATGTTAAGATAAAAGTTAAAGATAAAAGTTAAGTTTAAAAGTTGAAGATAAAAGTTAAGATAAAAGTTGAAGATAAAAGTTGAAGATAAAAGTTAAGTTAAAAGTTAAGTTAAAAGTTGAAGATAAAAGTTAAGATAAAAGTTAAGATAAAAGTTAAGATAAAAGTTAAGATAAAAGTTGAAGATAAAAGTTGAAGATAAAAGTTAAGTTTAAAAGTTGAAGATAAAAGTTGAAGATAAAAGTTAAGTTTAAAAGTTGAAGATAAAAGTTAAGATAAAAGTTGAAGATAAAAGTTAAGTTAAAAGTTAAGATAAAAGTCAAGATAAAAGTTAAGATAAAAGTTGAAGAAAAAGTTGAAGATAAAAGTTAAGATAAAAGTTAAGATAAAAGTTAAGTTAAAAGTTGAAGATAAAAGTTGAAGATAAAAGTTAAGTTAAAAGTTAAGTTAAAAGTTAAGATAAAAGTTGAAGATAAAAGTTGAAGATAAAAGTTGAAGATAAAAGTTGAAGATAAAAGTTGAAGATAAAAGTTAAGATAAAAGTTAAGTTAAAAGTTAAGTTAAAAGTTAAGATAAAAGTTAAGATAAAAGTTGAAGATAAAAGTTGAAGATAAAAGTTGAAGTTAAAAGTTGAAGATAAAAGTTGAAGATAAAAGTTGAAGATAAAAGTTAATTAAAAAGTTGAGTTAAAAGTTGAAAAGTTAAGTTAAAAGTTCAAATAGAAGTTCAAGATAAAAGTTGAGTTAAAAGTTGAGTTAAAAGTTGAAGATAAAAGTTAAGTTAAAAGTTAAGTTAAAAGTTAAGATAAAAGTTAAGATAAAAGTTGAAGATAAAAGTTGAAGATAAAAGTTGAAGATAAAAGTTGAAGAAAAAAGTTAAGATAAAAGTTAAGATAAAAGTTAAGTTAAAAGTTGAAGATAAAAGTTGAAGATAAAAGTTGAAGATAAAAGTTAATTAAAAGTTGAGTTAAAAGTTGAAAAGTTAAGTTAAAAGTTCAGATAGAAGTTCAAGATAAAAGTTGAGTTAAAAGTTGAGTTAAAAGTTTTAAGATAAAAGTTTAAGACAAAGGTTTAAGATAAAAGTTTAAGATAAAGGTTTAAGATAAAAGTTTAAGACAAAGGTTTAAGATAAAAGTTTAAGACAAAGGTTTAAGATAAAAGTTTAAGATAAAGGTTTCAGATAAAAGTTTAAGATAAAAGTTTAAGATAAAAGTTTAAGATAAAGGTTTAAGATAAAGGTTTAAGATAAAGGTTTAAGATAAAGGTTTAAGGTTGATCGCAATCTGACCCTCTAAAGTATTATAGACGAAGTTAAGTTAAAAAGTAATAATGGTTGACAAAAGAGGGCAAAAATAAGAGCTGTAAAAGCGTGGATCCATTTCTATGTGAAGTTGTGTGTGTGTCTGTCTGTTGTGTGTGTAACCTCTGCCGCTGAGCAGACATTTCACTTCTAAATGTAGCGTTTTCTGTTCATTGCAATGTGTTTTGAAACCATGGTTGGCATTTAGAGATTGAGATTTGTTAAGGTTTTGATTTTATCTGCTGTGTTGGTTTTCTCGCTGCCGTGCGAGCAGAATTGTTAAAAAAAAAAAAGGAGGAGAAAGAGGTGATTTCTGAGTCTTAAAAAAATAAAAATAAAAAAAATGGAGTGTGTGCTTGAACAGGAGAAATACGATTCAAAGTGGGGCACTGGGCCTTGGGTTGCGCTCGGTGAGCAAACAGACGCATTAACAACTTATTTGGTGGAGCATAATGAAGATCAGAATAAGAAGGAAAAAGCAAAACTGAAAAAAGGGATAGAAGTTCTGGTGCAGGAGAAAGGAGGAAACGTGATAGACAACCATTGGGAAAATACTTGCTAAAAGGGATAAATGATGCTAAGGGAAAACTGATCGAAGCCATGCAGCAAGAAGCAGAAGCAGGAATTCTCACTAGACTAGGCTGCAAAAAAGACAGAGAGAAAGCAGAGACAGAGGTCAGGCAGAGAGAAAAACTATTAGTTTCATGGCAGGGAATCTCTCATGCATTTGAACACAAAAAACAGGAAGCTACCACCAGCTCTGAACACGGACTGAATACACAGATTTCACTTGCACCCCCATATACACGGGAGACGTAACTCGCCCCCAAGAGGCATATATGCCATAATTAACATTACAGAGGGGACTTTGGCAGTCGAGGCAGAGACAGCCCCCTCGCAGGACTCATCAGGCGCATCCAGTGTGAATACAACTCCACAATGGACGGTATTAGATCAAACCCCTGACAAACCTCGAATGTCCGCACAGGACCCTATAGTTTTGGTCACAGTTAAACATCACCTTTCTTAAGTCTGCTCAGAGGTTACAGGACTTGAGTGATAAGGCTGAACAGATGAGACACTGTCAAAACCAGCCCAGTATCACTGCAGGAGGGAGCAGAGTTAGATCAGCTAACATCAGGAATGACTCTGGCTATGGGTGATTTTAGAGCAATAATAAGCAGATGCATGTCAGGTCATGAGAGAAGTGGAAATAATTCAACTGCAGTACACCTAGTCATTACACCTTTGACTCCAGCAATTAAACAGCAGTTTCCTTAGCAACAATCACCCTAATCACTAAATTTGAATGGGATTGTAACATGGATCCCAAAGAGTTTCTGCAGATAAATAAATCTGCAGAAACCTGGCTCAAACAAACCACAGTTAACCCTAAAGGCCCACACACAAACTTAACTGTAATGTAAAAGGTGTCCCTGAACAGGTGTGAACATGTGAGATGGGAGAGACACGTTCTTCATTACCGATTAAAGGCACAGAACAAGTTAAAAAAATAAGAAAAAAGAACAGTCTGACACTAAGGATTTAGAGAATCAGTTGCTGAAACTCCAATTGCAGGAAGAAAAACAAAAACCGATTGAAAAAATAAATAAATAAAAGAGAATATGTGACGAAGGCAGCTGCAGCAACAGGACCCCCATCACAAGGTACACATATTCAGGGAGGGGTTCCAAATTACATGCAAAACACTAATCAATATGTGGGAGGACCTGCTCCTCTCTCTCTATCCTTTTATGTATCCTCAAAACAGGTATGGAGGACCCCCTCATGGAGAAGGGTGGCGTGGGGTTGGTCGTGGACGGAGAGGCTTGGGACGAGGCCGTGGAGCAAGGGGTGGATGGTCTAAAGGGCATGACGTATGTTACTCCTGTGGCTGCCCTGGACATTGGGCCCGGCAATGCTGGGGCATACCACAAGGTCAACCAGGTGTTATACTTCACAATCCAGGTGTCATTCCCGCACCAAATGGACCCGTACAGTACTCTCAGTGGGACATGGAGCCCACACAGGGTGCCTACTGACACACCCCTGAGAACCCCAGGGACAGCGTGGGCACTGTTGACACCGGAGCCACACATTCCACACTGAACTCCGTCCCTCTTTTTTGTCTGACATCACAAACTGTATCTTTAACAGGTTTCTCAGGGACTGAACAGAGTCTGCCATTCACTACGCCTCTGACCTTCAGGTTGGGCAAGCAACAAATGAAACATTTTTTGTTAGCTCCTATCAATTTGCTAGGGAGAGACTTGCTGATAAAGATGCGAGCCACAGTCATGTGTTCTGCTGATGGACTAAATGTTGCTTTTCCGGATGGCACCTCCCTTCCTGGTGGAAATTTCCACACTGATGGACAGTTTCTCATTCAACCAGTGGTGTCTGACTGTGCTGACCTCTACTGGGGCCTCCTAACGACCTTACCCTCCAGCAGCCTGATGTCAACGTTCATGACCTGGAAGCCCTGGATCCTGGCTCTACGTCCCTATGTCTCACCGCCTGGCCCCCCTCGTGTCACCCTTTTCTACGACAGGGACAACTCCGAGTGGTACCAGGAAGCTTTCTTTTCCTCTTTGGGGAAAACGACCTGGGAGGTAAAAATTTCAGATATTTTTGTGGCTCCTGCTGCCTGTCTTACAGAACAACAATCAGAGTGGTATCAAATGTCTGAAGAAGCTGTGCCTCACATCTCTCTCTCTTTGCACCCTGAGCATCAAGCTAAAGAACTGGGCGGCGTGGTTAAACGGTCACTGGCAGCCACAGACTGAATTGTCACCGCAGCGCTAGATTTGTTTTTCTCCCCCTCTCTTGACACATACGAGATCAGTTTTTCAATGTCTGAAACAGTAGAGCTCCATCATGAACAAGCTTTCAGACGTCATGGTAGAAAGAAAATTTGAACACCCTTTAGCAAAACAAATGATAACATCTCTGCCTGCTTCTCTCTGGGCAGAATCGCCTACGGATGTTGGGCTTGTTTCCTGTTCTCCTATTCCATTTCAGGTGGACTCTGAGAGACCCCTCTGGATTCCTCAGTATCCACACAAACCCGCAGCTGAACAGGGCATCACAGAAACAATAACAGGGCTAATTGAGGCTGGCGTGCTGGAACCCTCACAGTCTGTTTGGAACACTCCCATTCTCCCAGTGGAGAAAAAAGGTACCGGTAAATACTGTAAATACAGGTGTAGTCCCTCCCGGACTACACCTTGCTGTTTTTCCTTGATGTTTCTGTAACAAAACTGGCTGTTAATGGAGTTTTGTTCCAGAAAAAAGGGGGAGAGAGAAAAGTACTGATGGACGACATGGGAAAAAGGCATCACCCTTGCACACAACATGCAGTTGGGATAGCCAAGCTCCAAACATTTCATTCACACATGCAGGCATAAACATGGCAGACTGTTTTGCAGAAGGAGAACCACACGAGTGTGCAGAGCTGGTGGCAAAGACAGAGAAGGTAAGACCAGACCTGGAAGCAGCTCCTCTGATGGGACCAGAGGTGAGACAGTTGTTTCAGACACACAGATTTGGCCATGGTGTGTTCCTCAGAGGAGGAATTAAAAGACAAATTGACACTGGAAGAGGTGAAAAGATGCCAAAAGGGGGCGTCACTTGAAGAGAAAAACATGTGGAAGCACAGGGGCGTCACTGAAACAAATAGATGCTGAAGGGGCCCAGTTGGCAGGTTAATTCTGCCCCCTGGGAAAAAACAGGAGCTGTTGGACATGTGGGGACTAAACAGATGATGCACAACCTTAAAGAATGGTGGCACTCCTACATGCTTGACATGGTGAAACATTTTGTGAAAAATTGTGTAATGTGTGCACAGTTCAACCCTAAAAAAACTTTATATCCCCAACAGGGACAGTCTCCTCTACTTACATGTGCAGGGAAAGAGATTGTGTTGGATTTCACAGACATGGTGAACACAGTGTAAGGCAAAAGATATTTGCTGGTTTGAGTTGTGTTGCTTTCACAGGGTGGCCAGAAGCCTGGCCAGCAGCAAAGGAGGACAGAAGGCAGTGATAAAATGTCTAATTAACCATTACATCCCCAGGCACGGCTTTCCCAGAGAAAATCAGGTTGGACAATGGAACCCACTTTAAAAACAAGGACCTGCAAACAGTGGAGGCCCACCTCGGTCTAAAACACAGGTTTGGAACAGTGTACCGCCCACAATCTCAAGGAAAAGCGGAAACAATGAACCAGAACTGGAAAACAAAATTGGCTAAGGTTTGTGCACAAACAAAATTGAATTAGGTTGATGCATTACCTCTGGCTCTGATGTCCATCAGGTGTTCAATCAACTCCAGAACGGGACTGACACCATTTGAGCTCACCACCGGACAAAGCTTTCCAGGTCCCAGAACACCCACAGAGAATCCACTCCTTTTATCACTGCATGGTGTGCAGAAGTCACTACATGATGGCAACCCTAGCATTGTGCTCGGACTTGAGGCAAGCCGGGAAGACCCCCTAAAAGGGATTCAAATTAACCTCCTGACAAAACCAAACAATGAACCTGAAATTGGGACTGCCTTTTAGATAAAAGACTGGGGGTGTACTAACTTTTGACTACTCTAAATTGACTCCTGCTGATGTGATCATGTTAGCAACAGGTTATACAGGAACCAATTTGTGATTAAACTGGTTAACTGCAACAGTGCAACAATACCAAATGTCTAATTGTGTGGCCTGCGCAGCTGGACGACCTAGAATGTATACTGAGCCCGCTCCTTTGATTCGATCTGATGTTTGGGGTTTGTGCGTTTGTGCTATGGTCAGACTTTGAGCCCATGTCATAATGGTAGGAGAACAACAACCCCTGATTGACAGCATCTCCTCACGAGTAAAGCGCAGCGCATTTGATTTTACCACAAATTCATCCACTTATATTGACAGCATTGGTGTTCCCCGGGGAGTTCCAGACCAATACAAACTAGTGGACCAGGTTGTTGAAGGTTTTGAGAGTATTTTCCTATGGATACCATCCAACAAACATGTAGACAGAATCAATTATATTCATTATAATGTGCTGAGCTTAAGTAATTTAACTAGAGATGCAATTGAAGGTTTGTGCTATTTTTGGAGGTCTCTGTTGCGTCTTTGTGCCAAATCACACAGCGCCTGATGGAACGGTGACCAAGACGCTGGAAGGACTCAAGGCCCTGAGTAAAACCATGCAGGAGTAGTCCGGGGAGTCCGACCCCCTGGACGTAAAACGACCATGGAACTTCAACTTTCCAGTGTTTAGTGAATAAAGTCTAATCTTTTCTGGGTGTGCCGAAATGTGAGACTGTAGGAGCCTTCCGTGATTGATGTACCAATTTACATCTGAAACGCCATACTGAAGCCTGAGATCTTCACATTTCGTTGTTTGCATTTTCTCTATTTAAGTATTGTCTAACATTTCTTCATATTAAAGTTTATCTTATTAACTTTTGGTTCATTGAATCTATTACCTAACACTTTAGGCATTTTGCATTTTTGTAACTATTATTCGGCTTATATTTTGTTGAGATTTACAGTATTACCTTAACATTTCGCTCACTGTACATTTTATCATTCTTTAACATTTTACTAATAGATTTTTAAATTATATAACTATTACTCATTTTTAACATTTTATTAATGTCACAGTTTATTAACATTCACATATTATTTGAAAAAAATGCACTCATTTATAGATCATTAACACTCACATTTTCTTCTAACAATTAAACGTCCTTTAACATTTTATTTATTTATTTTTTAATGTTATTGTTTAGCCTGTAAGAGGGACATTGTGATTTCGATCCACCGCCTTCGGAGGCGTGGGGTGCTCTATCTGTTTTACCCCCAACAATGAAATGGCATGAAAGACAACAGCAAAGTTTGAAGACGGGTCAACATCGGTAATGAGCCTCGGGGGATGTTTCCGGATAGGGACAATGTCTACTCAGGATGGGCAGCCCTGTTATATTGTGTGGTCTCTTTGAGACCAAAAGGGGGAGCTGTTGAGTCACTTACCAAGCTCAAGTACACATATACGCTTCTACACACATTACATTCTCATACTTTCACACAAAGACCTTTGTATTTGTAACAGATACAGAAACTGAATCATCTCCTCATTCCCATCTCCAAGGAAATAGATTTAGGTGACGCAGGACATCAGATGACCACTGGGCGTGTTTTGAGATCATAAGCAACGAATCTTCCCGTTTTTAAACACATTCTGTATAGACACGGGGCCGCTGGTTTTCAATTCTAGTCTGTGATGGTAAGCGTCTCTTTTTTTTTAGCGCTAAAAAGAATAAAAAACGTAAAGTCTGATTGCTTTGTGTTGGCTGATTTGCTGCTCGTGCGCTTGCACGTTTTTGGTCTATCGGGTTTAGAATACATGATGGTTTTTTACAACACTGGTTAAAAATAAAAAAACAACAACGGCGCAGAGTGAAAACTGGATGAAAGAGGAAAGGATTCCCATATTTAACCTCCTCAGACCCCGCATCCTCATATGAGGACATTACATTTTGCTGTTCTGCACCATGATCCTTAATTTGTGCGAATTTTGACCAATTGTCCTCATCTGGGCGGCATGACCGCACCACCTAGTGGCCTCACAATGAAATTACACTCATTTGAAAAAAACAAAACAAACCAGCATGGCGGGGATGATGGCCAATTTCTTCTACGGCAGCTCCCGACAGAAACATGGACAAGGTAAAAATCCTAATCTAATTTTATGATTGAAACTAGTTTATTTATGCACAATAATGTCTGTAGCTCCACCTGGCATGCTAATTTGATATATTTGAGTAATATTAGCAAGCTACAACGTCTGTAAACATGACGTACTTGTTTGAGGACATCAAGTCTAGCTTCAGTGCAAAAACGTAAAATGTTTCCAAGAGCATTTGTGTTTATTTCTAGTCAAAATGTCTAATTTATAGTGAAAATAAGTCTTATTACACTTAAAATAAATCTTATTACTCTTAAAATAAGACTCATCCTCCAAAAATGGTGCAGGTTTTCCCTGTTTTCTGTCAAGATGGCTGCCATAAAAAAATGGTCCTTGCTACATCACTTTGAGATGATCTAATTGGTTTTGTTTTTAGGTGAACCTAACTGGTACAGTCATGAAGAACAGGATCCCAAAAGCAAAACAGAAGCTTCCAAGTGACAAGATCATGAAGCAGCAAGGCAGATGTACCTCCGGTCCTCCGCATCAGTTTGTCAGGGGAGATGGGAAACGGAATGTAGTGAAATGGTTTGACAACAAGCCTGTCCTGATGCTCTCTGCTGTCCACGCTAAGGAGCCAGAGGACACCTGCCAGCGGTGGTCCAAGTAGGACAAATGCTACTTAACCATCAGACGACCAAATATTGTACAGGAGTACAATGCAAAGACGGGTGGGTAGACTTATCAGACAGAATGATGAGTTCGCTATGACATGTTCATAATGAAGATCATAGACTTTGCACTTTTATCTGCACTTTTGTGTTTGACAGTATAAAATAAACCTTTGTACTTTGTTAACCAATGGTGTCTTCATTGTGAAAGTCTGGACAGAAAGCAGCGTAAATGTACATCCTGTGAAACACAGATGTAAATAATGACATTGATTTAATGGTCTTATCGTCACACAGATAGACCCGATGTCCTCGTATGAGGACATTTGGTTTTGAGATAGCCACTTATTGTAGAAAGCTAAAATTTCATTTTTAGGCTAATTGGGTCCTTTTGATCCCAAATGGTAAAGGAAAAAATTTATGTGCAAAAACAGACCCATTGTCCTCATATGGTTTTGACATAGTTCAAGAGCACATAGAAAGCTAAAATGTAATTTCAACTAAAATTAGGTCAGACTAATCCCAAATAGTAAGGAGACATAAGAAATGCACATCAAACAAAATCCCAGGTCTCAGGAGGTTAAACATAGCAATTAAGGCAATGCACTAGTGGTAAACAACGCTCCATCATGAACACAGACCAAGGAGCAACAAGCAGAAATACCAAACACTGTGACAGTTCTCACTTTTTCTCCTGCTGCATGAAGCCAGGCAGCACAGAACTATCACAGAGCAATGAGCATGCTCTGTGTGCTCTGGTTTTATTGATTCACCAATTAAATTAATATCAATTAAAATAATGACAGCTACTGCAGCTGTTTCGTACCTATCCGGTGCAAGATGATCTTGGGTATCCGGGTAAAATCCATCAGTCTGCGCTGATCGTCCATCTCTTCCTCCATCTTAACGTTGATTTCTTTCCACTCTGTGAATGTTTCTTCAGCAGGAGTTTCCTGCTGCTTGATAAACTCTCTGAGGCTGAACTGAAGACATTTTCACTGAAAACACAGAAATATTTAACTAAACTGCAAAATAGTCTTCAAGAGGAAAAGTAAAGCCAGACATTTGCTCTGTTTTTATTTTTCACGTGTTTCACTGTTGCTGTGCTGAAGAAACTGGAAGTGATTATTAGTTTGGCTTTAAATTTTCTGCTGAGTCTCTTCTTTTAAAGTCCTGGAGGGCTGATGCCCTGAAACCTTTAGCTGAGCCTCTGCTGCACCACCTGAATAGAGTAATTAGGTCATTAAGGCTCTGCAGATCTGATCCACACAAGGAGGAGGTAATTATGGTGATTTCATTGCAGTGTTTTGTACCTGTGGCATCTAAACACTGCAGGTCACCTTGAGGACTGGAGTTTGACTCCTGTGGTTTAGTCAGAACTCCTGCTGAAGAAACATCCACAGAGTGGAAATGAATCAACGTCAAGATGGAGGAAGAGATGAACGATCAGCTCAGATCAGTCTGGAAAAACACTGATGATGACAATAACTGTTTGATTACCTTGGTAACTAAGAGTGATAGCAAATTAGAGTAAATTCTTTCTGATTCATTTCCTTTTTTCCATTACTATTCATTCAGTTCCTCAGTTGACTCGAGTGAAACACAGTATAATTTTTTTCAAGTCATTTTAATTAATTATTAAGTTTTATGTTTTTTTTAAACACATTTACTAACGTTTTTTTTAAATATATGTAAAATGTTTATATTAAACTTTCAATGTATAATAAAAACATTATAAATCAGAAATGTGACACAGAAGCCCCTTTATGCTGCCACCTACTGACAAGAACCTGGTACTACACCTACAAAGAGCTATTTTTCTACAGTCTGTGCGACTGAATTCATTTCCATGGATTTCATATGCAGGAGTATGTTTAAACAGTCATGTTCAATAACATGGAATCAGACCAACAACAAAAAAGTTGTATTTTATAAATGTGTGTTTGAAGTCAGTTATCTATTGTGAGACGTTTTTTTAATTTGATTTCAAATGTTCAAGTTGAATACATTACTCTAAACCACATGTGGCTTCATACTGTTTAACTTTAAAAATGAATCAGAACCTACAAACTAAAACCTCATGTGACGATATAATAACTGTACGTGCTTTGTTCTAATTAAACAGATCTAATCATGCTCAATAAATTAAAATATGAAAGAAAATGTGGTATATTAAAGCGGAACTTTTGAATCGTTCACAGTTTCTTCAGTACAGTTCCAGTGAAACACGGGGAACATTTCTGAATATATTTGTTATTTAATAAATCACCTTAAGAAAACGAAATTGGTAGAAAGAATATTTTATTTATAATAATAATAATAATAATAATAATAATAATAATAATAATAATAATAATAATAATAATAATAATATAATAATAATAATAATAATTTGGGTGTGGAGAATATTTATGTAGCATCCCGTTTCACACTCTATTCCAGTAGATGGCGGTAATTCACATCAATAAGCTTCTTGCCAACCGCCATGAAAAAAAGAAGAAGAAGAAGAAGGCGGGAAAGATGAAAACAGAGCACGCGGGCTCGCTTTAGCTTTTCCTTTGAAGAAGAGTTTGAGGTTCAACTAATTTTTTTCGTGTTTTCAGTGAAAATGTCTTCAGTTCAGCCTCAGAGAGTTTATCAAGCAGCAGGAAACTCCTGCTGAAGAAACCTTCACAGAGTGGAAAGAAATCAACGTTAAGATGGAGGAAGAGATGGACGATCAGCGCAGACTGATGGATTTTACCCGGATAAAGATCATCTTGCACCGGATAGGTACGAAACAGCTTCACGGTTTACTGATTAGTGAGGTTAAAGAGAGTTTTTACAGATAAATAATCGTGTGTTTGTAAAACGGATTTAAAGTAAATTAAGTAAAAATAGAAAATCCCTGGAGAAATGTAACCGGCCTGCTAAAGTGTGGCCCCAGTTTGGACCCCAGCGCTCTGATGCTAACAATTAGCATCAATACTAAGCTAAGCGAATTATAGTCAATAGCCTGTGGAAAGTCACAAACATGTTGACTAATATGGACTTCCTCCATTCAGTTTGTTAAAATTAGTGTATAATCTAAAATGAGCCAAAATGCTAATGTTAGCCTAAATGCTGCTAGTAGCATGTGGGCATCATTACAATGTGGTCTTACATTGACTTCCTGCATTCAGGTCCTAAACATGGCTAATAAGTAATAAAAATAGCTAGAAGCTTATTGCAGGGAAAAGGCTGATGCTTGTGCAGCAAAGCAGAGCCCTAACCTGAGAGGAAAAGATCATGCAGGCTAATATTATTGCACTGTCTCTGAGTTGGTTTCTCTTCGCAATATTTATTAACCTATTTGTATGATTTGTTCTGTAAATTGCCATTCATATTATTTCTCAGTCTCTATCACTGAGGGATGAAGAGACTGATGTCTGGTTCTTTAGGTTCTGACGGGTCTGCGGTTCCTCTCCTGACCCACTGTGCACCCTGAATATCGCCGACACAGTTTTTTAATTCCCCTATCAAACTTCTCTGTGATTGTTTAGCCTAGAATGTGCATCTTCCAATGTTATGTTATTTGATGTTATTGTTACAGGTCAGTTTTCTAAACTACAAAGAAATGACTGTTTAGGGATGCTCCAATATGAAAAATTGGATTGATATTGATATCTGATAGTAACACTGGTGTTATAGCAGATTTACCAATATTTTATTTTATATATGTTTTTAATCCGATTACTCGATTAATCATCAGAATAATTAATAGATTACTCAGTTACTGAAATATTTGTTTACAGCAACGCTACTATCCTCCAGTTATCACTAGAAAATATTTATTGACTTTCTCTTGTATCTTGTCACATATGCTGAGCTGACAGCGCCTCTTAATGCTCATTTGTACTCAATGCATGTCAGCTATTCTGACAGAATACGGCTCAAATTTAAGTTAAAGAAGGTCAGTGTTAGACCCGCACAAAGCCGCGCCCTCCACTTTCATTGGGGAATTATTTTATGGTGACATGACAGGAACTGCAACCAGGTGATAATAATGATCACACAACAATCAAAGCATATTTAGTAATTGTCTTGTCTGGCTGCTAAGTTTCCATTTTCATAATGTAAACTTAGTAAATGACTTATTAACTAACTTGTGTCTTAAATAAACTCGTTAAATAATTTTATCATTGTACATTTTCACCTTTCATATTTAATCTTCCAAATTGTCCAATATTCATGTCAAATATTTTCCATTGGTTCATTTTGCCATTATTTTCTGCATGTGTGCGATTAACAACAATCACCCAATGCTACCAATTCTGCTGTGAATCCCAGGAAAGTAAAGGCTGAGATTTAGTTGTGCTTTTGAACGTTTGTGTTGAGTGTGTGAGCGGAGCAATGTCTGACAATATCAGCGGGTGAGATTAAAAATTACTTTATGGTTTCCCTTTAGGCATTTTATGTCACTCTTTAATGTGATATATATCTGGTGACATATAATGGGTGCACTTCCCCTGCGCCCATTACAGGCACACAGCCCGCATCACCAGCGTTGGTCCACAATCTCCCAGTCGGATTGCGACACCGTGTGTGTGGTCAGGGTACACGTCCAAAAGTCAGGTGACCTGAACATCTGACTCCTCCTCCATGTAGGCGTCTTCTTCCTCTCTCTACATGGAGGAAGAAGATTTTATGTAATATTTGTCAGGAAGCTACTAGATTAAGCTATTGCCATCTTATTTGCTCACCTGGAGATCCTTAATATCATATTTGACTCAAGAATAGTTCCAGTCTGGTCATTAGAATGGAGCAATGACCAGAATGAAACTAGTTTCTGGTCATAGTTCCATTCTAGAACATCCAATGTTCTAGAACATAGAACGTTAACTTATTGGTTGAGTTAATGTTCATTCTTGTAAGATTGTAATTTTCGAATAACCTAAGAAAATCCTGTTTCTATACATGAAGGCATCTAAGTGGATTTCTTGTTTGATTGACATTTAAAACTTTTTTTTTTTTTGTCTATTTCCCAGATCTTCCACAATGTTGTGTGTGTGAAGAAAAGGAGGTTCTCAATGACACAAAACCACAGAGGAACCAACTCATCTCTCATGGCTCTGCAGAAACTGAGAACCAGGATCAGGAAGGAAGCAATTCTGAAGACCCAGGAAAAAAGAGAAAGGAAGAACAGAAACCAAAGGAGAGATATGAGAAAACCAAACAGCAGAAAGACAGAACTGATGCTGAGAAACAAAAACCGCAGAAGAAAACTCATAGAGGGCAAAACATATATTCTTGTAAAATTTCTGATAGAACCTTTCTCTAAACAGTAATTTGAAGAGACACATGAGAATTCACACAGGAGTAAAACCTTTCACTTGTTCAACCTGTGGAAAGAGTTTCAGTGACAGAGGGACTTTAACTTGGCATATGAGAATTCACACAGGTGAGAAGCCTTTCTGGTGTGAGACCTGTGGAAAGAGTTTCAATGACAGAGAGACTTTAACTCGGCATATGAGAATTCATACAGGTGAGAAGCCTTTCTCATGTGGGACCTGTGGACAGTTTCAGGATGAAACAACAATTACTTAAACACATAAAGATTCATATGGGTGTGAAACAGTGACGTGCGTGAGCTTTACGATGTATAAATACAGACACCATGTATGTTATTGGTTACTCAGAAATTTTGCTCATGCATACAACGCTGGAGGGCAGAAAGACCGTTCTTTTACACGTCATCCATAGCTGTAGTAACCAGGTGAAACTTAGAGATGTAGGTATTGTTTCGTGTTATGATCCACAGCAAAGGGAGAAACCTAAACCACTTTCTCACTCTGCATCACCCAAGCTACATGCAGACTTGTTGCAATAGCAACTGATAACAATGCCATGTTTTAGAATTTAACATAAAAAATAAAGAATTTTGGTCACAGAACAGAACATTGAGTTTTTTGCAGTAGTTTTGTTTTAGTCTTAGTGTTTTATTAATAAATCATTGCTGTGGTAGATTAGCTAACATTTCTACTTTACTGAATTCTTTAGACATACAGACTGTGGCCCACAAAATGCACATTTCATTAAAAAACTAAACAAAAACATGTTTTTTCCCATCTTACCTTTACTTATAAATTAAATCCATGCCAATTCTGCACAAAAATATCCATTCATCCAAAGCCAAGTCGATGCTCTGAATGTCTGTACTAAGATAGACTTGAGGTCCATTTTTGTCTACCAGCTTTGTTTTTCTAAATCAGTTTTTTGTTTTATTTCTCAGTCACATTTGTACTTAAGGTTCCCATCAATGTCCCATTAGATACTGAAGTTAAAGAGGGGAATGTCTTCAGGAAGCTTTAATTTCTGTGGATTTCAGGTGTCTTGCAGTTCTGTGTCATGTAGTTATTGAGTTCAGCTTTTACATTGTTGACTTTTACATGTATGACTTGAAATAAAGTATTTTACATTTTAAAGCAGTGTATTATTCTTTTTTCCCATAAATTGCTGGGTTTCAGATGATGTAGCACCGATGCCTTACCATGGAGGTGGGGGTCAGAAAGTAAATGCAGCACATTTAGGCATTTTGACTTAAACATCAAAATGTCTTAAGTCTGTGCCATGTGTGGTTGTTCTAACCATTCTAATAGAGAGAAAGAAAAACTTTATCTTTGTGTTTTGAAGGTAGTCGGTCACAAGGAAGTTAATTTAGAAAAACTCACCTAACAAAGAGAAAAGTGGATCAACAATCTACAGCTAAAACCAGGAGGTGCAGGAAGTAATAATGCCGGAGTTTGCAGAGCCATTTTTCTAACATCATTTAAATTGTATTTTCAGATATTTTATTGAATGGTAACTTAGAAAGACAAGCATTCATATGCAGGCACATGCATAGGGGGTCTGGAGAGGGCTTGAGCCCTGCCCCTTTTGCCCTTGATGCCCCCAGACCCCTTTTTGAGTTTATTTTTGTTTTCTACTTGAGTCTTTTGTGTCAGGAGGCCTTCTTGTGCCTCTAAATATAACACCTAGCAAAACTAATGAGTCTGGCTGCCCTTGGTCTAATTATGAGGATTCCCAGTCCTTCTGCCTCCACGTTGTTCAGACACCGGGTCCGTGGCGAGGAAGAGCGGGGCTGAACTGTGACCTCTAACGGTCAAATTTTGGGCAATAATTAATTTTTTCTAACGTACACTTGTGAATAAAAGCATAGGTCTGATGTTGAAGTTATAAAACCAGTTTCTATTTATATTTTGTAATAATGTCTGGAGGGCCCCTACCAGCAGCTACTGGGTTCTCTTTGTTTACCTTGATATCTCAGCCTTATAATTCTAGATCTCAGAGGTGCTGAAATCAAATTAATGACATGTGAGAAGTTAACTGTTTATATATGAAGGTTTTCCTGATTTACTATTTGTTTCAAACAGGTTTTATTTCAGTCTCTATGTTTATGTAAATCGATTCTGTCACACAGTCTTTGACTAAACAGAAAAATAGAAAAAGACCATCATTATGATACTTTATCATCTAAAATTATAGAAAAAGTTTCAATGATTTTTCTATCTGAAATTCAATCCACATCGTCAAACCATTTTGTAAGCAGAAAATTTATTTAAAACCATGTCAAAGAAATGCATCCATTTCTCCAAATCATTAAAATAAAAATATGTACAAAGGATAAAAACACAATAAAGACTCCAAAATTTCAGAAGTCTAAATCTCAAAGCATTCAAACTCATTGTTTGTTAGACAATCTCTCCCTCAGTCTCATTCAATAAAATGGAAATATAAAACTGGCAGAATAAAATTTTTACGAATTTCAGCTAAATATCCAGATTAAAATGCTTTGTAAGCAAAACCTGCTACATTTAAGAATTTAAGTCGGTTGCAATTACTCCACTTCCAAACAGCAACTTACTGAGAATCTTGAGGTTCACATTGTGACATCAAACCTGTGCGAGTTCTCATTTGAACAGTTACATTTATTTAGAGTGAACCTTTTTCTACTGAATCTACAGAATAAAAGCTTCCAACCCGTGTGAATCTTCATGTGATGACTTAAACTGGATCTATACACAAAACATTTTCCTCGCTTTTCACTAAGGGTGCAGACATGACATGGTGAGCTGGTCTAATAGTCAAACCTCACAGCGGAGAACAGAACAGTGGCTGAGGTCAATAACATTGAGGAATCAGATCAGCTTCACATGCATGTATCTGCTGCTCACCAATGTCCCAAAATTTAGAAAATCAACATTTATTAATCAGCCAGCTGATAAATCAATGCACAGCTACTTCTCACCAGTGTGAATTCTGTTGTGAGAAGTTAAGTTGTGTTTGTGAGTGAAACCTTTTCCACAAATCCCACATGAGAAAGGTTTCTCACCTGTGTGAGATCTCATGTGAACAGTTAAACAATTTTTATGAGGGAAACATTTTCCGCAGACCTCACATGAGAATGGCTTCTCACCTGTGTGAATTCTGTTGTGAGAAGTTAAGTTGTTTTTTTGAGTGAAACTTCTTCCACAAATCCCACATGAGAAAGGTTTCTCACCTGTGTGAGATCTCATGTGAACAGTTAAATTTTGCTTTTGAGAGAAACTTTTTCCACAGGTCTCACATGAGAAAGGTTTCTCACCGGTGTGAACTCTGATGTGATTAACTAAATGAGATTTCTTCTGAAAACATTTTCCACAGGTCTCACATGAGAAAGGATTCTCACCTGTATGAATCGTCATATGAGGAAGTAACTGACATTTAGACACAAAATTTTTTCCACAGATTGTGCATGTGTAAGATTTCTCACCAAAGAAAATTCTCTTGTGTCTGTTTAAAGAGTCGTTTAGATGGAAACCTTTTCCACAAGCTGCACAAGTGAACGGTTTTTCACCTGTATGAGTTCTCATGTGATTATTTAAACGACTCTTGTAAGGGTAACTTTTTCCACAGGTGGAACATTGAAAGGTTTCTTAGCCGTATGAGTTTTTATGTGATTCATCAAGGAACTATTTTGAGAAAAGGTTCATCACAATTTTACAGGAATATAGATTTTGTTCTGGTTGAGCTTTCATGTGCGTTTCTTGTTCTGAAGTCTCTGTTGAGTTTTTCTGCTGTTTGTTCAAAATGTCATCAGTTTCCTGTTTCATCACAAGATGCTCTTCATCCTGACTGATGGAAAGTTGCTCCTCTTCCTCTTTGATCTGCAGAGGTTCTGGTTCCTCTTGTTCCTGTTTTATCTGCAGAGGTTCTGGTTCCTCTTGATCCTGTTTTATCTGCAGAGGTTCTGGTTCCTCTTGATCCAGTTTCATCTGCAGAGGTTCTGGTTCCTCTTGTTCCAGTTTCATCTGCAGAGGTTCTGGTTCCTCTTGATCCAGTTTCATCTGCAGAGGTTCTGGTTCCTCTTGTTCCCGTTTTATCTGCAGAGGTTCTGGTTCCTCTTGTTCCAGTTTCATCTGCAGAGGTTCTGGTTCCTCTTGATCCAGTTTCATCTGCAGAGGTTCTGGTTCCTCTTGTTCCAGTTTTATCTGCAGAGGTTCTGGTTCTCTTGATCCTGTTTCATCTGCAGAGGTTCTGGTTCCTCTTGTTCCAGTTTTATCTGCAGAGGTTCTGGATGATCTTGATCTGAAGTGAAGTTTCTCTCCTGGTTTCTGAGCTCATTTAGATCCTCCTCCTCTTTGCACACACTGCCTTGTGGGAAATCTGGAAAAAAAAGTCAAAATGTGAGGTCACACAATGAACCCATCAGTTTAATTAAAAACTAAAATGAAAATATTCTTCATCAGGGGGCGTGCTGTGGTAGCGCAACCCACGATTGGAGGCCTTCAATCCTCCACACGGCCGTCACGGGTTTGATTACCGGACCAGACGATATTTGTTGAATGTCTTTCCTTACTACATTCCTGTCAGCCTTCTTTCTTATAAGGGACACTAGAGCCCACAGAAACCCCCAGGAGAGGAAAATGTAATTCTCAGCAAAACATTACAAAATGAAATCTCTTCCATCGTCTTTCAGAGAGATTGTTATTTACCTTATTTAGAATAAACAATGTCTGCATGTGGTTAATAATTTTACCAGGAATTAAACTTTAGTGCCGTCAAATGTGCCAACATTTGGAAATATGCAGTCTGGCTAGCTGACGTTAACTCCCCTTCAAGATTCGCTTCTCGCCAACAGGACGTTACACCATATTCTGTGACCACTGCACATTGTGACTGTAGGAGGCGCTGTTGCAGGTTTACATCATACTTTGCTATTCTTATGGACACAGAATGTGATGGCGCTTATCAAATATGGTCCCACACTGTAACTTACAGTAAAGTACTAAATATTTAAACTGAACCATCTCTATTAACTCTGCTTGCTAAGTCAATATCTGACCATTAGTCTTATGACATTTCTTTTTAGTTAAATGAAACGGCCCTTTAAATAGCTTTACATAGTGTTATAGTCAAGACCATCTAAGCAAAGACCAAGACCAGCCGCCACATGACAATAAAATGTGAAATATTAGCAAAAGTGCTAATCAAATTGGTCTGAAAGATCCACATTCCCATAAAAACAAATCAATTTAACCAATATTATCAATTCACACTCTTTGTTCTACTTTGCTCTGTGCTACAATCCATGGAAGTCTCATGCCAACCCTAAAAGTTAACGCCCTGGGCGGATGCCCATATTGCTCATATCAGAAACCACCATTGTCTGCACTATTAAACATAGCAATTAAGGCAATGCACTAGTGGTAAACAACGCTCCATCATGAACACAGACCAAGGAGCAACAAGCAGAAATAACCAAACACTGTGACAGTTCTCACTTTTTCTCCTGCTGCATGAAGCCAGGCAGCACAGAACTATCACAGAGCAATGAGCATGCTCTGTGTGCTCTGGTTTTATTGATTCACCAATTAAATTAATATCAATGTATACAATCAATTAAAATAATGACAGCTACTGCAGCTGTTTTGTACCTATCCGGTGCAAGATGATCTTGGGTATCCGGGTAAAATCCATCAGTCTGCGCTGATCGTCCATCTCTTCCTCCATCTTAACGTTGATTTCTTTCCACTCTGTGAATGTTTCTTCAGCAGGAGTTTCCTGCTGCTTGATAAACTCTCTGAGGCTGAACTGAAGACATTTTTACTGAAAACACAGAAACATTTAACTAAACTGCAAAACAGTCTTCAAGAGGAAAAGTAAAGCCAGACATTTGCTCTGTTTTATGTTTCACGTGTTTCACTGTTGCTGTGCTGAAGAAACTGGAAGTGATTATTAGTTTGGCTTTAAATTTTCTGCTGAGTCTCTTCTTTTAAAGTCCTGGAGGGCTGATGCCCTGAAACCTTTAGCTGAGCCTCTGCTGCACCACCTGAATAGAGTAATTAGGTCATTAAGGCTCTGCAGATCTGATCCACACAAGGAGGAGGTAATTATGGTGATTTCATTGCAGTGTTTTGTACCTGTGGCTCATCTAAACACTGCAGGTCACCTTGAGGACTGGAGTTTGACACCTGTGGTTTAGTTACAATAGATCAGTCTGGAGAAAACACTGATGATGTTTTGTTCTTCTTGCAATAACTAATAAAATCCTGATTCTGTGAAAGTCACATATATTTTTTCTATTTTTATAAAGATATTTCAGATAAGTATAAAGTTAACCAGGATGCTTTTATTGTTCTGGTGGTTTAAATTTAAAGCCTTTAGTTATATTTAGAGGTAGATTTATTCAACCTTCCTAATTTTACTTTAATAAATTGCTGCACTTTTAGCTGCTGTTCAATCTGCAAGGTTTCTGCAACCTGGATCTCTGGAGACTCAAGTGGCTCTTTGGCTCATTTATTATATCAAACTATAAAATATTGATCTGTTGTTTTGTTTCATTCTTTTTTAAGTGTCGTCATGAAACCGATCACATTGGCCCTTGTGGTAAATTTGGCCTCTAAACCAAACTCCTTATTGGTATCAATATTTTCAGAAATTCTCTTTAAAATACCAGAATATTCACATAACTGTTATACTTTTGTCAGTCTGAGGAGACACTGAATATTGAATTAGGTGTTATGATCAGTTACTCAGTAATTCACCAAATACTTCAAAAGAAAATACAGAGGAAGAACATTGTTCCAGCAGGAATATTAAATAAATAGAATGATAAACCCTGACCTTTACTATTATATAAGATCAAAATATAGTTTATGTTCCATGACTCCTTCACTTCTAACTCACCAGTTTAAGTACTGAAGGTTGTTTAAAATGATTAATTGTACTTGCTTTGAATTTTAAAGTTTTGATTATTTAGGTTCATTCTTTGTTAAATTATGGCTCATTTTGTTTTCTCTCTTATTAGTATAAATATAGAACTCAGTCTGTTAAGTGTTGAATGAAAAGAATATCGACTTTATTAGAATGTATGCAACGTTGAGGAAGAGATGATCTCTGTGGACTGCTGCTGTTTATGTATATGAAGGTTTTCCTGATTTACTTTTTGTTTTAAACAGGTTTTATTCCAGCCTCTATAATTATGTAAATCTAGTCTTTCACACAGTTTTCTACTAAACAGGAAAAAAGAAAAAGATCATCATTATAATAGTTTATTTTCTAAAATTATATAAATAGTTTCAATCTGAAATTCAATTCATATCATCAATACATTTTCTAAGCAGGAAAATTAAAACCATGTCAAAGAAATGCATCCATTTCTCCATATCATTGAAATAAAATAAATTATTACAAAGAATAAAAACACAATACAGTTTCCAACATTTTAGAAGTCTAAATCTCAAATCATTTAAAGTCATCGTTTCTTTAGAGACAATCTCTCCCTCAGTCTGATAAAAAAAAATAGAAATATAAAACTGCCAGAATAAAATCCAAGTCGGTTGCAATTACTCCACTTCCAAACAGCAACTTACTGAGAATCTTGAGGTTCACATTGTGCCATCAAACCTGTGCAAGTTCTCATGTGAACAGTTACATTTGTTTTGAGTGAACCTTTTTCTAATGAATCTACAAAATAAAAGCTTCCAACCCGTGTGAATCTTCATGTGATGACTTAAACTGGATCTATACACAAAACATTTTCCTCACTTTTCACTAAGGGTGCAGACATGACATGGTGAGCTGGTCTAATAGTCAAACCTCACAGCGGAGAACAGAACAGTGGCTGAGGTCAATAACATCGAGGAATCAGATCAGCTTCACATGCATGTATCTGCTGCTCACCCATGTCCCAAAATTAAGGAAATCAACATTTATGAATCAGCCAGCTGATAAATCAATGCACAGCTACTTCTCACCAGTGTGAATTCTGTTGTGAGATGTTAAGTGCTGTTTTTGACTGAAACTTTTTTCACAAATCCCACATGAGAAAGGCTTCTCACCAGTATGAATTCTCCTGTGACGTTCTAAACTTTTTTTATAAGGGAAACTATTCCCACAAATCACACATGAGAAAAACTTCTCACCTGTGTGAGATCTCATGTGATTTCGTAAATCAGACCTAAAAGCAAAACTTTTCCCACAGGTAGCACATGAGAAAGGCTTCTCCCCTGTGTGAGTTCTCATGTGAGAATTTAAACTTTTTCATAAGGGAAACATTTCCCACAAGTTCCACATAAGAAAGGCTTCTCACCTGTATGAGATACCATGTGAGCAGTTAAGCTGGTTTTATGAGTGAAACTTTTTCCACAAATCTCGCATGAGAAAGGCTTCTCACCAGTGTGAATTCTCACGTGAAGTTTTAAACTTTTTTATAAGTGAAACATTTTCCACAGGCCCCACATGGGAAAGGTTTCTCACCTGTGTGAATTCTGTTGTGAAAAGTTAAGTTCTGTTTTTGAGTGAAACTTTTTCCACAGTTCTCACATGAGAAAGGTTTCTCACCCGTGTGAGATCTCATGTGATGAACTAATTGAGATCTAGTCAAACAATTTCTTCCACAAGTGCCACAATTGAGAACCTTCTCACCCGTGTGACATCTCATGTGAACAGTTAAACTTTGCTTTCGAGTGAAACTTTTCCCACAGGTCTCACAAGAGAAAGATTTCTCACCTGTATGAATCTCAATATGAGCAAGTAAATGAGATTTAAACAAAAAACTTTTCCCACAGGTTGTGCAGGTGTAAGGTTTCTCACCCGAGTGAATTCTCTTGTGTCTGTTTAAAGAGTCGTTTAGACGGAAACCTTTTCCACAAGCTGGACAAGTGAACGGTTTTTCACCTGTATGAATTCTCATGTGATCCTTTAAACGACTCTCTTTAGGTAACGTTTTCCACAGGTGGAACATTTGAAAGGTTTCTTAGCCGTGTGAGTTTTCTTGTGATTCATCAAGGAACTATTTCGAGAAAAGGTTTTATCACAAATTTGACAAGAATATAGATTTTGGTCTGGTTGAGCTTTCATGTGCGTTTCTTGTTCTGAAGACTCTGTTGAGTTTTTCTGCTGTTTGTTCAAAATGTCATCAGTTTCCTGTTTCATCACAAGATGATCTTCATCCTGACTGATGGAAAGTTGCTCCTCTTCCTCTTTGATCTGCAGAGGTTCTGGTTCGTCTTGTTCCAGTTTTATCTGCAGAGGTTCTGGTTCCTCTTGATCCAGTTTCATCTGCAGATGTTCTGGTTCCTCTTGTTCCCTTTTCATCTGCAGAGGTTCTGGTTCCTCTTGATCCAGTTTCATCTGCAGAGGTTCTGGTTCCTCTTTTTCCTGTTTTATCTGCAGAGGTTCTGGTTCCTCTTGATCCAGTTTCATCTGCAGAGGTTCTGGTTCCTCTTGATCCAGTTTCATCTGCAGAGGTTCTGGTTCCTCTTGTTCCAGTTTTATCTGCAGAGGTTCTGGATGATCTTGATCTGAAGTGAAGTTTCTCTCCGGGTTTCTGAGCTCATTTAGATCCTCCTCCTCTTTGCACACACTGCCTTGTGGGAAATCTGGAAAAAAAAGTCAAAATATGAGGTCACACAATAAATTCTTCACTTTAACAAAAATTAAAATGAAAATGTTCTTCATCAGGGGTCGTGCTGTAGTAGCGCAACCCCGTTTTGGAGGCCTTCAGTCCTCCACACGGCCGTCACGGGTTTGATTCCCGGTCCAGACAATATGCATACATTTAATGAGCACAAGCTGCCGGTCTGTGTATCGTTTCACTATAAATGGTTCACTTATTGCATAAATTAAAATGCAAAATATCTAAACAGAACAAGATCTTATGAAATAGGAGCGTATCGCTGCACACATTTAATGAGCACAAGCTGCCGGTCTGTGTATCGTTTCACTATAAATGGTTCACTATTTAGCGGCACTGAAGTGAAAGTGCTGAGCAAACCTTATCAGGGGGAAAGTGAAAGAAAACGGTGGATTGAAATCCACCGTGAGAGTCAGGGGTAAACTGCTGGAGAAAAAGCAGCAGGATAAAGCAGAGCAGAATTTAAACATGGAAGAGACGCAGCCGGATCCGGTTTGAGACCAAAACGAGGTGCGCCGCCTCACTGACTGATATTGGAAATCAATGTGAGCCGTTGAACACAGATTCAACAGCCTGCCCCAGAGCGAAGAAGAAGGTCATGACCACGCCTGTGGATTCGGCCAGCTCCCGGAGAAACACCTTTGGTCCGTAGATCATCGGCAGGGTACCCAAGTATCCGTTAGAGAGACCCAGCAGGCAGTTGAAGACCACAGGGTAAACATCATGGGGGAACAGCACAGTATGGAGATGGTCCCGTGGCTGGTAGTTACAGAACATGAGAAGTGGACTTCAGGAAATCCAGACCCACCCACACACCACTCCTCATCAACGACTCAGCAGTGGAGGTCTTCAGCAGCACCAAGTTCCTGGGGGTGCACATCAACGACAACCTCAGCTGGTCTCCCCACATCTCCTCACTGGTGAAGAAGGGCCAGCAGCGCATGCACTTCCTGCGTTGGATGAAGAGAGCATCCCCCCCCCCCCATCCTTCAGACCTTCTACAGAGGGACCATCGAGAGCCAACTGACCAGCTACATCTCCATCTGGTCTGGGAGCTGCAGGGCCTCTGACTGGAAGTCTCTACAGAGGGTGGTGAGGACAGGGGAGAAGATCACGGGGGCTCTGCTCCCCTGCATCAAGGACATCGCAGAGAGGCGCTGCCTATCTCGCGCTCACCAGATCCTCTCCGACCCCACCCACCCCAACCATGGACTGTTTCCCCCCTGGCGTCTGGAAGAAGGTTCTGCAGCATCTTGTGCAGAACAACCAGACTACTGAACAGTTTCTTCCCCCGGGCCATCAGACTGCTTAACGCCACATAACACACACACACACACACACACACACACACACACACACACACACACACACACACACACACACACACACACACACACACACACACACACACACACACACACACACACCAAATCACCCCCCCATGGACATGGTCAATGCACGCACTTTAGTTTAGTTTTTTTCACAACACTGAACCTGTGTATTCTATGGCACTGTATTGTATTTATTTATTTATTGTGTAGTATAAGGTTTTAGCTCTGCTACACTGGTAGCCAAGTAACAACATTTCGTTGTCAAGATTCACCTTGTGTTTCTTTTTTGTACAATGACAATAAAGGAAGTCTAAGTCTAAGCCGGATCCGGTTTGAGACCAAAACAACGAGGTGCGCCGCCTCACTGACTGATATTGGAAATCAATGTGAGCCTTTAAACCAATCAGCAGGAGCAGATAAGTTATCCTGTTCAGGTCGATATTTATTACACCGATCCACTGAAACATGTAGATACACATTAGTGGTGTTTTACATCATTTCCTGATGTTTTGAAGCTGATTTTTTTAGACTCTACTGGTGTGAATAGGTTTACATGGACAACATGTAAACAACAATAACTCTTTAAAAAACTTGAATTCATATGAGCTTCAACATTTATTTTCAATTTGGGGTCAAAAGAGTATTTTTGAATTTGACTGATATTTTATCAGATGTTTTTGAGATTGATTGATGTATTTTGTTATCAGGAGAAAAGTCAAAGGCAGAAGAGATAGATTATGATAAAAAAAACACAAAGATCTGAATAATTCATCAATAACAAAATACATCAATCAATCTCAAAAACATCTGATAAAATATTAAACATTTGGAATATCTATTGAACTCTGATCCTGAAATCTGGAATCAACTCCCTCTCTCATGGCAACTAAACAACAATATATATTGCGATAGACTTGATCATCATCAGTAAACAAAACATTAGATCCACACCTCAGGATGGGTTTAGAGGAATCAATAAACCTAACAGTCATGCTTTTGGACTTTGGGAGGAAGCCGGAGTACCCGGAGAGAACCCACACAAGCTAGGGGAGAACATGCAATATTCGTGCAAAAAGACTCGGCATGAAGCCCCGGAGGTCAGCCGGAGAGTATCTGATGACCTGGCGACAAGGAGATTAGAATCTGATGGTCTGGGAACTCGAGGCCTCAAGTTCCCATGGCACCGCAGTCCTGCGGGCCCAAGCTCTCCTGCCAGCATCTTCTGCCATCAGCCCCTAAGTGTCAAGCTCCCTTGACACTGCAGTCCTTTCTAATTAGAATTCAACCCAGTACTTCGCAGTACCTGCTCGGTATGTGTGCAGAATAGAATTGGAGATCCTCCGATCAGACGTGCGATTACTGACCGCTGCTCCTGTGGCTGGTCTGAAACCGACTGGCTGTCTTCGTGGGTTTCCTCTTCAGGTGGCTGCCGTTCTGCTGTTCTACTCTGTCCCTCGTCTTTTTGGTCTGCTTTTCCTCTTCCGAGACATTTCCGCGACTTCTCAGCTTCAGGTCGGTGTTTTCCTGTTCATAGGCGGTGTTTATATTCTCCAAGGCGATGGTTTTCTGCTCCAGGGCCAAGCTTTTCAGCTGCAGGGCGGTGCTCATTTTCACCAAGGCAGCGCTTCTTTTCTCCAGAGCGAAGCTTTTCAGCTTCAGGCCGGTGTTTTCCTTCTCCAGAGAGATTTTAACCTCCTCCAAAGCGGTGTTTTTCTGCCCCAGGGTGGTGTTTTCTTGCTTGAAGGTGGTGTTTATTTGTGCCAAGGCAGTGGTTTTCTGCTCCAGGGCACATTTTTGCTGCTCCAAGGTATTGATTTTCTCATCCAAGAAGGTGCTTTTCTGCTCCAGAGCGGTGCTTTTCTGCTTCAAGGAGGTGTTTACCTTCTGCAGGGAAGTGTTTGCCTGCTCCAGCGCGGTACTTTCTTGCACCAGAGCGGTCTTTTCCTTCTCCATGGCGGTGTTCTTTAGCTCCAAGGCGATGCTTTTTTTCTCCAGAGTGCTCTTCATTTTCTCCAAGGCAGAGTTTTTCTCCTCCAAAGCTCTCTTTTCGATCTCTAAGGCTGCGTTTTTCTGACCCATTGCAATATAATTTTTCTCCAGATCGTCATTCTTCTTCTCCAAGATGGTGTTTTGTGTCTCTAAAGCTGCGTTTCTCTCCTCCAAGGCAGTCTTTTCGATCTTTAAGGCAGTATATTTATCCTCCAAGGTGGCCTGTTTCTTCTCTAGATCGGCGATATCTTCCTTTAAAGTTTTATTTCCCTCCAACTGTTTTTTCAAGTCTTCGTCTTTCTGCCGAAGGAGAGCGTCTACTTCAAGCGCAGCTTTTTTCACGTTGAGAACTTGGATGTTCAGCTCCTCATTGGCTTTCAGCAGAGACTTTCGCTCAATGGACATCATGCTGACTTGTTTCAAAATGTCATTGAGCTGCTGCGTCTGTCTCGCTATGATCCGTTGCAATTCCTTGTCTTTGCAATCAGTAGACTTATTCATCTTACTGCTCTTATTCATTTTTAACTCTTTCTCTCAGGACAAATTTGAAAATCGATCAGAAAAGGTACTAACTGTACTAACACGCGAATAATACAATCCTTGTGCTTTCTCTCCAACTGCTGCAATAGCTATGACCGTAGATTCAGAAGTGATGCATTGTCTCTCCACAAAGGGTGCATCACTCTTTGTGACATCAAATTCTGTGATGTCACAAACTGATGTCACCACCTCAGAAGGACAACAAGAAAACTGCTGAAGTTTGAATAAAAACAAACTTTACGACTGAATGCAGCTCGGCTCGCTGATGCGATTCTGGAACGAACCGAACGTTAAAGATGGCGTCAAAGTGAGGACGGTTGAGAGCGGTTACCCACAACAAGGAAGAGTAAAAAGAAAAGTAACACAAATGCAGGAACGAGACGGAGAAAAGTAAAAAACCAAGAGTTTAGACTGAAAAATAGAGAAAACAGGCGCAGTGAAAGAAAATCCCAGGTGAGGAGCCAGTAAGATGGTTTTTTAAACTGGACTCCAGCCGAGTACGAACAATCCGTTTGTATATTGGCTGTGTTGAAAAACTTTAACAATAAGAAATTGGTAAAAACTTTAACTTTTGGTACAATATAGTAAAAAGTACATATTTTATTTTGCCAATGTATATATATTTATTTAACTTTCTAGAGTTTAAAATCAACACCTTCAATATCTGTAATTATTCTTGATTTGATTTAATTATAACGTTTGAATTAACATCTGTATGTATGTTCATGTTATTTGTTTGAAATAAAGTTTAAAAAAACACTCTGGTTACCTAGCAACGAGATCCGTTGAGCAACTGACAGTCGCAGTTTAAAGTTTCACCATTTTTCCTCATAACTGGTTAAAAATAAAAAACAACGGCGCAGAGTGAAAACTGGATGAAAGAGGAAAGGATTCCCATATTTAAACATAGCAATTAAGGCAATGCACTAGTGGTAAACAACGCTCCATCATGAACACAGACCAAGGAGCAACAAGCAGAAATAACCAAACACTGTGACAGTTCTCACTTTTTCTCCTGCTGCATGAAGCCAGGCAGCACAGAACTATCACAGAGCAATGAGCATGCTCTGTGTGCTCTGGTTTTATTGATTCACCAATTAAATTAATATCAATGTATACAATCAATTAAACTAATGACAGCTACTGCAGCTGTTTCGTACCTATCCGGTGCAAGATGATCTTGGGTAGCCGGGTAAAATCCATCAGTCTGCGCTGATCGTCCATCTCTTCCTCCATCTTAACGTTGATTTCTTTCCACTCTGTGAATGTTTCTTCAGCAGGAGTTTCCTGCTGCTTGATAAACTCTCTGAGGCTGAACTGAAGACATTTTCACTGAAAACACAGAAATATTTAACTAAACTGCAAAACAGTCATCAAGAGGAAAAGTAAAGCCAGACATTTGCTCTGTTTTTATGTTTCACGTGTTTCACTGTTGCTGTGCTGAAGAAACTGGAAGTGATTATTAGTTTGGCTTTAAATTTTCTGCTGAGTCTCTTCTTTTAAAGTCCTGGAGGGCTGATGCCCTGAAACCTTTAGCTGAGCCTCTGCTGCACCACCTGAATAGAGTAATTAGGTCATTAAGGCTCTGCAGATCTGATCCACACAAGGAGGAGGTAATTATGGTGATTTCATTGCAGTGTTTTGTACCTGTGGCTCATCTAAACACTGCAGGTCACCTTGAGGACTGGAGTTTGACTCCTGTGGTTTAGTCAAAACTCCTGCTTAAGAAACATCCACAGAGTGGAAAAAATTAACGTTAAGATGGAGGAAGAGATGAACGATCAGCTCAGATCAGTCTGGAAAAACACTGATGATGACAATAACTTTGATTACCTTGGTAACTAAGAGTGATAGCAAATTAGAGTAAATCTTTCTGATTCATTTCCTTTTTTCCATTACTATTCATTCAGTTCCTCAGTTGACCCGAGTGAAACACAGTATAATTTTTTTCAAGTCATTTTAATTAATTATTAAGTTTTATGTTTTTTTAAACGCATTTACTAACGTTTTTTAAAATATATGTAAAATGTTTATATTAAACTTTCAATGTATGATAAAAACATTTTAAATCAGAAATGTGACACAGAAGCCCCTTTATGCTGCCACCTACTGACAAGAACCTGGTACTACACCTTCAAAGAGCTATTTTTCTACAGTTTGTGCGACTGAATTCATTTCCATGGATTTCATATGCAGGAGTATGTTTAAACAGTCATGTTCAATAACATGGAATCAGACCAACAACAAAAAAGTTGTATTTCATAAATGTGTTTGAAGTCAGTTATCTATTGTGAGACGTTTTTTTAATTTGATTTCAAATGTTCAAGTTGAATACATTACTCTAAACCACATGTGGCTTCATACTGTTTAACTTTAAAAATGAATCAGAACCTACAAACTAAAACCTCATGTGTCGATATAATAACTGTACGTGCTTTGTTCTAATTAAACAGATCTAATCATGCTCAATAAATTAAAATATGAAAGAAAATGTGGTATATTAAAGCGGAACTTTTGAATAGTTCAGTTTCTTCAGTACAGTTCCAGTGAAACACGGGGAAGATTTCTGAATATATTTTTTATTTAATAAATCACCTTAAGAAACGAAATTGGTAGAAAGAATATTTTATTTATAATAATATAATAATAATAATAATAATAATAATAATAATAATAATAATAATAATAATAATAATAATAATAATAATAATAATAATTTGGGTGTGGGAGAATATTTATGTAGCATCCCGTTTCACACTCTATTCCAGTAGATGGCGGTAATTCACATCAATAAGTTTCTTGCCAACCGCCATGAAAAAAAGAAGAAGAAGAAGAAGGCGGGAAAGATGAAAACAGAGCACGCGGGCTCGCTTTAGCTTTTCCTTTGTTAGACGGTTGTTTGAAGAAGAGTTTGAGGTTCAACTAATTTTTTCCGTGTTTTCAGTGAAAATGTCTTCAGTTCAGCCTCAGAGAGTTTATCAAGCAGCAGGAAACTCCTGCTGAAGAAACATTCACAGAGTGGAAAGAAATCAACGTTAAAATGGAGGAAGAGATGGACGATCAGCGCAGACTGATGGATTTTACCCGGATACCCAAGATCATCTTGCACCGGATAGGTACGAAACAGCTTCACGGTTTACTGATTAGTGAGGTTAAAGAGAGTTTTTACAGATAAATAGTCGTTGTGTTCGGATACCTATTTAAAGAATCCGCTCAAATTAAGTAGAAATAGAAAATCCCTGGAGAAATGTAACCGGGGCCTGCTAAAGTGTGGCCCCAGTTTGGACCCAGCGCTCTGATGCTAACAATTAGCATCAATACTAAGCTAAGCTGAATTATAGTCAATAGCCTGTGGAAAGTCACATGCATGTTGACTAATATGGACTTCCTCCATTCAGTTTGTTAAAATTAGTGTATAATCTAAAATGAGCCAAAATGCTAATGTTAGCCTAAATGCTGCTAGTAGCATGTGGGGCATCATTACAATGTTGTCTTACATTGACTTCCTGCATTCAGGGTCCTAAACATGGCTAATAAGTAATAAAAATAGCTAGAAGCTTATTGCAGGGAAAAGGCTGATGCTTGTGCAGCAAAGCAGAGCCCTAACCTGAGAGGAAAAGATCATGCAGGCTAATATTATTGCACTGTCTCTGAGTCGGTTTCTCTTCGCAATATTATTAACCTATTTGTATGATTTGTTCTGTAAATTGCCATTCATATTATTTCTCAGTCTCTATCACTGAGGGATGAAGAGACTGATGTCTGGTTCTTTAGGTTCTGACGGGTCTGCGGTTCCTCTCCTGACCCACTGTGCACCCTGAATATCGCCGACACAGTTTTTTAATTGGGGCCCTGCCCATAGCAATGCATAAGGAGAGCAGTGACTGACTTGCGAAGCAAGTCAGTCACTGCCTCCATGCATTGCATGGCAGGCACCTATTGTTCTTCACCTAATAGAACGCCTCTTTAGTCTTTATTTTTCTTCCGTAGACCGGAATGCGGCTCGCATCGCTGCGAGCCCACCCACAAAAGTGGTATCAAAACGTGTGGCTCGATCCCGGCATTGGAGCTATTACTTTTATGGGGAATCGGCGTTGCGACGTAAAAAGCGAAAAACGAGCGAAATTTCCAACTGCCGAACCGCAGAGCATAACTGCCACCAACTGCCGCTCAGCTAGAGTGAAAAATGAAGTGGATTTCTGACCCCAAATAAATTTTGAAATCGCCGCCACACCCACAAATATTGTGCTATCGGTATGAAACTCGGTCATGACATAGATACGAATGTTTGCTCCGGTAAAATGTTTTCAAAATTTTTCTAGGGCTTACGGTTTTCTGTCAATGTGCTTTAGAGCAAAATCAAGTTCCAGCCTAACTGACGCTCTCCACCATATATTTTCATACTTTTCTGGAAAATTTCAGACCTCAGCGCACACCATTTTTCTCTCATCACTGTAATTACTATGAATGAGCTACAGATATGATTTGCAGGACTATCGGAGACAAAAAATAGCTCTCTCATACGCTTCAAACGGTTTTCCGATACGTATCACGGTTTCCGAACGGCAAGGAGTTGTTCGGGCTGCTTTTTCCATTATAACTGACTGAGCTGTCTCACAAAGATAGAAATCTGTCTCTGCCTCACACACATGACAGTTGACCTCTTTAGAACTACAATTCCTGAAGGTTAGAACTACAACATGGCGGAACACTCAGTGCCTACAAAAGAGGTCAGAGCTGATTATCAGAACTACAACATGGTGGAACTGTCAGTTACTACTGAGGAGGAATGAGCTGGCCTTTAGAATTACATTGTGTTTGGGCATTTTATAACTGATTTTAACCATCCATCGTTACACACAGGATAAGTGTGGCAATTTTAAATTAAGATTAATTAAATTTCAAAATAAAAGCCCTGACAATTTTTCCATCAAGTAATTGCTCTTTTGACCACTATATAACTGATTTAACCCAATCAGTGTTAAACATGGGATGAGATTGGCCATTTAAAATTAATCTCAATTAAAATTTCAAAATAAAAGTCTTAAGATTCCTTTCTGGCTCATGCCTATTTTAGGCAAAATGGCTGCCTCAAACTGATAGAATTAAGTCTCCCCCTGTCTGACTCACAGCTGGCAGAGGATCCATTACCATGGCAACCGAACACAAAGGGGCCAGCTGATTAGGACTACAAAAACGCATCACTGTAGTTCTAACTATGGCAGAACTCAGAGAAAAAAGCTGGACTTTAGAGCTGCTTGTGTTTTGGGCCTTTTATAACTATTTTTAACCAACCATTGTTACACATGGGATTAGTGTGGAAATTTTAAATTAAGCTTTAAAAAAAATTCAAAATAAAAGCCTTGAGAATTTTTATATTAAGTAAGTTTCCTTTTGACCATTATATGTCTGATTTAACCAAATGACTGTTATACATGGGATTACATTGACCATTTAAAATTAAACATTCTGAACATTTTAAAATAAAAGCCTTAAGATTCAGCCGTGGCTAATGCAGCGCCGCAGGCGCTGCAATGATATTAGCTTGCATTATCTTTTCCTCTCAAGTTAGGGCACTGTCTTGCGCAGCAAGACAGTGCATTAGCATTAGCACAAACATTAGCATTTCTCTGTTCCCCACCAGTGCACTGCCATAGGCAGTACAATAAGATTATCCTGCATGGTCTTTTCCACTCAGGTTAGATTAGCATTAGCCTTTTACCTTGCATGAGGTATTAGCTATTTCCCTTACTTATTACCCATATTTAGTATACTGAATGCAGTCAGTCATGCTTGTGACTCTCCACATTGTATTGGTGACATTGCAGCTTTTTTTAGCATGGATGCTAAAGTTTAGCATCAGAACGCTGGGTCAAAACCGACGGGCACACTTTGGCAGGCCTCGGTTAAATTTCTTCAGGAATTTTCTAGTTCCCCTATCAAACTTCTCTGTGATTGTTTAGCCTAGAATGTGCATCTTCCAATGTTATGTTATTTGATGTTATTGTTACAGGTCAGTTTTCTAAACTACAAAGAAATGACTGTTAGGGATGCTCCAATATGAAAAATTGGATTGATATTGATATCTGATAGTAACACTGGTGTTATAGCAGATTTACCAATATTTTATTTTATATACGTTTTTAATCCGATTACTTGATTAATCATAAGAATAATTAATAGATTACTCAATTACTGAAATAGTTGTTTACAGCAACGCTACTATCCATACAGTTATCACTAGAAAATATTTATTGACTTTCTCTTGTATCTTGTCACATATGCTGAGCTGACAGCGCCTCTTAATGCTCATTTGTACTCAATGCATGTCAGCTATTCTGACAGAATAATGGCTCAAATTTAAGTTAAAGAAGGTCAGTGTTAGACCCGCCCAAAGCCCCGCCCTCCACTTTCATTGGGGAATTATTTTATGGTGACACGACAGGAAGTGGAACCAGGTGATAATAATGATCACAACAATCAAAAGCATATTTAGTAATTGTCTTGTCTGGCTGCTAAGTTTCCATTTTCATAATGTAAACATAGTAAATGACTTATTAACTAAATTGTGTCTTAAATAAACTTGTTAAATAATTTTATCATTGTACATTTTCACCTTTCATATTTAATCTTCCAAATTGTCCAATATTCATGTCAAATATTTTCCATTGGTTCATTTTGCCATTATTTTCTGCATGTGTGCGATTAACAACAATCACCCACTGCTACCAATTCTGCTGTGAATCCCAGGAAAGTAAAGGCTGAGATTTAGTTGTGCTTTTGAACGTTTGTGTTGAGTGTGTGAGCGGAGCAATGTCTGACAATATCAGCGGGTGAGATTAAAATTACTTTATGGTTTCCCTTTAGGCATTTTATGTCACTCTTTAATGTGATATATATCTGGTGACATATAATGGGTGCACTTCCCCTGCGCCCATTACAGGCACACAGCCCGCATCACCACCAGCGTTGGTCCACAATCTCCCAGTCGGATTGCGACACCGTGTGTGTGGTCAGGGTACATGTCCAAAAGTCAGGTGACCTGAACATCTGACTCCTCCTCCATGTAGGCGTCTTCTTCCTGTCTCTACATGGAGGAAGAAGATTTTATGTAATATTTGTCAGGAAGCTACTAGATTAAGCTATTGCCATCTTATTTGCTCACCTGGAGATTCTTAATATCATATTTTGACTCAAGTCTAGTTCCAGTCTGGTCATTAGAATGGAGCAATGACCAGAATAAAACTAGTTCTGGTCATAGTTCCATTCTAGAACATCCAATGTTCTAGAACATAGAACGTTAACTTCTTAGTTGAGTTAATGTTCATTCTTGTAAGATTGTAATTTTCGAATAACCTAAGAAAATCCTGTTTCTATACATGAAGGCATCAAAGTGGATTTCTTGTTTGATTGACATTTAAAAAACTTTTTTTTTTTGTCTATTTCCCAGATCTTCCACAATGTTGTGTGTGAAGAAGAGGAGATTCTCAATGACACAAAACCACAGAGGAACCAACTCATCTCTCATGGCTCTGCAGAAACTGAGAACCAGGATCAGGAAGGAAGCAATTCTGAAGACCCAGGAAAAAAGAGAAAGGAAGAACAGAAACCAAAGGAGAGATATGAGAAAACCAAACAGCAGAAAGACAGAACTGATGCTGAAAAACAAAAACCGCAGAAGAAAACTCATAGAGGGCAAAACATATATTCTTGTAAAATTTGTGATAAAACCTTTTCTGGAAACAGTAACTTGAAGAGACACATGAGAACTCACACAGGAGTAAAACCTTTCACTTGTTCAACCTGTGGAAAGAGTTTCAGTGACAGAGAGACTTTAACTCAGCATATGAGAATTCACACAGGTGAGAGGCCTTTCTCATGTGGGACCTGTGGAAAGAGTTTCAGTGTAAAAACGAATTTAACTAGGCATATGAGAATTCACACAGGTGAGAAGCCTTTCACTTGTTCAACCTGTGGAAAGAGTTTCAGTGACAGAGGGACTTTAACTCAGCATATGAGAATTCACACAGGTGAGAAGCCTTTCACTTGTGGGACCTGTGGCAAGAGTTACAGACAAAAAACGATTTTAACTCGGCATATGAGAATTCACACAGGTGAGAAGCCTTTCACTTGTTCAACCTGTGGAAAGAGTTTCAGTGACAGAGGGACTTTAACTCAGCATATGAGAATTCACACAGGTGAGAAGCCTTTCACTTGTAGGTCCTGTGGAAAGAGTTTCAGTGAAGGAGGGACTTTAACGAAACATATGAGAATTCACACCAGTGAGAAGCCTTTCTGGTGTGAGACCTGTGGAAAGAGTTTCAGTGAAGGAGGGACTTTAACTCAGCATATGAGAATTCATACAGGTGAGAAACCTTTCACTTGTTCAACCTGTGGAAAGAGTTTCAGTGACAGAGGGACTTTAACTCAGCATATGAGAATTCACACAGGTGAGAAGCCTTTCACTTGTGGGACCTGTGGCAAGAGTTACAGACAAAAAACGATTTTAACTCGGCATATGAGAATTCACACAGGTGAGAGGCCTTTCACTTGTTCAACCTGTGGAAAGAGTTTCAGTGACAGAGGGACTTTAACTAAACATATGAGAATTCACACAGGTGAGAAGCCTTTCTGGTGTGAGACGTGTGGAAAGAGTTTCAGTGACAGAGAGACTTTAACTCAGCATATGAGAATTCACACAGGTGAGAAGCCTTTCACTTGTAGGTCCTGTGGAAAGAGTTTCAGTGAAGGAGGGACTTTAACTCAGCATATGAGAATTCACACAGGTGAGAAGCCTTTCACTTGTTCAACCTGTGGAAAGAGTTTCAGTGACAGAGGGACTTTAACTCAGCATATGAGAATTCACACAGGTGAGAAGCCTTTCACTTGTTCAACCTGTGGAAAGAGTTTCAGTGACAGAGGGACTTTAACTCGGCATATGAGAATTCATACAGGTGAGAAGCCTTTCTCATGTGGGACCTGTGGAAAGAGTTTCAGGATGAAACAACAATTACTTAAACACATAAAGATTCATATGGGTGTGAAACAGTGACGTGCGGTGAGGCTTTACGATGTATAAATACAGACACCATGTATGTTATTGGTTACTCAGAAATTTTGCTCATGCATACAACGCTGGAGGGCAGAAAGACCATTCTTTTACACGTCATCCATAGCTGTAGTAACCAGGTGAAACTCAGAAATGTAGGTATTGTTTCGTGTTATGATCCACAGCAAAGGGAGAAACCTAAACCACTTTCTCACTCTGCATCACCCAAGCTACATGCAGACTCGTTGCAATAGCAACTGATAACAATGCCATGTTTTAGGATTTAACATAAAAAAATAAAGAATTTTGGTCACAGAACAGAACATTGAGTTTTTTGCAGTAGTTTGTTTTAGTCTTAGTGTTTTATTAATAAATCATTGCTGTGGTAGATTAGCTAACATTTCTACTTTACTGAATTCTTTAGACATACAGACTGTGGCCCACAAAATGCATATTTCATTAAAAAACTAAACAAAAACATGTTTTTTCCCATCTTACCTTTACTTATAAATTAAATCCATGCCAATTCTGCACAAAAATATCCATTCATCCAAAGCCAAGTCGATGCTCTGAATGTCTTGTACTAAGATAGACTTGAGGTCCATTTTTGTCTACCAGCTTTGTTTTTCTAAAATCAGTTTTTTGTTTTATTTCTCAGTCACATTTGTACTTAAGGTTCCCATCAGTGTCCCATTAGATACTGAAGTTAAAGAGGGGAATGTCTTCAGGAAGGTTTAATTTCTGTGGATTTCAGGTGTCTTGCAGTTCTGTGTCATGTAGTTATTGAGTTCAGCTTTTACATTGTTGACTTTTACATGTATGACTTGAAATAAAGTATTTTACATTTTAAGGCAGTGTATTATTCTTTTTTCCCATAAATTGCTGGGTTTCAGATGATGTAGCACCGATGCCTTACCATGGAGGTGGGGGTCAGAAAGTAAATGCAGCACATTTAGGCATTTTGACTTAAACATCAAAATGTCTTAAGTCTGTGCCATGTGTGGTTGTTCTAACCATTCTAATAGAGAGAAAGAAAAACTTTATCTTTGTGTTTTGAAGGTAGTCGGTCACAAGGAAGTTAATTTAGAAAAAAACATCTAAAAAATAGAAAAGTGGATCAACAATCTACAGCTAAAACCAGGAGGTGCAGGAAGTAATAATGCGGGAGTTTGCAGAGCCATTTTTCTAACATCGTTTAAATTGTATTTTCAGATATTTTATTGGATGGTAACTTAGAAAGACAAGCATTCATATGCAGGCACATGCAGAGGGGGTCTGGAGAGGGCTTGAGCCCTGCCCCTTTTACCCTTGATGCCCCCAGAGCCCTTTTTGAGTTTATTTTTGTTTTCAACTTGAGTCTTTTGTGTCAGGAGGCCTTCTTGTGCCTCTAAATATAACACCTAGCAAAACTAATGAGTCTGGCTGCCCTTGGTCTAATTATGAGGATTCCCAGTCCTTCTGCCTCCACGTTGTTCAGACACCGGGTCCGTGGCGAGGAAGAGCGGGGCTGAACTGTGACCTCTAACGGTCAAATTTTGGGCAATAATTAATTTTTCTAACTTACACTTGTGAATAAAAACGTAGGTCTGATGTTGAAGTTATAAAACCAGTTTCTATTTATATTTTGTAATAATGTCTGGAGGGCCCCTACCAGCAGCTACTGGGTTCTCTTTGTTTACCTTGATATCTCAGCCTTATAATTCTAGATCTCAGAGGTGCTGAAATCAAATTAATGACATGTGAGAAGTTAACTGTTTATATATGAAGGTTTTCCTGATTTACTTTTTGTTTCAAACAGGTTTTATTTCAGTCTCTATGTAAATCGATTCTGTCACAGTCTTTGACTAAACAGAAAAATAGAAAAAGACCATCATTATGATACTTTATCATCTAAAATTATAGAAAAAGTTTCAATGACTTTATCTGAAATTCAATCCACATCGTCAAACCATTTTGTAAGCAGAAAATTTATTTAAAACCATGTTAAAGAAATGCATCCATTTCTCCAAATCATTAAAATAAAAATATGTACAAAGGATAAAAACACAATAAAGACTCCAAAATTTCAGAAGTCTAAATCTCAAAGCATTCAAACTCATTGTTTGTTAGACAATCTCTCCCTCAGTCTCATTCAATAAAATGGAAATATAAAACTGGCAGAATAAAATTTTTAAGAATTTCAGCTAAATATCCAGATTAAAATGCTTTGTAAGCAAAACCTGCTACATTTAAGAATTTAAGTCGGTTGCAATTACTCCACTTCCAAACAGCAACTTACTGAGAATCTTGAGGTTCACATTGTGCCATCAAACCTGTGCAAGTTCTCATGTGAACAGTTACATTTATTTAGAGTGAACCTTTTTCTACTGAATCTACAAAATAAAAGCTTCCAACCCGTGTGAATCTTCATGTGATGACTTAAACTGGATCTATACACAAAACATTTTCCTCGCTTTTCACTAAGGGTGCAAACATGACATGGTGAGATGGTCTAATAGTCAAACCTCACAGCGGAGAATAGAACAGTGGCTGAGGTCAATACAATTGAGGAATCAGATCAGCTTCACATGCATGTATCTGCTGCTCACCAATGTCCCAAAATTAAGAAAATCAACATTTATTAATCAGCCAGCTGATAAATCAATGCACAGCTACTTCTCACCAGTGTGAATTCTGTTGTGAGATGTTAAGTGCTGTTTTTGAGTAAAACGTTTTCCACATATCCCACATGAGAAAGGCTTCTCACCTGTGTGAGATCTCCTGTGACGATTTAAACTGTTTTTATAAGGGAAACTTTTCCCACAAATCACACATGAGAAAGGCTTCTCACTTGTGTGAGTTCTCATGTGATTTCGTAAATCAGACCTAAAAGCAAAACTTTTCCCACAGGTAGCACATGAGAAAGGTTCTCCCCCGTGTGAGTTCTCATGTGATTTAGTAAATCAGACCTAAAAGCAAAACTTTTCCCACAGGTAGCACATGAGAAAGGTTTCTCCCCCGTGTGAGTTCTCATGTGACAATTTAAACTTCTTTTATAAGGGAAATATTTCCCACAAGTTCCACATAAGAACGGCTTTACACCTGTATGAGTTACCATGTGAGCAGTTAAGTAGATTTTATGAGTGAAACTTTTTCCACAAATCTCGCATGAGAAAGGCTTCTCACTAGTGTGAATTCTCACGTGAAGTTTTAAACTTTTTTTATAAGTGAAACATTTTCCACAGGCCCCACATGAGAAAGACTTCTCACCCGTGTGAAGTCTCATGTGAACAGTTAAACTTTGCTTTTGAGTGAAACTTTTTCCACAGGTCTCACATGAGAAAGGTTTCTCACCGGTGTGAACTCTGATGTGATTAACTAACTTAGATTTCTTCTGAAAACACTTTCCACAAGTTTCACATGAGAAAGGTTTCTCACCTGTATGAATCGACATATGAGCAAGTAACTGACATTTAGACACAGATTTTTTTCCACAGATTGGGCATGTGTAAGATTTCTCAACAAAGAAAATTTTCTTGTGTCTGTTTAAAGAGTTGTTTAGATGGAAACATTTTCCACAAGCTGGACAAGTGAACGGTTTTTCACCTGTATGAATTCTCATGTGATCATTTAAACGACTCTCTTTAGGGTAACGTTTTCCACAGGTGGAACATTTGAAAGGTTTCTTAGCCATGTGAGTTTTCTTGTGATTCATCAAGGAACTATTTCGAGAAAAGGTTTTATCACAAATTTGACAAGAATATAGATTTTGGTCTGGTTGAGCTTTCATGTGCGTTTCTTGTTCTGAAGTCTCTTTGGAGTTTTTCTGCTGTTTGTTCAAAATGTCATCAGTTTCCTGTTTCATCACAAGATGCTCTTCATCCTGACTGATGGAAAGTTGCCCCTCTTCCTCTTTGATCTGCAGAGGTTCTGGTTCCTCTTGATCCCGTTTTATCTGCAGAGGTTCTGGTTCCTCTTGATCCCGTTTTATCTGCAGAGGTTCTGGTTCCTCTTGTTCTCGTTTTATCTGCAGAGGTTCTGGTTCCTCTTGATCCAGTTTTATCTGTAGAGGTTCTGGTTCCTCTTGATCCAGTTTCATCTGCAGAGGTTCTGGTTCCTCTTGTTCCAGTTTCATCTGCAGAGGTTCTGGTTCCTCTTGATCCAGTTTCATCTGTAGAGGTTCTGGTTCCTCTTGTTCCAGTTTTATCTGCAGAGGTTCTGGTTCCTCTTTTTCCAGTTTTATCTGCAGAGGTTCTGGATGATCTTGATCTGAAGTGAAGTTTCTCTCTGGGTTTCTGAGCTCATTTAGATTCTCCTCCTCTTTGCACACACTGCATTGTGGGAGATCTGGACAAAAAAGTCAAAATGTGAGGTCACACAATAAATTCTTTACTTTAACAAAAACTAAAATGAAAATATTCTTCATCAGGGGTCGTGCTGTGGTAGCGCAACCCACGTTTGGAGTCCTTCAATCCTCCACACGGCCGTCACGGGTTTGATTTCCGGATCCGACTTTATTTGCCGCATGTCTTTCCTTACTACATTCCTGTCAGCCTTCTTTCTTATAAGGGACACTAGAGCCCACAGAAACCCCCAGGAGAGGAAAATGTAATTCTCAGCAAACATTTTAAAATGAAATCTCTTCCATCGTCTTTCAGAGAGATTGTTATTTACCTTATTTAGAATAAACAATGTCTGCATGTGGTTAATAAATTTACCGTCAATTAAACTTTAGTGCCGTCAAATGTGCCAACATTTGGAAATATGCAGTCTGGCTAGCTGACGTTAACTCCCCTTCAAGATTCGCTTCTCACCAACAGTGACGTTATACCATATTCTGTGACCACTGCACATTGTGACTGTAGGAGGCGCTGTTGCAAGTTTACATCATACTTTGCTATTCTTATGGACACAGAATATGATGGCGCTTGTCAAATAATGGTCCCACACTGTAACTTACAGTAAAGTACTAAATATTTAAACTGAACCGTCTCTATTAACTCTGCTTGCTAAGTCAATATCTGACCATTAGTCTTATGACATTTCTTTTTAGTTAAATGAAACGGCCCTTTAAATAGCTTTACATAGTGTTATAGTCAAGACCATCTAAGTAGAGACCAAGACCAGCCGCCACATGACTATAAAATGTGAAATATTAGCAAAAGTGCTAATCAAATTGGTCTGAAAGATCCACATTCCCATAAAAACAAATCAATTTAACCAATATTATCAAATCAAACTCTTTGTTCTACTTTGCTCTGTGCTACAATCCATGGAAGTCTCATGCCAACCCTAAAAGTTAACGCCCTGGGCGGTTGCCCATATTTCTCATGTCAGAAACCACCACTGTCTGCACTATTAAACATAGCAATTAAGGCAATGCACTAGTGGTAAACAACGCTCCATCATGAACACAGACCAAGGAACAACAAGCAGAAATAACCAAACACTGTGACAGTTCTCACTTTTCTCCTGCTGCATGAAGCCAGGCAGCACAGAACTATCACAGAGCAATGAGCATGCTCTGTGTGCTCTGGTTTTATTGATTCACCAAATAAATTAATATCAATGTATACAATCAATTAAAATAATGACAGCTACTGCAGCTGTTTCGTACCTATCCGGTGCAAGATGATCTTGGGTAGCCGGGTAAAATCCATCAGTCTGCGCTGATCGTCCATCTCTTCCTCCATCTTAACGTTGATTTCTTTCCACTCTGTGAATGTTTCTTCAGCAGGAGTTTCCTGCTGCTTGATAAACTCTCTGAGGCTGAACTGAAGACATTTTTACATTAAACACAGAAATATTTAACTAAACTGCAAAACAGTCTTCAAGAGGAAAAGTAAAGCCAGACATTTGCTCTGTTTTTATGTTTCACGTGTTTCACTGTTGCTGTGCTGAAGAAACTGGAAGTGATTATTAGTTTGGCTTTAAATTTTCTGCTGAGTCTCTTCTTTTAAAGTCCTGGAGGGCTGATGCCCTGAAACCTTTAGCTGAGCCTCTGCTGCACCACCTGAATAGAGTAATTAGGTCATTAAGGCTCTGCAGATCTGATCCACACAAGGAGGAGGTAATTATGGTGATTTCATTGCAGTGTTTTGTACCTGTGGCTCATCTAAACACTGCAGGTCACCTTGAGGACTGGAGTTTGACACCTGTGGTTTAGTTACAATAGATCAGTCTGGAGAAAACACTGATGATGTTTTGTTGTTCTTGCAATAACTAATAAAATCCTGATTCTGTCAAAGTCACATATATATTTTCTATTTTTATAAAGATATTTCAAATAAGTATGAAGTTAACCAGGATGCTTTTATTGTTCTGTTGGTTTAAATTTAAAGCCTTTAGTTAATATTTAGAGGTAGATTTATTTAACCTTCCTAATTTTACTTTAATAAATTTTTGCACTTTTAGCTGCTGTTCAATCTGCCAGGTTTCTGCAACCTGGATCTCTGGAGACTCAAGAGGCTCTTTGGCTCATTTATTATATCAAATTATAAAATATTGATCTGTTGTTTTGTTTCATTCTTTTTTAAGTGTCGTCATGAAACCGATCACATTGGCCCTTGTGGTAAATTTGGCCTCTAAACCAAACTCCTTATTGGTATCAATATTTTCAGAAATTCTCTTTAAAATACCAGAATATTCACATAACTGTTATACTTTTGTCAGTCTGAGGAGACACTGAATATTGAATTAGGTGTTATGATCAGTTACTCAGTAATTCACCAAATACTTCAAAAGAAAATACAGAGGAAGAACATTGTTCCAGCAGGAATATTAAATAAATAGAATGATAAACCCTGACATTTACTATTATATAAGATCAAAATATAGTTTATGTTCCATGACTCCTTCACTTCTAACTCACCAGTTTAAGTACTGAAGGTTGTTTAAAATGATTAATTGTACTTGCTTTGAATTTTAAAGTTTTGATTATTTAGGTTCATTCTTTGTTAAATTATGGCTCATTTTGTTTTATCTCTTATTAGTATAAATATAGAACTCAATATAAATGTTGAATGAAAAGAATATCGACTTTATTAGAATGTATGCAACGTTGAGGAAGAGATGATCTCTGTGGACTGCTGCTGTTTATGTATATGAAGGTTTTCCTGATTTACTTTTTGTTTTAAACAGGTTTTATTCCAGCCTCTATAATTATGTAAATCTAGTCTTTCACACAGTTTTCTATTAAACAGGAAAAAAGAAAAGGATCATCATTATAATAGTTTATTTTCTAAAATTATATAAATAGTTTCAATCTGAAATTCAATTCATATCATCAATACATTTTCTAAGCAGGAAAATTATTAAAACCATGTCAAAGAAATGCATCCATTTCTCCAAATCATTGAAATAAAATAAATTATTACAATGAATACAAACACAACAAAGTTTCCAACATTTTAGAAGTCTAAATCTCAAATCATTTAAAGTCATCGTTTCTTTAGAGACAATCTCTCCCTCAGTCTGATTAAATAAAATAAAAATATAAAACTGCCAGAATAAAATCCAAGTCAGTTGCAATTACTCCACTTCCAAAAAGCAACTCATTGTTTGTTAGACGATCTCTCCCTCAGTCTCATTCAATAAAATGGAAATATAAAACTGGAAGAATAAAATTAATTTTTTAGAATTTCAGCTAAATATCCAGATTAAAATGCTTTGTAAGCAAAACCTGCTACATTTAAGAATTTAAGTCGGTTGCAATTACTCCACTTCCAAACAGCAACTTACTGAGAATCTTGAGGTTCACATTGTGCCATCAAACCTGTGCAAGTTCTCATGTGAACAGTTACATTTATTTAGAGTGAACCTTTTTCTACTGAATCTACAAAATAAAAGCTTCCAACCCGTGTGAATCTTCATGTGATGACTTAAACTGGATCTATACACAAAACATTTTCCTCACTTTTCACTAAGGGTGCAGACATGATATGGTGAGCTGGTCTAATAGTCAAACCTCACAGCGGAGAACAGAACAGTGGCTGAGGTCAATAACGTTGAGGAATCAGATCAGCTTCACATGCATGTATCTGCTGCTCACCAATGTCCCAAAATTAAGGAAATCAACATTTATTAATCAGCCAGCTGATAAATCAATGCAAGCTACTTCTCACCTGTGTGAATTCTGATGTGATTAACTATTTTATGTTTACTCCGGAAACTTTTCCCACAGGTGTCACATGAGAAAGGTTTCTCACCCGTGTGAATTCTGATGTGATTAACTAATCGAGATTTCCTCTGGAAACTTTTTCCACAAGTCTCACAGGAGAAAGGTTTCTCACCTGTGTGAGATCTCATGTGAACAGTTAAACTTTGCTTTTGAGTGAATCTTCTTCCACAGGTCTCACATGAGAAAGGTTTCTCACCTGTATGAATCGTCATATGAGCAAGTAACTGACATTTAGACACAACATTTTTTCCACAGATTGTGCATGTGTAAGATTTCTCACCAAAGAAAATTCTCTTGTGTCTGTTTAAAGAGTCGTTTAGATGGAAACATTTTCCACAAGCTGCACAAGTGAACGGTTTTTCACCTGTATGAATTCTCATGTGATCAATTAAACGACTCTCTCTAGGGTAACGTTTTCCACAGGTGGAACATTTGAAAGGTATCTTAGCCGTGTGACTTTTCATGTGATTCATCAAGGAATTATTTTGAGAAAAGGTTTTATCACAAATTTGACAAGAATATAGATTTTGGTCTGGTTGAGCTTTCATGTGCGTTTCTTGTTCCGAAGTCTCTGTTGAGTTTTTCTGCTGTTTGTTCAAAATGTCATCAGTTTCCTGTTTCATCACAAGATTCTCTTCATCCTGACTAATACAAAGTTGCTCCTCTTCCTCTTTGATCTGCAGAGGTTCTGGTTCCTCTTGATCCAGTTTCATCTGTAGAGGTTCTGGTTCCTCTTGATCCAGTTTCATCTGCAGAGGTTCTGGTTCCTCTTGTTCCAGTTTTATCTGCAGAGGTTCTGGATGATCTTGATCTGAAGTGAAGTTTCTCTCCGGGTTTCTGAGCTCATTTAGATCCTCCTCCTCTTTGCACACACTGCATTGTGGGAGATCTGGACAAAAAAGTCAAAATATGAGGTCACACAATGAACCCATCAGTTTAACAAAAACTAAAATGAAAATATTCTTCATCAGGGGTCGTGCTGTGGTAGCGCAACCCACGAGTGGAGGCCTTCAATCCTCCACACGGCCGTCACGGGTTTGATTCCCGGACCAGACAATATTTGTTGAATGTCTTTCCTTACTACATTCCTGTCAGCCTTCTTTGTATCTGTGTATTGTTTCACTATAAATGGTTCACTTATTGCATAAATTAAAATGCAAAATATCTAAAAAGAACAAGATCTTATGAAATAGGAGCGTATCGCTGCACACATTTAATGAGCACAAGCTGCCGGTCTGTGTATCGTTTCACTATAAATGGTTCACTATTTAGCGGCACTGAAGTGAAAGTGCTGAGCAAACCTTATCAGGGGGAAAGTGAGAGAAAACGGTGGATTGAAATCCACCGTGAGAGTCAGATGTGAGGATTAAGGGGTAAACTGCTGGAGAAAAAGCAGCAGGATAAAGCAGAGCAGAATTTAAACATGGAAGAGACGCAGCCGGATCCGGTTTGAGACCCAAAGAACGAGGTGCGCCGCCTCACTGACTGATATTGGAAATCAATGTGAGCCTTTAAACCAATCAGCAGGAGCAGATAAGTTATCCTGTTCAGGTCGATATTTATTACACCGATCCACTGAAACATGTAGATACACGTTAGTGGTGTTTTACATCATTTCCTGATGTTTTGAAGCTGATTTTTTTTAGACTCTACTGGTGTGAATAGGTTTACATGGACAACATGTAAACAAAAATAACTCTTTAAAAAACTTGAATTCATATGAGCTTCAACATTTATTTTCAATTTGGGGTCAAAAGAGTATTTTTGCATTTGACTGATATTTTATCAGATGTTTTTGAGATTGATTGATGTATTTTGTTATCATTAGGAGAAAGGTCAAAGGCAGAAGAGATAGATTATGATTTAAAAAAAACACTAAAAGATCTGAATAATTCATCAACAAAATACATCAATCAATCTCAAAAACATCTGATAAAATATTAAACATTTGGAATATCTATTGAACTCTGATCCTGAAATCTGGAATCAACTCCCTCTCTCATGGCAACTAAACAACAATATATATTGTGTTGAGGCGCTTACCAAGGTCAAATACACACATATGCTTCTACACACATTACACTCTCATACTTTAACACAAAGGCCTTTGTATTTGTAACAGATACAGAAACTGAATCATCTCCTCACTCCCATCTCCAAGCAAATAGAGATTTAGGTGACGCAGGACATCGGATGACCACTGGGCGTGTTCTTAGATCATAAGCAACGAATCTTCCCGTTTTTAAACACATTCTGTATAGACACGGGGCCGCTGGTTTTCAATTCTAGTCTGTGATGGTAAGCGTCTCTTTTTTTTAGCGCTAAAAAAGAATAAAAAACGTAAAGTCTGATTGCTTTGTGTTGGCTGATTTGCTGCTCGTGCGCTTGCACGTTTTTGGTCTATCGGGTTTAGAATACATGATGGTTTTTTACAACACTGGTTAAAAATAAAAAAAACAACAACGGCGCAGAGTGAAAACTGGATGAAAGAGGAAAGGATTCCCATATTTAACCTCCTCAGACCCCGCATCCTCATATGAGGACATTACATTTTGCTGTTCTGCACCATGATCCTTAATTTGTGCAAATTTTGACCAATTGTCCTCATCTGGGCGGCATGACCGCACCACCTAGTGGCCTCACAATGAAATTACACTCATTTGAAAAAAACAAAACAAACCAGCATGGCGGGGATGACGGCCAATTTCTTCTACGGCAGCTCCCGACAGAAACATGGACAAGGTAAAAATCCTAATCTAATTTTATGATTGAAACTAGTTTATTTATGCACAATAATGTCTGTAGCTCCACCTGGCATGCTAATTTGATATATTTGAGTAATATTAGCAAGCTACAACGTCTGTAAACATGACGTACTTGTTTGAGGACATCAAGTCTAGCTTCAGTGCAAAAACGTAAAATGTTTCCAAGAGCATTTGTGTTTATTTCTAGACAAAATGTCTAATTTCTAGTGAAAATAAGTCTTATTACACTTAAAATAAATCTTATTACTCTTAAAATAAGACTCATCCTCCAAAAATGGTGCAGGTTTTCCCTGTTTTCTGTCAAGATGGCTGCCATAAAAAAATGGTCCTTGCTACATCACTTTGAGATGATCTAATTGGTTTTGTTTTTAGGTGAACCTAACTGGTACAGTCATGAAGAACAGGATCCCAAAAACCAATGCAGAAGCTTCCAAGTGACAAGATCATGAAGCAGCAAGGCAGATGTACCTCCGGTCCTCCGCATCAGTTGTCAGGGGAGATGGGAAACTGAATGTAGTGAAATGGTTTGACAACAAGCCTGTCCTGATGCTCTCTGCTGTCCACGCTAAGGAGCCAGAGGACACCTGCAGCGGTGGTCCAAGTAGGACAAATGCTACTTAACCATCAGACGACCAAATATTGTACAGGAGTACAATGCAAAGATGGGTGGGGTAGACTTATCAGACAGAATGATGAGTTCGCTATGACATGTTCATAATGAAGATCATAGACTTTGCACTTTTATCTGCACTTTTGTGTTTGACAGTATAAAATAAACCTTTGTACTTTGTTAACCAATGGTGTCTTCATTGTGAAAGTCTGGACAGAAAGCAGCGTAAATGTACATCTGTGAAACACAGATGTAAATAATGACATTGATTTAATGGTCTTATCGTCACACAGATAGACCCGATGTCCTCGTATGAGGACATTTGGTTTTGAGATAACCACTTATTGTAGAAAGCTAAAATTTCATTTTTAGGCTAATTGGGTCCTCTGATCCCAAATGGTAAAGGAAAAAATTTATATGCAAAAACAGACCCATTGTCCTCATGTGGTTTTGACATAGTTCAAGAGCACATAGAAAGCTAAAATGTAATTTCAACTAAATTAGGTCAGACTAATCCCAAATAGTAAGGAGACATAAGAAATGCACATCAAACAAAAGCCCAGGTCTCAGGAGGTTAAACATAGCAATTAAGGCAATGCACTAGTGGTAAACAACGCTCCATCATGAACACAGACCAAGGAGCAACAAGCAGAAATAACCAAACACTGTGACAGTTCTCACTTTTTCTCCTGCTGCATGAAGCCAGGCAGCACAGAACTATCACAGAGCAATGAGCATGCTCTGTGTGCTCTGGTTTTATTGATTCACCAATTAAATTAATATCAATTAAAATAATGACAGCTACTGCAGATGTTTGTACCTATCCGGTGCAAGATGATCTTGGGTATCTGGGTAAAATCCATCAGTCTGCGCTGATCGTCCATCTCTTCCTCCATCTTAACGTTGATTTCTTTCCACTCTGTGAATGTTTCTTCAGCAGGAGTTTCCTGCTGCTTGATAAACTCTCTGAGGCTGAACTGAAGACATTTTTACTGAAAACACAGAAACATTTAACTAAACTGCAAAACAGTCTTCAAGAGGAAAAGTAAAGCCAGACATTTGCTCTGTTTTTATGTTTCACGTGTTTCACTGTTGCTGTGCTGAAGAACCTGGAAGTGATTATTAGTTTGGCTTTAAATTTTCTGCTGAGTCTTCTTTTAAAGTCCTGGAGGGCTGATGCCCTGAAACCTTTAGCTGAGCCTCTGCTGCACCACCTGAATAGAGTAATTAGGTCATTAAGGCTCTGCAGATCTGATCCACACAAGGAGGAGGTAATTATGGTGATTTCATTGCAGTGTTTTGTACCTGTGGCTCATCTAAACACTGCAGGTCACCTTGAGGACTGGAGTTTGACACCTGTGGTTTAGTTACAATAGATCAGTCTGGAGAAAACACTGATGATGTTTTGTTGTTCTTGCAATAACTAATAAAATCCTGATTCTGTGAAAGTAACATATATATTGTCTATTTTTATAAAGATATTTCAGATAAGTGTGAAGTTAACCAGGATGCTTTTATTGTTCTGTTGGTTTAAATATAAAGCATTTTGTTAATATTTAGAGGTAGATTTATTTAACCTTCCTAATTTTACTTTAATAAATTGCTGCACTTTTAGCTGCTGTTCAATCTGCCAGGTTTCTGCAACCTGGATCTCTGGAGACTCAAGTGGCTCTTTGGCTCATTTATTATATCAAACTATAAAATATTGATCTGTTGTTTTGTTTCATTCTTTTTAAGTGTCGTCATGAAACCGATCACATTGGCCCTTGTGGTAAATTTGGCCTCTAAACCAAACTCCTTATTGGTATCAATATTTTCAGAAATTCTCTTTAAAATACCAGAATATTCACATAACTGTTATACTTTTGTCAGTCTGAGGAGACACTGAATATTGAATTAGGTGTTATGATCAGTTACTCAGTAATTCACCAAATACTTCAAAAGAAAATACAGAGGAAGAACATTGTTCCAGCAGGAATATTAAATAAATAGAATGATAAACCTGACCTTTACTATTATATAAGATCAAAATATAGTTTATGTTCCATGACTCCTTCACTTCTAACTCACCAGTTTAAGTACTGAAGGTTGTTTAAAATGATTAATTGTACTTGCTTTGAATTTTAAAGTTTTGATTATTTAGGTTCATTCTTTGTTAAATTATGGCTCTTTTTGTTTTCTCTCTTATTAGTATAAATATAGAACTCAGTCTGTTAAGTGTTGAATGAAAAGAATATCGACTTTATTAGAATGTATGCAACGTTGAGGAAGAGATGATCTCTGAGAATTGCTGCTGTTTATGTATATGAAGGTTTTCCTGATTTACTTTTTGTTTTAAACAGGTTTTATTCCAGCCTCTATAATTATGTAAATCTAGTCTTTCACACAGTTTTCTACTAAACAGGACAAAAGAAAAGGATCATCATTATAATAGTTTATTTTCTAAAATTACATTAATAGTTTCAATCTGAAATTCAATTCATATCATCAATACATTTTCTAAGCAGGAAAATTATTAAAACCATGTCAAAGAAATGCATCCATTCTCCAAATCATTGAAATAAATAAATAAGTACAAAGAATAAAAACACAATAAAGTTTCCAACATTTTAGAAGTCTAAATCTCAAATCATTTAAAGTCATCGTTTCTTTAGAGACAATCTCCCTCAGTCTGATTAAATAAAATAGAAATATAAAACTGCCAGAATAAAATCCAAGTCGGTTGCAATTACTCCACTTCCAAACAGCAACTTACTGAGAATCTTGAGGTTCACATTGTGCCATCAAACCTGTGCGAGTTCTCATGTGAACAGTTACATTTGTTTTGAGTGAACCTTTTTCTAATGAATCTACAAAATAAAAGCTTCCAACCCGTGTGAATCTTCATGTGATGACTTAAACTGGATCTATACACAAAACATTTTCCTCGCTTTTCACTAAGGGTGCAGACATGACATGGTGAGCTGGTCTAATAGTCAAACCTCACAGCGGAGAACAGAACAGTGGCTGAGGTCAATAACGTTGAGGAATCAGATCAGCTTCACATGCACGTATCTGCTGCTCACCAATGTCCCAAAATTAAGGAAATCAACATTTATTAATCAGCCAGCTGATAAATGAATGCACAGCTACTTCTGACATGTGTGAATTCTGTTGTGAGATGTTAAGTGCTGTTTTTGAGTGAAACTTTTTCCACAAATCCCACATGAGAAAGGCTTGTCACCAGTGTGAATTCTGTTGTGAGAAGTTAAGTGCTGTTTTTGAGTGAAACTTTTTTCACAAATCCCACATGAGAAAGGTTTCTCACCTGTGTGAGATCTCATGTGAACAGTTAAACTTTGCTTTTGAGTGAAACTTCTTCCACAGGTCTCACATGAGAAAGGTTTCTCACCTGTATGAATCGTCATATGAGCAAGTAACTGACATTTAGACACAACATTTTTTCCACAGGTTGTGCAGGTGTAAGATTTCTCACCAAAGAAAATTCTCTTGTGTCTGTTTAAAGAGGCGTTTAGACGGAAACATTTTCCACAAGCTGGACAAGTGAACGGTTTTTCACCTGTATGAATTCTCATGTGATCATTTAAACGACTCTTGTAAGGGTAACGTTTTCCACAGGTGGAACATTTGAAAGGTTTCTTAGCCGTGTGAGTTTTCTTGTGATTCATCAAGGAACTATTTCGAGAAAAGGTTTTATCACAAATTTGACAAGAATATAGATTTTGGTCTGGTTGAGCTTTCATGTGCGTTTCTTGTTCTGAAGTCTCTGTTGAGTTTTTCTGCTGTTTGTTCAAAATGTCATCAGTTTCCTGTTTCATCACAAGATGATCTTCATCCTGACTAATGCAAAGTTGCTCCTCTTCCTCTTTGATCTGCAGAGGTTCTGGTTCCTCTTGTTCCTGTTTTATCTGTAGAGGTTCTGGTTCCTCTTGATCCCATTTTATCTGTAGAGGTTCTGGTTCCTCTTGTTCCCGTTTCATCTGCAGAGGTTCTGGTTCCTCTTGTTCCTGTTTTATGTTCAGAGGTTCTGGTTCCTCTTGATCCAGTTTTATCTGCAGAGGTTCTGGATGATCTTGATCTGAAGTGAAGTTTCTCTCTGGTTTCTGAGCTCATTTAGATCCTCCTCCTCTTTGCAAACACTGCATTGTGGGAGATCTGGACAAAAAAGTCAAAATGTGAGGTCACACAATAAATTCTTCACTTTAACAAAAACTAAAATGAAAATATTCTTCATCAGGAGTCGTGCTGTGGTAGCGCAACCCACGTTTGGAGGCCTTCAATCCTCCACACGGCCGTCACGGGTTTGATTCCCGGACCAGACAATATTTGTTGAATGTCTTTCCTTACCAGATTCCTGTCAGCCTTCTTTGTATCTGTGTATCGTTTCACTATAAATGGTTCACTTATTTGCATAAATTAAAATGCAAAATATCTAAACAGAACAAGATCTTATGAAATAGGAGCGTATCCCTGCACACATTTAATGAGCACAAGCTGCCGGTCTGTGTATCGTTTCACTATAAATGGTTCACTTTTTAGCGGCACTGAAGTGAAAGTGCTGAGCAAACCTTATCAGGCGGAAAGTGAGAGAAAACGGTGGATTGAAATCCACCGTGAGAGTCAGATGTGAGGATTAAGGGGTAAACTGCTGGAGAAAAAGCAGCAGGATAAAGCAGAGCAGAATTTAAACATGGAAGAGACGCAGCCGGATCCGGTTTGAGACCAAAACAACGAGGTGCGCCGCCTCACTGACTGATATTGGAAATCAATGTGAGCCGTTGAACACAGATTCAACAGCCTGCCCCAGAGCGAGGAAGAAGGTCATGACCACGCCTGTGGATTCGGCCAGCTCCCGGAGAAACACCTTTGGTCCGTAGATCATCGGCAGGGTACCCAAGTATCCGTTAGAGAGACCCAGCAGGCAGTTGAAGACCACAGGGTAAACATCATGGGGGAACAGCACAGTATGGAGATGGTCCCGTGGCTGGTAGTTACAGAACATGAGAAGTGGACTTCAGGAAATCCAGACCCACCCACACACCACTCCTCATCAACGACTCAGCAGTGGAGGTCTTCAGCAGCACCAAGTTCCTGGGGGTGCACATCAACGACAACCTCAGCTGGTCTCCCCACATCTCCTCACTGGTGAAGAAGGGCCAGCAGCGCATGCACTTCCTGCGTCGGATGAAGAGAGCATCCCTCCCGCCCCCCATCCTTCAGACCTTCTACAGAGGGACCATCGAGAGCCAACTGACCAGCTACATCTCCATCTGGTCTGGGAGCTGCAGGGCCTCTGACTGGAAGTCTCTACAGAGGGTGGTGAGGACAGGGGAGAAGATCACGGGGGCTCTGCTCCCCTGCATCAAGGGCATCGCAGAGAGGCGCTGCCTATCCCGCGCTCACCAGATCCTCTCCGACCCCACCCACCCCAACCATGGACTGTTTCCCCCCTGGCGTCTGGAAGAAGGTTCTGCAGCATCTTGTGCAGAACAACCAGACTACTGAACAGTTTCTTCCCCCGGGCCATCAGACTGCTTAACGCCACATAACACCCCTCCACACACACACACACACACACACACACACACACACACACACACATACACACACACACACACACACACACACACACACACACACACACACACACACACACACACACACACACACACCAAATCACCCCCCATGGACATGGTCAATACATGCACTTTAGTTTATTTCACAACACTGAACCTGTGTATTCTATGGCACTTGTATTGTATTTATTTATTTATTGTGTAGTATAAGGTTTTAGCTCTGCTACACTGGTAGCCAAGTAACGACATTTCGTTGTCAAGATTCACCTTGTGTTTTTTTTTTTTTGTACAATGACAATAAAGGAAGTCTAAGTCTAAGCCGGATCCGGTTTGAGACCCAAAGAACGAGGTGCGCCGCCTCACTGACTGATATTGGAAATCAATGTGAGCCTTTAAACCAATCAGCAGGAGCAGATAAGTTATCCTGTTCAGGTCGATATTTATTACACCGATCCACTGAAACATGTAGATACACATTAGTGGTGTTTTACATCATTTCCTGATGTTTTGAAGCTGATTTTTTTCAGACTCCACTGGTGTGAATAGGTTTACATGGACAACATATAAACAACAATAACTCTTTTAAAAACTTGAATTCATATGAGCTTCAACATTTATTTTCAATTTGGGGTCAAAAGAGTATTTTTGAATTTGACTGATATTTTATCAGATGTTTTTGAGATCGATTGATGTATTTTGTTATCATCAGGAGAAAGGTCAAAGGCAGAAGAGATAGATTATGATAAAAAAAAACACTAAAAGATCTGAATAATTCATCAATAACAAAATACATCAATCAATCTCAAAAACATCTGATAAAATATTAAACATTTGAAATATCTATTGAACTCTGATCCTGAAATCTGGAATCAACTCCCTCTCTCATGGCAACTAAACAACAATATATATTGCGATAGACTTGATCAGCATCAGTAAACAAAACATTAGATCCACACCTCAGGATGGGTTTAGAGGAATCAATAAACCTATCAGTCATGCTTTTGGACTTTGGGAGGAAGCCGGAGTACCCGGAGAGAACCCACACAAGCAAGGGGAGAACATGCAATATTCGTGCAAAAAGACTCGGCATGAAGCCCCGGAGGTCAGCCGGAGAGTATCTGATGACCTGGCGACAAGGAGATTAGAATCTGATGGTCTGGGAACTCGAGGCCTCAAGTTCCCATGGCACCGCAGTCCTGCGGGCCCAAGCTCTCCTGCCAGCATCTTCTGCCATCAGCCCCTAAGTGTCAAGCTCCCTTGACACTGCAGTCCTTTCTAATTAGAATTCAACCCAGTACTTCGCAGTACCTGCTCGGTATGTGTGCAGAATAGAATTGGAGATCCCTCCGATCAGACGTGCGATTACTGACCGCTGCTCCTGTGGCTGGTCTGAAACCGACTGGCTGTCTTCGTGGGTTTCCTCTTCAGGTGGCTGCCGGTTCTGCTGTTCTACTCTGTCCCTCGTCTTTTTGGTCTGCTTTTCCTCTTCCGAGACATTTCCGCGACTTCTCAGCTTCAGGTCGGTGTTTTCCTGTTCATAGGCGGTGTTTATATTCTCCAAGGCGATGGTTTTCTGCTCCAGGGCCAAGCTTTTCAGCTGCAGGGCGGTGCTCATTTCACCAAGGCAGCGCTTCTTTTCTCCAGAGCGAAGCTTTTCAGCTTCAGGCCGGTGTTTTCCTTCTCCAGAGAGATTTTAACCTCCTCCAAAGCGGTGTTTTTCTGCCCCAGGGTGGTGTTTTCTTGCTTGAAGGTGGTATTTATTTGTGCCAAGGCAGTGGTTTTCTGCTCCAGGGCACGTTTTTGCTGCTCCAAGGTATTGATTTTCTCATCAAGAAGGTGCTTTTCTTCTCCAGAGCGGTGCTTTTCTGCTTCAAGGCGGTGTTTACCTTCTGCAGGGAAGTGTTTGCCTGCTCCAGCGCGGTACTTTCTTGCACCAGAGCGGTCTTTTCCTTCTCCATGGCGGTGTTCTTTAGCTCCAAGGCGATGCTTTTTTTTCTCCAGAGTGCTCTTCATTTTCTCCAAGGCAGGTTTTTCTCCTCCAAAGCTCTCTTTTCGATCTCTAAGGCTGCGTTTTTCTGACCCATTGCAATATATTTTTTCTCCAGATCGTCATTCTTCTTCTCTAAGATGGTGTTTTGTGTCTGTAAGCTGTGTTTCTCTCCTCCAAGGCAGTCTTTTCGATCTTTAAGGCAGTATATTCTCCTCCAAGGTGGCCTGTTTCTTCTCTAGATCGGCGATATCTTCCTTTAAAGTTTTATTTCCCTCCAACTGTTTTTTCAAGTCTTCGTCTTTCTGCCGAAGGAGAGCGTCTACTTCAAGCGCAGCTTTTTTCACGTTGAGAACTTGGATGTTCAGCTCCTCATTGGCTTTCAGCAGAGACTTTCGCTCGATGGACATCATGCTGACTTGTTTCAAATGTCATTGAGCTGCTGCGTCTGTCTCGCTATGATCCGTTGCAATTCCTTGTCTTTGCAATCAGTAGACTTATTCATCTTACTGCTCTTATTCATTTTTAACTCTTTCTCTCAGAAAATTTGAAAATCGATCAGAAAAGGTACTAACTGTACTAACACGCGAATAATACAATCCTTGTGCTTTCTCTCCAACTGCTGCAATAGCTATGACCGTAGATTCAGAAGTGATGCATTGTCTCTCCACAAAGGGTGCATCACTCTTTGTGACATCAAATTCTGTGATGTCACAAACTGATGTCACCACCTCAGAAGGACAACAAGAAAACTGCTGAAGTTTGAATAAAAACAAACTTTACGACTGAATGCAGCTCGGCTCGCTGATGCGATTCTGGAACGAACCGAACGTTAAAGATGGCGTCAAATGAGGACGGTTGAGAGCGGTTACCAGACAAGGCAAGAGTAAAGAAGCAGTAATTCATTGCAGGAAATGCAGCCGGACGAGACGGAGAAAAGTAAAAAACCAAGAGTTTAGACTGAAAAATAGAGAAAACGGCGCAGTGAAAGAAAATCCCAGGTGAGGAGCCAGTAAGATGGTTTTTTAAACTGGACTCCAGCCGAGTACGAACAATCCGTTTGTATATTGGCTCTGTTGAAAAACTTTAACAATAAGAAATTGGTAAAAACTTTAACTTTTGGTACAATATAGTAAAAAGTACATATTTTATTTAGCCAATGTATATATATTTATTTAACTTTCTAGAGTTTAAAAATCAACACCTTCAATATCTGTAATTATTCTTGATTTGATTTAATTATAACGTTTGAATTAACATCTGTATGTATGTTCATGTTATTTGTTTGAAATAAAGTTAAAAAAACACTCTGGTTACCTAGCAACGAGATCCGTTGAGCAACTGACAGTCGCAGTTTAAAGTTTCACCACTTTTCCTCATAACTGGTTAAAAATAAAAAACAACGGCGCAGAGTGAAAACTGGATGAAAGAGGAAAGGATTCCCATATTTAAACATAGCAATTAAGGCAATGCACTAGTGGTAAACAACGCTCCATCATGAACACAGACCAAGGAGCAACAAGCAGAAATAACCAAACACTGTGACAGTTCTCACTTTTTCTCCTGCTGCATGAAGCCAGGCAGCACAGAACTATCACAGAGCAATGAGCATGCTCTGTGTGCTCTGTTTATTGATTCACCAATTAAATTAATATCAATGTATACAATCAATTAAAATAATGACAGCTACTGCAGCTGTTTCGTACCTATCCGGTGCAAGATGATCTTGGGTATCCGGGTAAAATCCATCAGTCTGCGCTGATCGTCCATCTCTTCCTCCATCTTAACGTTGATTTCTTTCCACTCTGTGAATGTTTCTTCAGCAGGAGTTTCCTGCTGCTTGATAAACTCTCTGAGGCTGAACTGAAGACATTTTTACATTAAACACAGAAATATTTAACTAAACTGCAAAACAGTCTTCAAGAGGAAAAGTAAAGCCAGACATTTGCTCTGTTTTTATTTTTCACATGTTTCACTGTTGCTGTGCTGAAGAAACTGGAAGTGATTATAGTTTGGCTTTAAATTTTCTGCTGAGTCTCTTCTTTTAAAGTCCTGGAGGGCTGATGCCCTGAAACCTTTAGCTGAGCCTCTGCTGCACCACCTGAATAGAGTAATTAGGTCATTAAGGCTCTGCAGATCTGATCCACACAAGGAGGAGGTAATTATGGTGATTTCATTGCAGTGTTTTGTACCTGTGGCTCATCTAAACACTGCAGGTCACCTTGAGGACTGGAGTTTGACTCCTGTGGTTTAGTTACAATAGATCAGTCTGAGAAAACACTGATGATGTTTTGTTCTTCTTGCAATAACTAATAAAGTCCTGATTCTGTCAAAGTCACATATATATTTTCTATTTTTATAAAGATATTCAGATAAGTATAAAGTTAACCAGGATGCTTTATTGTTCTGTGGTTTAAATTTAAAGCCTTTAGTTAATATTTAGAGGTAGATTTTATTTTAACCTTCCTAATTTTACTTTAATAAATTTTTGCACTTTTAGCTGCTGTTCAATCTGCCAGGTTTTCTGCAACCTGGATCTCGGAGACTCAAGAGGCTCTTTGGCTCATTTATTATATCAAACTATAAAATATTGATCTGTTGTTTTGTTTCATTCTTTTTTAAGTGTCGTCATGAAACCGATCACATTGGCCCTTGTGGTAAATTTGGCCTCTAAACCAAACTCCTTATTGGTATCAATATTTTCAGAAATTCTCTTTAAAATACCAGAATATTCACATAACTGTTATACTTTTTCAGTCTGAGGAGACACTGAATATTGAATTGTTGTTATGATCAGTTACTCAGTAATTCACCAATACTTCAAAAGAAAATACAGAGGAAGAACATGTTCCAGCAGGAATATTAAATAAATAGAATGATAAACCCTGACCTTTACTATTATATAAGATCAAAATATAGTTTATGTTCCATGACTCCTTCCTTCTAACTCACCAGTTTAAGTACTGAAGGTTTGTTTAAAATGATTAATTGTACTTGCTTTGAATTTTAAAGTTTTGATTATTTAGGTTCATTCTTTGTTAAATTATGGCTCTTTTGTTTTATCTCTTATTAGTATAAATATAGAACTCAGTCTGTTAAGTGTTGAATGAAAAGAATATCGACTTTATTAGAATGTATGCAACGTTGAGGAAGAGATGATCTCTGTGGACTGCTGCTGTTTATGTATATGAAGGTTTTCCTGATTTACTTTTTGTTTTAAACAGGTTTTATTCCAGCCTCTATAATTATGTAAATCTAGTCTTTCACACAGTTTTCTACTGAACAGGAAAAAAGAAAAGATCATCATTATAATAGTTTATTTTCTAAATTATATAAATAGTTTCAATCTGAAATTCAATTCATATCATCAATACATTTTTTAAGCAGGAAAATTAAAACCATGTCAAAGAAATGCATCCATTTCTCCAAATCATTGAAATAAAATAAATATTACAAAGAATAAAAACACAATAAAGTTTCCAACATTTTAGAAGTCTAAATCTCAAATCATTTAAAGTCATCGTTTCTTTAGAGACAATCTCTCCCTCAGTCTGATTAAATAAAATAGAAATATAAAACTGCCAGAATAAAAATCCAAGTCAGTTGCAATACTCCACTTCCAAACAGCAACTTACTGAGATCTTGAGGTTCACATTGTGCCATCAGACCTGTGCAAGTCTCATGTGAACAGTTACATTTGTTTTGAGTGAACCTTTTTCTAATGATCTACAAAATAAAAGCTTCCAACCCGTGTGAATCTCCATGTGATGACTTAAACTGGATCTATACACAAAACATTTTCCTCACTTTTCACTAAGGGTGCAGACATGACATGGTGAGCTGGTCTAATAGTCAAACCTCACAGCGGAGAACAGAACAGTGGCTGAGGTCAATACTTGAGGAATCAGATCAGCTTATGCATGTATCTGCTGCTCACCAATGTCCCAAAATTAAGAAAATCAACATTTATTAATCAGCCAGCTGATAAATCAATGCACAGCTACTTCTCACCAGTGTGAATTCTGTTGTGAGAAGTTAAGTTGTGTTTTTGAGTAAAACTTTTTCCACAAATCCCACATGAGAAAGGTTTCTCACCTGTGTGAATTCTGTTGTGAGAAATTAAGTTGTGTTTTTGAGTAAACTTTTTCCACAGATCCCACATGAGAAAGGTTCTCACCTGTGTGAATTCTGTTGTGAGCAAATTAAGTTGTGTTTTTGAGTAAAACTTTTTCCACAGATCCCACATGAGAAAGGTTTCTCACCTGAGTGAATTTTGTTGTAGAAATTAAGTGCTGTTTTTGAGTGAAACTTTTTCCACAAATCCCACATGAGAAAGGTTTCTCACCTGTGTGAGATCTCATGTGAACAGTTAAACTTTTTTATGAGGGAACATTTTCCACAGGCCTCACATGAGAATGGCTTCTCAACCAGTGTGAATTCTGATGTGAGAAGTTAAGCTCTGTTTGTGAGTGAAACCTTTTCCACAAATCCCACATGAGAAAGGTTTCTCACCTGTGTGAGATCTCATGTGAACATTTTAAACTTTTTTTATGAGGGAAACATTTTCCACAGGCCTCACATGACAATGGCTTCTCACCTGTGTGAATTCTGTTGTGAGAAGTTAAGTTGTGTTTTTGAGTGAAACTTTTTCCACAAATCCCACATGAGAAAGGTTTCTCACCTGTGTGAGATCTCATGTGAACAGTTAAACTTTGCATTTGAGTGAACCTTTTTCCACAGGTCCTCACATGAGAAAGGTTTCTCACTGTGTGAATTCTGATGTGATTAACTATTTTATGTTTACTCCGGAAACTTTTCCCACAGGTCTCACATGAAAAAGGTTTCTCACCCGTGTGAATTCTGATGTGATTAACTAACTTATATTTCCTCTGGAAACTTTTTCCACAAGTCTCACAGGAGAAAGGTTTCTCACCTGTATGAATCGTCATATGAGCAAGTAACTGACATATAGACACAACATTTTTCCACAGATTGTGCATGTGTAAGATTTCTCACCAAAAAAATTCTCTTGTGTCTGTTTAAAGAGTCCGTTAGATGGAAACATTTTCCACAAGCTGCACAAGTGAACGGTTTTTCACTGTATGAATTTCATGTGATCAATTAAACGACTCTCTCTAGGGTAACGTTTTCCACAGGTGGAACATTTGAAAGGTTTCTTAGCCGTGTGACTTTTCATGTGATTCATCAAGGAATTATTTTGAGAAAAGGTTTTATCACAAATTTGACAAGAAATAGATTTTGGTCTGGTTGAGCCTTTCATGTGTGTTTCTTGTTCTGAGTCTCTTTTGGGTTTTTTCTGCTGTTTGTTCAAAATGTCATCAGTTTCCTGTTCATCACAAGATTCTCTTCATCCTGACTGATGGAAAGTTGCTCCTCTCCTCTTGATCTGCAGAGGTTCTGGTTCCTCTTGATCCCGTTTTATCTGCAGAGGTTCTGGTTCCTCTTGTTCCTGTTTCATCTGCAGAGGTTCTGGTTCCTCTTGATCCAGTTTCATCTGCAGAGGTTCTGGTTCCTCTTGTTCCAGTTTCATCTGCAGAGGTTCTGGTTCCTCTTGTTCCAGTTTCATCTGCAGAGGTTCTGTTCCTCTTGATCCAGTTTCATCTGCAGGTTCTGGTTCCTCTTGATCCAGTTTCATCTGCAGAGGTTCTGGTTCCTCTTGTTCCAGTTTCATCTGCAGAGGTTCTGGTTCCTCTTGTTCCAGTTTCATCTGCAGAGGTTCTGGTCCTCTTGTTCCAGTTTCATCTGCAGAGGTTCTGGATAATCTTGATCTGAAGTGAAGTTTCTCTCCGGGTTTCTGAGCTCATTTAGATCCTCCTCCTCTTTGCACACACTGCATTGTGGAGATCTGGACAAAAAAGTCAAAATATGAGGTCACACAATAAATTCTTCACTTTAACAAAAACTAAAATGAAATGTTCTTCATCAGGGGTCGTGCTGTGGTAGCGCAACCCACGATTGGAGGCCTTCAATCCTCCACACGGACGTCACGGGTTTGATTCCCGGACCAGACAATATTTGTTGAATGTCTTTCCTTACCAGATTCCTGTCAGCCTTCTTTGTATCTGTGTATCGTTTTCACTATAAATGTTTCACTTATTGCATAAATTACATGCAAAATATCTAAACAGAACAAGATCTTATGAAATAGGAGCGTATCCCTGCACACATTTAATGAGCACAAGCTGCCGGTCTGTGTATCGTTTCACTATAAATGGTTCACTATTTAGCGGCACTGAAGTGAAAGTGCTGAGCAAACCTTATCAGGGGGAAAGTGAGAGAAAACGGTGGATTGAATCCACCGTGAGAGTCCAGATGTGAGGATTAAGGGGTAAAACTGCTGGAGAAAAAGCAGCAGGATAAAGCAGAGCAGAATTTAAACATGGAAGAGACGCAGCCGGATCCGGTTTGAGACCAAAACAACGAGGTGCTCCGCCTCACTGACTGATATTGGAAATCAATGTGAGCCTTTAAACCATCAGCAGGAGCAGATAAGTTATCCTGTTCAGGTCGATATTTATTACACCGATCCACTGAAACATGTAGATACACATTAGTGGTGTTTTACATCATTTCCTGATGTTTTGAAGCTGATTTTTAGACTCCACTGGTGTGAATAGGTTTACATGGGACAACATGTAACAACAATAACTCTTTAAAAAACTTGAATTCATATGAGCTTCAACATTTATTTTCAATTTGGGGTCAAAAGAGTATTTTTTGAATTTGACTGATATTTTATCAGATGTTTTTGAGATTGATTGATGTATTTTTGTTATCAGGAGAAAAAGTCAAAGGCAGAAGAGATAGATTATGATAAAAAAAACACTAAAAGATCTGAATAATTCATCAACAAAATACATCAATCAATCTCAAAAACATTTGATAAAATATAAACATTTGGAATATCTATTGAACTCTGATCCTGAAATCTGGAATCAACTCCCTCTCTCATGGCAACTAAACAACAATATATATTGTGTTGAGGCGCTTACCAAGGTCAAATACACACATATGCTTCTACACACATTACACTCTCATACTTTCACACAAAGGCCTTGTATTTGTAACAGATACAGAAACTGAATCATCTCTCACTCCCATCTCCAACAAATAGAGATTTAGGTGACGCAGGACATCGGATGACCACTGGGCGTGTTCTTAGATCATAAGCAACGAATCTTCCCGTTTTTAAACACATTCTGTATAGACACGGGGCCGCTGGTTTTCAATTCTAGTCTGTGATGGTAAGCGTCTCTTTTTTTTAGCGCTAAAAAAGAATAAAAAAACGGTAAAGTCTGATTGCTTTGTGTTGGCTGATTTGCTGCTCGTGCGCTTGCACGCTTTTGGTCTATCGGGTTTAGAATACATGATGGTTTTTCACAACAATTGGTAGCAGAGGATGGTTGCGTGTTTGAGACACGAGCAGAGATTGGGACTGGCCGTTTGGGCGCAGCCTGCCGGATAAGTACTCTGGTGTTGGGCCCACAAAAGGTGAGGAAGCTTTTCCTTAATACACACCATTGTACTGTTTCCCTGGGTTGTCTAAATTCCAGTTATCAGCCGTTGTCAATATTGCTTTCACTGAGTTGTCTAAGTTGTCATTTGATTATAGTACTGCTTTCCGCTGGTTTGTCAAAGTGTTTCATTATTCATAGGAGCATAAGAAAAGAAAATAAAAAAAGAAAGAAAGTAAAGGTTGATTGGCTGGAAGCAGTGGGAACTGGCCGTCCCCCTCTTCTGCCGGACGCGGCAAAGGTAAAGGCTGGGTTTTGTCTGGTTTTACCCCGGGAGTACTGCCCTCGTAAACAGAACAGTGAGCCAATCTGAGTCAGCTTGAGAAACACAAGAAGCGGTGAAAGCTGTCCAGCATAAGTTAAAAGTTAAGATAAAAGTTGAAGATAAAAGTTAAGTTAAAAGTTAAGATAAAAGTGAAGATAAAAGTTGAAGATAAAAGTTAAGATAAAAGTTAAGTTAAAAGTTGAAGATAAAAGTTGAAGATAAAAGTTAATTAAAAAGTTGAGTTAAAAGTTGAAAAGTTAAGTTAAAAGTTCAGATAGAAGTTCAAGATAAAAGTTGAGTTAAAGTTGAGTTAAAGTTTAAGATAAAAGTTTAAGACAAAGGTTTAATAAAAGTTTAAGATAAAGGTTTAAGATAAAAGTTTAAGACAAAGGTTTAAGATAAAGTTTAAGACAAAGTTTAAGATAAAAGTTTAAGACAAAGGTTTAAGATAAAAGTTTAAGATAAGGTTTAGATAAAAGTTTAAGATAAAGGTTTAAGATAAAAGTTTAAGATAAAGGTTTAAGATAAAGGTTTAAGATAAAGGTTTAAGGTTGATCGCAATCTGACCCTCTAAAGTATTATAGATGAAGTTAAGTTAAAAAGTAATAATGGTTGACAAAAGAGGGCAAAAAATAAGAGCTGTAAAAGCGTGGATCCATTTCTATGTGAAGTTGTGTGTGTGTCTGTCTGTTGTGTGTGTAAGCCTCTGCCGCTGAGCAGACATTTCACTTCTAAATGTAGCGTTTTCTGTTCATTGCAATGTGTTTTGAAACCATGGTTGGCATTTAGAGATTGAGATTTGTTAAGGTTTTTGATTTTATCTGCTGTGTTGGTTTTCTCGCTGCCGTGCGAGCAGAATTGTTAAAAAAAAAAAAAAGGAGGAGAAAAGAGGTGATTTCTGAGTCTTAAAAAAATAAAAAATAAAAAAAAAATGGAGTTTGTGCTTGAACAGGAGAAATACGATTCAAAGTGGGGCACTGGGCCTTGGGTTGCGCTCGGTGAGCAAACAGACGCATTAACAACTTATTTGGTGGAGCATAATGAAGATCAGAATAAGAAGGAAAAAGCAAAACTGAAAAAAGGGATAGAAGTTCTGGTGCAGGAGAAAGGAGGAAACTTGATAGACAACCATTGGGAAATACTTGCTAAAAGGATAAATGATGCTAAGGGAAAACTGATCGAAGCCATGCAGCAAGAAGCAGAAGCAGGAATTCTCACTAGACTAGGCTGCAAAAAAGACAGAGAGAAAGCAGAGACAGAGGTCAGGCAGAGAGAAAAACTATTAGTTTCATGGCAGGGAATCTCTCGTGCATTTGAACACAAAAAACAGGAAGCTACCACCAGCTCTGAACAAGGACTGAATACACAGATTTCACTTGCACCCCCATATACACGGGAGACGTAACTCGCCCCAAGAGGCATATATGCCATAATTAACATTACAGAGGGACTTTGGCAGTCGAGGCAGAGACAGCCCCCTCGCAGGACTCATCAGGCGCATCCAGTGTGAATACAACTCCACAATGGACGGTATTAGATCAAACCCCTGACAAACCTCGAATGTCCGCACAGGACCCTATAGTTTGGTCACAGTTAAACATCACCTTTCTTAAGTCTGCTCAGAGGTTACAGGACTTGAGTGATAAGGCTGAACAGATGAGACACTGTCAAAACCAGCCAGTATCACTGCAGGAGGGAGCAGAGTTAGATCTGCTAACATCAGGAATGACTCTGGCTATGGGTGATTTTAGAGCAATAATAAGCAGATGCATGTCAGGTCATGAGAGAAGTGGAAATAATTCAACTGCAGTACACCTAGTCATTACACCTTTGACTCCAGCAATTAAACAGCAGTTTCCTTAGCAACAATCACCCTAATCACTAAATTTGAATGGGATTGTAACATGGATCCCAAAGAGTTTTCTGCAGATAAATAAATCTGCAGAAACCTGGCTCAAACAAACCACAGTTAACCCTAAAGGCCCACACACAAACTTAACTGTAATGTAAAAGGTGTCCCTGAACAGGTGTGAACATGTGAGATGGGAGTGACACGTTCTTCATTACCGATTAAAGGCACAGAAACAAGTTAAAAAAAAAAGAAAAAAGAACAGTCTGACACTAAGGATTTAGAGAATCAGTTGCTGAAACTCCAATTGCAGGAAGAAAAACAAAAACCGATTGAAAAAATAATAAAAGAGAATATGGACGAAGGCAGCTGCAGCAACAGACCCCATCACAAGGTACACATTCAGGGAGGGGTTCCAAATTACATGCAAAACACTAATCAATATGTGGGAGGACTGCTCCTCTCTCTCTCTATCCTTTTATGTATCCTCAAAACAGGTATGGAGGACCCTCATGGAGAAGGTGGCGTGGGGTTTGGTCGTGGACGGAGAGGCTTGGGACGAGGCCGTGGAGCAAGGGGTGGATGGTCTAAAGGGCATGACGTATGTTACTCCTGTGGCTGCCCTGGACATTGGGCCCGGCAATGCTGGGGCATACCACAAGGTCAACCAGGTGTTATACTTCACAATCCAGGTGTCATTCCCGCACCAAATGGACCCGTACAGTACTCTCAGTGGGACATGGAGCCCACACAGGGTGCCTACTGACACACCCCTGAGAACCCCAGGGACAGCGTGGGCACTGTTGACACCGGAGCCACACATTCCCACACTGAACTCCGTCCCTCTTTTGTCTGACATCACAAACTGTATCTTTAACAGGTTTCTCAGGGACTGAACAGAGTCTGCCATTCACTACGCCTCTGACCTTCAGGTTGGGCAAGCAACAAATGAAACATTTTTTGTTAGCTCCTATCAATTTGCTAGGAGAGACTTGCTGTAAAGATGCGAGCCACAGTCATGTGTTCTGCTGATGGACTAAATGTTGCTTTTCCGGATGGCACCTCCCTTCCTGGTGGAAATTTTCACACTGATGGACAGTTTCTCATTCAACCAGTGGTGTCTGACTGTGCTGACCTCTACTGGGGCCTCCTAACGACCTTACCCTCCAGCAGCCTGATGTCAACGTTCATGACCTGGAAGCCCTGGATCCTGGCTCTACGTCCCTATGTCTCACCGCCTGGCCCCCTCGTGTCACCCTTTTCTACGACAGGGACAACTCCGAGTGTACCAGGAAGCTTTCTTTTCCTCTTTGGGGAAAACGACCTGGGAGGTAAAAATTTCAGATATTTGTGGCTCCTGCTGCCTGTCTTACAGAACAACAATCAGAGTGGTATCAAATGTCTGAAGAAGCTGTGCCTCACATCTCTCTCTCTTTGCACCCTGAGCATCAAGCTAAAGAACTGGGCGGCGTGGTTAAACGGTCACTGGCAGCCACAGACTGAATTGTCACCGCAGCGCTAGATTTGTTTTTCTCCCCTCTCTCTTGACACATACAAGATCAGTTTTCAATGTCTGAAACAGTAGAGCTCCATCATGAACAAGCTTTCAGACGTCATGGTAGAAAGAAAATTTGAACACCCTTTAGCAAAACAAATGATAACATCTCTGCCTGCTTCTCTCTGGGCAGAATCGCCTACGGATGTTGGGCTTGTTTCCTGTTCTCCTATTCCATTTCAGGTGGACTCTGAGAGACCCCTCTGGATTCCTCAGTATCCACACAAACCCGCAGCTGAACAGGGCATCACAGAAACAATAACAGGGCTAATTGAGGCTGGCGTGCTGGAACCCTCACAGTCTGTTTGGAACACTCCCATTCTCCCAGTGGAGAAAAAAGGTACCGGTAAATACTGTAAATACAGGTGTAGTCCCTCCCGGACTACACCTTGCTGTTTTTCCTTGATGTTTCTGTAACAAAACTGGCTGTTAACGGAGTTTTGTTCCAGAAAAAGGGGGAGAGAGAAAAGTACTGATGGACGACATGGGAAAAAGGCATCACCCTTGCACACAACATGCAGTTGGGATAGCAAGCTCCAAACATTTCATTCACACATGCAGGCATAAACATGGCAGACTGTTTTGCAGAAGGAGAACCACACGAGTGTGCAGAGCTGGTGGCAAAGACAGAGAAGGTAAAACCAGACCTGGAAGCAGCTCCTCTGATGGGACCAGAGGTGAGACAGTTGTTTCAGACACACAGATTTGGCCATGGTGTGTTCCTCAGAGGAGGAATTAAAGACAAATTGACACTGGAAGAGGTGAAAAGATGCCAAAAGGGGGCGTCACTTGAAGAGAAAAACATGTGGAAGCACAGGGCGTCACTGAAACAAATAGATGCTAAAGGGGCCCAGTTGGCAGGTTAATTCTGCCCCTGGGAAAAAACAGGAGCTGTTGGACATGTGGGGACTAAACAGATGATGCACAACCTTAAAGAATGGTGGCACCCCTACATGCTTGACATGGTGAAACATTTTGTGAAAAATTGTGTAATGTGTGCACAGTTCAACCCTAAAAAAACTTTATATCCCCAACAGGGACAGTCTCCTCTACTTACATGTGCAGGGAAGAGATTGTGTTGGATTTCACAGACATGGTGAACACAGTGTAAGGCAAAAGATATTTGCTGGTTTGAGTTGTGTTGCTTTCACAGGGTGGCCAGAAGCCTGGCCAGCAGCAAAGGAGGACAGAAGGCAGTGATAAAATGTCTAATTAACCATTACATCCCCAGGCACGGCTTTCCAGAGAAAATCAGGTTGGACAATGGAACCCACTTTAAAAACAAGGACCTGCAAACAGTGGAGGCCCACCTCGGTCTAAAACACAGGTTTGGAACAGTGTACCGCCCACAATCTCAAGGAAAAGCGGAAACAATGAACCAGAACTGGAAAACAAAATTGGCTAAGGTTTGTGCACAAACAAAATTGAATTAGGTTGATGCATTACCTCTGGCTCTGATGTCCATCAGGTGTTCAATCAACTCCAGAACGGGACTGACACCATTTGAGCTCACCACCGGACAAAGCTTTCCAGGTCCCAGAACACCCACAGAGAATCCACTCCTTTTATCACTGCATGGTGTGCAGAAGTCACTACATGATGGCAACCCTAGCATTGTGCTCGGACTTGAGGCAAGCCGGGAAGACCCCCTAAAAGTGATTCAAATTAACCTCCTGACAAAACCAAACAATGAACCTGAAATTGGGACTGCCTTTTTAGATAAAAAGACTGGGGGTGTACTAACTTTTGACTACTCTAAATTGACTCCTGCTGATGTGATCATGTTAGCAACAGGTTATACAGGAACCAATTTGTGATTAAACTGGTTAACTGCAACAGTGCAACAATACCAAATGTCTAATTGTGTGGCCTGCGCAGCTGGACGACCTAGAACGTATACTGAGCCCGCTCCTTTGATTCGATCTGATGTTTGGGGTTTGTGCGTTTGTGCTATGGTCAGACTTTGAGCCCATGTCATAATGGTAGGAGAACAACAACCCCTGATTGACAGCATCTCCTCACGAGTAAAGCGCAGCGCATTTGATTTTACCACAAATTCATCCACTTATATTGACAGCATTGGTGTTCCCCGGGGAGTTCCAGACCAATACAAACTAGTGGACCAGGTTGTTGAAGGTTTTGAGAGTATTTTCCTATGGATACCATCCAACAAACATGTAGACAGAATCAATTATATTCATTATAATGCGCTGAGCTTAAGTAATTTAACTAGAGATGCAATTGAAGGTTTGTGCTATTTTTGGAGGTCTCTGTTGCGTCTTTGTGCCAAATCACACAGCGCCTGATGGAACGGTGACCAAGACGCTGGAAGGACTCAAGGCCCTGAGTAAAACCATGCAGGAGCAGTCCGGGAGTCCGACCCCCTGGACGTAAAACGACCGTGGAACTTCAACTTTCCAGTGTTTAGTGAATAAAGTCTAATCTTTTCTGGGTGTGCCGAAATGTGAGACTGTAGGAGCCTTCCGTGATTGATGTACCAATTTACATCTGAAACGCCATACTGAAGCCTGAGATCTTCACATTTCGTTGTTTGCATTTTCTTTTTAAGTATTGTCTAACATTTCTTCATATTAAAGTTTATCTTATTAACTTTTGGTTCATTGAATCTATTACCTAACACTTTAGGCATTTTGCATTTTTGTAACTATTATTCGGCTTATATTTTGTTGAGATTTACAGTATTACCTTAACATTTCGCTCACTGTACATTTTATCATTCTTTAACATTTTACTAATAGATTTTTAAATTATATAACTATTACTCATTTTTAACATTTTATTAATGTCACAGTTTATTAACATTCACATATTATTTGAAAAAAATGCACTCATTTATAGTTCATTAACACTCACATTTTCTTCTAACAATTAAACGTCCTTTAACATTTTATTTATTTATTTTTTAATGTTATTGTTTAGCCTGTAAGAGGGACATTGTGATTTCGATCCGCCGCCTTCGGAGGCGTGGGGAGCCCTATCTGTTTTACCCCAACAATGAAATGGCATGAAAGACAACAGCAAAGTTTGAAGACGGGTCAACATCGGTAATGAGCCTCGGGGGATGTTTCCAGATAGGGGCAATGTCTACTCAGGATGGAGAGCCCTCTTAATTTGTGTGGTCTCTTTGAGACCGAAAGGGGGAGCTGTTGAGGCGCTTACCAAGGTCAAATACACACATATGCTTCTACACACATTACACTCTCATACTTTCACACAAAGGCCTTTGTATTTGTAACAGATACAGAAACTGAATCATCTCCTCACTCCCATCTCCAAGCAAATAGAGATTTAGGTGACGCAGGACATCGGATGACCACTGGGCGTGTTCTTAGATCATAAGCAACGAATCTTCCCGTTTTTAAACACATTCTGTATAGACACGGGGCCGCTGGTTTTCAATTCTAGTCTGTGATGGTAAGCGTCTCTTTTTTCTTAGCGCTAAAAAAGAATAAAAAACGTAAAGTCTGATTGCTTTGTGTTGGCTGATTTGCTGCTCGTGCGCTTGCACGTTTTTGGTCTATCGGGTTTAGAATACATGATGGTTTTTCACAACACTGGTTAAAAATAAAAAAAACAACAACGGCGCAGAGTGAAAACTGGATGAAAGAGGAAAGGATTCCCATATTTAACCTCCTCAGACCCCGCATCCTCATATGAGGACATTACATTTTGCTGTTCTGCACCATGATCCTTAATTTGTGCAAATTTTGACCAATTGTCCTCATCTGGGCGGCATGACCGCACCACCTAGTGGCCTCACAATGAATTACACTCATTTGAAAAAAACAAAACAAACCAGCATGGCGGGGATGACGGCCAATTTCTTCTACGGCAGCTCCCGACAGAAACATGGACAAGGTAAAAATCCTAATCTAATTTTATGATTGAAACTAGTTTATTTATGCACAATAATGTCTGTAGCTCCACCTGGCATGCTAATTTGATATATTTGAGTAATATTAGCAAGCTACAACGTCTGTAAACATGACGTACTTGTTTGAGGACATCAAGTCTAGCTTCAGTGCAAAAACGTAAAATGTTTCCAAGAGCATTTGTGTTTATTTCTAGTCAAAATGTCTAATTTATAGTGAAAATAAGTCTTATTACACTTAAAATAAATCTTATTACTCTTAAAATAAATCTTATTACTCTTAAAATAAGACTCATCCTCCAAAAATGGTGCAGGTTTTCCCTGTTTTCTGTCAAGATGGCTGCCATAAAAAAATGGTCCTTGCTACATCACTTTGAGATGATCTAATTGGTTTTGTTTTTAGGTGAACCTAACTGGTACAGTCATGAAGAACAGGATCCCAAAAGCAAAACAGAAGCTTCCAAGTGACAAGATCATGAAGCAGCAAGGCAGATGTACCTCCGGTCCTCCGCATCAGTTGTCAGAGGAGATGGGAAACGGAATGTAGTGAAATGGTTTGACAACAAGCCTGTCCTGATGCTCTCTGCTGTCCACGCTAAGGAGCCAGAGGACACCTGCCAGCGGTGGTCCAAGTAGGACAAATGCTACTTAACCATCAGACGACCAAATATTGTACAGGAGTACAATGCAAAGATGGGTGGGGTAGACTTATCAGACAGAATGATGAGTTCGCTATGACATGTTCATAATGAAGATCATAGACTTTGCACTTTTATCTGCACTTTTGTGTTTGACAGTATAAAATAAACCTTTGTACTTTGTTAACCAATGGTGTCTTCATTGTGAAAGTCTGGACAGAAAGCAGCGTAAATGTACATCCTGTGAAACACAGATGTAAATAATGACATTGATTTAATGGTCTTATCGTCACACAGATAGACCCGATGTCCTCGTATGAGGACATTTGGTTTTGAGATAACCACTTATTGTAGAAAGCTAAAATTTCATTTTTAGGCTAATTGGGTCCTTTTGATCCCAAATGGTAAAGGAAAAAATTTATATGCAAAAACAGACCCATTGTCCTCATATGGTTTTGACATAGTTCAAGAGCACATAGAAAGCCAAAATGTAATTTCAACTAAAATTAGGTCAGACTAATCCCAAATAGTAAGGAGACATAAAAAATGCACATCAAACAAAATCCCAGGTCTCAGGAGGTTAAACATAGCAATTAAGGCAATGCACTAGTGGTAAACAACGCTCCATCATGAACACAGACCAAGGAGCAACAAGCAGAAATAACCAAACACTGTGACAGTTCTCACTTTTTCTCCTGCTGCATGAAGCCAGGCAGCACAGAACTATCACAGAGCAATGAGCATGCTCTGTGTGCTCTGGTTTTATTGATTCACCAATTAAATTAATATCAATGTATACAATCAATTAAAATAATGACAGCTACTGCAGCTGTTTCGTACCTATCCGCTGCAAGATGATCTTGGGTATCCGGGTAAAATCCATCAGTCTGCACTGATCGTCCATCTCTTCCTCCATCTTAACGTTGATTTCTTTCCACTCTGTGAATGTTTCTTCAGCAGGAGTTTCCTGCTGCTTGATAAACTCTCTGAGGCTGAACTGAAGACATTTTTACATTAAACACAGAAATATTTAACTAAACTGCAAAAGAGTCTTCAAGAGGAAAAGTAAAGCCAGACATTTGCTCTGTTTTTATTTTTCACGTGTTTCACTGTTGCTGTGCTGAAGAAACTGGAAGTGATTATTAGTTTGGCTTTAAATTTTCTGCTGAGTCTCTTCTTTTAAAGTCCTTGAGGGCTGATGCCCTGAAACCTTTAGCTGAGCCTCTGCTGCACCACCTGAATAGAGTAATTAGGTCATTAAGGCTCTGCAGATCTGATCCACACAAGGAGGAGGTAATTATGGTGATTTCATTGCAGTGTTTTGTACCTGTGGCTCATCTAAACACTGCAGGTCACCTTGAGGACTGGAGTTTCACACCTGTGGTTTAGTCAGAACTCCTGCTGAAGAAACATCCACAGAGTGGAAATGAATCAACGTCAAGATGCAGGAAGAGATGAACGATCAGCTCAGATCAGTCTGGAAAAACACTGATGATGACAATAACTGTTTGATTACCTTGGTAACTAAGAGTGAAAGCAAATTAGAGTAAATTCTTTCTGATTCATTTCCTTTTTTCCATTACTATTCATTCAGTTCCTCAGTTGACTCGAGTGAAACACAGTATAATTTTTTTCAAGTCATTTTAATTAATTATTAAGTTTTATGTTTTTTTATACACATTTACTAACGTTTTTTTAAATATATGTAAAATGTTTATATTAAACTTTCAATGTATAATAAAAACATTATAAATCAGAAATATGTCACAGAAGCCCCTTTATGCTGCCACCTACTGACAAGAACCTGGTACTACACCTTCAAAGAGCTATTTTTCTACAGTTTGTGCGACTGAATTCATTTCAATGGATTTCATATGCAGGAGTATGTTTAAACAGTCATGTTCAATAACATGGAATCAGACCAACAACAAAAAGTTGTATTTTATAAATGTGTGTTTGAAGTCAGTTATCTATTGTGAGACGTTTTTTTAATTTTATTTCAAATGTTCAAGTTGAATACATTACTCTAAACCACATGTGGCTTCATATTGTTTAACTTTAAAAATGAATCAGAACCTACAAACTAAAACCTCCTGTGTCGATATAATAACTGTACGTGCTTTGTTCTAATTAAACAGATCTAATCATGCTCAATAAATTAAAATATGAAAGAAAATGTGGTATATTAAAGCGGGACTTTTGAATCGTTCACAGTTTCTTCAGTACAGTTCCAGTGAAACACGGGGAACATTTCTGAATATATTTGTTATTTAATAAATCACCTTAAGAAAACGAAATTGGTAGAAAGAATATTTTATTTATAATAATAATAATAATAATAATAATAATAATAATAATAATAATAATAATAATAATAATAATAATAATAATAATAATAATAATAATAATAATAATAATAATTTGGGTGCGGGAGAATATTTATGTAGCATCCCGTTTCACACTCCATTCCAGTAGATGGCGGTAATTCACATCAATAAGTTTCTTGCCAACCGCCATGAAAAAAAAGAAGAAGAAGAAGAAGAAGAAGAAGAAGAAGAAGAAGAAGAAGAAGAAGAAGAAGAAGAAGAAGAAGAAGAAGAAGAAGAAGAAGAAGAAGAAGAAGGCGGGGAAGATGAAAACAGAGCACGCGGGCTCGCTTTAGCTTTTCCTTTGTTAGACGGTCGTTTGAAGAAGAGTTTGAGGTTCAACTAATTTTTTCCGTGTTTAATGTAAAAATGTCTTCAGTTCAGCCTCAGAGAGTTTATCAAGCAGCAGGAAACTCCTGCTGAAGAAACATTCACAGAGTGGAAAGAAATCAACGTTAAGATGGAGGAAGAGATGGACGATCAGCGCAGACTGATGGATTTTACCCGGATACCCAAGATCATCTTGCACCATATAGGTACGAAACAGCTTCACGGTTTACTGATTAATCAGGTTAAAGAGAGTTTTTACAGATAAATAATCGTTGTGTTCGTAGACATATTTAAAGAATCCGCTCAAATTAAGTAAAAATAGAAAATCCCTGGAGAAATGTAACCGGGCCTGCTAAAGTGTGGCCCCAGTTTGGACCCAGCGCTCTGATGCTAACAATTAGCATCAATGCTAAGCTAAGCTGAATTATAGTCAATAGCCTGTGGAAAGTCACAAACATGTTGACTAATATGGACTTCCTCCATTCAGTTTGTTAAAATTAGTGTATAATCTAAAATGAGCCAAAATGCTAATGTTAGCCTAAATGCTGCTAGTAGCATGTGGGGCATCATTACAATGTGGTCTTAGATTGACTTCCTGCATTCAGGGTCCTAAACTTGGCTAATAAGTAATAAAAATAGCTAGAAGCTTATTGCAGGGAAAAGGCTGATGCTTGTGCAGCAAAGCAGAGCCCTAACCTGAGAGGAAAAGATCATGCAGGCTAATATTATTGCACTGTCTCTGAGTCGGTTTCTCTTCGCAATATTTATTAACCTATTTGTATGATTTGTTCTGTAAATTGCCATTCATATTATTTCTCAGTCTCTATCACTGAGGGATGAAGAGACTGATGTCTGGTTCTTTAGGTTCTGACGGGTCTGCGGTTCCTCTCCTGACCCACTGTGCACCCTGAATATCGCCGACACAGTTTTTTAATTCCCCTATCAAACTTCTCTGTGATTGTTTAGCCTAGAATGTGCATCTTCCAATGTTATGTTATTTGATGTTATTGTTACAGGTCAGTTTTCTAAACTACAAAGAAATGACTGTTAGGGATGCTCCAATATGAAAAATTGGATTGATATTGATATCTGATAGTAACACTGGTGTTATAGCAGATTTACCAATATTTTATTTTATATATGTTTTTAATCCGATTACTCGATTAATCATCAGAATAATTAATAGATTACTCAGTTACTGAAATATTTGTTTACAGCAACGCTACTATCCATCCAGTTATCACTAGAAAATATTTATTGACTTTCTCTTGTATCTTGTCACATATGCTGAGCTGACAGCGCCTCTTAATGCTCATTTGTACTCAATGCATGTCAGCTATTCTGACAGAATAACGGCTCAAATTTAAGTTAAAGAAGGTCAGTGTTAGACCCGCCCAAAGCCCCGCCCTCCACTTTCATTGGGGAATTATTTTATGGTGACATGACAGGAACTGCAACCAGGTGATAATAATGATCACAACAATCAAAAGCATATTTAGTAACTGTCTTGTCTGGCTGCTAAGTTTCCATTTTCATAATGTAAACTTAGTAAATGACTTATTAACTAACTTGTGTCTTAAATAAACTCGTTAAATAATTTTATCATTGTACATTTTCACCTTTCATATTTAATCTTCCAAATTGTCCAATATTCATGTCAAATATTTTCAATTGGTTCATTTTGCCATTATTTTCTGCATGTGTGCGATTAACAACAATCAACCACTGCTACCAATTCTGCTGTGAATCCCAGGAAAGTAAAGGCTGAGATTTAGTTGTGCTTTTGAACGTTCTTCCTCTCTCTACATGGAGGAAGAAGATTTTATGTAATATTTGTCAGGAAGCTACTAGATTAAGCGATTGCCATCTTATTTGCTCACCTGGAGATCCTTAATATCATATTTTGACTCAAGAATAGTTCCAGTCTGGTCATTAGAATGGAGCAATGACCAGAATGAAACTAGTTCTGGTCATAGTTCCATTCTAGAACATCCAATGTTCTAGAACATAGAATGTTAACTTCTTAGTTGAGTTAATGTTCATTCTTGTAAGATTGTAATTTTCGAATAACCTAAGAAAATCCTGTTTCGATACATGAAGGCATCAAAGTGGATTTCTTGTTTGATTGACATTTAAAAAACTTTTTTTTTTTGTCTATTTCCCAGATCTTCCACAATGTTGTGTGTGTGAAGAAGAGGAGATTCTCAATGACACAAAACCACAGAGGAACCAACAAATCTCTCATGGCTCTGCAGAAACTGAGAACCAGGATCAGGAAGGAAGCAATTCTGAAGACCCAGGAAAAAAGAGAAAGGAAGAACAGAAACCAAAGGAGAGATATGAGAAAACCAAACAGCAGAAAGACAGAACTGATGCTGAGAAACAAAAACCGCAGAAGAAAACTCACAAAGGGCAAAAAATATATTCTTGTAAAATTTGTGATAAAACCTTTTCTGGAAACAGTAACTTGAAGAGACACATGAGAATTCACACAGGAGTAAAACCTTTCACTTGTTCAACCTGTGGAAAGAGTTTCAATGAAAGAGGGACTTTAACTAAACATATGAGAATTCACACAGGTGAGAAGCCTTTCTCATGTGGGACTTGTGGAAAGAGTTACAGACAAAAAGTGGCTTTAACTGAGCATATGAGAATTCACACAGGTGAGAAGCCTTTCACTTGTGGGACCTGTGGAAAGAGTTTCAATGTAAAAACGGCTTTAACTCAGCATATGAGAATTCACACAGGTGAGAGGCCTTTCACTTGTTCAAACTGTGGAAAGAGTTTCAGTGTAAAAGCGAATTTAACTGTTCATATGAGAATTCATACAGGTGAGAAGCCTTTCTCATGTGGGACCTGTGGAAAGAGTTTCAGACAAAAAGTGGCTTTAACTCAGCATATGAGAATTCACACAGGTGAGAAGCCTTTCTCATGTGGGACCTGTTGACAGTTTCAGGATGAAACAACAATTACTTAAACACATAAAGATTCATATGGATGTGAAACAGTGACGTGCGGTGAGGTTTTACGATGTATAAATACAGACACCATGTATGTTATTGGTTACTCAGAAATTTTGCTCATGCATACAACGCTGGAGGGCAGAAAGACCGTTCTTTTACACGTCATCCATAGCTGTAGTAACCAGGTGAAACTTAGAAATGTAGGTATTGTTTCGTGTTATGATCCACAGCAAAGGGAGAAACCTAAACCACTTTCTCACTCTGCATCACCCAAGCTACATGCAGACTCGTTGCAATAGCAACTGATAACAATGCCATGTTTTAGGATTTAACATAAAAAAATAAAGAATTTTGGTCACAGAACAGAACATTGAGTTTTTGCAGTAGTTTGTTTTAGTCTTAGTGTTTTATTAATAAATCATTGCTGTGGTAGATTAGCTAACATTTCTACTTTACTGAATTCTTTAGACATACAGACTGTGGCCCACAAAATGCACATTTCATTAAAAAACTAAACAAAAACATGTTTTTTCCCATCTTACCTTTACTTATAAATTAAATCCATGCCAATTCTGCACAAAAATATCCATTCATCCAAAGCCAAGTCGATGCTCTGAATGTCTGTACTAAGATAGACTTGAGGTCCATTTTTGTCTACCAGCTTTGTTTTTCTAAAATCAGTTTTTTGTTTTATTTCTCAGTCACATTTGTACTTAAGGTTCCCATCAGTGTCCCATTAGATACTGAAGTTAAAGAGGGGAATGTCTTCAGGAAGCTTTAATTTCTGTGGATTTCAGGTGTCTTGCAGTTCTGTGTCATGTAGTTATTGAGTTCAGCTTTTACATTGTTGACTTTTACATGTATGACTTGAAATAAAGTATTTTACATTTTAAAGCAGTGTATTATTCTTTTTTCCCATAAATTGCTGGGTTTCAGATGATGTAGCACCGATGCCTTACCATGGAGGTGGGGGTCAGAAAGTAAATGCAGCACATTTAGGCATTTTGACTTAAACATCAAAATGTCTTAAGTCTGTGCCATGTGTGGTTGTTCCAACCGTTCTAATAGAGAGAAAGAAAAACTTTATCTTTGTGTTTTGAAGGTAGTCGATCACAAGGAAGTTAATTTAGAAAAAAACACCTAAAAAATAGAAAAGTGGATCAACAATCTACAGCTAAAACCAGGAGGTGCAGGAAGTAATAATGCCGGAGTTTGCAGAGCCATTTTTCTAACATCATTTAAATTGTATTTTCAGATATTTTATTGGATGGTAACTTAGAAAGACAAGCATTCATATGCAGGCACATGCAGAGGGGGTCTGGAGAGGGCTTGAGCCCTGCCCCTTTTACCCTTGATGCCCCCAGAGCCCTTTTTGAGTTTATTTTTGTTTTCAACTTGAGTCTTTTGTGTCAGGAGGCCTTCTTGTGCCTCTAAATATAACATCTAGCAAAACTAATGAATCTGGCTGCCCTTGGTCTAATTATGAGGATTCCCAGTCCTTCTGCCTCCACGTTGTTCAGACACCGGGTCCGTGGCGAGGAAGAGCGGGGCTGAACTGTGACCTCTAACGGTCAACTTTTGGGCAATAATTAATTTTTCTAACGTACACTTGTGAATAAAAACGTTGGTCTGATGTTGAAGTTATAAAACCAGTTTCTATTTATATTTTGTAATAATGTCTGGAGGGCCCCTACCAGCAGCTACTGGGTTCTCTTTGTTTACCTTGATATCTCAGCCTTATCTAGATCTCAGAGGTGCTGAAATCAAATTAATGACATGTGAGAAGTTAACTGTTTATATATGAAGGTTTTCCTGATTACTTTTTGTTTCAAACAGGTTTTATTTCAGTCTCTATGTTTATGTAAATCGATTCTGTCACAGTCTTTGACTAAACAGAAAAAATAGAAAAAGACCATCATTATGATACTTTATCATCTAAAATTATATAAGTTTCAATAATTTTTCTATCTGAAATTCAATCCACATCGTCAAATCATTTTGTAAGGAGAAAATTTATTTAAAACCATGTCAAAGAAATGCATCCATTTCTCCAAATCATTAAAATAAAAATATGTACAAAGGATAAAAACACAATAAAGACTCCAAAATTTCAGAAGTCTAAATCTCAAAGCATTCAAACTCATTGTTTGTTAGACAATCTCTCCCTCAGTCTCATTCAATAAAATGGAAATATAAAACTGGCAGAATAAAATTTTTAAGAATTTCAGCTAAATATCCAGATTAAAATGCTTTGTAAGCAAAACCTGCTACATTTAAGAATTTAAGTCGGTTGCAATTACTCCACTTCCAAACAGCAACTTACTGAGAATCTTGAGGTTCACATTGTGCCATCAAACCTGTGCGAGTTCTCATGTGAACAGTTACATTTGTTTTGAGTGAACCTTTTTCTACTGAATCTACAGAATAAAAGCTTCCAACCCGTGTGAATCTTCATGTGATGACTTAAACTGGATCTATACACAAAACATTTTCCTCGCTTTTCACTAAGGGTGCAGACATGACATGGTGAGCTGGTCTAATAGTCAAACCTCACAGCGGAGAACAGAACAGTGGCTGAGGTCAATAACGTTGAGGAATCAGATCAGCTTCACATGCATGTATCTGCTGCTCACCAATGTCCCACAATTAAGGAAATCAACATTTATTAATCAGCCAGCTGATAAATCAATGCAAGCTACTTCTCACCTGTGTGAATTCTGTTGTGAGATGTTAAGCACTGTTTTTGAGTGAAACCTTTTCCACAAATCCCACATGAGAAAGGTTTCTCACCTGTGTGAGATCTCATGTGAACAGTTAAGATTTGCTTTTGAGAGAAACTTTTCCCACAGGTCTCACATGAGAAAGGTTTCTCACCCGTGTGAATTCTGATGTGATTAACTAATTTATATTTCCTCGAGAAACGTTTCCCACAGGTCTCACAGGAGAAAGGCTTCTCACCTGTGTGAATTCTGTTGTGAGAAGTTAAGTTCTGTTTTTGAGTGAAACATTTTCCACAAATCCCACATGAGAAAGGTTTCTCACCTGTGTGAGATCTCCTGTGAACAGTTAAACTTTGCTTTTGAGTGAATCTTCTTCCACAGGTCTCACATGAGAAAGGTTTCTCACCTGTATGAATCGTCATATGAGCAAGTAACTGACATTTAGACACAAAATTTTTTCCACAGATTGTGCATGTGTAAGATTTCTCACCAAAGAAAATTCTCTTGTGTCTGTTTAAAGAGTCGTTTAGATGGAAACATTTTCCACAAGCTGCACAAGTGAACGGTTTTTCACCTGTATGAATTCTCATGTGATTATTTAAACAACTCTTGTAAGGGTAACTTTTTCCACAGGTGGAACATTTGAAAGGTTTCTTAGCCGTATGAGTTTTCATGTGATTCATCAAGGAATTACTTTGAGAAAAGGTTTCATCACAAATTTTACAAGAATATAGATTTTGGTCTGGTTGAGCTTTCATGTGCGTTTCTTGTTCTGAAGTCTCTGTTGAGTTTTTCTGCTGTTTGTTCAAAATGTCATCAGTTTCCTGTTTCATCACAAGATGCTCTTCATCCTGACTGATGGAAAGTTGCTCCTCTTCCTCTTTGATCTGCAGAGGTTCTGGTTCCTCTTGTTCCTTTTTCATCTGCAGAGGATCTGGTTCTTCTTGATCCCATTTTATCTGAAGAGGTTCTGGTTCCTCTTGTTCCTGTTTCATCTGCAGAGGTTCTGGTTCCTCTTGATCCAGTTTCATCTGCAGAGGTTCTTGTTCCTCTTTTTCCAGTTTCATCTGCAGAGGTTCTGGTTCCTCTTGATCCAGTTTTATCTGCAGAGGTTCTGGATGATCTTGATCTGAAGTGAAGTTTCTCTCCAGGTTTCTGAGCTCATTTAGATCCTCCTCCTCTTTGCAAACACTGCATTGTGGGAGATCTGGAAAAAAAAAGTCAAAATGTGAGGTCACACAATGAACCCATCAGTTTAATTAACTAAAACTAAAATGAAAATATTCTTCATCAGGGGGCGTGCTGTGGTAGCACAACCCACGTTTGGAGGCCTTCAATCCTCCACACGGCCGTTCCGGGTTTGATTTCCGGACCAGACGATATTTGCCGCATGTCTTTCCTTACTACATTCCTGTCAGCCTTCTTTCTTATAAGGGACACTAGAGCCCACAGAAACCCCCAGGAGGGGAAAATGTATATATATTAATCAGCAAACATTATAAAATGAAATCTCTTCCATCGTCTTTCAGAGAGATTGTTACCTTATTTAGAATAAACAATGTCTGCATGTGGTTAATAATTTTACCAGCAATTAAACTTAATGCCGTCAAATGTGCCAACATTTGGAAATATGCAGTCTGGCTAGCTGACGTTAACTCCCCTTCAAGATTCGCTTCTCGCCAACAGGGACGTTACACCATATTCTGTGACCACTGCACATTGTGACTGTAGGAGGCGCTGTTGCAGGTTTACAACATACTTTGCTATTCTTATGGACACAGAATATGATGGCGCTTATCAAATAATGGTCCCACACTGTAACTTACAGTAAAGTACTAAATATTTAAACTGAACCGTCTCTATTAACTCTGCTTGCTAAGTCAATATCTGACCATTAGTATTATGACATTTCTTTTTAGTTAAATGAAACGGCCCTTTAAATTGCTTTACATAGTGTTATAGTCAAGACCATCTAAGCAGAGACCAAGACCAGCCGCCACATGACAATAAAATGTGAAATATTAGCAAAAGTGCTAATCAAATTGGTCTGAAAGATCCACATTCCCATAAAAACAAATCAATTTAACCAATATTATCAATTCAAACTCTTTGTTCTACTTTGCTCTGTGCTACAATCCATGGAAGTCTCATGCCAACCCTCAAAGATAACGCCCTGGGCGGTTGCCCATATTGCTCATATCAGAAACCACCATTGTCTGCACTATTAAACATAGCAATTAAGGCAATGCACTAGTGGTAAACAACGCTCCATCATGAACACAGACCAAGGAGCAACAAGCAGAAATAACCAAACACTGTGACAGTTCTCACTTTTTCTCCTGCTGCATGAAGCCAGGCAGCACAGAACTATCACAGAGCAATGAGCATGCTCTGTGTGCTCTGGTTTTATTGATTCACCAATTAAATTAATATCAATGTATACAATCAATTAAAATAATGACAGCTACTGCAGCTGTTTCGTACCTATCCGGTGCAAGATGATCTTGGGTATCCGGGTAAAATCCATCAGTCTGCGCTGATCGTCCATCTCTTCCTCCATCTTAACGTTGATTTCTTTCCACTCTGTGAATGTTTCTTCAGCAGGAGTTTCCTGCTGCTTGATAAACTCTCTGAGGCTGAACTGAAGACATTTTCACTGAAAACACAGAAATATTTAACTAAACTACAAAACAGTCTTCAAGAGGAAAAGTAAAGCCAGACATTTGCTCTGTTTTTATTTTTCACGTGTTTCACTGTTGCTGTGCTGAAGAAACTGGAAGTGATTATTAGTTTGGCTTTAAATTTTCTGCTGAGTCTCTTCTTTTAAAGTCCTGGAGGGCTGATGCCCTGAAACCTTTAGCTGAGCCTCTGCTGCACCACCTGAATAGAGTAATTAGGTCATTAAGGCTCTGCAGATCTGATCCACACAAGGAGGAGGTAATTATGGTGATTTCATTGCAGTGTTTTGTACCTGTGGCTCATCTAAACACTGCAGGTCACCTTGAGGACTGGAGTTTGACTCCTGTGGTTTAGTTACAATAGATCAGTCTGGAGAAAACACTGATGATGTTTTGTTGTTCTTGCAATAACTAATAAAGTCCTGATTCAGTGAAAGTCACATATATATTTTCTATTTTTATAAAGATATTTCAGATAAGTATAAAGTTAACCAGGATGCTTTCATTGTTCTGTTGGGTTAAATTTAAAGCCTTTAGTTAATATTTAGATGTAGATTTATTCAACCTTCCTAATGTTACGTTAATAAATTGCTGCACTTTTAGCTGCTGTTCAATCTGCCAGGTTTCTGCAACCTGGATCTCTGGAGACTCAAGAGGCTCTTTGGCTCATTTATTATATCAAACTATAAAATATTGATCTGTCGTTTTGTTTCATTCTTTTTTAAGTGTCGTCATGAAACCGATCACATTGGCCCTTGTGGTAAATTTGGCCTCTAAACCAAACTCCTTATAGGTATCAATATTTTCAGAAATTCTCTTTAAAATACCAGAATATTCACATAACTGTTATACTTTTGTCAGTCTGAGGAGACACTGAATATTGAATTAGGTGTTATGATCAGTTACTCAGTAATTCACCAAATACTTCAAAAGAAAATACAGAGGAAGAACATTGTTCCAGCAGGAATATTAAATAAATAGAATGATAAACCCTGACCTTTACTATTATATAAGATCAAAATATAGTTTATGTTCCATGACTCCTTCACTTCTAACTCACCAGTTTAAGTACTGAAGGTTGTTTAAAATGATTAATTGTACTTGCTTTGAATTTTAAAGTTTTGATTATTTAGGTTCATTCTTTGTTAAATTATGGCTCATTTTGTTTATCTCTTATTAGTATAAATAACTCAGTCTGTTAAGTGTTGAATGAAAAGAATATCGACTTATTAGAATGTATGCAACGTTGAGGAAGAGATGATCTCTGTGGACTGCTGCTGTTTATGTATATGAAGGTTTTCCTGATTTACTTTTTGTTTTTAAACAGGTTTTATTCCAGCCTCTATAATTATGTAAATCTAGTCTTTCACACAGTTTTCTACTAAACAGGAAAAAAGAAAAAGATCATCATTATAATAGTTTATTTTCTAAAATTATATAAATAGTTTCAATCTGAAATTCAATTTATATCATCAATACATTTTCTAAGCAGGAAAATTATTAAAACCATGTCAAAGAAATGCATCCATTTCTCCAAATCATTGAAATAAAATAAATTATTACAAAGAATAAAAACACAATAAAGTTTCCAACATTTTAGAAGTCTAACTCTCAAATCCTTTAAAGTCATCGTTTCTTTAGAGACAATCTCTCCCTCAGTCTGATTAAATAAAATAGAAATATAAAACTGCCAGAATAAAATCCAAGTCGGTTGCAATTACTCCACTTCCAATCAGCAACTTACTGAGAATCTTGAGGTTCACATTGTGCCATCAAACCTGTGCAAGTTCTCATGTGAACAGTTACATTTGTTTTGAGTGAACCTTTTTCTACTGAATCTACAAATAAAAGCTTCCAACCGTGTGAATCTTCATGTGATGACTTAAACTGGATCTATACACAAAACATTTTCCTCACTTTTCACTAAGGGTGCAGACATGACATGGTGAGCTGGTCTAATAGTCAAACCTCACAGCGGAGAACAGAACAGGGCTGAGGTCAATAACATCGAGGAATCAGATCAGCTTCACATGCATGTATCTGCTGCTCACCAATGTCCCAAAATTTAGAAAATCAACATTTATTAATCAGCCAGCTGATAAATCAATGCACAGCTTATTCTCACCAGTGTGAATTCTGTTGTGAGATGTTAAATAGTGTTTTTGAGTGAAACTTTTTCCACAAATCCCACATGAGAAAGACTTCTCACCTTTGTGAGTCTACATGTGATGAAGTAAAACAGACCTAAAGGCAAAACATTTTCCACAGGTCCCACATGAGAAAAGCCTCTCGCCTGTGTGAATTCTCATGTGAAGATTTTAAATTTATTTATAAGTAAAACGTTTTCCACAAGTTCCACATGAGGCTGTGTGCGTTCTCATGTGATCAACTAACTGAGATAAGTTGATCTCAGTAATTTCTTCCACAGGTGCCACAAGACATTGTCTTCTCACCTGTGTGAACTCTCATGTGAGCAGTTAAACTTCTTTATGAATGAAACTTTTTCCACAAGTCCCACATGAGAAAGGCTTCTCACCTGTGTGAGTTCTCATGTGATCAACTAAATGAGATTTATACAAGCAATTTCTTCCACAGGTGCTACAAGAGATTGTCTTCTCACCTGTGTGAACTCTCATGTGAACAATCAAACTTTTTTTATAAGTGAAACTTTTTCCACAGGTCTCACATGAGAACAGCTTCTCACCTGTGTGAACTTTTATGTGACTAGTCAAGTCAGGTTTCCTCCGGAAACATTTTCCACAGGTCCCACAAGAGAAAGGCTTCTCACTTGTATGAATCCTCATGTGATCAAGTAATTGAGGCTTAGACACAAAACATTTTCCACAGATAGCACACATGTAAGGCTTCTCACCTGAGTGGGTTCTCATGTGTCTGTTTAAAGTGACAATGTGTAGGAAACTTTTTCCACAGGTTGAACATGTGAAAGATTTTGTGCCTGTGTGAGTTCTAATGTGCATCATAAAGGAATTATTTTGAGAAAAGGTTTCATCACAAATTTTACAAGAATATAGATTTTGGTCTGGTTGAGCTTTCATGTGTGTTTCTTGTTCTGAAGTGTCTGTTGAGTTTTTCTGCTGTTTGTTCAAAATGTCATCAGTTTCCTGTTTCATCACAAGATGCTCTTCATCCTGACTGATGGAAAGTTGCTCCTCTTCCTGTTTCATCTGCAGAGGTTCTGGTTCCTCTTGTTCCTCTTTTATATGCAGAGGTTCTGGTTCCTCTTGTTCCTCTTTTATATGCAGAGGTTCTGGTTCCTCTTGATCCAGTTTTATCTGCAGAGGTTCTGGTTCCTCTGGTTCCCGTTTTATCTGCAGAGGTTCTGGTTCCTCTTGATCCCGTTTTATCTGCAGAGGTTCTGGTTCCTCTTGATCCCGTTTCATCTGCAGAGGTTCTGGTTCCTTTTGATCTAAAGTGGAGTTCTCCTCTGGGTTGCTGATCTCATTGAGATCCTCCTCCTGTTTACCACATTTTGAGAGATCTGAACAAAAAGACAAAACAAGCTTGAAATGTGAGTCAAACAATGATCTCTACACTTTCACTTACAAAAACTAAAGTAAAAAACATTCTTCAACGAACCCTAACCCATTAAATATAAAATCACAGCAGTTCATCTTTTGGAGTGATATTTTCTTACATTTGTGATATGAAAGGTGTTTTATGCATTTTCTTTAGAGATATTTCATGATGATTTTCACCCTGAAACCTTTTTTGGCTTTGGCTTAATCATTAATATAAAGATTTTGTTTTATGTTGAGAGAATTAACTTTAGTTTTCACAATTTTCGAGAAAAAAAAACATATTTTTGAAAATTAATGTGGTTGTATTTATAGTAAAGTGTTTGAATTCACAAATATCTCAATAAGACGTCTCCCTATTTATGTTTGTGGTCTCATGTGTACCAGTAACCTGATTAATCAGTAAACCGTGAAGCTGTTTCGTACCTATCCGGTGCAAGATGATCTTGGGTATCCGGGTAAAATCCATCAGTCTGCGCTGATCGTCCATCTCTTCCTCCATCTTAACGTTGATTTCTTTCCACTCAGTTCAGCCTCAGAGAGTTTATCAAGCAGCAGGAAACTCCTGCTGAAGAAACATTCACAGAGTGGAAAGAAATCAACGTTAAGATGGAGGAAGAGATGGACGATCAGCGCAGACTGATGGATTTTACCCGGATACCCAAGATCATCTTGCACGGATAGGTACGAAACAGCTTCACGGTTTACTGATTAGTGAGGTTAAATGGTACACATGAGACCATAGACAGGAGACGCCACAGTGTCCTCTGTGCTCTATTGGGGACATGTCTCCGTTTGGTCCGATAATGGACATTATAGGGTGGCCTTTTATTGTCCCAGTCCAAGGATTGTCCAGTTGTTGCTCATTTTGTCCGATGCCCCTCTGGACATGCCCCAGACATGCACTGAGTAAAAACAACAATCTGAGTAATGCTCACTGACAGCAAAATAAAAATTATACACAAATCAAGACCAGTATTAAATTTGTATAATGAAATGTCAGGAAATGCTCATCGGCAGTTGTTAACGCCACATGGCAACAATGTTTGAAATGGGGTGTTGATATTTTTGTTCATATTTAAAATAAATAACTGAAATTATTTATTCAGTACTTGATAAGTTTTTGTATGCAGACAACTGATCAATTTTCTCATTGCAAGTGCTGATGACTGATAACACACCTGGAAATAGACGAAGGAGATTTTTGGAATATTTACTGAGCTATCATCATATTCACTCAACCAGAAGTTTGTTATATATTTTGACTCATCTAGTTAAGTTAATTTTTTATTTTTACAAGTTTTTAATTTAACAATAATTAATGAAAATCATGTTTCAGACACCGGTTTCAATCTTTGACTGACGTTTAAATGCTTTTGTTTTTGTTTTGTTTTGTCCAGATCTGTGTAAAGAGGAGGAGGATCTGAATGAGCCCAGCAACCAGGTGGAGAACTCCAATTTAGATCAGGAGGAACCAGAACCTCTGCAGATGAAACAGGAACCAGAACCTCTGCAGATAAAACAGGAACCAGAACCTCTGCAGATAAAACAGGAACCAGAACCTCTGCAGATAAAACAGGAACCAGAACCTCTGCAGATAAAACAGGAACCAGAACCTCTGCAGATAAAACAGGAACCAGAACCACTGCAGATAAAACAGGAACCAGAACCTCTGCAGATAAAACAGGAACCAGAACCTCTGCAGATAAAACAGGAACCAGAACCACTGCAGATAAAACAGGAACCAGAACCTCTGCAGATAAAACAGGAACCAGAACCTCTGCAGATAAAACAGGAACCAGAACCACTGCAGATAAAACAGGAACCAGAACCTCTGCAGAAAAAACAGGAACCAGAACCTCAACAGCTCAAAGATGAAGAGAAGCAGCTCCACATCAGTCAGGATGAAGAGCAACAAAATGAGAGATGTCAGAAAACCAAACATCAGGAAAGTGCAACTGACAGTTCAAACCAAAAATCATATTCTTGTGAAGTTTGTAAAAAAATCTTTCCTCGAAAGAATTCTTTGCCTAGACACATGATGATTCACACGGGAGAGAAACCTTTCACATGTCCAGTCTGTGAAAAAAGTTACAGGTACAAGAAAGGTTTAATTTATCACTTAAAAATTTACAGAGGTAAAAAACCGTCCCCATGCTCAGTCTGTGGAAAACAATACCATTTAAAGGACAGTTTAAAGAACCACATGAGGATTCACACGGGTGAGAAGTCTTTTTCATGTGTGATCTGTGAAAAAGTTTCCCTCTGAATGGTAATCTTTCTGCACTTTAAAGTTCACAAAGGTCAGAAGTCTTTTTCTTGTGTGACTTGTGGAAAAACTTTTCGGTTTCAATGTCATTTACTTCGTCATATCAGAAGACACACAGGTGAGAAGCCTTTCTCTTGTGTGACTTGTGGAAGAAGTTTCACTCGGAAAAGCAATTTAACTATTCATATGAGAGCGCACAAAATGGCATGATGTCAACCGTAACTGTCTGTGGCGCACCTGAAACTGTTGCCACATTATTTTGGTTGTTTCATAATTTTCATGTGTAATTTTTTCTATTTTTTCCAAAAATGAAGAAGTTATATTTTATTTGCATGGGATGTTAATCTGCCTGCATCTATAGTGATTTCTTCAGGATGGAATGGGAGCAGTAGTGGAACCTTTGTTTGGGGGGACGTTGCTTCTGGGTTGGTTTTGGGGCGGACTTCCAGTTTGCAATCTGGATGCTAACTGCAGCGCATAGACTGTATGCAATGTAATCACTGATGGGTTACAAATGAATTGCGCAAAAACAAGGATTATGTTTTACCACCTTAAATGAAACATGTACTTGAATGTAACCCGTTACTAAACAGTTCTGGTTCAGAGATGCAGAAGCATCTCAAAGAAACCAGCGTCAGATTTCTAAGAAAGCTCTCGGATCACAGCTGGGAGAAACAGGAAGTCTTTATTCGCTCCTCTGACCCACCAGATCTTTTAAATCTTTATGAAAAGACTTATGTCTTCTCATAAAGATCCTCTGGAGTTTTCAGTCCTGAATCTGGACTGATGGCGACTGAGCCGTCCTTCTGTCAGACGGTCTCTGACGTACCGGACCCGTCCTAGAACCGGTCCGTCTTGAGGCTCTGGAAGAACATCAAGACAGAAAAATTATCACTGGACATAACACAAGTATAGTTTCTCCAGCAATTATGCTTGAAAATTGTGTTTGTAAATGAACTAAGCAAAGAAAAAAAAATCAATATGTCTTGTTTTATTTTTTTTATTGCTGCTTGTTGTTATTTCCTGGTACCATGGTGATGGTCGGTTCTATTTTTAACCTCTTCCTTCGTTAAAGAAAGTTGACAAAATCATGTAAACGCATCGCTGGTTTGTTACTAGAAAGAAGAGAAAATGACTTCATACTAAATAGTTTTCAACCGCTCAGTTTTAACTGTTTCTCCTGCTTTATGATGCATTCAGGTTCTGATTTTTTTAAATTGTTAATATCAGAAATTTTTCCAAAAAGCTGATCAATTTACGCCGTGTATCTCAGATCAACATAAAGTGATGGAGAAACTTTTTAACTGATTCACCTGGGATTGGGTGAGTTTTTCCTTCCTGTGTGACGCTGACAGTGTAGGACACAACGCTGTCCACTGACCCTGCAGAAACAAACAATTCATTCTGACACAAAATGGATCAAACGTGGGTCAAAGCTCAGATTCCAGTTGTGCAATGCAGCGAAGTCCATTGTCGATTATTTTATGGCAAAGAAATTATTCCTCAACCGGAAAGTTTAAAGATGATCTTCAGAAACAAAATTACAATTTAATTTAACTTAAACAAATAAAAACAGAGAAAAAGTTTCTGAGCCAAATCTAATTTAAGTCATTAAATTAGCAAAAGAAAGTCATTAAAGTTCATCTTTTATGTTGAACATATTAAACTCTTAAATGAAGATGCATAAAAAACTGATGACTAAAACATGTTTTATTGTGATTAAGAGCAAATATAGCAGATTAAGTTTGCAGCACAGTTTATAATTGATCATCAATGATGTTTTCAGTTCTTTATGCAGAATATAACACCTTGTTACCAGTTACCTGTTTTAAAAACGAGTTTATATATTTCAGGAAATAAAATCCAACATTCAACAGGAAACAATCAACATCTAATAACTTTGTTAATAATTATAGGTTATGGAGCTTTTTATTCTCGTTTCATGCACATTCCTCCACGTTTAATAAGAAACACTCCAACAAAAAAATGTCTGTTTATTAGAAAAGACACTGACCTTCATTGTTTTTCCAGAAACAGATCAACGTCACGATCAACAGGAAAGAGCCGGCCACGGCAGGAAGCAGGAAGTCTGCGAGGGCAGCAGTAGGCGTGTGACGTCTGCGCCCTTTAAGACAAAAACGTAGCTGCTGTGAAATTGTTGTTTATTAGAAAAGACACCGACGTTTGCGGTTTCTCCAGACGCAGAGCAGCAGCTTCACATTCAGCATCACGTTCAGCAAAACGCCGACCACGGCAGGAAGCAGAAAGAGCGCGAGGGCAGCAGCAAACGTTTGAGGCCTGCATCCTGAAAGATGAAAGCGTAGCAGGTTGACTGGCCTACATACAAACAATATGGGCAGAGTTGGGTGATAACTAGTTACATTTAGTCAGTTACATTTGCTTGAATCACTTTGTTTTTTGAAAAATGTTCTTTTAGGAGTATTTTCACTGTGGCAGCTCTATATTGACTCTACATACACGGTGGCGGCAGGTTGTAAACTCAATAAAAACCAGAACTGCTCTAAACTTTAGAAATAAAACGCCTTCTGAAGAAAGACGTTCAAATTTATACAGAATGAAATGGATTTTTATGGTTACGTCTCATTTACCTGAAGCCACTGGGGATTAATAAACAGGTAATTCAGTTTCCGTTCAGTTCATTTAAACACGACTTTAAAATTAAAGTCATCTGAGTCGCCAAAACAATTAAAATATTTTCAATTTGTTTCATATTTATTTTGGATTCACATCATTCTAATCCAATAAAGCTTCAAATGTAAGTAATAAATATCATAAAACAAGATAATGTTGGGTTAATTCTTTTAAAATGAACGGGCAGCTCTACAAAAATGTAAAAGTATAATAGTTAATATTTTTTCTCTTGCATAAATATGATAAAACATGAAGTGAAGCTTAAAGCTGCAATCAGACACATAGTTAATGCCTGTTACTTTTGTTTGGTTTTTATGATTTAAAACACTTTCAAATGTCATGTTGATGAAATATGTATTACAGATAAACTTTATTGATTTATTGGTGGATTGATAAGAGGCGGCTCTTTAAATCGTGTCAGGATTTCCTCACCTCTTACTGCCAGCCAGGTTTCTGCTGACTCTCCGACTCCAGAGGCGTTACGTTTGTAGAATCCTTCATCGGATTTAGAGGCGCTCCGGATGGTGAACCGTCCCGTGGAGCTGCTCCCGACCAGAACCCAGTCTCTATAAAAACGGGTCAGACTGGAGGACAATGGTGGCCTGAACCTGCAGTGAAGCGTCAGGGCTGCTCCTTCACTGACTGGACGTTCAGGTCGTTCCAGGATCAGTGATCGATCTGAGAAACACAATGTTGAATATTTAACAACCAGATTCAAGTGAACAAACCTTTTATGAACATTTTTTACTCATGTCTCATATGAACCTGTTTGAGCTGATTCTATCAGATTTAATCTCAATAAACAGCAGAAAACACGACTTGGTTTTAGACATTTCTTTGATTCTCTCCTGAAACTCATCAGGATCAAAACTCCTCTGTAACATCAATCAATAATCAATCAATAAATACTTTCTTTTAAATTAAATACTTAAATACATCAATCAACAAATACTTTCTTTTAAATTAAATACTTGCAAATAAAAGCTGAGTTATATTTTCCCATTACTTTAAACATGAGGGAGAACAGGTTAATCTGTTAATCTGTCTATTATAGATTTAATATTCTGTAGTATGACAGAAGATCAGGGCTAAGAAAATTACAATAAAATTACCAGAATAAAGTACAGATTTATTCTGGTAATTTTGTGACTTTATTCTCACATTATTAGGATTTTATTCTTGTATTATTTAAATTTGTTCTCATAATATTGTAATTTATTCTAATATGGCTTCATTCTGGTAATATTCAGACTTTATGTTTCCTAATATTATAACTTTATTCTCATATTTGTATTTTTTTTCTCAGTATGGCCCTAATACTCCATCAGACTGCAGGCCTGTTTTTCCTCATGCAAACATTTTTAGATATTTGTTGCCTTCAGTTTTGCTCTGATTTATGAGGAAACACAGAAACATCAAGCTGAGAAAATCAAACTCTGATGTTTGATTTTAATATAATGTTTCTGTCATCTAAACCTCAAATGTTTGACTTCATAAAGTTTTTATCTACATCCTGTTTGGTGTTTTTGGGTCTTTTCTGTCTCTGCCAGACCACAGACAGTCGTCTCTCCTCCCACTGAGTCAGTCTGAGTGTTAAAGTTTTCTCCCACCTGTCACGCTGACGTTAACGGCGTCGCTGCGTTCGCCTGCTGCAGATTCACACCAGTAAACTCCAGAGTCGAATTCATACAGCTCAGATGAGATGCACTCAGTTTCAGCAATGTGGGTCGAATAAGAGGGACAGAGTGCATTAATTTGTTTTGATGTATTTCGTCTGACTCTAAACTCAGATGAGTTTCCCTCACAGCTCAGAGTCACAGACTCATACTGGAAGAACTGGGATCTGCTGGGAGAGAGTCTCAGGCAAACTGCAAAGACGAGAAAATGATCTTCAGAATCTGTTTATGGTTTATTTACATCACAGATTAACGTTAATCCCATTTAAATGATTGATCAGTTGAGGTTATTTAGTTAAGACAGAATCACATTTACTTGTTTTCTCAGCTGCGTTGCTGTTGAGCAACTAGAGAAGTTGATGCAACTCAGAGTCGGTTACTGTTGCTCATCATAAATAATCGATCCGACCTGATAAATCTATAGCGATCAATGAGCAGGAAATGATCTGATCTGGAGGAGCAGTAAAACTTTCCCCCGCAACAAAGTAATTATTGAGCAGAACATGGTTTTTATGAAAAACTTTCTAGTTTTTGTTGTATTTTAGTGACGGTGAGGTTAGATCTTGACTTGAGAGAAATGTTTTACTAAAGTTTCTTCTGGATTAAAAAAGAAAAATAAATAAATCTAAACCTGAAAAGTGAATAAGAATCAATAAAACAGAAGATGGTTCAGAAATAAACCATATTTAAAGAGTCTGTAAAGTGAATTAAAGCAGATTTTGACTCACCAGCGACGGCACAGAGAGCTGTTATCTCCATCCTGAGCTGCTGAACCGACAGACAGACGTTTGTTCATCTCGTCTCTGGTTTTGTGTCAAACGAACCGCAGCTTCCTGCCAGAAAGATCAAAGGTATGAAACTCAGTGTGGGTCAAACACTTCGGCCCTCTGGACTCTGCAGGAATCAGTGGAAAGTCATCATCACTCTAACCGCTGGTGCAGTTTGCAGCTGCAGGAAATATCAGATGAAATTAAAGGAGCATTCCCAAACTTCACTCCATAAAGATCCAAAATGGCGTCTCTCAACTCTATATGATGCTCCATCAGATAAAGACACTTGTTGCTTCACACTGATACAGAAACAGCAGAGTTTGTCCTCAACATTAAACCAGCATTATATGGCTTACTGGTGTTACTGCGCCCTCTGGTGGAAAAAAGCAATCACAACAACAAATTGCTTCTAAACAATTTCTGATTATTAGCAAACTGTGTTTTGATGAAAGATAAAAAAAAGACACTTTTGATATTGAAATTTAGAAATTCTGATGTATTTTTTTATTTGTAAATGATTTGGCTTCTTCTTCTTGTTTTTGGATATGAATGTTTTTTTGTTTTTTTAGGTGTTGAACCTTCGTTGGATCAGAACCAGCACTGTTCAGGAAAAGTAGCCTGAGCGTCTCCTGATGAAAGCTGGAGACAGAGAGAGAAGAGAACAAAGCACAGAAACATTTTCATCTTAAAACATTTGTGCTTTCAGTTTTGTTTTTCATGATTTAGTTTGAAACAAGGTGTGGTTTGTGCATGTTGAAACAGGACACAAAGGGGAGTATAAGCTCTGTTCTTCTGGCTCAGTTCCCAGACGCAATAACGAATGTGTTGTGACTAATCCTGCATCACACTAAGATCCAAAAACCCCAAATCCCAGATAGTGCCTCAGGAGGAAGTGTTCAACTCACTCAAAATAAAAAACACTCTCTGAGAGTTTTCTGGTTTCTAAAAGGAGCGTTTTCTTTACTTATTAAAATAACAGAAATATTCTCTGAGTTGACTTCATGCAAAAGTTAAAATATAAACATTAATTTAGTTTTGAAAACGGTTTCACTCCTTCACCAAACGAGGAAGCTGAGAAGAGCAAAGACGAGCCGATTTCTGGATTTAACTCTGATTTTAAATCTTCTGATGCTTCAGTTTACAATCAGAAGCTTTAATTTAGGAGTTTTCAGTGAAATGAAGATCCAAATGGCTTCAGTGGAGATGCTGAGAATGGAAATGATTTATATTCACTGATGGTGACAATCTGCTGACATAACATATATTTAGATCTAATCTGCAGCATCTAGAAGCAGATTGTCTACAGAGAGACCTATAGGTCTGATGCAAAACTGAACATTTACTCTGAAGACGTCTTTCCTCCTTTAGTTTAGTTTTTTCAAAATGACACAAACTTCCTGTTTTATTACTGGAAGATAATAAAGCAGAACCTGGACTAATGCCAGAACCAGCATTGAAAGGTACCAGCATGTCATGACTTGTTTTAGGAACAAGTTTCCTGATACAGATCAGGACAAGCAGAGATAAAACAGCTGCTCAAACATTTCACAGACATTTCCATTATGATGTTTTAACTGAACATTGTTCCGTGTTTTTCCCTAATTAAAATATCATATTATATCTTTTTATGATTATTTTGATAAACTTCTTCACTCAAACACCATTTATTCCCATAATCAGCACAAACTCACAATCAGAACTCCACAAATTTGCTCAAAATATTTTATCATGTTAATAATACATTGTAAAAACACAACAAATATTACAAAAATCACTTATTTCTTAGACAAGCCTGGTATCAGAACTATAAATGTTCTGCTGATCTTCCTGCTGTTACATCATTAAATATGAAGAAATGAAAAGTCGACCATTAGGAGCAGAAATCGTCTCTATTCAGCTTCTCTGCAGTTTCTGCAGTAAAGTTAACATTACATCTCTCAGGACAGAGGTCTCACTCTGTCTGATTCTGAAGGATTTATTGCTGATGGAGATTCAGCAGAAAATAACCGTCCTCTAAACCTTTACATGGTTTCTGGATGTTGTTCATTGTCCACTAAACTCCACTGAAGGTTTATCAATTCTGAGTCACTGTGTTTAATTTCTGCCATCTGGTCTTTAATCATGTTCACCTTTGACCTTGTGTGGTTCATATCTGCTGGTTTATCAATGCGTAAAATTCACTTTGACTGAAAATGTCTAGAATTGTGTAAAATATAAATTTTACCAAACTTATTGATCAATGTGGAAGAAATCTGTCAATAGTTATAAGCATATTGAATGATGTGATGTTTATATGAATTGTTCACAAAGTCAGTTTGAGATTGTTCAGTAGGTTTTCTGTTAAGACACGTTGGTAAAGGTGGAGCTTGTTTTGAACTCAGAGAGGTTTGTAATTTATGATGCATGTTGGAACCTGCTGAGGCTGGAAAGAGAGAAATGAGACACAACAGACACAAGAGCCTGAGAAACACCTGGATTCTCCTGGACTGCAGACGTGGATCAGGAACGCGGTTGGATTTTATGTTGTGACGGATCTGAGTAAGTTTATCATATTTATTTCCAGTTTTTAATATTCTATGTAACATGACAGAATATTAAAGTCATTGCAGGTTAAGGAACCAAAGGGAAGCATTTTATATCAGAAAGTGTTTATGTTTTGTTTGTAATAAATATGTGAAATTAATCTAGATGTTTCTGGGTTATAGATTAAAAATATAATCCTCTATTTCCATATTTTTTTTAATCTATAATGTCTATATTGACTATTTACTGTTATTGATAAAATCTCTTAAAGTAGCTTCTTTCTAGTTTTACAGACTTTGTTTCATTTTTTTGAGTTACAGTTGTTCCTTGTACTGATGTTCTGCTGCCTCTCCTCCTCTTCCTCTCTCAGGATGAAGATGATGTCCAGCATCCTGCTGCTCCTCATCCTCAGCTCATGTCTCTGTGGTCAGTCTCCATCTTGTCTTTGTGACAGAAAGCTCTCTAGATGGAGCTGAAAGACTCCCATGTTCCAGTTCTCAGTGTGTCTGCTCCTCTCTTTCCCTCTCTGTCTCCTCAGCAGCAACATTTGTAGTGAATGTGACACAGAGCAGCTATCAGGCAGAGGAGAAGCAGAACATCACTCTGGAGTGGACCTTCACCACCAAGACTCAGGGAACCTGGAAGCAACTGTTCATCTACTGTGAAGCGAACACGGATCATGGAAACTTAGTTCTCTATGAGTTTCATAAAGGAGTTGAGATTCCAGAGTCTCAGGATGATCAGTTTTCAGGACGAGTCCAGAGCGACAAAGACGTCCTCAGAGAAGGACGAATCAGACTCCATGTGTCCAGACTGAGGACTGAAGACTCTGGTCTGTATCTGTGTGACGTGAAAACTGGAGATGGATCCAACTCTGGAAGATGTCGACTCAACGTTTCTGGTGATAAGAAATATTTTACTCTGATAAAATCCTGAGTTGTTGAACATCTTCATCTTCTCCATGAATCCTCCTGGATCTCAGTTTCCATCAAACATTAATAAATATTTCTGATTTCTCTCCCAGCAGCTGCTGATCAGATCCAAACTCAGAGACCAAGATTGACTCCAGAACCAGAGAGACGAGGAAGGAACATCATCATCATCACTGTGGGACTGACAGCAGCAGCTCTGATGATTCTAATAATAATGTTGATTAATTGGTTTAGGATGAAAAAAACAATCCAGATAACAAAGTTGTTCATGATAGTTTAGTTGAAAACTAATTTTTCCAGCACAGAAATATCAGATTTATTTCCATTTATTCTGATCAACATGTTGGATCATCAATGAAAGTTTGTAATAATGACGACTTTCATGTATTGTTGTTGTTTTAGAAATTTTAAATAATTTCTAAAGGTTTCTGGACTCAGTAAGAATTATTGACCAATTATTATGTCTGATAACTGATCAATAATTAAGACTGAACCATTGATCAGATATTGGTTCATTGATCATCAGTCATTTTGGGGTTTTTCACATCATCACTGGGATCAAACTGATGTTTGTTACGTTTACATAAATGTTTTTTTTAAAAAAAATCTTCCTATTGTTGAATTTTGCAGATATTAAATGTTTATTTTCACAGATATTTTTAATAAATACTTTTATAAATATGTTATGAAATGAAACATCTACAGATTTTGAAGAGTTTGTTATAAAAATAAACTTTTCCCTATTTTTAGGTGAAATCAAAAAATTAATTTCAAAAGGGACATTTTTATATGTTAAATTTATTTTAGAAATCAACACAAAACATTGACATAAAAGTGTTTTGGTTTCCTTTAACATGAATCTTTACCATCAGTATTATTTTGTTGTTTCTTTGTTGAAACATTGTAAATATGAAAGTTTGCAATTCATTACAAAATGTGTTACATTTTCAACAAGTTGAAAGTTTTTAATTTAAACTTAATGTTTCAACTCAAAGTGTCTCAATATTTTTCATATTTGATCAAATTCATTTTTGTGAATCTGTGAATCTTGTGGTTTTATATCAAGTAATGTGGGATTGTGTTACTGTGAGCTGCTGAACTGAATTTATCTTACTGTAAATATTGTAAAATGAAGAAGCTGAAGTTTAATAAATATAACTAATGTGATTTAAAGAAGATTTATTAGTACAATAAAATAATAACATGTCTGTGTTGTTGTTCTGCTGCAGGAAGATAAAATCTAATAAATCCTCTGTGTTGTGATAGAAACTCTGGTCTTTATGTGAGCCACTTTCTGTAGATGAAAAATCATTTATTAAAGTTATTGAAACTCATTTTAACAATAGAAAATGAAAACATTTTAGAAAATTACTTCAACTCATTGGTTTTCACAAACTGCAGAAACATAAATGGTTTTGGTTAAAAATGTTCAGCAGTAAGAAACACAGTGAAAAGTGAAAAAAGCTTTAATTGTATTTTACTGAAAATAAAATGTATTAAAAGTATAAAATCTGAGTTTTCTCATTATTCTCATTATTAACAAACTAATTAAAAGTCTTTGATCTGATGACAGTGAAGGTGTTTTTATCTGCAACACGTTTCATGAAGCTCCCTTTTCTTAGGAAATTAGTATTAGGAAATGTATTTTAATTTTTAAGCACATTTTCAACAAGGCAATTCAAAATGCTTCACATGAATTAGAAGAAAATACTAGAAAACAACAAACTAAAGGAAAGAGTAAAAGCAGAAAAATAATCTAATAATGTTGATCTAAAAGTATAAAAACTAAAAACTTCTGTTCTAAGAGTTTTTAGTTAAATAAACTTAAATAGTTTATTTAATCCAGAGCTTAAATAAACTATTAGTCTCTTTAAGCTAATAGTTCAGAGGTTTTCCTTCAGAATAAAAGCTGAACTTCAGATTCTCCAACAGAAATAATTTTATTTTCTTGTGTCGCTTTAAGAAACTCTCAATGCTGTAGAACTCCTGCGCTTCCATTAGCAGCCAGCAGGGGGCGCTGTGAGTATAAAACGAGGCTCCTTCTCCTGCCTCTTCCTGCTCTGACTTGGTGACACTTCAGATGAGTTTTGTTTGTTTGGTCAACAATATTTTATTATCTATTTTATTTAACCAGGTGAACCTGCTGAGATCTAGATCTCATTTTCTAGAGGAACCTGAGCAGAAATCTGCAACTCACAGCAACCTGGAGACAAAGTCAAACTAATTTATACATAGACTTATTGTCATTGTACAAAAAAGAAAACACAAGGTGAATCTTGACAACAAAATGTTGTTACTTGGCTACCAGTGTAACAGAGCTAAAATTTATACTACACAATAAATAAATAATAGCTAAATAAATATATAAGAGCTAAGAATAAAGTGCCATAGAATCCACAGGTTCAGTGTTATAAACAAAACTAAACTAAAGTGTGTGTGTGTGTGTATGTGTGTGTGTGTGTGTGGGTGTGTGTGTGGGTGTGTGTGTGTGTGTGTGTGTGTGTGAGTGTGTGTGTGTGTGTAGGTGTGTGTGTGTGTGTGTGTGTGCGTGTGTGTGTGTGTGTCCTCCATTGATTTAAGACCCGCGACTAAGATACCGCGCTTATAGCCAAAATATTTTCTGCAGATGAATGCCTCATCGGTGCATTAAAACACTTTATGTGGAAACGGTAATGCAAATCGCACTTGCCGGTGCACTTATTACAGTAATAACACATGAATCCCTGTCCGCAGTCTAATGCGCTGCATGGTTACCTCGCTGAAGTTTCCATCTCTGCGCCGTCATTAATCGGCTCCATTCATAAATAACCACTTCCTCCTTTTGCTACAGCAGTAATGCATGTTTTGCGAGGAGCACTTATCATAAAATCCATAAGCTGCCAAGATGCCTGAAGTAAAACCTTTTAAAGAACAGAGACTCTCCAGAAAGCTGCCAATGAGCGCAATGAACATAAATTTATTACAATTAAAGAGAGAGCGCAAGGGGGGGGGGGGGGGGGGAAAGGAGAAACTGATTACACTGATCTTTACGTTCCTCTACTGTCTTTCCTTACACTGTAAAAAAGGCCTCAGGGGTTATCACATTAAAAAAATATCATGTACTGTTAACTAAATAATTACATGTTTGAGCCAAAAACATGATACAATCATGTTGCATAAACAAGATTTTCCACAACTTCAACGTTTATAAAATTGAATCATGTTGAGCGAACATGATTCATTATAGTCAGACCGATCCTATGCTGAAGACCACGAGTGAGATCACGCGATATCACGCAAGTTCACGCAAGATTACGGGAAATCACGGGATATCACGCGAGAATACGCAAGACAATCGTTTTTTTTTCTCGCAAATGGAATAAAATGTATTCAAGGTGAGATAACGTGATTCAATTAACGTCAGCTAGATCTTCCGCCAAAAAAAAAGAACGTCGGGGCGTATTACATTAACAAAAAAATATCATGTACCTTTCACACAATAATGTTTGGGTTTGAAGCGAAACGTGATAAATCATGTTGGATAAACAAGATATTCCGACTTCACATATATAAATTGAATCATGTTGAGCTAACATGATTCTTATAGTTAGACTGATATTGCTGACGACAACGAGTGAGATCACGGATATCACGCGAGAATACGCGAGACAATCGGTTTTTTTCTCTCAACTGGACTAACGTGATTGAATGACTATCTCAACTTGAATACATCTAATTCCTCAAGCTCCCAGCCTCTACCAGAGGCCTGGGAGCTTGAGGGTCCTGCGCAGTATCTGCGATGCTAACAATTTTATATATATATATATATATATATATATATATATATATATATATATATATATATTATATATATATATGTGTGTGTGTGTGTGTGGTTTTTTTTATTTTATTCAATATCAATATTTGTCAAGTTAATCTAATAAAAAAAAAACACAGTGACGTCAGTTCCAAAGCGCTATTGTGTCAGACTCATCTCCCGCTGAAGAGGATCCAGCGACATCAAGAGATTACGGAAATCACGCGAGATAACTGGCTTGTTGGGTTTTTTCAAGGGCAGAGGGGAGATTCCTGGCGTGCATCTACTTAATTTGAAGAAGGTAAGAGTCAAACTATTTTCATCCAAATCCATATAAAATATGTAACTTAAAATTTCTCTACAATTTGCACCATTTTCTACTTGTTCCATACTTGTGTCACATTATTTCATGTTCTGTAGATTAAGTCGGTTAGGTTAAGGCAGATAGCTTTTTGTTTACATTTATCGCCGCACCATGTTAGGTACATTCTGTGCGAAAAAAGTCTGCAGAGCCATATGTAGTGTACAAAGCTGCTGCCAGAGACACAAATGGACCCCAGAAATGTCACAGTTTTGCTCCTCCTGAGCTCCCTGGAGGTTTAGTGGATTTTTAACACACTGATCTAACATCAGTCCTATTTCTAACTATTTAATTCTATTTCAGTAATGTTACTATGAGGTAATGTAGATACACACACACTTTGGTACCTTTCTATCATCATCGAGATTCTTAATTAATTATGGTAATAAAAGTCCTACATTTCAGTCGGTGAAACCTGCAGAAAGCATTGCTTTCTGAGCTTTGTTAAATACCTGTTAGTTATGGATTTCTAGTATATTTTGTCAGGCTAAAACTCTCAATGGATTATCCATTATTACAGACTTGAGCTTTCTATTTTTTTCTTTAAAATACATATTCCTCTGCTGTAAAGATGTTGGGGTTTTTTGGACTCTTCTTTGTTGTCCCCAAATAATTGTAGCTCAGAAACAATATTGAAGTTCATTGGTTTAATTTTGAAATGTTGATGTTTTTTTGTGTTGATTGTTTGTGCTCATTTTGACCTATGTTACCATTGCTTTCTACCATGTTCAATTCACCATTGTTCTGCACATATGTGCTTGCATGTGTCCAGTGGTTATATTCATGAGGCATTCAAGGGACTTGTACTAAAAGATACAACTCAGTTCAGTATGAATTGCATATTTTAATGGCTGAAAATATATCTGATCTCTTTCAGAACATCACCTGTCTGTAATCCACCTGCTTAAGTTCTGGTCAAGGGGCTCATCAGCTATCAAGTTATAGATTTCAGTGGCTAATAGTAAGTTTTGCCAGATCTAAAGTGACTGAATGTAGTGTTAGAGAGCTTATAAAGCTAGGTTCAGCTAAACATTTATTTGGCCAGTCTGTTTTATTTGTCTTTATTTGCGTGGGGATGTGGAAATGTAAGGAGTGTAGTCTCTCTCTGTCTCGTAGATATGACCTGTTTAAAACATTTTACACTTAAACACCGGCATATGCGACGTTATCCATGCCCACACATAGACTGTCCATGTACTTGTAAGACATGGAATGCTTTGCATATTCATTTAAGTAGAAGGATATAGACTGTGTTGACCATTCTGTACTTTTCACATATTTCTTTGGTGATATATCCATGTCTTTATTTAAACATCTAACAGCTTCAGTTAGATGTTTAAATGAGATGTTAAACTCAATTTTAGTCATGGCATAATGAAGGGATACTAACAATTTTAAATATCTTTCAATAGACTGCAAGCCACTGATCACTTTTGTTGTGACTTCCTTTGAATGTAGCTATGTTTTCAAGTGTGTGAACCTATACTGCTGGAGTTTTGAGATTGTTCTCATTGTTTTTTGATCTGCATATTCAGGAAGACACTGCTGAGGTCAGACGAGAGTGCATCCTCAAAGGTCTGTGTGTGTACCTAAATGAAGATCCAGAGAAGCTGGTGAGGGAGTACATGGTATGTTAAATTCTCTTTGTGTTTACAATAGAACTCCTAAGAGTTGTTAAAATACTTTCACCAACTAAGGTCCATGAGTGACTCAATCAATGTCAGTCTAATTTATTTATTTAATTACATGTGAATTGTCTCCCCCCCAATACCCTTCCCTAACTCCCTTAGGACGTTGATGAATGAAATGGTCAAAGCCGAGACTGTCCTCGGAATCGTCATTTGAGCAGAGGGTGCAGAGGCTGCTGATGCACATCTGGATGTTGGGATTGTCCTGGAGGAGGTGGAAGTTATGAACAGCTTGGGCAGTGTATCTTCTGCAATAGTGATGCTGCTGCGACTTATCTACGCACTAAACTTGAGCTACCCTCAAGTTTAGTGCGTTCAGCACTCAACTTGCTCAGTAACTCAAGCATACCTTTGAAGTAATACAGAAAATAATAATGAAATTGGATGGAAAGAACTTATCAAAGAAAGCACAAGTTCTCAATATGAAACTCGCTGCTAAGTTGAGTAAAGTTTCATATGGAAAATGAGTGTTTAAAGTCTGCAGTAGAAAAGATTTATATTGTTACAGTTCTCTAAGTTGAGCAACTATACTGACATGTTTTATGTTGTAAAGAATTGGCTGGGAAATGAAACTGTAACCTTTTTGTAGTTGTTTTTTTATTTCAATGTCCAACTCAGCTGTGTTTTGTGCTGTGTAAAAAGACGATGTATAACAATTCTGAAAATACAATTGTGTTGTACCTTTTCTAATTGTTGAGTGTTCTTCCTACACTTTCACCTAGTGCTATCTTAAAATGCTTGATTAACGCTTGAAAATATGTCTTTGAATTAACGTCATGAAATAATGGAAAGGATTTCCACACGATTAACTAGCTGTCTTTTAGCATGAAGCATATTTGTTGAGCTAACTTGCTTTTAGTGAGTTGGACCTACTGAATCAGGTAGTGTGAAGGTACCACTGTAAAATAAGGTGGTTTCAACTAGATTTACATTCATCTTAATGAAGTAACATCAATGATTTGGTCCTAAACAATGCAGATTAGTTGGGCGGGCTGTATTGCATTACACTGGGTCACGCTATAGTAACTGAGTTAAAGGAACCTTTAAAACATATGTTGAGTCAACACATTTCATTTGAATTTGAATAACCTTAATGAATGGAGTAGAGCCAACTCATTTGATTTACAATCATCCATTGCATTACCATAATTCTGGTTAAGCCAACATATTTGGTTTAAATTAGAACAACCTTAATGAATTATGTTTTGCCAACTCATTTTATTTATATAAGAATAACCACAATATAATACGTTGAGCCAACATGTTTGATTTAGAATCACCCATTGAATCACCATTGTAACAAGTGGAGCCAACACATTTGCTTTACATTGGAATAATCTTAATAAATTAGGTTGACCTAACACATTTGCTTTAAATAGGAGTAACACAAGTACATGGTGCTGAAATAAAGCAAAGTAATCAGGTGGAAATCCTTTCCATAATTTTTTTATGTTCATCCAATGACTTATTTTTTTCAGTGTAGTTTCAGCTTGAGCTCAATCTGGTGTGATGTTAATGAGCAGACTCGTGTTTGCGTGTTTATACCAGGACTGTTTTTAGACATTTAACTGGAGGCAAAAAGATTAGGCGTGTGCTCGGCTGCCTCCTGTTCCTTACCCTTTTCAAAAATGCTGAAATAGTGCTGATTCCCCGTGGGAGTTTCTGAGGAGGGAACCCGAAAAACACAGCAGCTCCGGTGCACGCAGAGCTACTCCCATGACACATTTGTACTAGAGAAGGGGATTTATCTTCCTCTTTTTTTTTTCAGGAGGGGAAAAGTGAGAGGGTGGTGGTGGGTGGTGGTGGTGATGGGGGGGGAGGCAAGATCTGAGATCTCTGCATCTGCTCAGCAGCTTGTCACCAGGAGTCCTGGAGGCAAGGCACGTCACCGTCGTTTGATTAAAGATTTATGCCCTCCCAGAGATGTTTTCTCTCATTTTCTTTTGGTAAACCTTATCTCCTACAATTTGCTGAAAAATGTGTAAAGTAAAGGAGTGACTCTTGCCTTAATTGTTTGGTGGGGATTTTTACAACAGTGCATTTTGTTGGAGCTGAAAGCATATTCACGTAAAAAATAAATATAGAAAAATCACAGAAAAGCTGAAAGATTAAAAATGAAAAAAAAAAAACTACATTTTTAAAGTCTCCACTCTGGTTTTGTGTTATCTCCTCTTCACGCACGACTGGAGGAAAGCTGAGTTTCTCTAAACAGATGTTTAAAAGCCTCCATTCACCAAATTTACATCTGAATTGAGAATGCCTCTGCTCTCTCTGTAAACCATGTGCACCATTGTGGCTCCTCCGTGAATCCAATAAATAAGCACACACTTTTAATCCAGACATTTAAATGGACAAAGCACGTCTTCGAACACGACGCCGTCCATTATCTCGAAGTGAAAGTGCATTTTTCAAAAGCTAAAATTCACAGAGCTTCATGTTTTAACCCCCAGTTTTGTTGCTCCTTTTCCAGATTTTCCAGTCTAACTAATGACGGGTTCTGCGATGATATTTGCGCAGGAGTTGGTCTGCTTCAAAGCTGACTTTGGTATAAAGATGCAGAATGATCTATACCAAGGTTTGGTTTCCACAACATGCCCTGTTCAAAATAGGCACTTTGATAAAGTGCCCGTTCTATTTCCACTTTCCTTTGAGCCAACAGAGTGACTCAGCATGCTGAATCCAACAAAACCGGAAACCATGCTGAAAAAGAGAAAAATATGAATTTATTCATTACTATCATTATTATTTTTCTTTTACTTTTGGTTTTTTTAGTTTTTATATAACGGACAGTATGTGACAGGGAAGAAAAACACAAAAGAGTTGGAATTGAAATTGCAAGAATGGATCTAAAAGCAATACCAGTAAACTTTAAATAAATTAAGTAAAATGCAGTGATTGTAAGCAACGATTTGGCTCATGTTAATTAGGAACACTGTTGATTTTGAATGACATGAATCTGCTGCATAGCCAGTAACGTAGCAACATTAAGAGAGACATGTTTCTGGTTGACCCGCCTCGATTTTGCCGTTTGCTAGAAAAACAAGCAAACGGCAAAAATTTGGGTTTTACATCAAAGAGCAGCATTAAAAACTGACTAAACATTAAAACAACATGTTCAGCTTTTTGAAGCGAAAAACAAGTCAACTTGACATAATGCTTGAGGAGAATGTGAAAATACAGAGAGAACAGAAACTGCAGACCTTTCGAATTTCAGTGGATCGTTCATCCATAACAAATTGAGCAATTTGTTTGCTTATGCTACACAGACAGAAAAAAACAAATATTACCTACATCCATACATGGTGGTCAAATTCATTTAAGGGAAAAGCATATTTAACATAAAAGGAAAAAAAATACTATCTGCATTAAATTTGCTCCTACTTGGAAACTGTCAACAGCAGGATCAACTTCAGCTTATATGAGTAATAAGTAATAGGATTAGTACAGTGAGTTACCACCAGAGCATGAAGCTGTCAGCCAGATTACAAAATGCTGGTTTGATTATTCTTAAGTGGCCCCATGCAGACGTCCCCACAAGGACAGGTCGGAAAAACAGAAACCCTGATTCAAGAATCGGCTTTCATCCTCAAAACGCTTACATGCCAGTCAGTGGGTTCGGGTTAACGCCAGTTTAAAATAGTAAGGAGGCAACAGTTGCTCTGACAGTCATGTGGAAAAGTGAGAACATGAAAACATGGATCCAGCATGTCTTGTGGTGGCAAAGTCCTTTTTTTTTCTTTCTTTTTTTTTTTTTTTGTTGCACAAAAACATGCTCCCTTTTTATTGAAAAAAAAATGATTTGGGACGAATCACTTTTGGCAAAAAAGATAAATAAATTAAAATATATAGCCCGTTATTTGGGAAAATTGACAATATATTAAATTCCACATTCCAGCTATTTGTTGACACTGGACTATTTGCAATAAGTAAGCACAATATGGGAAAATACCAGTATTGTGAAGAATTTGAAAACATGGATATGATTTTAATGTTTGAAATATGAGACAGAAAGGAAGTGAATGATGCGAGGAATTTAGAAAAATAAAAAAAAACATTTAATTTAATTATTATACTGCAAGGAAATTGAGAAAGTAAAAGAATTCAACGATTAACTAGAAAATTCCTGAGAAAATTTAACCGGGGCCTGCCAAGATGTGCCTGTCGTGTTTACATTGGTCAAAATCAGTGTGCGCTACTGAATGTGAAATCTCAACATCTTGTTTCATTGACTTTCAACTCTTTGCACGCCTTTGTAGTTTTAAAAATGTGAAAATATAATTCAGGACTTTATTTCCCTGTAAGACGTTTACATACTGGGTGTTTGTTCGGTCGTCTTTAGTGCAGATAGACCAGCTTGGTGACGACTGAATAAAATAAGACAAAACTGGGCTTCTGGCAGGTCTTTAGGCTGTCAATGCTGGAGGGAAAAAGAGAGAGAGGAAGGAAAAAAACAACCCAGACTCGCACAGCCGGTGGTTTCTTTTCCAAACATGACCTTCAGCAGGCGCCGGGGCAGTTGGTAGTCGCAGAGGGTCCCTGGATGAGAAACGGCTTCTCCTGAGGCCAAAATAGTGTACGGCTCTCAGTGGGTAGGGAGTGAGTCGCAGCCTCAAGCAGAGAACATGTCCTTTAGAGTCTTGCTCACAAGCGCCAGAATGAAGCAGGTTCACAAGTGGACGGGATGCAGCAGCGCTGTGCATGTGGTATGAGATGATGTTGAGCAAGGAGGGAAAACATTCGGTCCCGCCATCGATCCACGTCGAAATCCTTCATCTATCAGTGTTACCGTGAGTGAATAAGCAAGTGAAAAGAGGATAAATGGGGTTAGTCCTTTTGCTCCCGCCCCGGGAGGACATCTGGATAGCACTGTGACCCAGTCCCTGATGAACCGCTGAGAACCGACTGATGGGAGAGTAATTGGTGCTTTCAGAGGTTGCACCATTGCAGCTGCTGTCTGGCAACATTAAAGCTGCAAGTAAGCAACTTTTATCAAAAGTGTTTGTTTTTCTCCCCCCCCACACATTCTTTAAAACTGTCATAATGTTGAGACAGAACAGCATGAAACAAATAATCAGATATCTTTCATCAAAAATTTGTCTGTGAGTTAATTTTGGGTTTATCGCCCAGACAAGGTTGAAGTATTATTAAAAAAATAATACAGAACTAAGTTTTGCTCTTTATTTTATTTCCTCTGCTATTTATCTTCTTCTGTTGGTCCTAATCAAATCATTTTTACAGAATGATTTGTTTTGCAGAGCCAATACACGGAGAAGCTGTTTTTTTTTTTTTTTTGTTTTTTTTTTTTACCTCGCAATTTGCCGACCTTTTTGCCATTTTCCCTCCTGCTCTCGCGTTTGTCCCGAAGGTACCCGGCATTCACAAAATAATTACTGTAATTTGCAAACTAATTTGCATTTACCAGCCGCGCGGCGACCAAAAACCACAGTGTGTCGCGGAAACCTGGGAGACGTTTGGGGGTTAACTTAAGTTGATCATATCAGAACACACAGATATTTGCGTGCTGACTTTCTTTCCCGTCTTTTTCGCAACTGTAGGCCACGACATACGTTCTCAGCCTGCGCTGCTCCAAATATGTAAGCGAAGCATGCAGCAAGTCTTGACAAATTCAGCCGGGAATGCAGGGAAGCACGACTTGGAAGCGTTAAAGTGAGGTTAAGATGAGAGCGACGTGATGGAGGCGAGCGCACAAATATCAAATGCAAATTGTCGCTTTGATCACAAAACACCTAACAGAGAGCTGAACATCACAGACTTAATGATGTACGAGAAGTGTAATTTGGCTTTAAAGAGTGCTGGTTGGTTTTCACTTGAGCACGCTGTTGTGCACCGAGGGTGTCAGTCTGTCTGTGCCCTGCAGCCTCGAAACAACACCGGTGACTTTTAATTGGTCTCCGTGTCATGGAATCAGAATGCGCAGGCTGCTCTCAGCCCTTTAATTCTCCACTGGTTTGAGGGATCCAGAAAAAAAAAAAAAAAAAAGAGAGAAATCTTTAAGAAGCTTCATTTTTCATGGAAATGTAAATGAGTGAGGTTGGGGGGCGCGAATGAGGCATTGCAGATATTTCTTTTTCTGACTTTAGAAGCTTTTTCCTCTTAATATTTCAAATGCCCTGTAATCACCAGCAGCAGTTTTTTTTTTTTTTTTTTACTGCAGGTTAAAGGGCTAAAGGGTTAACTGAAGCCTGCAGGATAAAACTTTGCAAATGTTTTGTGGGATTTCCAGGAACTCGCACAAGGATCTCGAACCGTACAATCTCCACCAATAAATGGAGTTCTTGTAGCCTGTTTGAGTGATTATTGGAGATTTCAAGGTGACTCCTTTCATGCACCAAAGCTCAAATATGAATCTATGATGTCATTTAATCAAGTTGAAATATAAGACAGTTATAAGTTCAGGTGTTGGAAAAGCTATCCAAGAAGAATACGCGTCTATTAGATTGCCGTCGACTAAATTTGGCCTCCTACTTCTTTGCCTAACTTTAATTGAGCCATTTTGGACAGATTTGAGCATGAAGAGCCAGTTTAGGATAAAAACCCCCAAAAAATATCAAAGCGTGTGAATTCAAGATATTGTGGTTCAGGTTTTTGTGATATGAGAGCAAAATTTATTTTTGCATAAGTCAGCTTCTGGCTGTTATATTGATCTTATAGATTTTTTCTTTCTTTGGCAAATTAGATTCAGTTCTGACTTGGATCACAGCATTGTGTTACTTTTTGAAATCTTTTTGTCGACGTCATGTTGCCACTTTGTTTCTATTTTTGCAACATGCTGCTTCTGCAGGTCAGGCAGTAATCAGGTGTGGCGAGAGAAACTAAAACAGAAAATCTGGTTAATTAAAGTTCAGTTTTGCCTTGGGAAAGGGTTGATTATATTTTTTGATGTGGCCGTTTCGAGCAATAATAATTTGTCCTGGAAAAAGTTTAATACTTTTTGGGGCCTGAAATTATAGTGAATGCATGTAAGACCTTCTAAAAAAAGTTTTACAGAATTTTCAAATGATTCTGCAGATTAACCCTTGGCTCTTGATTTTTTTTTTTTATTTCATTTTTGACTTAGGATTTGTTTGCGGTCGACTCGTGAAACCATGGATTTGTGACTCACAAAATTTGCTGAATGGATTTATTTTTTTCCTCCCCCTTGACAGCGAGGGAAAATGGAGGTCTGCCCGATCTGAAATAGAGAGGACATCAGCTGTCAGGGTTCGGAAAGCGCGAGCGAGCTGACCTCTCACCCTTCACAAGAGGCATGCGGCTTGCCTCGACAAGCCGGACAGAGACGGCGCCCTGAGGTAATGGGAGGGCCTCGGTGGTTAAAACATGTCACGGAGCAGACATTGCACCTCCGGGAAAGGAGATTTAGCAGAGTTAATGCAACATGACAACAACAACAACAACAAAAAAGTACAAATTGTCGGGTTATGACTTGTCTTACATTTTGTGGAATTGGACCGGCTCTAGCCAGGGTCACAGCATTTCTGTTCGTACAACAAATGGAGCTGGCAGCATGTAAACAGCCAAGACTGCAAAACAAAGCCCCAATTTTAATCTTTGGAGGAAAAAATTCCTTAGGAGTGTAAATTTGGGAAAACCACTTGGAGAGTCTTTATCTGTCTGTCAAAGGAGGCAGGTTTAAAGAAACCAGGATTTAAGAGCCCAGTTGGAGAAGTCTTGTTTTAAAGCTTCCCTCCCCAGGCGTATTTTAGGAAGCATAGAGACACAAATGTAAAATGCCCCTTCTTGTTCCCATTATCCCAGAAGAAAAGATGAAAATCATTATTTTTTATTTATTTTATTTTTTTAAATGAAGCCCACAAAGTTGTTTGACGCACTGCAAAACCCGTAGCGTTTTCATTTCTCCTCTTCACACCACTCGTGGCGCACCGGAATTGGTTTCTTTGTTTGTAGACGGTTTTAGCTGCGCGCAGACGGCGAACACAAAGACTCGTCGGCGTGTAATTGTGCAAACAGGCTTCTAGTTTCAAACTCATCACAGCGAAGGCCAGCGCTCCGAGTGAAGAAACAACGAGTGAAGTCATGCTTTTCTTCCTCGCCGAGCCTACAGACAGATCGCTTTGTAATTGAAAAATATTACATTTAATGCTTCTGGATCACATTCACATGCCACATTTAGTCCAGTTAAAGAGAAGAAGCATGCTTTTATGGTCCAGAAGCAATACGGCAATGGCTGAAGGACATATTGGTGATGGGACTCTGATGGTGAAGTTGAGGACTTTACATTTTGTTTTTGTGCCTCCAGGCATGTTGCTGTGTTGCTGTCTTTATAAACCAAGATGGAGAGCGTCTGTGTGCTTTTGTTCGTGACTCCAGGCTCAGGTTTGTGAAACACGGCTGTTGCACAGGAAGGTTTGAAATCGTCTGCGCGTGGCAGTGCGCTGGTCTTGCTTGAGGAATGTTTAATTCGGCTGGCTTGAAAAGTGGAGGGAATCAGATTTTTGTTAAGCAAATTCTCATTCAGCATTTGCTTGCCAAACTCATGAATATCAATCAATAAATAAATCAAGTTTCATTTATATAGCACATTTCAGCAGCAAGGCATTTCAAAGTGCTTTGCGTCAAAACAAGCACAAAAACACAAAGTCATGCAACACAGAATCAACAATCAGAACATGACATAAAGTTTCATCATTAAACTTGTAATTGATTACGTTTCAAATCCGACTCTAAACAGGTGGGTTTTTAGTCAAGATTTAAAGGAACTCAGTGTTTCAGCTGTTTTGCAGTTTTCTGGAAGTTTGTTCCAGATTTGTGGTGCATAGATGCTGAAAGCTGCTTCTCCTTGTTTGGTTCTGGTTCTGGGGATGCAAAGCAGACCAGAACCAGAAGACCTGAGAGGTTCTGGAAGGTTGATAAAACAACAGCAGATCTTTGATGTATTGTGGTGCTAAACCGTTCACTGATTTGTAAGGTGATAGAAGGCCGACTTTGTGACTGTCTCTATGTGGCTCTGAAGGTTCAGGTCAGAGTCCATCTCTACCCCCAGGTTTCGGGCCGATCGATTGGTTTTAGTTGTAATTACTGAAGCAAATATGAGCGACGTCCAATTCTTTATTCTCTAGCTTTAATGCAGTCAAAATTAGAACATCGCCTAAAAGTGCAATATTTAAGTAAAATAAATCAAGTGTATTGATTTGTTGTTCAAGAGATAAAAAATTGAAAATGAAGGCTTTTTTTTTTTGTTAATTTGTAAAAATTAACTACAAAATTTATAACAGCCTTTTTCTTGTTCCAGACTGAATTATCAACATGAAAAGATTGTGCTTTGATTGAGTTGAAGCAAAAAACATCTTAGTTTGTGGACCAAGATCATTTCCCTCTCAAGCTGTTCCAACTTGAACGTAAAAACAAACTGAAAACCAAATTCTTTCCTTATCCCGTCAATCAGTAAGCCGTTCATTCGTAGTCTATCTTACTATCTAACCTATTTATTTAATTTTAAAAAGAAATTAATGTACTAGCAGTTGTTTTCTATTATCTTTGGTAGAAAACTTTCTACTTTCAAGTGGAGGTTTTGCGTCATGTCTTCACATGTCTTTCTGGAGCCGAATTAAAAAAAATTCATCGCTGTGAGGACTTGTCTTGTGGTAAATCCCCTGCTGACTTTTTCACTGGCAGTGGGCAAAATCTGAATCTGATTCTGCTGCTGCTGTGCCTGTATTCATCTGTGGAAAAACAAAAAAAAAGTGCATCAAGCCGAGCCCTTTCTCTCACGAAAACAAAAATCGCAAGCTAGGAAAATGACATCGGTAGAGAACTGAATCAATTTTGTTGTGTACATTATTTGTTTTCTTCTTCTTTTTCTTTCTGTTTTTTTTTTCATTCAGCACTGAAGGAAAAACTTCCTCTGGAGGCTTTTGCTGAAGTTCTGGATTCAATGCCTCTTTTATTGCAATCCCATGTAATTTAAGACGGATTTTTTTAACTGAGAATATTTGTGGATAATACGTAGGCAACATCTGGCTGGATTCAATTTGGCAGCGTTTTGTATTGTTTGGGGTCAGTTTGTTCAAACGGGGAGTCAAATCCCCCATCATTTGAAAATGAAACTTAATTGAGGTTCGTTTCTTTAATTAACTCTGATTGATGGAACGAATGCTTCATGCTCTCCAGAGAGACGAACACCTTGAGAACCGACGCGACCGAAGACGCCCCCTGTGGAAATGCCTTAGGCTATTCTTATTTCAAATGATAAAATTTGTCTCACTGAAAATTCGAGGTCATTCTTTGGCTCAAGAGCAGATCAAGCGCATGAGCGCACAAAGGCGAGAGCGCGAGACGAGAAGCTGGAGTTTTGCAGTTCAGTCCAAAGCATGCTGCCTTTCACAAGATGGCGGCTTCAACAGCTGGAAAGAAGCCTGTGTTTTGCTGTTTTTTTATTATTATTATTTAATTCCAAATGCCTTAAATAGCATTTATTGTTTCTGAATGCCAGCAGTTCACTAAGGTCGACGGCAGAGGCGGTGAAAAGCTTTGTTTTGAAAGGCTAAAGCACGGCGCCACCCTTAATAGCATCCTGCTATGACCTTAGTTCGGCTAGCGTTTAGCTTTTATAGTGCTTAGAGGCAAGACAACTTCAATAAACTTGAGAATAAACATGACTGAATTCACTGGCCTCTTTGTGCCCAATCAGCTTGAAGGATTAAAGCAAAGACACAAAAACACCTCTCAAATTGTTTATGCTAAGCTGATTTATAAGAAGTGGATGAAACCAGACTTGAATCGTCTCAGACTGGTTTCTTGAACATGATGAGGTTACAAAATAATGTCAATAAATGAGAGTTTCCATCTTCAATGTACAAGTAAAAAAATCTGCAGTAATTTTTTTTTTTTTTTATGTTTTTTTTTATGCTCGCATGCTGTGATGGGCTGAAGTTTCTGTTTTGTTTCCCACACCCTGTTGGAGTTATGCCAAAAATTAAGGCAGTTCTGCGGGCAAGACAGCGTTCAACCAGGTGCCGGCGAGGTGCACCTTGAAAAATATGCACACACATCTTTAACTGGGAATTACTCGTTCATCCCTCTCTGGACTGCGGCCGATCCGGGGCGTCGATGCAGGACTGTAAACCCATCTCAGACAAGCACAAGATACCAGATGGGTGGATTAAAAAAAAAACAAAAAACTTGGTGAGGATCTTTTACCGTCAAATCCAGTAGAAAACGGAACCGGATGTGCCTGGCAGCTTTATTATAGATCCATAAAAGCACGTCTTTTAGATAATGTAGAATTAGACGTTAAATCATGGGAAAGGGATTGTGCTTCAAACCCCTCGGATTAGCTGTGAAGCTGGAGAGTGAAACATTTCTTCTGAACATGAGAGGAAACCAGGATGCAGGTCGTTAATGTGGCATTTTAGTAAATGCCACATTTCACTTTTTGCTCCCACAAATGAAGACTGAAGTTTTGTTGTTGTTTTTTTACTTCACACAAACCACAGCTCTGATTAAGTTAAACTATTGCCATATTTCCCCAAAAACATTATTTAAAAGTGACGAACATTTTATGATTTCTTTAAAAAACTCATGCATTTTCTTCTCTCTCTTTTTTCATAATTATGCTTTTAAATGTGGGTGACATTTTGCAGGGAGCGCATCTTAATGATGTCTTAACACATCGTTTTAACTCAGCACACACTAATGAAAGGACAAATAGCTTTATATCAAGGACTATCTCTGGTATTTTGGTTGAAAAGGCACGTTACAAGTCAGTGGGACACGCAGGTTATTTAAGGCATGTGAACAGGCTACTTATGCTGCTCAGTTTACTGATTTGTTGTCCTCTGATTTGTTGCCAAGGCGTCCGGAAGATGAATGAAGGAAACGTGATTTATTCCTGCGAGTAACAGACAACAGGATATACGAAGATTTAAAGAGGCTGTCTAATTAGAGGAAGAGATAGGCAATCCTTCTCATTATCAGTCCATACAGACATCCAACGAGAAAACAGGGTTGACAAGGTTGAGTAATTGCTTTACCCCTGTGTGTCCCACAAGCGCGGCTGCAACAGCATGCAATGGGAGGACCGATCCCCCAAAGAGCCAGAAACAAGACAAAATGCTTTCTTTACAAAGCAAGATATGAAACTACTGATCAATATTGGCTTTTAATTGTACTATATAAATTGGTCTCTTGTTTTGTTCTTTCTTGATTTTTAGTTTCCATGTGTACCAATGTGATGCTGGCGAGTTGTACAACTTTTTGTTATGCAAATGACTTCACACTGAATGCTCTTAGTTTGGCTAGAATGGAGGCTTCGTGCAACTATTCGATTCTATCAAGGGACTTTAAAGTTATGAGTAAATAATGCACAAGCTACAGAAAATGAGCAAGTTGCATTTTACATGAGGATGTACGAAGCCGCTGTCAAAATTTTTGATCCCAGTCATTCGAGATGATCGATGACGTATCTCAGTCCAAGTCACAATTTCTTTCTGTTTTTCTTCAACACATCTGGTATTTTGTCTTGACTGGGATTCGTGCAGTTACTCTGGAGCCCCTGAGAGAACATGGAGAGAGAGAAAAAATTGAAATCCTGACTTATTTTTCTCAAGATCCTGACTTACTATGTTGAGATTCGAAAGGTGAGACATGTAATGAAATAATCACAGCGATGGAGAACACACAGGGGAGGTTTAAAGGTGCGCAATGTGTCATGACGCTACAATATCTATAACACGAATGAAACCGTATCAGACATGGAAAACATTTTTATTGAAATCAAATTAAACGCAGACGTCTGATCCCCCCTCGAAAACTCTTTTTCTTCCACTTCAATACGTTGCCTTGCGGTCTTCAAATGTAGCTCACCGGTTAAAATGTGTTCATCGAGCTGAACACGTCCCTGCGCCTGAAATGACAGGCGCAATATAGATCAGAAGCAACTCTGCACGTACACAGCTTTAATCACTCGTAATAAAAACATGCTCTGTTTTGCACGGTTCAATAAAGAACGTATTGTTAAACCAAAATATTCAAGAGGCAAAATTTTTCTCCATTTCCCCTTTGGGGCGTCGTAAATTACAACATGGGGTTAAAGATTAAAGGGGTCAGCTGAGAGATTAAAACCTCTGACCCCGGTGACTTAAATTTAGGTGTTTTGAGGGTGACAGTTCAGGGGTCAAGAAGCTACCACAGCGTCCTAACAATGTGTCGCGTAAAGCTTTGTCCTGATTTCTGAAAATGTTTCTGAAACCAAAACAACACACAAGAAACTTCCGAGTGACTTTCAATACCAGAAGGCTCTTGAAGCACTAGGCTAATGTTAGCATCACATTGGTACACTCTCTGTTTTAATGCCGTCGTTTAGTTTGTAACACATTTCGGATTTGGTGTCACTGAGTCATGTCTGGATGTGACTCGCACTGTTTCAGAAATGTTTTGAACCAGACGGCATTTCAGTGCCACTGCAACAACACGCATCTGTAGAGTTTAGGCAGGATCTGCCTCCCGTATTGAACAGTGATTGGGACCCCAATCGAATTTTACCTTAATCTTTATTTAACCAAGAAAAACTCCTCGAGAACAAACATTTCTCTTCAAAGAACGTCCAGGGGACGGCAGAGAGTGGAACAAAATCCACTTACAAAAAATCAGCATTTTCAACAAATTCAGTTAGGCAAAACGACTGCAGGCAGATGAAGCTGCCTCGGTCAAAAGCAGAACCGCAACGGCAGCGTCGGGTCCAAAATGTTTCACTTCTCATTTCTCTGCATTTTTTTAATTTTCTTTCTATTTTTTTCTTCCAAGCAGTCCGACTTTTCTTCTGCAAATGAGATTTGTTTAAAAACGAGCAAGCGGAGAGCAAAAGAAGAAATGTCAGCTCTGAAAAATAATCCACAGCACAGATCCATTCATTAGATTAAAATATGATTGAAAAGTCAATTTATTTCAGTAACTTCATTCACAAAGTGAAACGCATTATATAAATTAATTACACACTCACACCCACACCCACACACACACACACGCGCTGTTTTGAAGCTTTTCATTCTTGTTCCTTATGATTTCCTGTTTATTTATACGACGTCCAACCAGCAATTTTGCTTTTAAATGTAGAAATGTAGGCTTCATAATAGAAATATGCTTAACACCTGCTTGAAAATGATTTCAACAAAAGGTTGTTTTGATCTCACAGCAGAGCTTCATTGGGACTCATGTCATAAGTTATTGAATGGCTGTAAATTAAAGTTGAAAAAAGAAAAACGTTTTTCCAGACGTCACAAAAACGTCTGGAAAAACGTATGTCATTTTTTTAAGCAGCTTTTTTTGCTTGTTTAGCTGTAAAGATAAAAAAAATACTTTTTTGTATGGGTGTTTGTAAGAGCTTTTTTACACCTAACTGATTCATTGCTCAAACTTGTGTTTTTGTGTTTTGAAGGGGAAAAAAAATCATTCCTCTGAAATTAATCAGCAACCAGACATGAAATGACGGCCAAAGCTCCAGAAGACATTCAGACAAACCTTCAGAAAATCTGAAGGACATTTTCTATTAAAAATGAATGCACAAAATATACATACAAACAATTTTTTTTGTGTTTTGAAAATACTTTTTTTATGCTGTTCATAAGCTCTCTGGACACACAAGTCCATCCGATTCTGCTCTTTGGCACCGTGAATGCTTAAAATATTCGGTTTTATTAACTGCAAGATGGGTTTAAATGTCACTCCGCACTGAAAACGTTACTGAGCAGAAAAACGGTGGAGAGTGTTTTGCCTGGTGGGGAGAAAATAAAGAGGTCAGGGCCACCTGGTCCCTCCTGATATGACTGTCCGGGACCGGGGAGCCGGCTCATGCATACCTGATAATGCTCAAACCGGATGCCTGTGTTCAGTAATAAAGCCTCTCTGTTTTTGTTACATCATCAGTTTACACCCCCGATTCTAAGCGCTGCCAGTCTCCACTGCAGACTTTACTTTTGAGACCCAGTAGTTTCAGTCCTTTTGTGTTCCTCTTATGTCTAGTGAGTCGAGGCTGAAATGCACAACGGCTTAGGAGAAAATCGACAGCAGGCGATATGGGGCTGTGCACCGATCCGATTTTAATATCGGCATCGGCCCCGACGTTGAACGAAATTCTAGATCGGGTATCTGTGAATAATCACCGGTTTCAGTTTCACTGCGCGGTCCCGTCGACGCGCCCTCTGCTCGTCCTCGAACGCACAGAAGAAACGGCCATTCTTTTCAAAACACCCGGCCTTCAGCGGCTTGGGATGCAGCTGCAATCGTTGACAAAAATCAGAGGCAACATGCCGCTCGCCGTGATGGATTACTCGTCTCCAGCAAGCTTCAAATCTCTTTAAGCTTATTTCCGTAGCACACTGAAAATGAATGGAAAATAATGGCTGCCAAGACGATGGGAAATCAATCTTACAATCTGGTGGGTTGCTCTGGAGAATAGCCATTGACGCAAAGTGTGCCTGATTTGTAGCTAATGAGCTGGAAGATACAGAACTACCATTATGATTCTTTATAAGACTCTTGATCGCACGATGTGAGCAGATGAAAGATATTCCACTCGACGTTAAGCATTTTTTGCGGCGCGCATGCTAACAGGTGTGGAAGTTTAAAAGGGGGGTATAAGAAACTCATTACCCATTAGACGAGCCCAGCCCTGCCTCCAGCACCTAATCCTATTTTGCTTTGCAAATGCATTCAACTTGCACCTAATTGCGGCAGCAGCAGCAGCAGGCAGCCAGAGTGGATAAAGATGCACATTTAGCTGATTGTTACAGCTGCTTCGACCTCGCACGAATATTAAGGTTAATCAGGCCGAATTACCGACTAACACAATAAGATCAAAAATGAATAAATAAATAAATCGGTAAGTAACAAGATGACGGTTTCGATTTGTAAAGTGGCAGTGAGCTTTTGATGGACATCTAAAAAATATTTTCTGTCATAACGAAAGGCTTAAAATAGGACAGTCTTTTTATAGGGGCTGCTTGTTCATTTTCCCGTTTTTTTTTTTTTTTGAGCCACTCTGACATTTGCATGGTTGACTCAGACACTGCAGAAACTTTCTCTGCAATGCGTGATAAGCCGCACCTCCTGATTCAGCCTGACAGCAGTCCGACAAGCTAATAATGGTTCGCAGAGACACTTACAGCCTGTTAAATGTTTTCCATTTCAGTAATATGAAGCCCGTTCGTTAATGGTGAGACAAAATGAATTTGTCTGTGGAAATGTTTGTCATATTTTTATTTATTTCTTCATTTTTTTAAGCTATGAAAGCCACAGCAACACAACAAGGACACACTCAAAAAAAAATGTCTGGCTGTGCAGCAGCTCTACAGAGTGTTTTATTATTAAGACTTGAACGGAGCATTGTATTTAATCTGAAAGCTTTCACTTTCAAAGATCCTTGCACAAAAAAAAATCAGTTGCTTCTGCAGCTCTTGCAACCTCAGATGTGCCTCATCATCTTCTAACCAGAGAGCGAAACACGTTATTGTTCTGAATTTAGACACATGCGTCTCAGAGTGGGGCCGGGGAGGCTCCAAAAGTGAACGCGTCTCACCCGGCTCCTGGTTCCTCTAAAGAACAAATGACATCGTTTTGCATCTTTTCTTCCTTTTTAATTGTGTTTGGGTTGAGGTAATTACACTGACCCACATTGGGCAGTGTGTGAAAAAGCATGAGGCAGCTTTACATCAGTCTGTAGATAAGTGATGCTCGTCTCGGTTCAGAGTCCACAGCAAAAACAAGGCAAGAGCTGCAACGGCAAAGTATCCAGCACAGATTTTAGTAAGAAAGTGATGATTTTGATGGTGGCTCATATATGGAGGAGAATAAATTTAGAAGGAAGTTGACAGCAGGATCTTGGAGACTGAAATAGCTGGCACTCTACGGAGGGAATTAAAAGCTCTCTGTGCAAAGGCGAGTGACTCTCCTCAGCGCTGAATCTCCGCTTTGGACACAAACTGTCCTGCAAAACTTACATTTTGGCAGTAGATGGATGGATGGAGTAATTTCTGCCACAATTGTTCCTCTGATGTGGAAAGAGGTTTGTCCTTCTGACCACTATGTCTGAAGAATAACCTGGTGCTATCATCTGTTTCTGATCATATTGTTGTTATTGGAGCTGAGGCCTCAGCCGCCTCATCTGGGTCGCCTGAGTGAGTTTTGACCCTCATCACCCAGTTGACCAATACATTTTTTGTTATTTCTATTGTTTTGGTGTTACCATAACTTTTTAAAAAAAAAAACATTTCAATTGTTTATGCTACTTAACTTTTCTCCTCCTAAAAATATATATTTATCCAGCATTTTCTTACTAATTAACATTCCCTATTGTTGATTGATTTATCTTGTTCTTCCAATTTTTTAAATATCAGTATCATTTCTTGACTTGTCAGTTCAATTAGTTCGATCATTATAATGCCGCGTGTCTGAACTACACAGGAAAGTCGTTTTTAAAACCTATTATGGCAGTGCTTCTCAATTATTTTCCGTTACGCCCCCCTTAGCAAGAAGAAAACTATTCGCGCCCCCCACTCCCCACCGTGACTATCCATCTCTGCATAACATTTTTTCATTAACATTAAAGAAAAAAAGTAAGACATATGGTCAAACGTACAAAGAATAACTTTATTAAATTGTGTTTTAAGTCTGCAACAGAAAAGATTTTAAGTGCATCAATGCCTGAAATTAAAAATAAATAAATCCATGTCTACTGCTGCAGGCAGTATCAGCTCCTCTGCTATGGTGTGGGGCTTTTTGCACTGCGCAATTTGGTACGCCACCTTATATGATGCTAGCAGCGCTCGATGGTTTACTGAAGTAGCCTTCACAAAGCGGGATGACTGTTGGCAATATTCAGCACGTTTTCGCTGAAAAAACTCTAGCGGCTTATCGGCGTGATTGGGATGTAACGTATTTAAGTGACGCGCTAATTTATTTGGCTTCATGCTGTCCGCTGCGAGCATTTTTAGACACAGCAAACACACCGGTCTTTCCTCTTCTCCAACTGTAGTCACAGTGAAGCCAAGCGCTAAATACGCTTCGTCGTATTTCCTCTTCTTAGCTTTCGGTTGACTTTCTGTTGTCTCATTATCTTTGTCTCTCTCCGCTTTTCTTTTCATCCCTGTGAAAAACTTTTTCATGTTGGGGGTTGTTGAATAACGGACGCCATAGACAGAACGCAGTCGGAGCTTTTTGTTGACTTAACACTGCTAACCAAGGCAAACCTGTTGTCTTGTAAGTCGTAAAATGTTGCACTGTCGCAAACGTGACAGAAGTAACAATGAGAGCGCCACTGCCGCCTACTGTGCGCAATTACACTTTATACTAGTACGGCCAAAAAAAAAGCCTGTTCCCCAGGATCACACGCCCCCCCAGGTATCGCACCGCGCCCCCCAAAGGGGGCCCGCCCCACTATTTGAGAAGCACTGTATTATGGTGACGCTGTGTGAAAAGCCACCTGAATTCTTAAAAGCATGCCCATGTTGTTTGGGTCTTGATAGTTGATTAAAGCTAATGCTATGTTAAGTTAATGCTACATGAAGCTAATGCTAGATTAAGCTAATGCTGCATCAAGCTAATGCTACATCAAGCTAATGCCGAGTTAAGCTAACTCTACATTAAGCTAATGCTACATCAAGCTAATTCTACATTAAGCTAATGCTATGTTAAGCTAATGCTACATCAAGATAATGCTACATCAAGCTAATTCTACATTAAGCTAATGCTAATCTTTTAAGAAGAAAACTTTTTTTTTTAAAAAAGAAATGGAAAGAAATGCTGCAATTGTTGATGTTTCATATATTTTATAGCTCTAATATATTTGCCATGGATGGATATGTAATCCCTACTTCTATATCCTTCTTAAAAATATATATCTTATCAATGTCATTCAAATAAGATGTCTTGCACACAAGTTATTCATATTTGTCAAAATAGTTTAAAAGTGTTTCTGGCACAAACCACAAGGCTAATTTATTATTGACAGCATGTGTGGGTTCTGCTTTTTTGGGTCTTTTTTTTTCTGTTGTTGATATTATGTAATCAAATGCCCTGTGGAGGACGTGTTCCTTGTAAAAGGAGCAAACTCAAATACGTACAATTTTTTTTTTTTTTTGCCATAGTAAAAATTAAACAAATTCATCCATAAATCATCATCATAGCTCCAAACTGTTTATCCATCCCTAACCAACCTGGGAGATCGAGAGAAGAAAAGAAATAATGAAGACTTGAGGAATCTGCTTTATTTTAATAAACTCTGAAGGAAAGTAAACTTTGTGGACAGACAATGTATGTAGATTTCTATTTGTAACTTTTACCACAACATTCTGCACAAAAATTGCAGAAGTACATTTTTAGACGCAGTTACAAGACGTCACGATAAAAAAATGCAGAAAAAGTTAATTTTAGCACATTTACAAAAAAAGCTAAAAAGAAATTATTGTTTCTGACATAATTATAATTTTTTTTTTTTTAAACCAATGAATGTTATGCTGCTACATACTGTAGGCAGGGTTTATTACATACTATTAAAGAGAAAGGATTTATTTATGCAGAGATCAGAGATCCAGCTCACATTTAACACTATTTCTCATTCTTTTACATTTCCCAACTGCGAATGGATTCTTATAAATCCAGAATAAAAGCATCAAACAAAAATGCAGTCACCAATAGTGTGACAGAATGGATATAAATTGACTAAATTTCAGAAATGCCCATTTTACTTTATGGGTATCTGGTATGCACAAACAAGTTATAAGACAAAAGAATAAATCTGAACACTTAAATGTATTACCAGTCCTAAAAACCTTCTTAGAAGTTTGCAAACTTCACTACACATGTATTATTTTATTATCACAATCAGGAGTGTTGTATTACATATATATATATAAATTGCGCATTTGTTTAATGTAAGAAACATGACAACACAGTTTCCTCTCCACACCAATTTATTCACACATAAAGGACAGAATTAATTGGTAGCATGAAATCCTTCTTCTTCTTCTCCTTCTATTCACAGCTTCAGGCAGAGAATAAGGCAGCCATTT